>NC_140590.1:1442957356-1443592044 GCF_964204655.1 Triturus cristatus | reverse complement strand
ATGGAATTCCAATTGAAGCCCATGTTAGATACGAAGGACATCTAACCTGTGCTTCAATTGGAATTCCATAGAGCATATTATCAAGCCCATTATCGCCGTTTTAGCTGCAGTCTTCTGCCGCTCAACCGGCGATAATTTTATTGCCTGGCTTGATAATATGCCCCAGAATGTCTAGATATCTGCCATTAACTCCTTTAGAAAATCAGATTTGTGTCTGTCACACGCGGTAAAGCATTTCCCTGTGCCAGGCCCTTCCCTTTCCTTCATATTGTCCCATAATCCTCTAAAATGGTGCAAGCCTAGGCTAGGATATCACTGACGAGGGGCAATCAGATACAACAGCATAGCAGCCTTGCAAAACAGATACAATAGGATCTGGATTAGAGTATGGTGCCAGAATAATATAAATAAAATATCATCAGACAGTAATATCTTGTCCTACATATTGTTCACAAAAATATCACCTTGTTAGAGTTAATAACTATAACAGAAAATAAACATGTATGTTAAAGATAATTAGGACAAGTTATTGTTGTTAGACAGTCTTTTTTGCTAATGACTTGCAACGCTGGACTAGATTTATGTGGTAATGGATATTAAACTGAGAAGAGCATCTACAGATGAAATATTCACCATCGTAGGGCTAGTATGCTGAAGGAAATTTAACAAAAGGACCTCATCCAGATATAGAAGTTCCTTCAGAAATCAGAAAATTTCCATTCTCAGCTAACTCAACATCAGAGATTTATTTATTAGAATTTTAGCAATAAGATGAATTGCGCTGAAATCGGAGTCAGGATGACAAGCACCTTCTGGCTTTTATGGCTGTGGGAAGAACTCCCGGTTGGCCACCGCTGTCCTAGGCAGGAAACCTTGTTTGATGCACATCTGACATGTCACTGCAAGTCCTGCCTTTTTTTTTTAGACGTCCACCTCTGATAAGCATTAATCCCAAACAGCCTGTGACTTAAAAACATACAACATAAGCGGATGTTTGTCTGATTTAAGTAGGCAGGACTGACCACACCAGTGCTCAGTGGCGGCTGGCATCTATGGGGTATGCGTGGCCAATGCACGCGTGCAAAAATATGACAAAAATAAAAAACCATACCTGAAGATGAACACGACGTTGTCTGCACCCGACGGTCTTCTTTCTCTGACTGCAGCCCAGCCAACAGGAAACTCCCTTGGCCAATCTTGGCACTGCTCTCCCAACATGAGAGCAGGGCTAGGATTGGTGGGAGCAGCCTGACTCAGTGCTCCACAGCGCTGTGGAGGCTTTGGCTTGCACTAACCCAGCTGTTTTAGGACAGCTGGGTTAGATCTGTTTAAAGTGCGCATGTGTGGCTGGCTGTCGCAAGATGGCCGGCCAAAAAGACATGCGCACTTTTAACAGTGCACAGCCAGCCCAACCTCCTTCCTGCTGCTGTCAGTTGGCAGCGGCCCCGGCCCCCATCCTGACGCTCTGTTCAGGACAAGGCATGAAAAATAAAATGGTAATAAATAACCATTTTATTTTTCATCTCTGGGGCTTTGGAGGGGTTTTAAGTGGGGTGATGATCCTCCACTCCAATGGAGAAGCGCCCCTGCCAGTGATCCACGTGCATCGCTACCCTCGCCTGCAATGGTCTGTAGGCTGCATAGAGCCTCTATATACTCGGTCATCAAGGGGACACATCAACATGGTTAATACCAATATTGTGCAAAATAATATATATAGGAATTCACATCAATTAATTCATTAAATAATATGAGTGAAAAAGAGAACATAATTTGCCTGTTTTCACTGTTTGGCCTAGAGACACTAGCCGCTTGTAATGGCTTAATATAATAATATATCAAAATGATTTTTTATTTAAATAGAAAAGTCTTTGAGTCAGCCTCTTTCAGTCATTGCGTTACTGAAGTGTCATTCACACTCTGGAACCACCCTCAGTTGATGTACGTAGAGTGTGGCAATGGGCCAGGCCCCTTCAAGCATTGCCTTTGTAAACAGTGGCAATCGCATTTTGCATCAGCTAACATGACCATCATTCTGTCTTTGGGGAGTAAGGCTGTGTGCGGAATGACATTTTGCTTATTTACTGTCTGGATCCAAGTTGGGAGGCACTAAATATATAGCGGGAAAGGTGGTGCTTAATTTAAGCCAGTGGTTCCCGGTGCTTGGCACTGGCACTTAATTGCCAGCACCTGCACTTATGACAGCTGCCACACAGTGGCACTGTTTGTGTAATTTAAAGATGAGCAAAAAAACCGTTTGTTAATTTAATATAAATTAAAAACAACTAATACCTGCCACCCAAGCCATTCTTAAAGCCTTGGGGACCACGAACAATCTGAATTGTCAAATTTGTAGCAGTGTGGTTGTTAGTAGTTGTGTAAGTACTGTCATTGGCAGTGCTAGCAGGGGCAACATGTGTTGCAAACCACGGTGGCCTCCTGATGAAGGCCCAGGCACTTATGTTTTTTACAAATTTTATGGCATGACACGGAGGCCAACATTATGCAATAAATCCTTTATTGCCACCACTCAGCATCATGAATAAAGGTTCTTAGAATAGAGAAAAACATTCCAAATAACAATAAAACTCCTCATCATCATCTCCTCTTCCTTCTTTTATTGCTGGTGCTCAAATAGATAAGTATTTCTAATTGTATTCTATGAAAATTTTCCTTGAAATGTTTATATTTATAAGTAATAAATTATATTTTAAGTAAGTATTAGCAAGCTTAGTCTTTGTGACATGTTTTTGATAAAGCATTTATGTAAAAGAAGCTTATATATAATTTAAAGAAATGTACAATTAATTTGGTGCGTTTTTTGATAGTAATGTCATATATTTTAATTGCCTAGTCCCGGGACCATTAGATTTAATTCTTTCTGGAAGTTTAAAACTCTTGGAGAGTGCGATCTACTCGATAAACGAGGAGTTCAAATTTAAAGTTGTGCTTTTCTGTGCATATTTTGGATGGCTTTGATGCTTTGGCTTTGCTTAGCGAGGAGTTGATTTGGAGAAAATGTGAGTTTTGTGAGGCTCGAATGACACAATTAAGATTTTAGTAAAAATGTGTTTTTTCAATACGTTTAGTAACAAGAGAACCGTTAATACTCGTAATCATGTTGCCATGGTTGCACGAGCACATAAACAGAATTCTTACCTCTCGAGCCCCTTCTCCCAAACGCGAGCTCGATCTTCATTGACTTTCGAGCGTAGGTGAACACGCACATACATCCGCGTGTACGTTCGAGTTTGAGGTTATTTGGCCATGTAGAGTTGCCGTTCACGTTGTTTGCTTAGCAACACAGCTTTTCATTCACAATCGGATTTTCAGTCACAATTGTTTTTTTGAGAGGAGATCGGTTTAGGTGTTGCTCTCGTATTAAATTGAGGTTTGGTTTTTTGCTTGATATTTCATTAGTGAAGCTTCGCATGGTGAAAGGAAAATTTGATATTTGAGAGGTTAATTAATTTGTGAAGAAGGAGTTTGGATTTCGGAAAGAAATCTGTATTTAAAAAAATAGAGTTTATTAAGTGCAAATATTCTGGTTATTTAAAGGAAGTTTTTTGTGTAGAGTACATTTAGTTTGAAATTATGGAGCAAGGAGAGGGTTCTCTTGAGGAGAAGCTAAACAAAGCAATAGAAAAGATTACCACGGAGGTATCACTACGGATGGAAAGGAAGTTGGAACTACTTGCTGTTTCAGTCTAGTAGGCAAGAGGAGGAAAGGTTTTGGTCTGCTCCTGAAAATGAAAATGTGCATGCCACTAATAGAAAGGCATCTCGCAAAAGGAAACATGTTTCTTCTAGTGTACAACTGGGAAAGAAGAAGAAATCTACTGTGGTGGAACATGTTTGCTGTGCCGACAGGCAAGAGAAGGATGCCTCGGGCATTAAAGATGGGCAGGCAAGAGGCCCAAGAGATGATGCGACTAAGAGAGTGCGCAAACATAAATCTGTGATATGTGAGAGTTCCTCTGGGAGTGCAGAGGTTGAATTAAGTTGCAGTTCTGATTTTGATATTGAGGATGAATTTCTAAATAAAAGAATGAAAAAGGATGATACCTCGTGCACGGAGACAAAGAATATTATAGACTCATTGGGTGGAAGTATGTTTGATCCATTACTCATAAAGCACCCTTTGTCCCCAGAATGGTCTCAATCTGATCATGTGGCAGAGTATTTACAATACTGGATCAGAAGGAAGATAACAAAAGAGGTGCGTGTCAGGCTCAGATCTGAGTGCCCTCGCCCAACTATTGTTAATAAGGTGTTGGTAACACCGGAACTTGATTCGAAGATAATGGCATTTATTGCTAGGGGGTCGTGATCCTAGAAAGGGAATATATAGAGGGTTGAAGTCCTGTCAGGACAGATTATTGGATGTTGTTGGGCCTTTATCAAAGATATTTGACATGGCAGAGGAGGCTTATGTCTGTAGGAGCAGTATTGATGTGGTGGAGCTACGTGAGTGGATTCAAAGAGTGGTCTGCTTACTAGGCAATGCCAATACGGCTCTCTCCATTGAAAGGAGGAAAAGTATTTTACCTAAAATAGACCCTAAGTTGGTAGACCTAGCATCGAAAGAGTTAGGGCCTTCTGCTAAGGGTCTTCTTTTTGGAGATGCATTTATTAAGGATTTTTCGAGATACGTAGGAGCATTCAGCAGTCTTCAAAAGTCTTAGAGAGAGATTAAAAATGTTTTCAGTGATTGTGTTATTGGGTCGGCCGGGAGAACGCGGAGTCGGTTCCCCGGCCGAGGCCAGGGGATCACAAGAGGCTCCTTTTCGCTTGGCTTTGGATTTAGAGGTTACCAGGGTCAACAGTATTTCCGCGGGGACGGATTTTACCCCCAGAGACAACATTCAAGAGGAAGATACAACAGAGGTGAAAGATGAGGCAGAAGATCGACTGGTAAGTCTAGACCCTTCTGCTATCCACTTAAGATTGGGCGACAGACTTGCCCAATTTTTTCAAGTTTGGTGGTCGATAACAAGGGACCCATGGGTTTTCGAAACTGTTCAGGGTTTCAGGATAGAGTTTATCGCACACCCAATTCAGAGGGTTATACCAAAAAGAATGACTTTTTAAAAGGATCAAGTGAAATTGATAGACTTAGAGGTACAAGATTTATTAAAGAAAGGAGCGCTAGAAAGAGAGAGAGAGAGAGCTTGTAGAAGGTTTTATCAGCAACATCTTTTTAGTAGAGAAAAAGGACAAAGGGGGTATGCGTCCTGTGATAAATTTGCGACAGTTGAACGATTGGGTGGTTTATCACCACTTCAAAATGGAGGGGATATATCTGTTGAAGGATGTGTTGTTGAAAGGAGATTGGGTGACTCGGTTGGATTTGAAACATGCTTATCTTACAATTCCAATTTGGAAAGAACATCAGAGATTTCTGAGGTTTGTGTGGAAAGGCCAAATGTGGAAGTTTGTTTGTTTGCCATTCGGCCTGTCATCAGCTCCGTGGTGTTTCACGAAGGTGTTACGTCCGGTGCCGGCTTTTCTGAGAGAGAGGGGTGTTCGTCTAATAATCTATTTGGACGACATTTTGATTATGGATCAGGACAAAAACACTCTTCTTTCCCACACAAAGTTAGCTGCAGAGTTGCTAGAGTCACTGGGTTTTGTGGTGAACAGAATGAAATCACAATGTATTCCAAGTAAACAAACACAATTTTTGGGTTTTGTAGTGGATACGGTGGAGGCTGTTCTGAAGCTTCCAAAGAGAAACCAAAGAGAATTTGAAAGGAATTGAAAAATATTCTCAAATTGAACTGTGTCTCTTTAAGAATGTTAGCACACATTGTTGGACTTCTATCTTCTACAATTCAGGCTATTTTCCCAGGTCCTTTACGTTACAGGGCATTACAGAGGTTAAAGGCTTTGCATTTGAGAAATGGTTTAAAATATTCAGAGAATGTATGTCTTTCACAGGAGGCAAGACAGGAATTATTATGGTGGTTGAGGAATATGGAAGCTTGGAATGGGCGAGCAATTTTTGGAGAAAATGCGGATTTGATTGTGGAGTCAGATGCAAGTTTGGAAGGTTGGGGTGCAAGATGCGGATCGCTAAGTACTGGCAGGCGATGGACGAGTCAGGAAAGGAAGCTGCATATAAATTGTTTGGAATTGTTAGCTGGCTCTTTTGCAATAAAATGTTTTGGGGAACAGACTGCCAGATGTTCGGTTAATTTAAGGATGGACAATGTTTCTGCTGTGAGGTATGTGAACAGGATGGGAGGTCCTCGATCGAAACATCTAGCAGATTTAGCGAGGATTTTTTGGGAGTATTGTTTGGAGAGAAACATTTATGTCCAGGCAGAACATATCCCAGGCGACTCCAATACAGTGGCAGATTGGTACTCTAGGAATTTTTACGATTCCAGCGACTGGACCTTAGACACAATGTTTTTTGCGAAGTTAAACCTTTTTTGGGGACCTTTTCAGGTAGACCTCTTTGCGAACAGAATAAACCCCCAACTAGGGAGGTTTTTCAGCTGGCATCCAGATCCAGAGGCTCTGGGGATAGATACTTTTCTTCAGGACTGGACGGGTCTTTGGCCTTATGCTATCCCTCCTTTTTCAGTGACCAGCAGAGTAACAGGGATGATTTGGAAATGGAAGGAAACAGTGGTGGTGATCACACCCTTTTGGAGTTCTCAAGCTTGGTACCCTATGTTGTTGGAGATGAGTATGGACTTCCCAATACTTCTGCTGATGTTTCAAGGAATCTTATGAGGTCCTCTGGGGGAAGTGGGAAGTTCACGGTCTGGTAGAATCAGGTCAGCTTCAGCTTGTGGCTTGGAGACTTTCAGGAGAGTCTGGAGAAAGCCAGGACTTTCATCTGAGGCTCCGAAACTCCTTGAGGAATCATGGGCATATGGAACTAGGAAGGTATATAAGTCAGCCTGGAATAAGTGGAATGGTTGGTGTGTGGAAAGGAACCTGGATCCTGTTTCAGCAGATGTAGTTCATGTGTTGAATTTCTTAACTGATTTGTTTTCTAGGGGTTTAGCTTATAGGTCAGTGAACCTACATAGGTCTGCTATTTCGTCAGGTCACGTTCTGGTGAATGGTATTACTGTCGGTCAGGATATTATGGTTAAGAGATTGTCAAGAAGCATCAGGCTGGCTAAACCCCCTGGTCCAAAATATACTTCGCTTTGGGATGTTTCACACGTTTTGCGTTTTCTTGAGTCATGGAATGACAATATGGATTTAAATCTAAAGGACTTGTCCTACAAACTTACGATGTTGTTGTGCCTTCTTTCGTTCAGAAGAGTTTCTGATGTTCGTGCTTTAGAAATCACAAGTAGGTGTTTTACTCCTGAGGGTATTTGCTTTTATGAAAAACAGAGAACAAAAACAAATTCTTCTTCTATTTTTTACCCGTTCCTGGTTGAAAAGGATAAACTTTGTGTGGTGCGTTGTGTGAAAGAATATGAATGTAGAACGACCCCATTAAGACCTGTTGGGTTGGATCAATTACTCATTTCTTTCAGGTATCCTGATAAAGCTGTTTCTTCACCCACTTTGGCTAGATGGGTGAAAGATTTAATGAAGAGGGCAGGTATTGATATAAGTATGTTTGGTGCACATTCAGTGAGGGGTTCAGCTGCTTCTAAAGCATGTGTCTTGGGTGGTAGCCTGCAAGACATTCTAAGATGTGCTGATTGGTCAACTGATTCCATTTTTAGGCGTTTTTACTTTAAACCCGTTGAAAGTGCAGCTAAATGTCTGGCTAATATGCTTTGAACTTGCATAATGTTGGCCTCTGTGTCGTGCCATAAAATGTAGACTTTCCACAGCCATGATGGGCTGAAACTCTGGATTTTATTAAGGACACGGAGGCTAATATTATCCCTTCTGTGTTTCCTTTTTCCCAACCTTAATGTTGTTTCTGCTTTGTTATCAATGCATGTCAAAATTAAGCTGACTGGGGCTTCTTGGATTCGAACGTATTTCATCTCTACGTTACTTGAAGCAAGAAGATTTCTTTTGTTTGGATTGTTTAGAGACTGAAGACTGAAAGAGTTTATTTGTTCGATGTTCCTCTCTTTAAGCAGGCAATGCAAAGGAGGAAGAGGAGATGATGATGAGGAGTTTTATTGTTATTTGGAATGTTATTCAAGGTTCTGTGTTCTCTATTCTAAGAACCTTTATTCATGCTGCTGAGTGGTGGCAATAAAGGATTTATTGCATAATATTAGCCTCCGTGTCCTTAATAAAATCCAGATTTTCAGCCCACCAAGGCTGTGGAAAATTTACATTAAGCACTGAAAGGATCCTTCTACAACTACACACTGCACACCGACCTTGCTGGGAGCTGTGGAAGTATGAGTCCGAAATCAGTAGTTCCATGGCGAACACAGCAGGAGACTGCAGCAGCATGGTATTTACCAATGGAGAAGTATCTGAAGCACACTCCGATGGTGAGCACTACCCGGGATACACGGCATCACTTCAGGAAAGCCCCCCCTTTCTGCTGCATGCGTCTGTCTTTTGTTCTCTCACCCAGAGCGGGATTGGTTGTAGAAGGCATCGGGCGTTTCCCCGGGAGGTTGGAAGGGTGGGGGCAGGTTTTGTTACTGGGGGCCGGTTTTGCAGCGGTGCTGCAATAGCAGTCCCCAATAACAAAAGCAGTAGTGCTTCACACTTGCACCCCACCCCCCAGGGAGCTGGTCAGACAAAATTGCCAGGGCTGCTTTCCGTCCCCAGTCCTGCCCTGCTCTTACCTTTGGCTACATAGCTTCCAAGTTTTCGAGGCCCATTCATGATGTGTTGAGCTAGTGTTTGTTCACTTAATTCTAGGACTTGGAGTCCTACTTTAAATAATGGAATTAAAAAATACTACAAGTCCCAGAATTCAAAGAAAAAACCTGAACTGGAGCAGCACGTCATGCATGGACTTGGAAACGTGGCAGGCCTGTGGCTATGTATTTTTCTGCCTCAGAGTGACAGTTCCCACAAATCCCCATTCATCCTTGTTTCAAAAAGATGCCTTACTACTCCCCAAATGGAGACCACACACTATACTGGAACAGAGTGAAATGCTGCTCTACAACACGTCGAGTCACAGGCAGTATGTATACATGCACAGTATACAGGTGTCCATGCACACACAGTCAAGCATACAAGGATGTGTTACCTGTGCGGTACATGTAAGCAACCTGTGCATCTCTTCAGCCCATTATAAAATCAGGACTATACATTCCAGGATGTAAAGAAAACATATGGACTGGATGAGCTACTCTCACATGAACCTGGGAGTCTAGAGAACTCTGTGCACCAAGGACGTCCTCTTCGCTGAATTGACTGTAGTCTTAAAATTCGCAGAAGGAAGGTTTTGCACTTAAAATAAACTCCCCCTAATGAAAAAACAACAACATTAGCAACCTGGAGGATTTCAAGGGTGAACACAAGCAATTGTGCCGGAAAACCAAGAGAGGCCAATTTAGCAATAAGTCTGGCTCTGCTGGAAAAAGTCATCAATGTGAAAACACCCAATATTTGCTTTAAAATAACACTGAAAGCCTTCAAATGAATTAATGAGGTGTGTTATAGTTTCCAACAGTGTGTTAATGTTCACACATTTATCTGAGCTTCCACCCAATTAATCATAATGGACAGGAGCTTTTATGAGGCAAGTGGCTCTAAACACAGCACAATAAACATGCTTTGCGTTGTCTGTGCTCATAGAATTAATGGAGGAAAACTTTGACTTGCATCTTTAAATGATGTTGGTAAATTGTAACCCTATGGGGTCAGTGCTGGAGGAAACTTCACTTGTCTGCAGCGCAAGTCTAAAATGTATTAGGGATAATTATATACTCTAATCAGCCAAACGTATGGCTGTGGCAACAAGGCCCTAATGCACAGAATGGATGTATGCCATGCAAGACTGTAGCTGGATCATATACAGACCAGACATTAGGAGTAGCAGATACACTTTTTTTTAAATTGAAGAAAAGTAGGGAGGATATGCATAACCACAAATAAAAATTGAACATGAACCCTTGACAAATACATGATTGTTAGCATGAAATTTTACCATGAGAGAACAGCGTGGCTTTCTGTATAGAAACATGTGGACTAACCATACACCATACTAAAAAATGCCCACGAAGAAAAGGAATACGTTTCAGAGAGTTTTGAGTGAGCAGTAAAGCCCAGTGAGGCCCATGAAACTTATTTGAGAAGATGCCAGTGACATATCAAGACATTTTTCAAATGTTATAGATTTTGTCCTGAAGAAGGTGGTGTGAACCTTTCTTTCCACCAAAACGCCGCATCAACAGAATTTTTCTTATTGCATATTACTTTTGAAAGAATTTTTGTTATTGTGTACATAAGTTTTTACAAGTAATTATTTTAATATTTATATATGATTGAAGGACAATGTAATTGAGGAACTGTGGAGGCTGACGTTGATGGACTATGTGAGTTTTTTTTATAAACAACACATTTGTTTATATATGTACAATCTATAGACTAATGCATTTATGAAAATAAAAAGAAAATATAATTTGAGGATATCATGTATAATTGAGAATAATTGTAATAATTTTATTTTATTTTACAGGTTTTTATACAAGTGGGGAACGTTTCTACTAAAATGTTTCTAAATGTTAAACCAACTACCACTTAGTGCACTCCCATTTGTTATATAAAGCAAACAATGGACCCAAATACAAACGAGGGGCACTAAAAGAAACTTTACTTGTTGTTTTAACAAGGCTAGAGCAGGTATTGAGATAAGAAAAGAAGTACAGTAAAGCAAAATAATTTCTCGTTCACAAAATAGCACATGAATCTCCTACTAGCCCATTTAAGAACATGTAATAAAAGAAATCTAAAATAGAAAGTGAAATCTTAAAAGACAAAATAGAGAATAAAATAAGAATGAAAAAGTGTGGCATAGATGAAGAAGACAGCATGTGGTATGCACACCCACATGGTGTACAACAAACATGCAGAAACACATACTTTCAGAAATATGTACACCAAGAAAACATTAATCCAGTTCATGACTTTCTTTGTACTCATTTTAGACTTTTTGTAAGGAGCAGCACGCAGATAATCTTCAGAAAATTTAATAGCAACATTTGAAGGTTCAATAATCGCAAATGAGAGTCAGGTTGTGATATGTGGGAGATTAATGAAATTACTATTTATATTGTCTTCACTCCTACTTCATGGCTTCCAGTGGCGTAGCTAGGCAGTTTGCCGCCCGTGGCGGTCCCTGCCTTTACCGGCCTGCAGGGGGAAGGGGGGGCTTGCTGGCAATGTTTCCTGACTTTGCTGCCCTCGTGGCAACCTCACGTAAAACCAGAGGAGGGGCTTCCGCCGCCAAAAAACTCATGCCGACCGGGGCACACCATGCAAAATGGCAGCCTGCCTCTGAGGATCCCAAGCAGCTCTGATGGACAAAAGTAGAGGTGGCTTCCTTTGATCAATGTTTCTGCAGCACAGCATTGATTCTGGCGTCGGAAGGTGGGCGCTTTCTAACTATGTATGCCTTCTATAATTTGCTGCAAGTGCTTTTAAGGACAGAACTCAACAATTAGTATGTGTCTCTACTCCTCAGAAGTCCCGGCGGCCATTTTACATTTCTGCTTCACTTTGAGGTAAAATTCAGCACTTCAGCCGCAGCAGTGGGGGACACTGTTGATCTCATATTCAGTTAATACATCCTTGGCAGAGGTCTAATTTCATCTGGGTTGCGTAGTTTTACCAAAGGCTCCTGTAATAAGGATATGTAAGCTATACTGGTACCCCTTGAGCTTGTTAATAGCTATCCACTGTTCTTGAGTAAGACGTTTGAAATATTTAATTGCATACTCAGGCATTTATTGTGACTTACGCTGCCTACGCATCTCTAGTTGCTTTTTGAACACAGATGATGCATTTTTAAGAATGTTTAAAATAAAGCTACAAAAGCGGTGATTTGAAGTGACTAATCGTTTGCTTATTTGATGGTGTATTTACTATTTCTGGGGTGAATTGTGATAAAAACAAGTCTAACATCTTTGGTGATGCTACTATATTCTCTATTCATGGGCAAGCCTCATTGACTGCAATGTCTAACTAAGTAATCTTTCTCTACTGCCAAACCTGCTATGAGGAGACCTCATCATTAAAAAGATCTTGGCCCAGACTATCTTACAGCTATTATGGCGGGGTATTGTGAGTATAAAGGGACTTCATCAACATCTGTGGTGGGAACCATCTCAAAGAAGCCATCTGAGTCAGTTAAACATCCTAAAAACGAAACTCAATCTCCCTCCAAGTCACCTTCTCCTTTCACTCTGGAGGACATCATAGAGGAGATTAGAGCCTTGAAACCGTTTGTCATTGAAACAAGCACTTCTATTCAGCACCTCGAGGAAAAGTGGTCTACTCATGATCAACGTATTTCTGCCCTTGAACAACGGATTAGCGATGAAGAAGATTCTATGCCAAATGTTTATCACCTACTAAAATAAATGACACAACTTAAGATATCTACAGAGGAGTTGGGAAAAAAAACCTGCAGGATCACTCTAAGACTATATGGCATACCAGAGAACTCAGAAGGAACCAGAGTGGTTGCTTTTCTGCAGAATGCAATTCCTGCAGTAGTTCAACTACAAAACCAAACTCCTTTTAGTATTCAAAGGGCACTTTGTTTGGTGCCCAAGCCCCCACCTCCTCATACTCTAAGCCCAGAGTAATCATCATCATCTTTCTACAGTTTTCAGAACAGATGCAAATATCAGCAGCTAAACAACTCTGCACCTTACTTTGGTCTGGGAACAGAGTCTAATTTAAACAGGATGGCCAAATGCCACTGCTTCTAAAAAGAAATGTTTCCTTGCAATGCGACCTCAATTGAAGTCCTTAAACATAACATAAGGTTTGTTACATCCATGTTTTTTTAAAAGCACATACAAAGACAGGAACTGGATGACTTTCAGGCTTTCCTTCATCAACGAAGTCATGAAGATATGGACACTGCTACGAATGCTGTAACATGGCTTCGCCTCACCTTTTCTTTTGGTTTCCAGTTTGTTATTAATTAATTCATTCTTTCTACAGGTTATATTACATGAGATAATGTTGTTGACCGTCATCTTCCTATTCCTTTATGTTTCAGTATTGGTTAGTGACAGGTGTTTCCTTACCTCGCGTACATCTCGTTCTTTGACATTACTTCTCTTTGTCATTAATGGTAATCCTGCAGTCTATTTAATTAAGTCTCTTTTCTCTTTCCTGCATGTAATCGTCTCTATAGTTTATGTCCACGCCTGTCCAGAGCCAAGTCAGGGACATCTTCTTTAGGTGTTCCGCCCCCTCGCATCCTTTGGCGTGTGCCGTTCTGCCATTCTTCTTTCACTCACAAACTCTTCTTTCCTGTATTGACTTTCTTAGCTCTAATTCTGATTTTTTTATTTTTTGCCTTCTCATCTTTCCTTTCCTCTGCTCCTATCCTGCTTCTTTTCTCGCCTCCCCTTCTCTACTCTTTTTTGCATGTTTTGATATATATTCTGGAAACCTTCACATATGTTGATCCATTATTGTCATGTCTGTTCCTGCAGTAAATTTGAGATTGATACTTCGAATGTTAAAGGTCTAAAGATCCAGTTAAACGTCAACAAATATTGTCACACTTGTCTAATCTTAAATGTCAAATTGGTTTCCTTCAAAAAATGCAACTCACAGATAGGGTTGCTGTTTAGTTGAAGAAATGTTGGGTTGGTGATGTATATTTTTCCCCATTTATAGATCATAAAAAATTGAATCATTATACCATGTCACACACATCTAAATATTTCATTTGTATCACAAGAATCTAATGGGGGTGGTATATGGGTTTTAGTTAAGTTTCTTATTGATGATATTCCCTTTACACTCTTTAATGTTAATGGTACAACACATCCAGACCCTGAGTTTTTGACATCGATTTCTCAAACAATCACGCAGCATTATTCACACGATTTCATATTGGGTGGAGATTGCAATCAGGTACTGGACCCCTTCCTAGGTTGCGCTTCCTCTCTTAAACGTTCACCTCCTAAAGCACATACATCTTTTCAACGCACTATTTCCCATCACTCCCTGTCTGATTCCAAGAGAATATTTAACCCGGACCTTAAAGAATATTCTTTTCACTCCCCCCTCAGTACAAAACAAGGATTGATTATATTTTTTAAGCAAGAATCCGCTTCAACATTTGACACATACTAAGATGGGATCATACCCCTGTTATTTCCAAAATTGAAATTCTAAATACACATAATTACAACTCTAGATGGAGGTTGAATAATTTCTTACTTTCTGATAGAGGTTTCCTCACCGCATTTGACTCCTTTGTCTCTGACTTTTTCGAACAGCATAACAAAGGCGATATCACTTTCAATTTTGTATGGGATGCTTTTAAGGCTGCATCCAGGGGATTTATAATTAACTATGTTTCACTAGGAAAAACTTAAGGAAAACGAGACTATGGCCCTATTAACCAACATCAACTACTTAGAACATGTCTATTAAACATCCAAAAATAATAAGACAGATCTAGAAGCACCGATTGCAGCAAAGATACAGTTTAATAAACTATCTATCGAGAAAGCATGTGGTACGCTTCTCAGAGTTAGAGCTCGTTATTATGGTGGTAAGAACAAAGCAGGACCCTTGCTGACCAATTATTTAAAAGGTAGAAAGGAAAAACACACTATTAAGACAATCACAATCTCCTCAGTCACCCTAATGCTCCGGGGGGCTGATAAAGCAGAATGTTTTGCAAAAAAATTCCAAGCACTTTACACTCCTGAAAACAGCCCTCCGGAAACTCTTATAAATTCTTATTTTGCAAATCTTAAACCTTGTACCTCCACCAATATTGATACCTCCTTCCTTGAATCTGCATTCACCCTAGATGAAATTCAAACAGCAATTAAATGCTTACCAAAAGGCAAAGCAAATGCCCCAACGGCTTCCCTATAGAATTCTATCTTCAATTTTTTCCGCATTTTATTTCCTAAGCTTTTCAAGCTTATTCATTATTTTCTATCTATGATTTCATCTACTGGTTCTTTCACTGAACCCATAGTATGTATTATTCCCCAAAAATATCATGCTTTGACAATGTGTAAAAAATATCACCCAATTTCTTTGATAATACAGATTGCAAAATCTTAGCGAAAGCCCTTGCCCTTCAGCTAATTAATCTATTCCCAGATTTGGTTTCTCAAGAACAGTCTGGCTTTGCCATAAATTGGAATATTGCATATAATTCATGTTTCTTTTTAAATATTGTCAGTAAAGCAACTAAACATGTGTCTCTCCTAGTAGTGCTTACTCTGGATGCAGAGGAAGCATTCAACAGAGTAAACTGGCAGTTCCTTTTTAAACTTTAAAATGGCATGGTTTTGGGCCCAGATTTCTCCAACTTATTTACGTATGTTACTAATCACGTCATTCCACAGTATTAGTAAATAGAGTAGAGTCACCTTATTTTTCTCTCAAAAGAGGTGCCTGACAAGGATTCCCAATATCTCTGTTATTATTCATATTAGTACTGGAACCCTTCTTACACCAACTTAAAACTTCTGAAGTCTTACACGGATTTCAGGTCAAGTATACTACATATGCCAATAACATTTGTCCTTCATTTCACAACCGCCATCTCACTACTGTCTTTTTTTGAAAAATTAGAATCATATTCTACAGTATCGGGATATAAGCTCACCCTGGATAAGTCGGAAGTCCTACCTCTTAAAAGTTTTGTATAAGGGAGCCTTTTACTAAGCCAGGTCTATCTTGGAATCCTGTAAAGATTAAATGTTTGGGAATTTTCTATACCAATAATCTAAGAGATACATAAAAAATGTATTCGGATAGCATACTTACCAGAGTTATACACCTTACTCACTGTTGGTCTCCCCACTACTTATCTTGGTGAGGATGTCTCGACACAATTATAAAATGTTATCTAAATTCTTATGGAATGGGAAAAGGTCTTACATATCATTGAACAGACTTAAACTCCCCAAATTGGCGGGTGGTATTAAGTTTCCTGATTTCTATGTTTACCATAAGGCCTTCGGTATAAAACAGATTAAATCCTTTATTTTTCAGCCTTCTATTGCAGAAACTAAAATATGGCTTGCATTAGAATCCTGCGTGATCTTTCCCTTCTCCCAGAAACAGATTATTTCAATTTTACAACCTGCTACGTTTTGGTTACCATCACTTATTTCGCACTCATGTTCCTTGATAAAACAGCTTTTTATCTCCAATACTTCCACTTTTCAGCAATTTCTCCAAAGCCTGATCTGGTATAGAAGAGGGAAACCTCTTCTATGGAAGAGATGGAGTGACAAAGGTTTACTTACTGTTTCCCAACTTATCACAAATAATTCAATTATTTCATTGTCAACTCTCTCCCAATTATTTAATTTACCTTCTTCATTCCATAATCAATATATCATATTACATGTTCGTCTTTTACAAGCCTTTAATTATTTTTCCCAACCCATAAGTACTACTGATGTTATGCCAACACCTGATTTTCAATATAGCTGGCCTCTTTCTTTATTGGATAAAATATTAACTCAAACAATTTTTATTTTTTTTATCATAGAATCTATTGTACACCTGCTCATATGTTCAAACTCAAACTTCTTAGCCAAGATACATGTTGGTGATGTAACTCTCATTTTAGCACCTATTTTCATATGTTCTTTCAATGTCAAGTGGTTTTTGATTTCTGGATCCAGGTATGGGACAGAATAGCTGACATTACTGGGATTTATGCATCATTCTCCCTAGACAAAATATTCCTTACTGGACTATATGCACTATGGACAACCGACAAGAAATACAGTAAATTTGTAGATCTGTTACTTGCAATAGGTTTACAAGTCATCACGTCTCACTGGAAATCATCTGAGAATCTCAACATAAAAAATATGGTCTGCCATAAAAATAGACTTGACAGATATAATTTACAAACTCTTCCAATGTTGGGCAAAAAGATATTTAGTGGTCACATCTCAGTACTTATTTTTCTAATTTTGCTAATATTTAGCTTTTTTAACCTTTTATAACGGTTCTTAAATGCTTATTAGTACAGATTTGAGATTCATAGACCTGTTGTTGTAATTCATTTTCTTTGTCTTATTGTGTTCTTTAGATATTGACTACGAAGGTGTTTCTCGTCATTTCTCTATATTGTCTATATATTTCTCTATATTGTCCACTAAAAATAAAAATCTTTAAACTAAAATGAAGAGTGGCCACATAAGTATAAGGTCTCTGTTCCAAGTACCTTGCTTCCATTGAGGCAGGCTACACTTTAGGCCCCCTCATTCAAAGATGACACTGAATAGCCAAGAAGATGTGAATCTATCTGGTCATAAAACAATTTGTCTCCCAGAATCCGACAGCTTGGTTCAACTGGACCCAACTGGAATGTTTCAGGGAAGTGGGCTGAGCACCTAGAAGCCAGGGTGCTTGAAGGGACAAACTCTCTCTTTCTCTGGAGCTTCTAGTAGACCACCTCGTGAATTCCAGATCCTTAGCTGGTCATGACCATCCCAGGCTGCTGATTAAGCACTTTTGTCTCAGTTTGCTATGACAGCCTCAGAGACTTGCCCAAGGGGGTGGAGGGGGGAGTCGAGTGTAGGCCTTTTCTTGAGTGATTTCTGACCAGACAGAACCACCTCCTCAGTTCTCCTTTACTCTAGTTGAGAATAGATCATGTAATCACCCACCAAAGGTGGCATGCTTCATCATCAGGCTGTGATCTTTGTTGGGATGGGGTTGCAATGCCTAACTGGCCCCATAGAGATAATTTTTATCAACTGTTGGACAAGAGTATGGCCAACAAGCCTTCAAGAAATGTACGCGGAGAGGTACAAACACTCTGTAGACTGGTCTAAAAGCACAATAAGTAGATGTCTGCTCAGGGTCTGTTTTATTCAAGAGGTCTCTGTGGTAAACAACCTTTACGACGCAACTTTTACAACGCGATGTCATTACATCGCGGTTTTTACTACGCAAGTCGTTACAACGACTTGCGCTAGATGGCGCTCTAGGACAAGGAATAGTATAATTTACTATCCAACACCTTCCCTACTGTACGTAGACTGGAGTTGGAATAGTAAATTATACTACTCCTAAGTCCAGCGCCCTCCAACGCAAGTCGTTGTAACGACTTGCGTTGTAAAAACCGCGATGTAATGTACCGCGATGTAAATGTATGCGTTGTAACATCATACATCCGGTCTCTGTTAATGGGATAAAAACACTGGTTAATGTATCCTCAGAACCTCTGTGATTCCAGCATCCCTTTATATGGTCGACGCGTTTTGTGCCTCGACTGTCCACAACGTTTTTACTGTTCTCCATATCACCCCTCCCCAAGAATAACTCATTTTTAGTCGTATGTTTTAGGGGGTTAAATGCTATGGCATCTCTTGTTTAACGCATAAGCATGTGGGGATGTTTTGAAAATAGGTATGTATTTATTTAAAACCAAGGCCCAAAAGACTTCTGATAAACATAGACAGTAGGATTTGTACTGCACTCGATATAGATGGGGACGTTCTCAGAGTTACTGGAAAGGATGTGCAAAGTGTCAGTGTCCAGGGAAGTTCCTACTTTATCACTGTCCGAGTCAGTAAAATGGGATTTTCTAGGATATCCGACTTCTGTGTGCCCTTCAAAGATACTGGAGTCCAGATAAGAACAGAAAAGAGTTTCCTCTCATGAACCAATGGCATAAAAGAGGACTTCTAATCTCCTCTCTGTTAGAAAGAGCATCGTCAACTCGTCTGTATGTTGTCTTTGGAATACAGCAGACTGTGAAAATGTTGTTTGCAGAAAACTGTACATTTACGGATTCTCCTGCATACTAGGTATTTGGGCATACAGTCTGTTCTCCAGTGTAAGATTGTTTCCTAAAAAAGACCGGGAAAGGGCTCTTTTGCTATAATAGCTTTAGCAAAGCCAATAGGTCTGTCTTTAATGTGCTAAAACATGAAAACAGGCGCATACAGACGTGTATACTGACTATTTATGTCCTCCTTTAATGGCATGTGTCTCTTTATGTGCCTCGTATGTCTATACCATGATTTATATTCCCAAACGTGCTGTGTTGCTGTCTTTTTTATTCCCCAAGCTTGCAATACAATTCATCACCACATTAGTCCAAAGACATGGGAGGCCCAGAAAAAAGGCATGTTGCACAGGAACAAAGCACAAATACTTTCAATGAATGAAGGTTAAATCATTTAAAACATCCCCCATACATGTTTTCTTTTTCGAGGTGCAGGGTCGGGATCAGGCCTGCACTGCAGAGGTATGTTAAGCTCTCTTATGACATTACAGGGGGAATCCAGGCTGCCCTTTCAGAACAGTTCCCCAACAGAGTCCCCAGAGATTGATGTGTAGCAGAACAGAGATCATTCTCATGTGAGCCCCTAAATCTGCCTTCAGCTTTACAGCTCAGAGCTTCCCCATGCAGCCCCCTCCAGCCTGATCTTCGCATGAGCCGAGGAGAGGACCCTCAAAGCTCAGAGCTTCCCCATGCAGCCCCCTCCAGCCTGATCTTCGCATGAGCCGAGGAGAGGACCCTCAAAGCTCAGAGCTTCCCCATGCAGCCCCCTCCAGCCTGATCTTCGCATGAGCCGAGGAGAGGACCCTCAAAGCTCAGAGCTTCCCCATGCAGCCCCCTCCAGCCTGATCTTCGCATGAGCCGAGGAGAGGACCCTCAAAGCTCAGAGCTTCCCCATGCAGCCCCCTCCAGCCTGATCTTCGCATGAGCCGAGGAGAGGACCCTCAAAGCTCAGAGCTTCCCCATGCAGCCCCCTCCAGCCTGATCTTCGCATGAGCCGAGGAGAGGACCCTCAAAGCTCAGAGCTTCCCCATGCAGCCCCCTCCAGCCTGCTCTTCGCATGAGCCGAGGAGAGGACCCTCAAAGCTCAGAGCTCTCCTGACATTGCCTCGCCCTCCTCTGCCACAGCTACTTCATGCCGAGCGCTTGCTCTCTGTGTGAAGTGACAAGCCCTGCTGTGCTTTGAGTAATGAGAATCTGAAACCTATGAATGTTGAATTACAAAACTAGATATGAGCTGGTGCTAATCAGACACTCCTGGTGCTGCTAGGTTTCTGGTTATCAAACACCCATGCGGCTGTCAAGCAGTGAAAGCCAGAAACCCATGGATGTCTTTAATGAGCCGTATCTTTATGGTTGAACAAGAAACTGGGGTTATAGTAATGGGCATACATGCATGATGCTTGCATGCTGTTAATAATCTGCAGGCTGAATACAACCCTTAATGCTTTGTGCTGTTCAGGTCTCGGAAGGCCTGGTGTCTCAGCTGGTTTATCTTTTCACATCATGTTGAGCTGGTCACAGTTTGAACAACGCTGTTGTTGTGTATTTATCAGCTAAGAAATAAAAGTCAAACAAAGAAAAAGATAAATACTTTGGACTCTCTATTCTATGTTCAGTGCACCTCCATTTGTTGTGAATAAATTGTCAGATTCTTTTCTGAGGCACCACTAGGTGAATGGTGCTGGAGGTATTGTGCACTAACAGCCAGATAAGGCAGCAGTATTATAAAAAGTGAGGTGCGACCATTTAAGTCCGTCACCTTTTGGTTGTTTTTGATATCAACAGTTTGAACCTATGGGTCAGCTATTGGTTGCACGATATTAAAATTCAAGAAGTTAGTGGGCAGTTAATGGGCTCCGAGGTAAGTGGCACTGTGCACTTTATAATTAGACATTCATGATGCTTTGGTGCTGTTCTTCATTAGACTAGCATTATGTTTTCATGTTGTTCATAATCAGATGATTTGAGTGCTGTTGTGCTGTGCACAATCAGAGAACCCCGATAAGTAATAAGTAAGAAAAAGCATGTTTATGCTTCACAGTTCATGATTCGGAAAACCTAGTGCTGATGCGGTGTCCAAGAATAGAATTATATGTGACATTAAACAGCTAATCACTATGCAACCACTACCAGAGAAAACATGGGACTGTTGTGATGTCATGACATGCATGATGCGCCATAAGTAGCACTACGACCCTGTTCATACTCTGAAATGTACAGATGTTTGGTGCCATCCATAATTAACATGGAGCACTTGATCCTGACCCATGCAAATGTGCAACCGTGGGTAAGGTAGCCGGTCGACCATTGGCTGCCTTCAGGCGCGCAACACCCATTGGGCTCACCGGGCTTCAGCCCCCCCCCCGTCGTGTGTGACAGTCCGGCTGAGACAGACTCGCGGGCTGCCGTCCGTCTAATTGCAGCCGCACCAGAGTACTTCACGGGTCTTTAAAAGACCATTTACTCGTTAATGAGGCTTTTGTTGTGTTTTCACTCCTTCTTACAGCCACTCTGCCTATGGCTGGAAGACTTAGCCCCCCCCCCCCCCGAAATCTTTTTCAGCCCCCTCCCCGCCCCCGAAATTTGTCTCTAGTTGCCCGCCTGGCTGCCTTTATAGAAGTGCAGCATACAGGACTACAGCACAGATGACACCGGGATACTAAAAACATTTTTTTTTAAAATACTAAAAATATTAAATATAAAAGCTTTTTAAAAGTACTAAAAAAACAACCAGCAATTTTACTGTGCCTACAAAAAGACCAGATAAATTTTTCCCGAAGGTACAGAGATGTGGGGATTTCTTGAATTTGGATTAGAGGCCCATGTGTCATTAACTTGATGAGAGGGAGAGAAAAAAACAAAAAACAAATGGGAGCGGAGAAGCGGGGAAATGAACCAGGGGCCTTGTGCACATGATACATAAGAGCTACCCCTGAGCTACAGCCCCACTCTTCTTGTCCATGATAAAAAAAGATAACTTCAAGGCTGAAATCCTTTTGGGTGCTTAGGTGCCGATGAGATGCCATTCTATAGCTCTGAAAAATATAGCTTTGTTAATATTAAAGCTGCTTTCAAGATGCCGCTCTCCAGAAGAGAGCAGCAGGGTGGCCATCATTTGCCCTTTTGTTCTTTACAGAAAGGAACATCAGATGAAAATAAATATGGCATTTCTTTTTCATTTATGTGGCGAGGTGAGATTCCGTCACACGTTTCTCCTATATTGTGACATTGGTTTCTACTGAGGAACACAACCCTTCTTTTACTTAAAGACTTAAATATGTTCTGTTTATTCGAGGGAGGATGATAAAGCGACCAGGATATTAACAGAATGTAAGAAACATAAATTTAGGTTGAGATATAGAGGGGCATATTCACAAACTTATAAAAACTACTCATTTAACACTCTTTTATATTCTCTCACACTTTTTGAATTAAGTGCCAAAACACCGAAAATAGGACAGTACAGGAAATACTTACATACAGTTAGTAGAAATTGCACTTTTACTAATAGGGAGTTGGACACTTCAGTGCGTATTTATAAATGCACAGGGGTGGCTAGCAACTATTAAAATTGGTGGGGCGCAGCTTACCGTACCATATACTCATCGACATGTTGCCACTTCCAACGATGACAAGGACGATGAACAAGAAGGAAGGTGGTTTACTTCCTGCTTACCAGTCCAACCAATCCTGGATTGGTTGGAGCAGGCTAACCCAGCGCAAATTTTGAGGCTGGAGGCCTGTGCCTGCAATACTTCTGCTGCTTTACAGCACTGGGATTGCAGGCTTTGAAGTGCGCATGACAGATTGGACGGCTGTAAACAGCCAGCCAATCTGTCATGCGCACTAGGCAGTCATCCTGGAATATGCAGGAATCTGTCTGCCCCGCCCCTGTCATCACGCTTGTGCGTGCGCGGCCGGCAGCAAACAGAATTATAAAATGACAATGACCATTTTATTTTTCTGTGTGTACCCGAGGCGCTCACAGCAGGGGAGGGAAACACTCCTCCGCCTTAACGGAGAAGCCGCCGCTGAAAACGCATGCAATAGTACGTAAAAGAGAACTACAGGAGTAGGTTTCAGGCACACCAATGTGTATTTGTGAATCGGTGCAACAGATCTCTCTGTGGTGAAATAGGTTCCCCACAGTCTATTGCCTCTCCAAACCCCAGGGCACAGCCAGTGGAGACTGACCAGTGACAGACAGCACTCATGCCCAACCAGTCTTTCAGTATGTCGGTACAAGTGACAAGATTTCATCATTTATGTCCATGCCGATCAGCATTCAGGAACATACATTTAAAATGTATTTGTAGGAATAAGAGTTGTAGTCTCATTCCAAGATGTAATCTAAGGAACAAAGTTCACAGGGTCCAAGCTCCAAACAATAGACAAAATGGCAAAAATGAAACATGTTCCTCGAATATGTTTTTTTTCTGTTTTTTTCTTCAATTTAATCCGTTTTAGGTCACAATACTAAAACAATACCTCATACAATTATACTGAAACCAAAACATCGAATTTTGAGTACATAAAATATGATTACATTGATTAAAATCATGTTCCTGAAAATGTGATCCAAACTTCATAAGAACAGCAAAGATTTTGTTTTAAAAACAACGGTAAGCCTAAGAATAATGATAACTTGAAAACTGACTCTAAACGTAATCTTAACCCTCAAAATAATCCAGTCCTACTGCTCTGGACCGAGATTAAAGCTGTCATCAAGTCTAGCACCTAAGAATAATGCTAAATTCAGATCTGAACCTCTCCCTGTTCGTAAGGATAATGCTAATGCTAATACTAACTCTAGCCATATGTCATGCACCTAAGACTGCCACTATTACCAAAACTCAAACCCAAAATTAATGCTAAAAATGCTAACCATTTTTTCAAATGTCAGATTTTTGGTAAAAATCTAATTAAATTCAGACCGAAGATAAGACCAATTTTGATGTAATCTATTAATACTGCCCATTGGCATGTCTTTATTGTCTATTAATTTACTAGGATGGCACAATGTTATATAATTCAATCAGCCTATTAAAATTGAACACTGTTGTATCATTAGATTATCAAAATAAGAAACAGAGGCTATTCAAATAACATGACTCTCCCAAAGAAAATAGGAGCTATATGCTTTTCAGGTGATATGGCCATCCCAGAGAACATAACAGTAAGGGGCTATTCAAACTATGTGGCTCTTCCAATGAAATATATGCTACAAGCTATTCCGGTTAAATGGACTTCCGTGTGCAAATAGCAGCTAGAAACTATTCACATTATATTACCCTCCCAATTAAAATAGCAGCTGGAAGTTATTCATGTAATATGGCCCTCCCAAAGAATATAGCAGTAATAAGCAATCAAACAGCAGCTCAAAGCAATTCCACTAATATGGACCTCTCAAAGAAACCAGCAGCAATAAGATATTCAAGATATATTGCCATCCCAATGAACATAGCGGCTAGAAGATATTCAAGTAATATGGTCCTCCCCAAAAATATAGCAGTAACAAGCCATTCAAACTAAATAGCCTTTCCAATAAAATAGCAGCTAGAAGAGATTTCAGTTATGTTGCCCTCCCAAAATAGTAGCTAGAGGTCTTCAAATGATATGGGCCTTCCAATGAAAAGAGCAGCAAGAACCTATTCAAGTAATATGGCCCTCCTAATGAAAAAAACTGCTAGAAGCTATTCAAGTAATGCGGCCCTCGCGATGAAAATAACAGATTGAAGATATTCAAGTAAAATGGCCCGCACAATTAAAATAACAGCTAGAATCTAATCAAGTAATATGTCTCCCCACAAATAAAATAATAGCTAGAGGCTATTGTCTAGTAATATGGCACTCTCAATGGAAAAAGGCTTTGTTGCGAAGGATGGATAAAATGAATATATCATCAGCAACATAGCAGGCGGAGAGATGAACGTTCCAGCCGGGGTTTATAGGAGTAGCAGTGACGTTGGGGCAATTGGCCTGGTGGCCCATCAGCAATGATTCTGTCTCGCCCATGTGTCCCACAACTTTTCTGTCACCACTTTCGAATTGTGAAATGCCACCATCTTATGTGAAAAATCACGCTGTGTCTGACCCGCTGCAGAGCTTGTGTCGGTGCACACAAGCTGCCATCATTATTCTGGAATGAATTGTCCCAGAATTTTCTTCACCTGCCTTGATCTGCGTGCACCAAACCCTGAACACCTAAACCACAGAGATTCTGCCACAACCCTTTGATCTCTTAGCCAATAGCGTGAAAGCGCTAAACAACTGCTGCAGGGATAATGGCTGAAGTGGTTCTTCCATCCTGTCCTGACCTGACCATGATGCCATTAGTGAAGAGACAAGTTAGTTGTCATGTACCATATACGTGGCCTACCTAATTATTTTAGATGGAGCCTCATTGTTATTTATAGTCCATTAAACCACATACAACAAAGGTTTTGTACAATGTGCTTCTTGAAATGAATTATTTTAAGGCACTTTTAGATGTGAGGATCAAGATAAAGCCACAGTAAAGTCAAGTAAGTGCCTGGGATTGTACAGTCGGGTCAAGCTGGGAAGCAGGGATTGAACCCAGGTCTCATGACCAGTTATTCTTATCCCCTTGAATTCAGAAAGGAATACCAACTCTAATTTTAGAAATGCAGGTTGTAATTCTGTACAGGTAAATTAATTCTTCCCATGTTTACTTGCTTAAATTGTTTAAATATGATCAGTGTGCCGCACCCTTGTTGTAGGTCTTTTCTTTGTTTCTGTACTCATATCAAATTGGTGTCTTGAGCATAGCGGGTGTTGCATCAGTAACTATAACTGGTGAAATTCATTGGTTTTATGCCCCTACCACCTGTGCCCTGGGGTCAGACACTTATTATAGCATCCCCCATTCCCAGTGAAACTTTGGTTTCACCACGTGAAAGTCATAAATCATGATTAGGACTCCAGCGTTAGTGGTATTTATTTTTTTAACATTTCCATCTGTATTTATCAATATTTAATTTTTGGCCATCTTATCAGTATTTATCCATATTTATTTTGTGTTTCAAGAATAAACGGAGTAGTAACATGGTATGATTTCACATTTATTTTACTGATGAATATGCACTCATACTTTGATGCCTGTTGCGTTTTACCATATTAAGCAGCCAATATAGCAAAATACTACACCACCATGTAAATAGCATCATAAACAAATATATGTTAACATATGCCTGTATTTAACCAAACCTCATCCTGTATTGTAACTCCCCATGCTGTCTATCTGCTCAGATGTTGGCTTGGAATTCATGAAGAACAGTGTCGAAATTCACTCACAAGAAGCACAATTCTCTTTATTTTTCTGCTTTTAAAAACAAAGAGAGACAGGAAACACTTTGTTTTCTGTCTGTGTTTATCTGTAAATATCAGTAAAAACGGAAAACTGGGAGCCTTAATCATAATCGATTTGCCAATTATTCACCAAAATTGCAGCCAATTTTGCCACATAAAACGGAGGCTTGCGAGATTGCAATCCCTTTTTAATCTGACAAGTGCGTGCAGGTTTATATATTTCTTTCAGGTGGGAGACTTGAGTTTTCCATGCCTCTCGATAACTGCCAGCACTTCCAGAGGTCAGATATCTCTGAGTGTAGCCACCCATGGCTGTGGAAAATGTTTTTAAACAGCACAACAATTTTGAATCGGAATTTACGATGGTGGAAAAAACAAATTAAACACCTTCTCCAGCCAATCACATTTGTCACAAAATACTAATAGATATTGATAGATTGATAGTAGTCATGGATTATGATTCACAATTTAAAATGTGACAGATATGAAAATGTGTTAACCATTAAAGGCCCACCTGGCAAGTATTTTAAACGCTTATTTCTCAAAAACTGAATTTTCACCAAACTAAAAACAGCACATTTTCCCTGTAAAGGTCAGTCTACTTTCATGCCAAGTTTGGTGTAAATCAGTCCAGAGGTTTGGTCTGCAGGGCAGAGCAAAATTTCCTATGGGAGGAAAAATGGGAAAATGCATCTTTTTTTCTCCTGCACAAAATCTGCATGAAAATTGGCATGTCGGTCCTTATCTGACTATGCCCAACGAATGACAAATTTTGCGCATATCCGTACACTGGCTCAAAAGTTATAGGGAAATCAAAAACTTCCTTTTCAATGGAAAGTGCGCCTGAACCATAATACAGTGATAACCTCCGCAGCGTAATAAACACACGTGCATTATCTTCATGACTGCCTGTTACAGGTGGGCTTACCAGTTTATTCTGTGGCCCTGTGTATGCCTCCCCTAAAAATCACTTCTAGACAGACCAATGAGAAACAGCTTTAGCTGGACACATGGATTAGCAGGCTAAAGCAAGGCATATAATTGTCTTAGTTGGTCTTAATGTGTGGCTATATTTAGAAAAGTCTTTACCACTTTCCTCAGAAATTGAAAAGCTTGGTGCATACAAGATTCTCACAAAGACACTCAGGTTCACTTCCTTTCTGTCTAGTGGCTCGTTCACTTGCCCGAATTGTAGCCCATGCAGAGATCTTGACGCCTTGCTTCCCGCCACCTCACAAGCCCCTGGCCCAGGAGACTTAACAATAGACCATCCCCTTGAAGTGTGCATTGTACACCACCAGGGAATACAATGAAGCTACAATTCATGGTTGGCTAGGACCTTCCACCCTGGGTAAACCAAGTGGCAGGCCTCGTCGCCACATGCTGGCCTTACGCACAAACACAAAAGGCCTGAGGATGAAAGGTCTTTCTTTTACATTCTGTGCAAAATCCTTCACAAAGAGGATCCAATTTTTTAAATCCTGGAGGCTTTTCAAGCTGCAGTCGCAATCAAACACGCTGTGGTCGAGCTACAAATGGGCAGGCATCTGAGAGACGAAAACCCGATGAAATATTTTTTCATGTTTCTATTTGTCTGCTGCTTGATGTGTAGGCGGGAGAGGGAAGGTGCTGGAGGGTCGGGGTGCGGGTTCTATTTGGAGCTGCGCATTCATTCATCTCTGAGGCCGGGAGACGGTCTGCTGGAAGGCTGCAACGCCACTGAAATCTCTGCTCTCCTCCTCCAGCACACCAAGAAAGGCTGGGGAGAAATAGAAGACAGTGTGGATGAGAGGCATAGGGAGAAAATTGGGAGAGGTGATGAGGGCAAAAGGGAAGGTAACAAAGCCATGAGGGGAAGAGACGAGGGTGATGATGGACAGGAGGGAAAGAGAAGGGATTGTGAGCAGAAGGGAGAGGGGTGAAGAGGGGAAGAAGGAAAAGGAGGATGTGATGAATTAAATTCAAGCAATATAAACAAAACAGGACACTGGGCTCCAGGCTTGCACCATGGGCCGTCATACCGACCATCATACCACTATGTCATAATAAAGCCATAGGAGGCACTGCTTTCTCAGTACAAGCAGCCAAGCTTGAACTCAATACCAGCAAAGGTTAGTATCATTCAGAAGCCTATACACTTCACTCATCAGTTGATAACATGGATTTTCCCATCACCCCACGACCCAGGGATAGACCCTGGAGAGTATTTGTACAATCTCCAGTTTAACGCCCACTGAAGTGGAACAGCCCAACCAGATCACTACATTCTATATCAAGTTAAGAAGGGCTGCCCTATGGCTAGCCTGGGTGATATATTGTAATGGCATTCATATATCACCCTTCTGGCTCAAACTAATACTAATACCATATCTCATCAGTTGGCAGCCAACTGTAGCTCATACAGGCTGCATAATATCTCCCTTAGACTGCTTATACTGCTTATTGCTATTATACTCACATGAGACATATCTGCTATGGGTCTTGCCCATCACACAGTACTATAACAGTCCATAAACCAGCCATCACCAACTGAACAGGCATGGAATAAATTAAGAGATCTGCCACATATACTGGCCAATCAGGTGACTGCAATCTAGTCCACTACTGCAGCTCCTAACTATCTATATACTATGTTCACTTCTCTAGGTCTCACAGTGTCATTCAGATATGGGATGATAGTAACAAAGTACATCCAGGTACATCTCCCATCTCCCCACCACTTCTCTCATCAACCATGCCTGTTCAAGACCATAAACTTGAAAAAAACAATCAGGTTTGAACCCTGCAGTGACCAGCTAGGTAGAGCATGATCGTAATAAATGCCATAGAAGATCCCATAGAGCAGCTCAAAGCTGCCAGCATACTTAAAACCATAAAGCGTGCATTTATCTCTCACAGTTCTTCACCAACCACGCTGCTAAGCACTACATTCCAGAACACGATAACTGCCCCTCAGCAGTCATCACGCACAATAAAGAAACACTTGAGACACATGATCAAAAACCAAAGACAACTCCCTTCAAACCACACGCCCTACAAGGAGTAGCTTGCTGGCCACATAGACAAGCACCAAATTGCCCCACATAGGAGTAGTAAGCGCTATATAAATGTGGTAGTACAATACAATACAAATATAGGCAGAACGAGGAGCAACAATGCTGAAGCAGAAGGCAGTAAAAAGGAGGTAATGGGGGCAGAAGAAGAAAGAAGGATAAGTAAGAGAAAATGGGTGGGGAAATAGATGCAAAAGGTACAACAAAGGAAGGAAAGGGAAGACTAGTGTAGAAGAGAGTAGGAGATGTGAAGGAAGAAATGGGAGAAGGTGTGTTAGAGAGGAGAGAACAGAGTGCAAGAGGAAGAGTGGAAAGATGAAATAAAAGGGGAGGAAAAGGAAGGAGAAGAGAGGATATAGATAAGGAGCAGAGATGAAGGGATTGATGCAGAGTGAGGATGACACTGGAAGGACAGACATAAAACAGGAAATAAGTGGAAACATGATAGAGAGGCTCAAGCTTGAGCTGAGGCTACAATAGGAAAGAAGAGAGGAGAGCAAAGGACACACATCGCCTTGCATAGACAGACACAAGGAAAGATGGACAGACACACTAGGCAATATCTGTGCTCTCAATGTCAGTGTTTGTGTCAGGGTTCAGGCCCTTCTGAGGGGGCAGTGCTGACAGGGTTAATGGTCTCAAACAAATGGGCAAACATACATTTGTTTACTAATGGACACACACATACTAATAGCCAGAGATGGTTACAAACTGACAGGTGACTAGCAGCCTGCACTCTCAAACACTTGAACAAATGGGTAACCACACATATTTTAATGCACAACCAGACACATAAAACATAAATATGAGCAGACACACACACTTAGAGATGTGCATGCATAAACAACACTTAGAGTAATGACATGGGCTACAAACCCACTGTGTTGAAAACCCGTGGAATATACACATCAAGTGTTGGCCGACGGACACAAAAGCATTGATTGATAGGCCGTCGTTCTCATATGAGTAGATACTGAGACCCATTTACAGATGAGTAGGCAAATGCCTTTACAGATTAGCTATCATATAGAGGCAAGACACTGATGCACACAATGAGACACACATACATGGAGGGACAGCAAGACACTCAGATGAGCGACACACATGAACACACATGAACCGCTAAAGACACACTGATGAGTAGAAACACTTGCAGAAGAATAGATATACTAAAAAACTCACAAATGTGAGACAGTCAAGCCCACAATGCTGTAGTGGAGAAATACAATGGAAGAAGAGCCCAGTTGTTAGCACTGTAGATGTAGATGGTTGGTCTCTGAAAGCTATGAGCCTAGGCGATGGATTGTCTTACATACTGTGCTGAGGAATTAATGTGGTTCTTTGAGGGGGGTTGCGGTGGGGGCTCTCCGTACCCATGAGGCATTTAGAAAAGAGGTCTTTCAGGGATCATGAACGTTGATTGCAGGAAGTTACACAAGTCATTTACGGGGAAGTTAAGGTCCTTTAGGAGTGGTTGGAGACAATATTGCAGAAGCTATTGAAGAGACTGTCACAGTGATCTACACTTCAGTGGATGTTTAAGATGCATGGCTGAAATAAGTGATGGGCATTATCATGTGGATAATGAGAAAATGTTTTTTCTGGCAGCATTGGCAGTGGTGGTGTTGAAGGACATCATGCTCTCGGCATGACTCTACAAGCTATAGCTGAAGAGAGGGTGTAGTAGGATGCTGACATGGGAAAATTAGATGAGGAACCAGGCAGTTTTTATTGTGATGGATGAATGGAAATTAATGAATTTAAGTGGAGTTGTGTTGAGCATCAGCCACTGCATAGCATTCTAGTTTCAGCTTGCAGAGATTCACTTGGGTATGGGCACAGGTGATGAGAGAAGAGATACAGAATATTTGGTTGTGGTCACCTAAAAAATGGATTCAAGCCCAAAGGTGGCAGTGATGGCAGAAAGGAAGATCTTTTGGAGACAGAATAGAAGAGGTTTTAAGGCAAAGCTTTGAGACATGTCAACTCCCACTTGTTTGGATGCTGATTGCTGGAGCACAGTAGTACTGAGCAGGACTGGTTGGCGAGATTGGAGGAAAATAAGCAGTGTGCTGTTCCAACGATGCCTAGTGCATTTGCTGTTGACTGCACAAACGTGTTCGACAGCACTTCGGACATCAGACACACACAGAAAAACTCAGATGCAAAAATGAATGGAAAATAGATATAATCATAAATGGGAAATCATACAATTGCTCTCTTAGATGGTGACAATGATCTACATATACCAAAAATATGACGGAACAATCAAAATAAAGACAAGCAAACACCAAGTAGCGCATACTGAGGCACAAGCATGATGAAAGGTACACCACATTCGAACTCCACATTCATAAATTGATACAAAGCACACATCAGCACTGATAGAAGATGCACACTAGGACGACTGAATAAACACAACCAGTATACATAAAGGGGTAAGAGGCAATAAGTATAGACACAGGACTGACACACTCATACACTCACACCTCACCCAGGATGTACCTACTCCCAAATGTAATTAAACAAATACAATAATAAAAATATTCAGACACACAAACACTGGTGTAAAACACATATTTGAAGTATAGAATATGTTCTGATACAAATGTAGGTAAAACAAATGAACTTGCAATCTGTCACCAACCAGCCAATCACACATATACCCTTCCCTCATCAAGAGAGCAGCCTCCATTCAAAGCAAGTCAGAATCAACCACCATTCCCTTTTTCATAACTGGCAGTAATTTCTGGGACAGTGGAGAGTCATGGAGACCGTAACCGTAGTAGAGAATGCCCTCCTCATCACAATGATAACCCACGCCTCATGGTCCTGCTTGACCTGTTAACCTTCAACACCGTAGTTCATTGATTCTTGCACAACATCCTGTCAACAAACTTGATATTCAATGATATCACCGTGATTTGGTTCTTCTCTTATGTTTCTGATCAGCATCAATTTAACATGATTAAAATTTGAGAGGTGACTGGCTACCAGTGGTCTGTAGAGTAACTCAATGATCTATCTTTTCGCTAGTGATCTTCACTCTACACCTGGCCCCTTGGAATCGTCCTGGCCAGCCATGGAACCAAGATGGATCGGTAGGGTAATAAAACCCAACGTCTCCTCAGGCACTAGCATTGATCAACTCAAAGTCTGCCTTGTCCTTCCCCAGTGCATGAAGTCCATCATCGATCTCAAATTGAGCCCCATTAATGACAAATAATTTTATTTGTTTCAGACCTCAACTGAGGTCAACAAATACATAAACTAGAAAGTGTTAGATTATGTTATTAAAAACATTTTTAAAGCTCTATATATAGAGAGCCCCATTAAGATTGAGTTAATCCTCATGAGTGAAAGTGCAGGCACGCGAAGATCAAGGTTGACTGTCCAAGATGAAGCCACTGACACAAAATCATAATCAACATCAAAGCCTTCTTCATTAGCTTCATGGAAAGAAATTTAAATTCGCTTTTATCAGTTATCCTCACTATGCAGGATCAAGTCATTGCTCTCAAAATGTTACTTTAAAACTAAAATATAAGCCTTGATCACCTCCTACTGGAGAGCGGCAACTCCCTACTCCCTCTCCTCCCAATAACACCCTACTTAGAGTGTCATGCTTGTTGCTCCCTAACTTATACAAACTTACAAGACCTATGTCCTTATCTCCATAACAGAACTACAGAAGTTCTTCATGCAGACATGCTTCATTCTCCAACCGGAATCGTCATGTCCTAGGCGCTAACAAAGCTCACAATATTTGGTTAAAAAACCCAGCCTCTTTGGAGGCCAGTGTAGCACACATTGGAAGGGCACTGCAACATTGACCTCAAAGACAAAAAAGAAACAACCAAAAAGTAAGACTTCTCACCTAGGCTATGGTGCTACAACCGACACCAAATAAGTCTTCGTATATACCTTCTCTACCTCAGAAATTAGCTCAAAACTGATTTTAGTAAGGAGTTCTTCAAGTACCCTCAATAAGGAAACCCAAGTTCATACCACCCAAGGATGTAGTTTGAAGAAAAGAACTACCATATTTTGCATGATCATGAATGTTTTCCTCTACCCTTCTATTATGTTCATTATTTATTAGCCCTATTACATCCATATATGCATAAATATAAAAGTACATGGCACAGCACACACATTGTCAAATTGCAGCAACAGAGTTGTGAGGAACACAAGACAAAAAATGACTATATAGATGAATGAAAGGACGCTGCGACACAAAACACAAAACAGACATCCTCTACAGCACTCTACAACCCCCATAAGTGCCAGCATTTGTGAGATGCTACCATAAGTCTTGATGAATGCTTTGAGTTTCCCGCATTTGTGCCCTCACTGCATTTCATTTATTTGGGTTGGTAAATTGGCAAAATGCTTCACTTTGTCAGAAGGTTAGGGTGTCTAACTGTGGCTGTATTTACTGGTAAGCTTGCAAAAATGTATCAATCTCTGCACTAGAGGGACCGTGTCCGAGAATACGTAGGCTGCCCCTGTAACATGCGCTATAACTCCATCCTCAATCCACGAGAAGAAGAATCTCCACGTTGAGCTGTACATCACAAGGGATTTAAACCAACAGGAATGGGGATCAGCGACTCAAGGGGATTGAAGAAACACTCAAGCGCATAGCACAATCGGCGAGGAGAGGCATGGGTGGGGCCACAGCATAAGTAAGGTAGACAGAATATACATGACTAGACTCTCAAGTAGCAACACGGACCACTAGACTATCTTCTGCTAATACTCAGCATAGTTAAAGAGACTGGGCACCATCTATGTGCTTGCAGAGAGGACTAGAGAAGGTGCCCGTTTTATTCTCTGCTACAGCACAGTTCTAGAAAAGAGATTCCCCATCAGTATGGGTCATCAAGTCAATAACTTTCAATGATTTTATTATGATTAACACATAATGTCCACATGTTATATGCTTAGACTTTTTCTTAAATTAGCTGGCAGATTTTTACCTTCAAGCTTTCTCCTACTGCCCATGTCCTGCACTTAGACTGGGACTTACGAATCCCGCCGCGTGCTCTGCCTTCCAGTGTGCTGTAAGAATTTTGCAGCAGAAAGTCATAAGGTGTTGGTGAGCTTTATAAATAATATGTACAGGTCAATATGTTCTGTGCCAGTGGCTAACTCCTAGATAAAGTGCTTCAAGCTGGCGTGCCCTATTACACAGACCTCAACCTCAGCGTTACGACAAATATAACCACAACGCAACGATACCAGACAGACAAAACATGATGTGTGCAAAGAGGTGACAAAGCAATCCCGAAACAAGTCCTAATCTGCGGCATAATTTCTACACTACCTTTGGTTTGTAGAGCCTTGTCCTATGTTACCAGAGTAGTGACAGAGAAAAACCACATATGTCCTGATATATACAGTCCATGAGGAGGAATTAAGCACTACTTCACTCTTGAATGATCAGCTTCCAGTCATAATTGTTGGTCCACAGTTACATGTCCAATGTTTAATTTCTGATCTCACAAAGTGTGCCACCAGGAGGGGGTGTAGATCACTATTGATTCAAATGGATGCAGGCCTGGAAGACATGGTTTCAGACACCTTACAATGGCTTATAATAAACACTGTCAAAGACTTTGTCTTCATGTCTTGGTTACAGTTATACATGTGGGGAAGGGTACAAATAAAAAATGATGATTGTACCATAATGTAATTACATATTGGGCGCCTTGCCTCTACTGACACTGAATAAATCAGTCATGAATAAAGGCAAAAAACCTTTACATGGACAGACAGGCAGCCTACTCTAAAACCAGATAAACTGCACACAGTCATAACCTCTAGGCGCCTGTGACTACCCAACTCAAGAATTTGACACATTCCTGTAGGGAACTGTCAATGTGGGCAGCCACTTAGGCAACCTACCTGGACTCAAAGTCTTATACTATGAATAATCAACATGCAACCCTACCTTGGCTCCCACTGTCAAAGCCATGTTTGGCTCATGGACCTGTTCACACAAACGACTGATGCCAAACAGTCACATTCACAGCATCATGCCCATGTGGTACAATGTGGAATTACTGATTGGTTGGAAGAACAATCAAGTGGCATGCAGGGCCTTTTGCAAAATAAACCTACTGGACCATGTGACTCAAGAGGACTCCCTGAAAACCCTAGACACTCTATATCTTGAATTTTGATTACCATCTTCAAAGGGCGGAGATACCATCAGCTCATGCACTACCTGGGAGGGAGGTGTAGCCTGAACGAATAGTACTCCCGGATTGGCTGATCATTTCTTATGCGCTCAGATTGGGCACTCCTAAAGGGGCAATATCAGGCTTGCATACCAATCAAGTGACGAGTGTAGTCTGCTGCTGTATAAGGAGAAATTAGACAACATTCACATTTTAGAATCACCAACACAGACCACGACGGGCGTCTTTACTCAGGACATATGACATGGAAATGAGAGGATTGACCCAAATGCACATATTTCAAGATATTACATGAGTGGGACTGGTCCCCATCTAAACTTTATAAAGCAAAACTAAGAAGGACAACCTGTGTTGGAACAGTAGGTCCTATGAATGTGACCTGAGGCATGTGCTCTGGCCCTGTTCTTGCCTACTGTGCTACTGGATAGACATAAAGCAATTATTTAATGACAAAAGTGAATACAACTTCCGACACTCAGCCAACTTGCGAATGTACCTGACACCTCTGATACAGATGACACTCCTACCCGTTGGTGAAGATGGATGGCCTCTTCAGTCTTGGTTGCAAACATTTTCATCTAAATGGTAGCAGAGGGGTTGACAGAACATTTTAACCTAGCCGTGCTCAGTTGCACAATATGTAGGCTCCGTGACCTGACTCTGATGTTCTATCCTATTGATGCAAACATTGATGGCTACTGAGGTATTCCACGGTATAGCCACACGTGTGTGAAATGCACACCTTCTTTGGGCTGCCTCCTGCCAGTAACTGCCCCATCACTGGGATGGAGCTTTGTCACTGTCATAGACTTGGGAGATGGCAACACAGAGGCAAGGAATTGTCCCAGGCACCACAGGTACAAACTACCGACCCCTTCGTAGGTCCTCTACCCACTGAAACTGCGCTGTGCATCCGTCACATCCACTTTAGGAAACACATCAACCTGCACTCTGGTTGTCCACTCCGCACAGAAGGTCTCCCCTACCCCATACCAGACCCCTCCCCCAACCCTACCCTAGACCCATTCTTCCTCTCGGTCCACATTCCCTATCTTCAGAGACACCCAGTGCCAATCACTTACATGTTATCACCACTTATGTATGAACCAAACACTACAATAAAAAACCTAATCGAACCCTAGTTGATGTAGCTAACCGAATCACAGAACGCTACGTGACCACAATTACTTATGATATAGGTCCATCATTTCTTGCAATACATATGATTATGCTATACATGTTACATATAAAAACAAAGAAATGCTTGTGAACATAATGTATGGTCTTCTATGGTGTGCCCAATCATGACTTCTTGTTTTCTATAATGTTGATTTATGTACATTGATCTCAAATGGTATAGACCTTTCCACTGCCTTGCTCTTGCAGGGGTCTTTGCATATTCAGTCACTTAGGGCAGAGCAGATTATACATGCGTTTTGAAATGCTTAGTGTCTGATATACACAATTGTGGTATGGGAATCCCTGCATGAATCTGGTTATGCAAACAGCCTTGGTAACCCTGATACAACGCTGTTGTGTCTGTGCTCTTCTCTGCACCCAGTAAGCACAGCTTTGTGCATTGTTACTCTGAATGTCTAACATAAAGAAGAACAAGCCATACCAAAAAACCCTGATCTCAATAATGATCATTTGTATATAATGGTCCTGTCTGAATGGAGCTATGTAAAATACATTCCATGTACAATGATCTTTGACAGTATGGACTATACACAAGGCAACTGCAATTATTCAGCAATAAAATACCAAACTATGCAGCAGCGTTGACTAAATTACGTGACAAGAAAAGGCAAATTATGTGGCATAATGCTGCAAATTAGCTAAGAGTATTTTTTTTGCCATTTTTTTCATTGTAGCACACAAGAAGAATGAGCAAAGGTTTCACCTCATTAGTAAAAGTTTGTTAGCTACATACAGCAATCAGCAACTGAAAGCTAACTAGATAGCCCTTGCAAAACGTCTCCTATTGCATGCCACAGGGTTATTTTGTTGAAATCTGCAAATTATGCGGCAGATGGCAACTAATGTGGCAAGTGCTATAAATCCATAACTATGCAGAAAATGTGCCTAAGGCTACTACATTAATATTAACCTCAGGAAAAAAATAATGTTCCAGTCACCCAGTTTCTCAGGCACATGCCACCCCTTCCCCCAGCTCCCAAGGAGGACTCACCCATGCTCTGTTGGAGGCTCCTGTTGAGGTTGATGGCTAGAGGAGGAGACATGGACTGCACCGAGGTGACATCTTCCTCCTGGGAGCAGCCCGCCTGGATGGCTCGGAGGTAGCTGTGGCTCCGGGATCGGAAGAAATTGGGCAGCTGTAGATCCAAGACCTCGTTGGTCACTGACTCGGGCTCACTGTAGGTGGACTCACAAGGCAGGTCGTACTGGTCCCCAAGATCGAGCTCCCTCACCTGTGGAATGTACTGGACAAAAGAATGGACAAAGTGAGAGTTTGCACACAAGCGAAGGAATGCACCCGTGCATATAGACTTCTGCAGATGAACAAAAATTGCTCCATTTTCAAAGAGTTATGTGATGGGACAGAACCACCAGGGGTCGAATTATAGAAAGTTTGCAATGGCGTAAAAAAAAATACAGGGCACCCCAGTTTGGTCCATTGTTGATGCTTGTGTAGGGGAAAATGGAGCTAACGATATAGGCGCCTGAGGAAACATGACACTGATTTCACATTATTTCTCTTATGTGAACATACAAATTTGAAAAAAAAAACATTTTCTCCACTTTTTAAAAGTAGAATGTGGGTCTATTTTACAAACTTAATTTGTTGATTTCATTATTACCTAAATGAAGAAATACTGCAAACTTAATCTGCTATATTTTATTTCAATCGTGCATGACAATTTTATTTGTTAAAGTTCACAAATCATTTTCTAAATTTTTCCCCTAGTGCAAGAAGCTCTCTGAAATATGCACTGAAGCATTGATTTGTGTATTTGTTTGCCCCATTCCTTCTTGTAGTGTACGTTTTCTGTAATATGCCCTGGTATATACCTGTAACATATGTCCTTGCGGTACATGCACTGGTTTCCATTACTAATTTGAGTCGATGCTCAATTATTCTGGAGAAAGATGTAAATGGTGATGAAGGTATTCAGCTCTTTCAACAGTCTTTAACCCTTAATGGCTATCCTGGTGGCATTTGCTTGGCCCTATTATTATGAGGTAAAATGACTGGCGTTATTGACAAACATTGTGGTTCAGTGTTTTTTTCCATGTCTACAATGCAACAGCACAGACTTTGCATGATGGATGAAGCAGTCATTCCTGGGGGGCTTTCCAGTGTTGGGCCAGGTTCATTGACCTGGTGCTACGCACGTGTACAGCGGTGCAGCTTCTTATTCTGAAGTTGCCTTTTGTTTTTGAACAATGCCAGGCTTTGTGACAGCCAGAAGGGGTTTTCACCTAAAGACTACATTTCCCAGACTCCTTCATCTTGTGGCATATCTCATTACTGATTTCTACCATTCTGGAAAGTGCTAATATTCCAGATCTGTGCCATGTTTTGTGGAGGCCTGATTGCTTCTCCTCTTTACTACAGCAATTCCTAGAATGTCATGTTTGCTGCATCATCTCCACCCTGGCAGTCCAAGAAAGGGTGAAGGAATCATTTCACCTTAGCTTAGAAGGTGCTATAGCTTTAGCGCACCTGAGGCATATGATCATTAATGTAAGTGGGCAGAGAGAAGCCGAGGGGTGTATCATTAGTTCAGCAGGTGGAGTGACACCGGGATGAAAGGGTCTTATTTACTACCCAGAACAATGGAGATAGGGGTTGGTCATTGTTGTTTGCTTGCCTTAGCGCTTGTGACAACCTTGCTACTACACTTGGTGAAGGGAGAATGGAAAGAGGGAAGATGAGAGCTGCAGGAGGCCGGATAGAGAAGAGCAGCGATAAAGGGAAGGGGACGGAGAGGCAGGTGAAGAGGTGAGGGGAGGGAAAGCTGCAGGAGGAATGGTCAGGTGAAGGGACGTTGTACCAGGAGGATTGAGAGGTTGGAGGGAGTACTGTGGGAATAGAGGGAATGGATGAGGAAGATAGAGGTGAGAAAGAGCGAGTGAAAGCTGCATGATGAGATGGGAGAGAAGGAATCGATACTGCAGGTAGAGAAAAAGGGGTACATGAAAATGTGCATCATTAAGGGGTCGCTCGGGGTCGCAGCAGAGACCCCTGGCACTGCCTTTGCAACTCCTGGCCTCAGAGTTGTCAAAAACAGTGTAGCTACGGATTGGTTATTTTTCTGTCCATTTTTCAATTTACTAAAGAAAATAATAAAGTGGAGTACTCTTAGCTGTTGGCAGGTGTAGTAAGTAAAAATGGTTTTAAATGTATGTACTTTGTATACATGTGGGTCTCTCGTTGGCACTGTCCTTAACATGCCTCGCAGTTGAACATTCCTCTGTGGATTTATTCCCCATGATTAATTGTATGGGTCTTCTCTTTATTCTTCCTCTATTCATATGCGATAACCATTTTTCTTTAAGACTAATTGATAGAGATTGATCTGGTTAGGTGAGACAATTTTTGTCTTCTATTTACTCCTACCCAGTGTCTTGTCAAAGAGATTTAGACTGATTGTCTGTGTACTTCTCTCTGTAGGCCGCTACCAGTTCTTTGTCCTGATGAAGACCCCAGATGATTACTCCGAAAAAGGGTCAAAACATCAAAACATTATGGGTCTATCCATATCTTTAATTGAAGGACTTCCAATATCATTGGGTTTGCTATTGATTCACTCATGTATTCTATGGGTATTGGCCCCTTGTACATATTGTAAATACTTATTGTTTTTGTACCTTTTCTGTTATTTTTTATGGCTCAATGTATTGCACTTACACTGCACCATCCCCTGGAGCACCTTTGGTTGATTACACTATGATGATCAGTTAATTACATTTGATAATTCAAATATAAAATCTACTGTCCTAATTCATGTGGGTGTTTGGTTTCTTTTGTTAAGATTGACCTTTTGCTTCTCCTTTTTGTTAAGTTTGACACATTACTTGCTAAGTTTCATTGACTTGGCACGCCATGAAAGGCTTTGACTATCATATGAGTGCCCTTTTACCTTCCTATGGCATTTTAGAAAATGTATGTGACAATAGTGCTTTAAAATGCACTATTTCCCCCTAATTCTTTAAATCTTTGTTTGGGAGAGAAAACCACTATAAGAGGTCTGGCTTACTCGATTGATCTGCCCACTACAATTACGGGCAATTATTATGTCCCAGAACTTCCAAGGCTCAAGTCAGCACCATAATATAGGTGGTATCTAAAAAATACATTTATCTGTGTTATGTTGTTATACTAATGAGACAGTTATCATGGAACTTCAGCGATGTCAATTGCTGTGATTTTAGGGTCATGTGACATGCCTTCCTGGGAGAAATGAGGGTTAGTGAAGAGACACATCAGAGCGGTGAGCTTCAAAGGCTGCACGATCTCCAATATACATCTGGGCTGTTCCCCTGAGGTGGACACAGCCATTCCTTTGCCCCAGGCATGCTTGCACCCCGGCAAGGCTGGAAATCAGGTATGCAGGAGGTGTACAACTCCAGGAAGGCTGGCTACACCTCCAGAGTGAGCAACCTGACCTGTACACCTAAAATAGAATTCTGACATCTTCAGGAGGGCAGAAATAGTGAGTTCTGGGTAGAAAAGGTGACCTGAACACCAGGATATGGTCACTTCAGGGGCAGATTAGCTGCAAAGACCATTGACTACTAGTTCCCACACTCGTAACTCCTCTAAATCTAGGATTTAAGGGACCCTCTTGACACCAGATCCTCAGATCTGAACAACTTGCATCAAGGAAGAACCAAGAGGAGACCAGTGTTACCGATAACAGAACTTTGGCCATAGCACCAAAGCAAAAGAGGGATACTTTATCCCTGAGGCAACAGACTTGGAACTGAGTGAACGACCCTCGTCCTTGGCTAGAACTTGGCACTTCCTGGCACAAGGAAGCTGAGGAACCAAAGAATCATTGGCCATTGGGCCCTCCAAGGCATCGCCCAAATCCAAATGGTGTAGTGCATTGTGGGAGTTGTAGTCAGGCCTTCCCTGAAGTTTTAATCCACTACCACACTCCCCTGGACCCCAGACATTGAAGTTACTTTCTGCTATTTTTACTACTACCAAGGCTTGTTGGGTACCAGTCCGGTAACCGACCTGTTAACTCAACACTGCATTAAGAGGGCATGCCACAACACCTGCCACTGACATCGGCCACGGCCGCGCTGTTGTGTTTTTGCATTTCTTTTTCAGCAGCACCATCTCACTAGTAAAAGCAGCTTTACCGCAGGTCCCGTTCAGCACCAGGGACAGTCAGGGCAACTCTGCACCCAGGCTCCACGGGCTAGGTAAAATGTAAATGACTGTTGTTGCCTGGTCCTGGCATCTGCATCACTTTTACCTTGCAAGGATACACAGTAGCTCGACCCCTAAGTGACCGATTGTTTTTCGCCATTGATCGCAATGATAAAGTCTCACTGTATTTTACTGCTTGATTTTATATTGCTTTGAAAATTCAAAACTCTGGTTATATGTATGCTATTTTGTTCATTGTGGTGTCTGAATCAAGATAAAAATCTGCTCAATTTTGATAAATTTGTTTTGAATTTCTATCAAGTTGTGTCAATTATTTATGAGCCATAATGGCACTGTAAAATGCTTAACACATGTTCCTCTAGTAAAGCCTGACTGCTCTTTGCCACACAACCAGGACCGAGCTAAGGATTTATTAGTGCGAACCCAAGGACCATCTTCGGGGTTTTGTGAAAATATTACAAATGAAGGCGACCCAGCCATACCACATAACATTCCACTTTCCTGCAAACATGCTGTAGAGACATTACCATCTTGAGCTATCTTACTGCGATGGGGATATGTGTGTAATCAGGTGCGTACACACCCATACAAGGACATGCACACACACACATAGACATACACATTCTCTGCAGCCAGCATATTAACCCACACGCTACCCTACCCAGACTGGATATAAGGGTGGCTACAAACATAATCTCAGAAAAAAATTCCTAACCTAAAATTACTGGTTCATTGGCATCGAAAATTGTAGCACCCAGGTTATATAAAGATAGCTGCAAAAGGTACATTAGCCTTACATCATGCTATCATAGCAGGCGCATTATCCTCCCTGTGACTGGTACTGGCACTGCAGCTTTTGACCTGAGGTTTTACACAGATCTTTGCAAAAGAGGCTCAACCTTGCATGTTATCTCATTAGGCTTGAAATCTGTAACCCGCATTTTCCTACACCATGTAGTCAACTCAAGGATGTATTGCTGACCTATCCTAAACATCATTGTTTTGCAAAAGTTTATAGAAGTTTTTATCAGGGGCTTATTTAAGCGCCTGGGGTGTGGTGATGAAATATACATTATTTGTATAGCAAAGATAAAGTACGTAAACATCATCAAGTTTCATTACTATTGATATAATAATCATTGGTACTAATTTTGTTAATCCCTGAGAGCTGTTTTGGCCCATCTTGGATTTGAAACTTTGAACCTGCAGGTTGAGCAAATCTCTGCTGTAGATTTGTTGACTCCTTATAACACGTTACCAGAAGGAGGGCTTGCTTCAATCCTTTAAATGATGTTTGTTGAGCCAAATGCATTTTGAAAGGACTTTGGCTGGGATCCAAGCAAACACAGCTCCTTGTCAGAACAGAGGTGCGTTATGAGAGCTCTGTAGATGCTGACATATAGCAGTGCATGTTCTACCATGAGGCAGTGCTTATTTTGAGTTGTTGGTTGCAGGGGACCTGAACATATTTTTCCTCAGACTTTGACCCAGAATGATCCAGAGCAAGAGAGGGAAAGACAGAAAGGTAGGATGAAGGAACCAGAGAAAGATGGATAAACAGTGACACAGGGGCATAGCTAGCCCTTTGACCACCTGTGGTGTTTGAAGAGCGGGGGCTGGCGAGATTAATCCCTGTCTTTTGCAGCCCCCCAGCAGCTGATTGAAGAGTGGGTGCATTGCCGGCAAGTAAGAGCAGGGGGAGGCCTCCACCTTTATAAATTGTGCCGCCGGGGCGGACCGCCCCCCCTTTCCTACACCACTGCAGTGACAAAGGGAAAACACAGGGATCAAAAGGATACTGAAACAATGAGATAAAGGGGGAGACGGTGTCTGGTGGTGGATGAAAGAGGCATGAGAACGTTCAATATCATGTAGCCTTAGGATTATATCCCCTGCCAACATTAGGTAGCTCAAGCTGCGCTTGTGAGCAAAACTTTGGGCACGCAACTTATTCTTTAACAAATTAACCACCCAGTTGCACTTCTATTGTTATTTAATAATTGGATGTATCTCAATAAACTGAAATTAAATGGTGACATGATCGAACTGTTAATTTTACAATCTCACATTTCGGCAAGTAGTTTGCCTACCTGGCCACAATCTTTTTAGAATACACCTAATAAAACAAACTGTGTATGAAATCCAAGGGTTGAAATGGTCTCCAAATTAAGTATGACATCTCAAATCATGTTATGTTATGTTATGTTATGTTATGTTATGTTATGTTAAATTGATTTATTGTGCGCACAGCTACTCCAGCCAAGGAGCGTCCCGGCGCAAAGACAAGGAGGAACACAACATAACAGAAAGGGGACCGCCTAAGATAGATAACTAAAACAGAAAGGTCTTGATGGCTCTCCGGAAAGAAAGCAGATCGTCTAACTGACGGATTTCAACTGGGAGAGTGTTCCAAATTAGTGCAGCTTTCACGCTGAAGGAACGACTCCCCATCCGACAGAGTCTGAATCTAGGGACCACAGCAAAACCCTGACCCTGAGATCGGAGGCTACGAGTGGGGACATATAAAGAAATAAGATTGGACAGGATTTTTGGGCCTATACCTCTTAATATCTTAAAGGTCAAGCAAAGGACTTTGAAAAGAATACGCTTCCTTACAGGGAGCCAATGCAAAGAACGAAGGACATTCGCCACCGGGCAAAATCTGGGTAGGCCAACAATGGCTCTGGCCGCAGCATTTTGAACCCGCTGTAGGCGGGTTAACTCAGCCTGATTAGCCCCAGCCAGAAGAGAGCTAGCGTAGTCCAGGCGAGAGATGATAGTAGCCTGGACTACAAGCTGTCTGGTGGGGGCATCAAAGTATTTCAGGACTGGTCTAAGACCTCTTAATAGACCAAAACAACAGGCTGCCGTTTTTTTAGTATGTCCTATAAAGGTAAGGCCAGCGTCCAACCAGACCCCAAGATTTTTCACCTCCGACACTGGGGTCGGAGTGGGGCCCAGCTCAGAAGGCCACCACTGATCGCCCCAGAGCTCCACTCCCTTCCCAACAACCATCACCTCTGTTTTTGTGGCATTAAGCTGGAGACAGTTTTCTGTCAACCAGCAAGCCACCGCCTTCAGTCCGGACTGAAACCTGGGGGCGTCTTGATGGACATCTCCGCTAAGGGTAACCGCCAGCTGAGTGTCATCGGCATATGAGACCAAAGTAAGGCCCCACTGCCTCGCGACATCAGCCAGCGGTCTCACGTAAAGGTTGAACAACGTGGGACTTAGCGAAGACCCTTGCGGAACCCCCATGGCCAGAGGCTGGAAACTGGACGAAAAGGGAGGAATGGCCACACAGAAGGAACGATTGTCCAAGAAGGAGCGGAACCACTGCAGCGCCAGACCACTAACACCGATCTCCTCGAGCCGATGCAGGAGGATGTCGTGAGATACAGTGGTCTCCAAATTAAGTATGACATCTCAAATCAGCACAGTGGTCAAATGTCCTTTTTCCACCAGAGAGTCCTTCTCCAGATTATTCACATCTGCCCGATTCCCCATAAGGTTATGGTTATGAATGCTTTCATATCGTTGAGGCTTGACAATGTCATCTTCAGTGCCTTAGCACTACTCAAGGTCTTGTTAGAGAAACACCAGCTAGTCCAGAATGCAGCAGCCCGAATGATAATGGGGATTGTACTACTGAATATCAAACCCCAGAATAACGTGGTAGAAGAATAATATCGAGGACTGAATATCAGGCTAGAAAATACCGAACGGTAATTGCATATAGGGAAATATAGATGTACTATCCCTAACTCCACATCTATGTACCTTGAAGATATATGCACTGCACAGATCCATACGTGTAGAGATAGGTATGGAAAATCCAGACTTACTTACCTCTCGATATTTTATTATTTTATATTCTGTCCTCGCTATTGTGTTGCATCGATATTCTGGGGCCAATATTCAGGGTGCACACCATACTTGGGTTGTCTAGACAGGAACACATCTCCCCAGTCCTCAGCATTTTTCATTGACTGCCTGTAAGCCAGAGGAATGTATCTGAACCAAAGTACCGGGTACACAAAGCCGTATACTCAGATGAACAATCACTTTTGTCTTCCAGCTTTACTTGGTATTACCTTTGACATGGTTTAAGATCAGCAAACCTCTGCTTTCTATCCATTCTGAAAATCAGGGGCTGATAGATTGGGAATGGGCTTTCTCAGCAGCAGTAGTTGGAACTCTCTGCCCCTAAGCTTTCTTTTGGGAAGAAACTTCCTTAAATTTCAAAAGGCGATAAAAACCTGGATATATCTATATATTAGTATGTGAAAAAGACGGTAATAGGTTTGTGATTAGATCAATAGCTCCAAGATGCATCTGGTGTATGTTCTGGCTTTATAAATTCACACATACAAATGTTGAGAGAGCTCTCAATATGCTTTATTACGTTTTACACATGCATCCTACAGGCACCGAATGTTGTGGAACTTGGGATTTGCTTGATGAATATCAGGCTAGGTATTGTTGAGAGGCCTCAGTACTGGTGTAATCAGCACGAGGGCGTTTTTGTACCTAATGCAGTCCAGGAGTCCCCTTTGCATTATGGTACTTGTAGTTGTGTTTTATCCATAATTCTATGCAGGATTGTTGGCATCAAAATGCAAAGGAAGAAAAGAGGTTTTGATTGCATTCCACATCACATATTTGGTGGGGCATCTTAGCAGGCTAGGCAAATATGTTTCTATGGAAGGATAGCTCCGACATGAATGGGGGATTCTCTATAAAAGAGGGATCCTCTGTGAATGGGGGAATCATCTATGTAGATTTTTGCTACTAGGTCATTTCAGGTTACGTGTGAGGGCTTGGGGTTGGATTCCACTATGCTTTCTGGTCAGTGACAGACAGGCCTTTATTCCACTGAGAATTTCCCAAGTGGGGTGGGTCCCTCGGAGGCCAGTTATTAAAGCCCAGGGTCACACATGGTGCCTTAGTCACATTACCCACCTCCACAAGTTTAATTGCAGCAGGCAAAGGGGGTTTTCAAGAGAGAGAGAGAGAGGAAAAGAGGGCGGAAGAGGGAAGGTGTACAGAAAGTGATCAGAAAGGGAAAGAGAGAGAGAGAATTGATGGATTAAAAGAGAGATATTGCTCGAAGAGAAGAAGGGAGCATGGCTGGTTTGATTATTTTTGCTTTATATTTCCGTAGCCGGGCCCTGAATCTGGTGCTAGTAGTTTGGGGTTTGGTAAGGATATAGAAAACACATTTCAAACACCAATAATATGCAGAGGATTTAGAAAGGCCTGCAATGAGACAGTTTGTCAGGGTAGGGACAAATTCTGCAACCTCTTTTCCTACATTGCAGGAAAAGGGGTTGGGTGTTTCTATTCTGGGGAGCCAATGTGCTCAGGAGGGTAAGGACACAGAGAATGAGACATAAAGGCGGGTGGTATGCAGTGCTTAATTTGTAATAGGATGAGTGCTGGTGTCCAAAGCTCTGCTAAGAAGACTGTGGCTGGTGCAATTAAATAATGGTGCACCAAATACCAAGGCCAGTAGTCTTTAATCCACCTTATACCTTACTAATCCACCACCAGACATTTACTCTACCTTTATCTAGCTCTTACAGGTTCCTGCTTTCTCCCTTTGTGATGGTTTGTCCCCTTTATCTTCAGCGTGTTTTTCCCTCCGTTTGTCCGGCCGGGCTCTTAGTGAGTTTCCAGGAAGAATGAAGCACGATGGAGGACCCACTGATGTGATTCAGCGCTATCCTGATATCCCAACAAGCTGGATCATGTCTCCATCACATTATATAGAACCTTTTTACAACTTCTTTTAAGCTATCCTTACTGCCAATAGGATCCCAGGACTTAAAACAGCATCTCTGTTTTTTCTCTCATGGAGAACTGATATTTCAATACAGCTACATGATGTCCAGAGTCCAGGATTAAGGATTAACCTCCACAGATCCACCATGATTAATATGCTACTATAGGTGGTCCTGAAGAAGGTGGGTGGTCAATCTTAGTATTGCAGCGAAACGTGTGTTGACTGGTTCTGGGAGAAATCCTAGCCCACACCACAAAAACACTTGAAATTGAATATGATGTAAATAGTCAATAAGTACAAAGTGGATTTCTAGACGAAGATGTACTGCATTGTGTAATAAATCATGTATAAAATGTTTATAAAAAATGACAACAAAAATAAAGACATAAGTCAAAGAAATAAGTGTATTTTTGTCTCACATTGAATTGGCTCTTGTCAGCCCATTGTGCTTTTTCTGTGCCAGTTGTGAAGAAATACAGGTTGAGTGGGATTTTGTATTTACGCTTTGTTCCTTGTAGCACTAACATATATAAGTCACTATTCTCCACCGCACCAACCAGGATTCAGTTCTGTGGCTCTCTGATGCAGAGCAGTAGATAATAGAGGTTTCATTATGTACGATAGTGCATTTCCCACTGATTACCATAACTTGCATTTAATTTTCATTTAAGCTATACGTTGTAGTTACCTGATGGTGAAAGACCAAAAAAAGTTACAGAATATTTAGTTTTTAAGCCATGTCTTTGACCACGCCCCCACACTCACTCATCCCCTCACCCATTGCATCCAGCATCACAGTTCCCATATATATATTTTTTTCTAAAGTTTATTTATCGATTTTAGAACATACAAACTGCGGCATACTGCACCTGCCGGGAATGATTCTGAAAATGTGTACAGAGGCAAGTTGTTGCAGATAAACATTCAGGCATACAGTTGTAAAGTCGCAGAGTATGATAATCAGCTAAGTCTTACAAGGTTCTGCAATCTGCATAGTCTCTGCAGATGCGTAGGGCAATCCGGAGGGCAACAGCCATAAGCCAATGAAGAGAGAAGGAGAGCAAAGAGTAGAGTAGAAAAAGAGGGGGTGGGGGGTACGGTTGTCATGGGAAGGAGGAGGGAGAGAAGAGGGGGGAGGGGGAGAAGAGAGGCAGGAAGGTGTGTCTCTTTGTTCCGTTTTGGGTGACGGGCACTCCATTGCGCGGGGCAGCCCCCACCGTGTCACGGGCATTTTCATAGACGTCTATGCTTCTGCCGTGGAGTAGGGTGACCAGACGTCCCGGTTTTCCCCGGACGGTCCCCGTTTTTAGAGAAGTGTCCCCGTGTCCCGACACTTCTCTCCAAGTGAGTCAAATGTCCCCGTTTTAGAACAGTGTCCGGGTTAAACACAGAAATGTCCCGGTTTTTTACTGTTCCGCGCTCATGCTCTGTTTTCACTGCGTGTGACTTCACTGTGGTGAGCGCCAGAGGCGCAACTAGAGCCAAATTTCGGGGGGGGGGGGGGGGGGGCTAAGCAAAAATTTCGGGGGGGGGGCTAAATCTTTAAACAGTAGGCAGAGTGGCGCTGATTTCGGGGGTGGGGGGCTGAATCTAGGCAGAGTGGAGCTGCAGGGGCTCTTAGAAGGGGTGAAACAACAGCGAGGCCTCATTAAATGCAAATGGTCTTTTTAAAGACCTGTGAAGTGCTCTGGCACGGCTTTGTGTCTGCCCGGGAAGCGCTCTCATCCCGGGCTGCCACACACGAGGGGGGGGCGGGGAGTTGAAGCCCTTTGAGTTCAATGGGTGTTGCGCGCCTGGTGAGCGCTGTAGCAGGAAGGGAAATCCTTTGAAGAGAGACATTTTCTCTCGGGATTTCCCTTCTCTTTGTTCACGCAGCGCAACCTATGTCATCATGACGTGGCAGCCATCGGTCATTGCCTCCATCAGTCTGGCCTGACACCTTATCAAGAGAACACCTTCAGCCCTGCAGTGATCTTTGTTGCTCAAAAAGTTTGGTGCATGCCCGCCATGTTTCTGATGACCGCGGTCCAAACATATTTGTTTATTCGAAACAAATTTCTAAAGTGGAAGATTATTCTAAACAATACAAAAATGCCCCCACACCCTGAGTGTTTTATATCTTGGTGTTGGGTATGATTATTTGTTTTTCTGTTTGTGACCACCAGTTTCTATTGGGCAGTGATGGACGGAAAGAAGGGCACATCATATTGTTCACTCGAAATAATTGAGACCGTCTGATGCCTTTACTCTAACTGCCCATACTCTGCTGGGCGGACGAAGTGAAATTTCCGTGAGCAGAGCCTGAAGGGGCAATGCCGTTGGAGCGCAGGCAGCCTACCCTAATCAAAATAGAGTGGGCAAGCAGAGGGTTTTGCAGACAAGGTAGTCAGTCAAGTTTCTGATGAAGTACCCTAACCGCAGGACTCTGAATTAGGCCCCTCATGATCTTGCAAGATGTATAATTGCAAGTCTGATGACAATCTTTGTCATTATGTAGCCCACATGAGGTATGACAAAAACTAATATCGTCTGTAATGCTTCATCTAGGTCTGCGGAGGGAGCTGTCCTTGTAGTCCTTTTTCTATGTCTATGACAGCTGTCAAATAGTCCTACTTTTATGTCGATGGTTACGGCAAACCTTAGTCCTACTTCTATGTCTATGACCTGTCCCCGTTTTTTGTTTTGAGAATCTGGTCACCCTACCGTGGAGGCATGTACGCGGTCAACTGGATATGTGCGTAAGAAGCTTAGCAGTGGTTCCCAGATGTTGTGAGGACGCAGTGCATGCATTAGTTCCCAAAATTCCGACAGTTGGTTGTGGCAAAAAGAAGCATCCCACAGCCATTCGTACTTCTGCGGCTTACACTTGTGGCCTCAACAGATAGCCACACGCCTTTAAGCCAGTGCAGTTCCCATTTTCCTTTTAACGCATTTCAACAACTACATAGTATGCACATTTTTTTAGGAGAAGTATAAAATGTTATGCAAAGTGCTTGACGTCATTAACCTTCTGCGTCAAAATCGGGAATTTTGTGGCACTTCGCTATCACCAGTCCCCCCCCTTTTCACAAAACTTTAATAATATCACGGATTTTCACTGTGAGTGTCCAGTGTTTAGTCATCCACGACGAAAACACACTCAGGGGGTATCCATTTGTGTGACAAATGCTTGCAAGATAAAGTCATGTGACATGATATGGCATAGAATTAAAAAGCGTTAGGTGCATGCAGCGTGTTTATGGAAGTCGCAGGATGAATGGTGCTAGTGCAACGAACACGCCACACCACCCTGTTAGCTTCACAACTGCTACAAAGCATTTCTTCTCCAATTAAATCTTGCACGTGCATTGTTTAATTTGGAAAAAAAATTGCTGGTGGCCAGTTTTTCGCAGGAGCGTCCACTAGTGGTTCCATATTTTGAGGTTCTGAATACTGAGCCTGGTCTCTTGATTCCACTTCATGCCTCTTTCTTCCCCCTCTCTACACTTCCTGTCTCTTTATCTCACTCTTGAAGGTTCGTTTTCTTCCCGCTTGTCACTGTTATCCCATCTTCCTCTTTCTCCCTTTTCTGCTTTTCGCCGCCTTGCCCAGGGTTAAGGTCTGATTAAGAAAAATAAGTCCCAGCCCCCCACCGTGACAAATTAGGCAGTTTATGTCTATGAGAAATCTATGCGATCTGTGTGGGGTAGGACAATAAACCACCTCTTGATTGAAGGAGGGATAAAACAATCTTTCCATGAACAGAGATTACTTGAGGGACCAGACCTATTATTCTGCGCGCACCTTGGGAAAGTTCCAGCCAGGAAGCATTTACATTAGAACACAACAGGGCCATATGGCGCAGCGTCTGCATCTTCAGCCATTGTCTTGAAATAAAGAAGACGTGCTACAGTGAATCAATCTTTCGGTGAAAAGAAAATAATGTAGCGTTCTCCCAGGATTCACAGCTCTGTCTGTGACTTGAGTTGTATTAAATGACTAATTGCTTTGGAAACTGATTATTTATTTTTCACGTTCTTAAACTCTTATTTCTATTTTTTTTTAGTTCAACCAATTTTATTGAAGTTTTGAGTAAACGTAAGGAGACAGTACAAATCATGTAAGGTTAACAACAGTTGTCGGGGAGCGATTGAGAGGTAATACTCGTATGACTTAAGATCCTCATACACACTGAATGGCTGTATCACGAGAACGGGAGAAAATAAGCGCCTGGGGGAACGTAATAGCGATGAGCACAAGGAAAGATACTTGAGAAAGTTTACCCCGTGGTGATGGCAGAACTATTCTCCATACAAGGATGGACCATGTGAAATAAAAGCCAGGCCTGGACACTGTTAAACAATCTTTAAATCTTTCCCTGATCGTTCAAAAGTACACTAAGACCAAAAAAGAATGTGTTCATCTTGCATTTATGGACCTAACATGTGCCTTTGATATGGTAGACCGCCCAAAGTTGTGGTCCATAATGCTCCAATCAGGCATTGACAGCGCAATAATATCCCTACTCAGTAGGATACATGATCATACTACAGCCAGAGTACGGTACAGCAGGAACAGAGATTTATCTGAGGACTTTCCATCAATCACTGGGGTGAGACAGGGCTGTGTCTTAGCACTTTTTCTCCTTCTAATTTATATTAATTCTCTTGGTGAGCACCTGATAATGTTTGGGAAGGACCTGGAAAAGAGAGAAATCCCCGTGCTACTTTATAAAGACGATGCTGTTCTCATTGCACAAACTGCGAACGGTCTCTTTTACTAGATGCTTTTAATAGTTTTATGAGTAGTTTAGGACTAAAAACAAACCTAACTAAGTCCCTTGTAATGAAACGAGACCCCAAAGTAGCCGAGACTAAAACGTTTTTAATCAGTGGAGAAGAAATTATGAAAACTCCGCTTTTTAACGTATTTCGGAATTCCCATTGATATAGATTTTAACTTGAAATTTCTCCTGAATGTAAGAGCCATGCAATTCCAAAGAGCAGATGATGCAGTTTTTTAATTCTTCAAAAGACTGGGGCACAAACCATCTACAGAAATGCTTTGTACCTTTAAAAGTAAATGCATGTCTGTCGCCACATTTGGCGTGGGTTTATGGGGATATACGTTTATAAGAAGATTCCTGGCAGTTCCACATTCTACCCCAACGCCTTTTGCCATGAAGAGGGTGGGCTTGATTATATAGAAGACCACATCAAGCTACAACTACTTTTGTTATGGCACAGAATCTGGAAAAATCCAGAAGCCCATCTATGTAGGTCAATCTTACAGGATTGTCTGAAGCTGGACAACGGTCTGGATATTCCATGGCTTAAGTACATTAAAACAAGTTTTGAAAGACTCGGTGCCCCAACATTTTAACTTAATCTGGATAGTCTGTCGTCTATTCCCTTAAATCAAATTAAAGCACTCTTTAATCAAAAAGTACAAGGACAGAGGCTAGAGAGGGAGGGTTAGAAAACACCCTCAGAGTTTTTCCTGCATGCTCTGCACTTTATTTACAGATCCTTGTAAATGAGAGGCACACGTTTCTTCTGACATAGTTTTGTCTCCAAACTATACATTTTCTGCTAGCTTTCCCAGTATAAGGCATGTGACTTTTGTCTCTCCCTCGCTTTCATTGTGAATTCCAATGAGAACAAAGCACTATACACTTTTTGCACATATTACACTGAGCAAAGAATGTGGGGGCATATTATCAAGAAACGGCGTTAAAATTATCGCTGCTTTAGCGGCAGAAAACTGCAGCTAAAGCGGTGATAATGGGCTTGATAATATGCCGCAGAGAATTCCCATAGAAGCCCATGTTCTGGTGTCAACATGGGCTTCTATTGGAATTCTCTGCGGCATATTATCAAGCCCATTATCGCCACTTTAGCGTCAGTTTTCTGCCGCTAAAGCGGCGATAATTTTAACACCGTGCTTGATAATATGACCCGTGGTTTCTCCACCCTATACTACGAGCACTAAGAACCAGATTTCATGCCACGCCTTTGCTTATTTACACTTCTTGGGAAATGAAACCGTTATACATGCTGTTTAAATTACATATTAAGTGCTTTAAAGGTACAATCTTATGAGTCAATGACTCCTTTATCATACTGATGTCTTTTAGTACCTATCTTTAGTGCTTTTAACAAATGTCTTCCTCAACGTTATGAATTGTAATACTGTATGTGGTCTTCTTTTATTTGCTCTGATATTTATGGCTCAGTTGAGCAGAATAAAGAATTTAATGATGAAAAAAGAAGAAAGAAATGGGAAAACAAAAAAGTCGCAGGGTGAGGGAGTGAAGAGGAGGGAGGCAAAAGAGAGGACAAGCATTGACAAAGCCAATAGGTCTCGGCAATCTGAGAGCTATAGGCGTTAGCAATGCAAATGCATTTGTTTACAGCTCTGGGGCTGTTTTTATTGATATACACAAATGCATTAACGATGCATACGCCTATAACTCTCAGATTGTCGAGACCTATTAGCTTTGCCAATACTTGTTTTATGTGCAAAGGGATGTGCAGCCCCACCGGACTTATTACCGCTGAGGACAAAACTATAAATTGCCTCAATCTCCCTTTAATTGCCAATCTAGCTGCTTTCAACTTTCTCAGCAACCCCGTTTAAACCAAAGCTCACAATTACAATGCAACTAAAGCTGCAAAGATACATTGAGGAATCTGTCACCAGTCTCCAAAACGTGGACTCGAAGCTGGCTTCGTGCAGATGAGCCTAGTGAAAATGGATCCCCTGCTGTATCACACAAGACCAGTGTGTGAGGATACAGCCTCTGTCCCCTTCAGGAGAGTCTATGGTTTCCTCAGCGCCATGGACGATGTGCCATTGCCCCGAAGGGTGAGACCTTCATTCACAGTCTGCGGACAGAACCAGGCTTGCAGGAGGATGGGAACTTGGCTTCTAGCAGAGCTGGCCAAGGACCATGGAGCCATGAGTTGAAGCTCTTTGAAAAGAACCCAAAAAAGCATTTAACAACAATAGTGTGAGCTACCAAAGGACACATCTTATTAAAAGTCATGAAATAACTTCTTATGTGTATAAAAATACGTAAACTGCAAGCGTCTTCTGTAGCCATCATCCTTGAAACCCTTTACATTGTGTACATTCTTTTATTGAATGTTATGTTATGTTATGTTAGCATTTGGTAGAGCGCGACAGCTGCCCCAGCAAAGAGGCGTCCCGGCGCTAAGAAAACCACATCAGCTCCAGAAGGAAAAAAAGGGAGAGAGCTAGGGGAACTAGGGAGAGGGGAACACATGGGTTTTGACAGCTTTTCGGAAAGCTACCCACTGTCATTTGCCAGCAGTCAGTACTTTTCAAGATTCTTAGGAGATCTGCAGTCAGAAAAGAGGCGCAGCAAGAGCCTCTAACTCATCCCCTCCAATCCCTGGAAAGCAGAGGATGGGGTAAAATCTTAACAACAGTGAAGGCAGCTCCATTCTTTCAGACTGATTCTTTCCTTGTCAAGGCACAAACAGTAGCATAGGGAGAAGTAACTAGCGGTTGAAGTGCATTCAAAGAGTAAGGGAATTGTGATGCTGTGCACAATGGGGGTAGGGCAAGTAAGCATAGGGACAGGGTCAAGGCATGGCAAAAAAAAATGTTCTGTAACTGTTTTGTGTCTTTCACTTTCATGTATGTAACTATAAAATAACAAGCAGATTAAATGTAAAATAAGTGCAAGTTAAGTTACTCAGTGGGAAATGTACTATCTTAGTTTATGAAAACTCGATTAGAGGTCTGTGTCTGTAACAAGAGAGCCACAGAATTGAATCCTGGTTGGAGCAGTGGAGAATAGTTAGGGGCGTTACACAGGTTACAACCCTTTAAAAAGCACACACTTTTCAGCTCAGCTGGTAACTCCTTTCCAACACCACTCAAAAATAATAATTCTGTCACATCAGGCAGTCTCAAGTGATTCCATAAATTAAAGAGAATACCTGCGACCAATCTCCCTTTATATTTGCAGATTAACCCGGTGTGCAAATGTACCTTTCTTTCAGGTAAGCAGGTCTCTGACAAGAAGGCTTGTTTAGTTGTCTGCCCCTCCCTCAGTTTCACAGCACACAAGACTCCCTGCATTACACTGTAGCTGAAGCATTTCACTCTCAGAATTAACCGTATTTTTACAGAAAGTATGAAAATTGTTTACTTTAAATTTAAAAAAGTATGGGCACCTCGTGCCCCTCCTGTCCTGCCCACTTCGTCCACTGGAAGTAACACGAATATAGGTGAGGTGGTCACAAGAAGCTATACGCAAGTTTTTTAGGTGCCAGTATCGGCCACTAAACAATCCAGCAAAAAGCCTGCTTACCAAAGCTGCAAACCTCACCCATTGAAGATGCCATTCTTGAACACAGCACCTAGCAACACACCCAATGTCACGTGGCTAGTTGGTTGGAAGGGTGGAGTTGGCAGAACCTCTTCTGATCCTACACCATACAAAACATGCACAAGTCCGCATGCGACTGCATTGAACAGTACCAAATGGCAATGCAACCCTCAAAGATGTGCTATGCAAAAAACAGCATTACAGAAGACAAAATACCGGGAACCAAGCATATCCGGTCATGTTCAGTAAAAGGACGAGAGTGCTTGAGGTGGTACCTCAGCTCATCCCACCCTGCTCACCGTCAAACACAACAAGTTCAAAACTAGTAAATACGTTCCTATACCAATTAAGATGTGAAAAATGTCACATAGTTGTCCTAATGAATGGTCGACTGAGAGGAAGCCAGTGATTGCATATTAGTTTCTGTTGTGGCTGCAATCTGTAAATATGAGCACATCTTTCCTCTGTCAGCCTGCTCTGTGAATTAATCATATTTAGGAATTTATACAGAGCGCCCTGCGTTTGACACTTGACGCGGCGTCACTCGGGCAGCATTGTCTGTTGTTGTCTGTGATTCATTTTGCATCCTCTCCCAGGCGGAAACACAGCCCTTTCAAGACGAGCTGCTGTTTGGAAGTTGGGTAATTTGGAAGGACAGGCTGCCGAATGAATTGGTAATAGCAAATGACCTGAAATTTGAATGGTTTCTACTCCGATTAAATATATTTAGAAGTGCACCCAAATGGTTCTGGAAATAAGCAGTGTTTGGAGTTAATGCGTTTTGCAGGGGAAAGGAAGGTTGGGCAGCGTGAGGCCAGAGTGGCGAGTGTTATGAGTGAGTCTGCCTGAGTGCATCAGTGTGCCTGCAGACAAGAAGGCAAGTGAAAACACGAGTGTACCCATGAGGCAACAGGAGGCAGCAGCATGGGCACTGGAGTTCTAATACAAAAGAACTTGCGCTCCTGACAAGTGGCAGGAAGGGTCACCAGTTTAAAAAAAGAAAAAAGTAGTCATAAAACATAGATACAAATGACCGCTGTGTATTGTGAAAAAGAAGTTAGGCGGTGCTCTTGAGCGGGCTAAACGCCGGAAGAGGCATGACGTTTGCATGCCCTTAGCAAATGCAAATAATGATAAATGGAGCGACGATAGCGCCAGCCAATGGGAAGCCTATGGGCAGGCTGTAGCCCAAAGCTGTGGATGCAGAATGTCTTGGTTTGAGACAGCGCATGCGCACCCTCTAAAGCTGAGACCTAAAAAAGGGGGAAAGGAGTCATTGAGTGTTGTTCTCAGGAAGAGGTACGGGAATGGATTGGCTGCAATCCCCAGGGTTTCCGTAATTCTTGAGTGGTATTTTAGAGATGTCTGTAACCATATGTAGTAGTCTAGACCAAAAGGTTGGGTCATTATACAGGTGAAAAACATGTTCCAGGGATCCCATCCCTTCCCCAAACCACCAGCAATTGTGCATCACAATGAGACCTAGTTTGTAAAGTTTGGATAGGGTCCAGTATGACTTGTGTATAGACCAGAATCTAGACCGAGCCAACGCTGGGGTAAATTTTGCCATAAAGGCAAACTGCCAAATTCTACTCCATGTTGAGTCCTGAAGTGGGACGAGTTTGAAGAGGGGATAAGGGGCGCCATTTCTTTATTATACCGTTCAGTAAGTCGTTACTGGGGAGCTCCAATAGTTTCTACAGGTGTGATGATGTAAGACCTAGTTTCCTAAATTGTCCAGTAGACCGGGGAGATCAGGAGTGTGAGGGGGTGGCAATTTTCCAGATGGCTTTATTTAAAAAAATATATAGATTCTATATCTGGATGGCCATGAGATTTAGAACTGTGCCCAGATCACCTATTGAATTCATTCCTTTGTGGGCACACAGTTCCCAGAACAATGTTTTTCCATCTAATTTAATCCTGTAATTGTAGCACAAGAAGTCAAGTACTGAGTCAGACAGATGTTATTTCATTAGTTTGTCTGCTAGTGTTAAGGCAGCAATCATGCCTAAGAGTATGGGTTTAGAGTGCTCTGGGGCAGTTTTGTGACACAACACATAGAGAGAGTAGAGAAATGGGGTAACGGGTGGATCAGCCGTGTTTCAATCCACAGCCATGGTGGAGAATGGTTCGTTGAACCACAAGGAGCCCTGGGTGGCTAGAAAGGCTAGTTGGTATATCAGGAAATCCAGAAGATTTTCTTGATTAATTTAAGTGTGTTCCTAGAGATTTTGGTCCTCTTGTCTTCCAAAGGAACTGGGAGATTTGTTTATCCACCTCTTTAAAGAAGGAGGAAGAAAGGGAAAATGGGAGCAAGCTTGTAAGAAATTTAACCAAGGGGTTATCATCATTTTGATTGCTTCTGTGCGTCTCCACCAGGAAACGCGTTTGGGAGATCAGGTATTTAGTAGGTCTTGAATTTTAGTAAATGTTTTGCTTTCATTAATTGTGAAAGAGGTGTGGAGATTTTTTCTAAACCATATGCCAGGTTATTTGATTGCTTCAGGTTGCCATTTCAGACCCGAGTTGACTAGTGTAGATGCAGTGCAATGTAAATTTAGAGGGAAGACCACGGTCTTGGTCCTGTTTACAGAGTAGCCAGACACCAGAGAGACTCTTTCTATCTCAAGCATTATATGGGGAATAGCTACAAGAGTTTCTTCCGTGAATTTTAGTACACCACCCGCATGAGTGGCAACCAACTGTCTGACAGAATGGAAAGCCCCTAATGTTGCTGTTGCAACTAAATGACAATAAAAGTGGCTCAATATCAAATACAAATTGGAGTAGAGAGAGGGGACAGCCTTTTGTGTGTATTCTGGTCTAATGGGAAAGATCCAGAGAGATGGCTGTTAGCCCTGACCTTCGTCACTCGGTTTGAATATAATTCCATTAACATGTGAAAGAAGTCTTCTCCAAAGTGGTATTATGTAAGGACGATTGTACCAAGTTCCATGATACCTTGTCGAAGGATTTTTCCATGTAAAGAAAAAGCAGGGCTGTTGGTGACTCAATGCGGCTCGCCTTGTCAAGGGCATGGCAAAACAGTCTGATATTGTCAGCAGCCAACCAACCTTTCAGAAAACCAGTCTGAGATGGGGCAATAAGTGCATGTATTAACTTCTTCAGATTTTAGTATATATTTTGCAGTCAATATTAATAAAGAAATGGGTCTATAATTCTTGACATCCAAGTGATCCTTACCCACTTTCAGAATGACTACTATTGTAGCCTCTGTTGCAGAACCTGAGATACGGCTGGAGCCCGCGTACTGCTTAAAGACAGAACTTTGGGGGTAACTATTTAGTCCATAAAGGTTTTATAGAATTTGGGTGCGTAACCGTATGGTCCTGGGCCTTTTCCTGCCCTAATGCAGTGAATGGCTTTCAAAACCTCCTCTCTATCAATGGGAGTGCTAAGGAAGGACCAGTCTTCCGGAGATAACTGGGGGAGAGTGTATGAGGATAGATATTCATGACATGCATTAGGGCATGCCAGATTTTTCTGATTGTATGAATAAGCGTAAAAGGATTGCAACTCATTCAGAGTACCATGGGGGAAATGGACAATTTTCCAGTACTATTTCTGATGGCAGAAATGATGGTCTTTTTTTTGGTATATTTCAGGTAATTTGCCAGTGTTTCCCTGCTCTATTTCTCTTCACCACCTCTTCAACAATGGAGGTCTCTATCAATTTCTGGGCTAACTTACTCAAAAGTTTATTGCACTCATATTGTAAGATGCGCAGTTTCGGTAGATCGGTTGATCCAGCAGAGTGCCTGATGGTATCATTCAGCCTTTTTATTTCAGCCTACATATCTATCAACTGTTTGTGCAGATTTATCAGGGTTCCTCTGAGGGATGCCTTTAAGGTGTACCACCTAGTAGTGGCGGAGGTGTCTTCGGGGGCATTCTCATTTTTTAATTGGGCTATTGATTTTGCCATGTTTTCCTGGCCTTGTCATTCTACAACAGATTATCGTTATGGTGCCATTGTTTGGGGTAGGAGAGGAATAGGAGAAGGTGATGTCCAAAGATATGCAGGCATGATCCGAGACTAATATAGGTTCTATTTTAGGGTTTAGGGAACTGAGAGAAGTTGCCTGCTGATCAAGATGTTGTCAATTCTGGAGAAAGAGTGGTGTGGTGAGGTGAAGAAAGTAAAATTGCAGCCTGATGAGTTCGACAGCTTCCAAATATCAACCACATTATTGTTATTGCATCTTATTCTCATTTGTTTATGGAATCCAATACCCATAAATTTGCATCCAGCGATCCTATGTCGATTCCGTCAATCTAAAGGTTAAAGTCCCCCTCTACCCCAAGATTATTGCTAAATTATCAGGAAGCTCTGCTTTTTATTTGTCCAGCTCCTTCCAGAACTCCACAGAGTTATCATTCAGGGCATATAGGTTCACAATAGCAAATACCTTCTTATCCCTTTTATCCTTCATGATCAGCCAATGACCTTGATGATCATGTGTGTGAGATAGTAATGTGAGCCCAGACTTTCTAGACAAGTAATATCTCTGTTTTTTTATTAAGCGCCAGGGAGAGAATCAATTCAGTCACCCAAGGAAAGTAGAATTTGCCATCTCTATTGAGATTGAGGTGTGTCTCTTGTAATAATATGTCACCTGCAAATATGTGACCTTTTTATACTTCACCGGTGTGTAAGGCCCTAAGTGTTTATTGAGAGTATTTTAAGTGGTACAGACATTCTGTTGATCAGAGAACTGAGCAAGTGGTACAGTAGATGGAAGAGTAGGCAGGTGGGCCAGGAAGTTTGTGTATGGAGCTTTAATTCACTTGTGTGAGTCCGAAGGTGTCAGTGCTAATGGAATGTAGGCTATTGGGATGAATGTGTAACGTCTCAAAAGAACGTGGTGAATGGGGTCTGTTATACTGGTTAGTGAAAACTGTGCCTTTGAAGGGGTTCCTGCCATGAAACTGCCTACATCCACTTTCGAATGGACGGAGGGGAGGAAGGAGATAGGTAGAACGTGGAAAGGCAGAAGAATGAAAGCACAAAAATAACAGTAAAGAAGTAACCACAAAGCAATCCCAGACCCCAAACCCTCCCCCACACTCTCCCCAGAAATACAGAAGAAATCCATTTCCTCACCCTATTACACTTGAGAAGAGGTAGGCCACAACCCGGCTCACCTAAGGACTATAAAGCCCCTTGTAGAAAACAAAATATTTCCATATGTATGTATCACACAGATAGGGGAATCAATTCCAATTCTCCTCCGCACTATCTCAGACCCATTGAGGTATCTATATCTGTCTCTGACCAAACTGCTTGCTCTGTCCTACGCAGTGCTCCCCCCCCTCCTTTACAAATCAATTCCAGCCTGACCCAAGGCCCTCTACTGCCCTCTCTGCACCTCCCTGGTTAACAGCTGTCAACATGAACCACACTCTGAAGCCTCCCGTCTCTCGCAAGTTTATCTCACCCTATTTTCTGTTCCCTAGTTTGCTTATACTGCAATAAGTATATCTTGCACTGTGTCTTGTGCTTGCATCTCCATTCTATTTTCTGAGTTACCGGTATGTGGGCTGCGTCCCCTTCTGGGGTTGTTACTGGTGACAGCACTAACATATTTAAACACCCCACAAAGTCAGATTCAGGGCATAAGAAGCTTTTTCCAAGACGTTACACTGAAATGCACATCTGTCTTTTGCCTTGGAATGCAAATAAGCATTGGTAGCAGCAAATACACTTAATCTGTTTCGGAGCCTGCGCGGTGTCTGTGTTTCCCTTTTGTGGCTCTGAGGAGTGTTGCAAGATTTATTTCCCTACCAGATGGCATCAGAAGAAGGATGCATTGAATAGAGTAATGCCACCGGGGGATAAGTAAGCTGAATACCTTGCTGCAGTGGACTTTCAATGCTTAGAACATAGTATTAGTAAATCAGGGAACTTCATGGCATTTACACTAAACAGGGGACTGAAGAGAACATTTTGACTTTGCTCTGTATTGATACATTGATTGATGAGTGGTTGTGGCTTTCAGAGCCTCCTTAATACATTACAGGAGAGCCTGGGCCAGAGAATAGTTTATGGCCCCAGAAACAGGGGGAATGAAGAAAAAAAACCTCCCAGAGTCTAACATGGGAAGCATTCACTTTCAGCTGGCGCGAAACAGAAATAAATGATTTTCAAATGTGCACAGTTCTGTCATTGATCAATGACTGCATTTAAATTATGTTTTGATCTTTAAGAGTAATGTCCTGCTATGTCTCCTTAAAATGATTCTTTGAATTATATGAAAAATAGTGCATTACTGCATTAGAGAAGAAAAATTGTTTTATGTGGTGTCTCTGAGTGGTCCACAGCTGTTGATTTTTCTCTTTTTCACTCTCTCTATGCACTACCTAACAACTTTTTCCTTGTAGGAGATAAATCTGTTTATCTTTCAGGGTGTGAAAGTTTGAGTGAAGGACACAATGGGCCAAGAAAAGTCTAAAGGACACATGGTCCGGGTTAATACACCAGGATTGACCAACAAGATGTGGTCTTGGAGTAAGTGTGACTACAGATCGATCCCAATCCCGGTAGGATCCATGGGGCGATAATTCCCTCCATTACATATCTTTCTTTCAGACAACGCTGATTCTTAGAACCGTAAGTTTTGCGGTATTCACTGACACATGATAGGATGCACCTTAGCGTGTGCATACCACCGTGGCAGTTCGGTCATGATGAAAGCCTCGCAACTTGGCAATTTGAGGCTGAAACATGTAGACCGGCCACACATTCACTGTTTTTACCTTGGATGTCACTGGTCTCTCAGTACCAGCAGGGCATCCTCCCTTGAAATGTTTAATCTTACCTTACTTCACCATTTTTAAAACTTCTAGAGGTTAAGTAAAGGTATTTTTATCTTGCACTAATCACTTTGCACTGTCCAACACCAATACCCGCTCCACTGTAAACAGGCGTCGCAGCAGACCCGAGTGGCATTGGGCCTCTTGGGTGGGAACACCATAATGAAGCGGGGAACAACCTTTACAATGCAACTTTTACAACGCACTACCATTACAACGAAACTGTTACAACACAAGTGGATTTACAACGCATGCCATTACAACGCAAGTCTTTACATCGACTTGCGCTAGATGGCGTGCTAACATTACAAATAGTGTAGTTTACTATCCCAACACCTTCCCTACTGTTAAGTGGACTGGAGTTGGGATAGTAAATTACACTTTTCTAATGTTAGCACGCCATCTAGCGCAAGTCGATGTAAAGTCTTGCGTTGTAATGGCATGCGTTGTAAATCCACTTGCGTTGTAACAGTTTCATTGTAACGTCATACATCCGCTGAGTTTCTTGCTTCAGAGTTACTCCTTTCTTGTTTATGTATAAGAAATTGTTTAAACAACTTACATTAGAGTAGAATTTTAAATTACCACCAGATAGCCCTGCAGCTCAGGTTGTAAAATATACAAATATTTAGAATATGTAACACCTTTTTGCGTGCTAGTCTGGACTTAGAAAGTGAATGAAGGGTGGTGGCCTAGATTTGGTTCTCTTGAGATAGATGATATTGAACACTTGACAGAGGCCAAAGGCTTACCTTACGGGTTGACCCTTCATGGGATTCACACTATATAAAAGAATGCTTGCAACAGTGGCTTTCAATTGCTAAAAATAAAGCTCTCCTTTCAAAGAATAAAGGCCAGGGGCATGCCTTTACAGAGTCCAGAGACTGTTTTGCAATAGCAGTGGTGAATATTGAGTGCAAAAAGCTTAATAAAAAGGAGCTAGAACTAGCAAAGGATTGGACCACAACTTATAGCTAATGCTTATTAAAATTAAGTAACAATGTGCAAACAGAACAGGATTTTCCGTCACAGTGGCAACAGTGTGGGCTTTCAACAGCTGAATCAGATAGGGTTAAAGCAATACCAAATGCCACTACTTCTAGAAGGGCGCTGCTCTGCTGTGTATTTGGACACACCGCCACGAGAATATTGACATAAATAAGTTAAATAAACTGTTTATCGCCTCAAGGCCTTTATGTCAAACAGGGGTAAGGAGCAGACAGTGAGCAAATAACTAGTAGCACATTGACTGAGGAGGAGATTTTGTTGTTTACTGAAGAAGAAGAAAGGAAAAGACAGAGAGTAGATGCAAACAGTGAATTTAATTCCTGGATTACAGATAGAGACAACAATGAGAACAGTCACCCGACATTGGAACAAAGCATCCATTCAGGAGGGCCTTTTCTACCTGCACCTCGATTCTCAGCCCCTCCTCCCACAACTTCAATTTTCCCTTCACCTTCAGGCCCCTACATACACAGAAAAAGAAATAACATACAAGAGCAGGTTTATCATGTCTTCCTTATTTCCATATATCCCTGGAAGGTGATTTAATAAGGGTATCTGACATGCCAACTAGCCCCAGAAAATGCAGTTTTAGAACCCCAGCCCTGAATGGGCACCTATCAGTTAGAGGGGACATGGCACATACTTTTGAAACACCAGCCCTAAATTTCATTTTTTGTCTGAGGGTGGATTTAGGGCTGAGTGCAGAAGAGAGAAACAACAAGGAGAAACGCAAGCAGTTGGTACACCTAAGGAAGGAGGCAGATGAGTTCCAAGAAGAAGTGAACTCTGAAAGGGAGGAAATACAACGCTCCATTAATAAACTCCAGGATAAGATAGATAAGAGGGAACGGCTAATACATACATGGCAACGCACACAGGCATTAAAGGGAAAGTGTGAGAGCTCATATACTGATTAAATACTATTGAACACTTAAATAACTGCACCCAAAAAAGTGTTGGGGGGACCGCCATGTAAAAGCCAAGGACCCCCTTGTAGGCGACTCAGAGAACTGAGGACACGCTTGACCCGCTCAATGCCAGTGTGAAATATTATGAATGGCTTCATAAAATATGCATTGCCTATACCACCCTCCTTCGAGATGTAGAAATGCTATTAAAAATAGCACATGGTTGCAGATGGTCATTGGTAAAAAGTGTTTTCCAAATTACACAGGAAAGAGATTGGATAATACTGACTAATAATATGGATGTCACAGAAAATAGATTGATAAATTGGTTACAGTCTATCAGGGACACAATAAATGGCCTAGCGGTCAAACATAGTTGTAAACTGCGCCACCCTGATTGGTCTACTAAATGATATCAAGAGTTGTGCACGCTTCTCACAACCATGAAAAGAGATGGAATTTTCAGGGTAAGGAAGGACACCGCTAAAAATGACAAAGGGATGATGCTGCAGCAAGTACAAAGAGGGGAGACGCCAGAGGGAATGTACTATCAGGGGGCACAGCATAGACAGGATAATGAACAACGATACCAGAGAAGAGACTAGAGTAGGGATCAATGTTATGTTTGCCGGAGGTACGGGCACTGGGGACAAAATTGTAAAGGTAATAGTGGCAGAAGAGACTGGAATGAGAGAAGTGACAGATATGATCGAAATGACAGAAACAACAGGAATGACAGGTTTGACAGAAATGAGGTCCAGCCATCAGCACCACCCGTGCCCAGAGGCCTCAAGCAGGCCCTTTCCTCAGGGAGCAAAATGGATCAGCATAGGACCACGCAGAGAGAGAGATGGTACACACTGCAGACACCAGAGGCTAGTACTTTATGTTTAAGGCATCAGACAAACCTGAGGAGAATATTCCATGTTTCCAATTAAGGTAGGAGGTAAAGACATCAATTTCCTAATACAGTGGTGCAACCCTATCAGCAGTAAGAAACAAGTTGGGTATTAGTAGTGGTGAAACAGTGACTACTATAGCAGTAAATGGAATGATAATGCACGAATAATTGTCAGAACCCCTACCAGTTTCTGATAACAACTTCACACTGACCCATCAGTTTCTCCTTTCACTAGATGCACCCATCAATTTGCCGGGGAGAGACTTCATGCAACATTATATTTTTCACAAAATTGAATTTACTTAGAAGTACCGGAGGGCAGGTTAGAATTGGCTAATAATCCACTTACTGCTTGCTAATTAAGTAAGGATTCTGTGTTACGTGCACCACCTGTCTTGTATACACGTTACCAATGGACTCCGTTATATGGAAATCTTTATGAGAACGTGTTTCAAGAACTGTTTAAATACAGCCCTGACACTGAGAGTGACCTGGTCACGCATTTAGTGTAGTTGAAATTAGTACCTGGGCCCGTACACTGGACTGCAGCATTTTTCAAAGGGCCAGTGCCTGAATAGTACACCTACATGGCAGACAAACATTTGTACTGGACAATGCAGTTGTTTGAGCACACATTATATGTAGGGAAAAAAGGGTGTGCAGTGAGCATTGAGTTAAAACCACAGGAAGAGATGTTATTTCAAGGGCCAGCTTCTGACCCACATGTGTCTATAGTGTAGCACCAGGTTACTACCCTAAAGATTTGGGCCCAAAGGTCAAACGATTTCAGGACTTACCAAGAACTAAGGATTTTACATTTCCTTAGGGAATTATGCCTGTGTTGGGAGATAGAGAAGGGTGGTGTTGGACGCTGTGTATGCTCAGAAATGCAATTTTGACAAGCTTGAAGGGCATATGGCTTTACAGCTGAGTAAAAGCAAGGTTCTAGAGCTCAGAGGTTTGGCCAAAACACAAAACTGAGGCAGGAGTATTGAAAACATGCCCTCCCCATAAAATGACACTTAAGGAAAATGCAGAATTACCTTATGTGTATCAGTACAGACTGTCACCTTTGGCAGAGGAGGGTATAAAACCTGTGAATAAATCTCTCTTACCACAGGGTATCATTAAAAATACCTCTCACCCCTGTAATAGTCCTATCATTCTATTGCCCAAGGGCAATACTAGGCGTTATAGGTTCATACAGGATTTACGACAGATAAACAACATTGTGGTTCCCTTAGCACTTGTTGTGCCTGCCACCAGTACTATGTTATCTTTAATACCTGTAGAGGCAGAGTACTTTTAAGTCATAGATCTCTCCTCTATGCTTTTCAGTATAAGAGTCCACCCAGAGAATGAGTACCTCTTGGTCTTCATAATAAAAGATACTCAGAACACTTTCACAAGACTCACTCAGGGCTTCACTGAGAGTCCCACGGTCTATGCGAAGACAGAGAAGAGAGACCTAGACAGCCTACACCTGGAAGTGGTGGCGTCGTCTTGCAGTATGCTGAAGATCTCCTTGTGGTATCTCTATCTCTTGAGGCCTATGAAAAAGACACCGTAGCTCTGCTGAATCACCTCCAGGGGAGAGGACACAAAGCCTCATTGTCAAAATTCCAGTGCTGACAAAAAGAGGTGACTTATTTGGGTGATGTGGTAACCAACGATACACGCTAAATTTGACATGATAAAAATGATTCAGAGCATGCATCCCCCATCCACCAAGAAAAAGGATGTCCTTCCTGGGGATGATGAACTACTGCCACCAGGGGATCCCCGAGTACAGATCCTATGATGCCATTCTGCGCCAATGTACATTAAAAGATGCCCCCAACAGCATTGTATGGACTAATGAACTTGCAGACTGTTTCAAGAAACTGAAAGAGACATTTTGTACTGCACCAACCCTGGGGCTCCCTGATTACAAACTGCCCTTCCTTCTCTATATGTCAGATCAAAATTATATTGCAAATGGTGTGCTGACATAGCAGCAGGGCTCAGGAAAAAGACCTGTGGCATGCTACTCTGTGACTTTGCCTGCAGTAGTGATTGGGCATCCAGCTTGTTTGAGAGCAGTGGCCGCAGCAGCTGTGTCGGTAGAGAGAATGGCACCCATTGTGTTGAACTACCCTTGTATTGTTTATGTGCCACATTCAGTATAGCTGTTGCTGTCATCTGCAGCAACGCAATTTTTCGGCGGGGAGGCAAATAGGTTATGAGGTCACTCTGTTGTCTAACACCAATATCTCCATTAAAAGATGCCCACCTGTTAATTTGGCAACATTATTACCTCCAACAGGTGATTCAGATGAGACCCCTGACCATGACTGTGTTGAGGCTGTAGAGACATGCACCACTACCAGACCATATTTGCAGCAAATACCATTAGAAAAGGCAGACTATGAGTGGGACACTGATGATTCCTCCAGCATACTAACAGGCACAGATTACAGAGCGGGGTATGCTATTACAACAGTAGACACCATATTCGAAAGTGCAGCTCTCCCCCTTGGAACATCTGCCCAGCAAGCCGAGCTGTATGCTGTAACAGAGCATGCATCCTAGCTGAGGGATTTTTTAAAATCATTTACACTGACTCATATTATGCCTTTGGAGTTGTCCACGATCTTGGCGAGCTGTGGCAGTATCATTGTTTCATAACAGCAGCAGGATGCCCCATTCAAAATGGCCCCTTAGTAAAAAACTACTACCAACAGAATGGCAGTAATAAAATGCGAGGCACACACAGGACCGAATACTAAGATAGCTAGGGGTAATGCCATGGCTTTTGCTGATATAGCAAAAGAGAGCATTTACAGCCATTACAGATGGTGCCTTTAAAGGCAAAAAGCATTCAAAAATATAGCTCATTCAGAGACAATTGCTGCTAGCTGATGTTAAGACAGCACAATGGTCTGCAACACCAGATGAAGAGAGAGCGTGGATTGATGCTGGATGTGAGCAGAATGATGAGGGATTGTGGATTCACTAGCATAGGAAGCCTGTGGCCCCACGCAGTATGTTCCTGCCCCTTATAAGGCTTGCTTATTGACCCACTCACATGGCACAAGGGGGAATGAATGCTTTGATTAGAATAGAATGATTTGCAACAGCTTTCACATTACAATTCTGCTCCCTTCCCGTGTGCTCTGCTGTTATGTGTATTGGCTGTCTGGTTTTGGAGGGTCAGGGCAGGCTGAGACCGACCTGGATTAAATAGAGAGATCTGCAGTTGGAGTATGGGGAGGGGTGACCCTTTGATCTGAGCAGGGCTGTGCCTGGCAAGGTGAATGATGATTCCAACTCCCATTGTGCATCTGATAGCAGACCCCCTCTCCCTGAAAGGCAGGATGTAGCCTCGTAAATAAAGTGCTCCAGGACGACACCAAACTGGTTCTGGATGGGTTCAGTGATTTGTGACTTTTTGAGAACAAAGACTTTTGGGGTATAAAGATCTGTGCAAAAACCCCTACACGGGGTGTTACTTCTGGATGTCAAGACAAACCTCTGTCCGTGTAACGAGAGGGAAAGGACTTTGAAACTTTTATCCATCTTACTGAAGCAATTACCCAAGGGCCTGATTTGAGCTTGCCTCCTGCTGAAGTCTCAGAGACATTAGACTTCACCCATCAGCCATCCGGATTCCTATTTGAGAGGGATTCTACTCGCAGGTGTGGCCTCTGTTGAGAATTCAAGAGCCTTTGGTTCTACTGCGGGGAACGTGGGCAAAAAGTAATCGCATCGCTATTGTGGGCCACCACAGCTGAGGAGCTGTTACCGCTGAGAGCCCGCATTTACCTGTGTTACCCAAGTCATCGTGATCGCTATTGTGGGCCGCCGCAGCTTAGGAGCTGTTGCCACTGAGAGCCCGCATTTACCTGTGTTACCAAAGTCATCTTGATCATTATTGTGGGCCGCCACAGCTGAGGAGCTGTGCCGCTGAGAGCCCGCCTTGACTGTCCTACGAGAATCATCGCTATCACTATTGTGGGCCGCTGCAGCTGAGGAGCTGTGCCGCTGAGTGCCCACATTTGCCGCCCTACGAGAATCATCGCTATCGCTATTGTGGGCCGCTGCAGCTGCCCGTGCTACGTTACCACAGGGTTGAGCAGGGGTTATCAAAGGGTGTAGCCCCTTACTTTGAAGGACCCCTATCTGGACATCGGCGCCAACTAGAGATCCCCATTTCTAACACCCAGTACCTGCATTGATCGGTCTGAGAGACGACACAGCAGGCCTCTGTTGGAAGGTTCCATCTGGCCTTTCAGGGTAAGCACCAGTTGCCTCAATCAGCCGTTGAGCTTCATACAGTCCATGTGTGGCCCAAAAATCGCTGAGCATGTCAGTGATCGGCATGGTGCAGAAGGTGGTGAGGATGGGCATCGGGTTGCTGCACCTATTGTAGCCTCTGCTGTGTGTGGGCAAAAGGGAGAGTAGGGTGCCACGTGCAGGATGCAGAGGGTCAAAAGTGGTGTTCACATGGTGATCTGGGTTAAAGGCTCCTTTTGGTAGGAGTCATGATTTGCTATTGGCAAGCGCTACTGCGTATACACCCACCTCAGGTGTCAGTGATTAATTTTAGTCTGGCCCCCTTAACATCATCTGTGACTTTTATATGTGTGCTTTCCTCCTACATGCACTTGCCGTCAAGCAGGCTGCATAACGGAGAAGTTGAAGACAGCCGCTATATTGTAGTCTCCACGCGTGTAGCTACAACTGGTTCGAAGTTACCAAAAATGCTCCTGCAGCCGGTTGTATAGCATGTCACGGTGCCAGGGATGACAATGAGAGGTGTTCTGATCTTTCTTGAACCCAGTATAATACCTCTAGTGCATGCTGGGCAGGTGATGAGTGACAATGGGATCCAGAGCTCACTGGATCAGTCAGCCATTACGCTCGGGCGCAAACCACGCCCACTCTTAATTCTATTATCAATGCTAAACATACAAAGCAAATTAGTTGTCTGATCGTCGCCCCAGAAGTGTCGAGAGAGAAAGAGAACTTCTTAAAAATGATAGTTTCAAACCTGAACCATTTGTGATTTAATAGGAAAGACAGTTGTCATGTAAAACCCTGTGCGTGCCCAGATTTTTAAACAGCAAAATTATAGTCTAATACATCAAGCACAATACATTTTTGTTCAACTGGTATTCCACACATTCAAAAGTGCTTTCTTTCATGATAATGAAAACAGGAGTTGGTGGAGGTGCGTCCTCATCATAAGTGGAGTGGTAGTGTCATCAGTACCTGCTGTGGTAGGCACATGGTAGTTGTTGCAGGACTTTGTGCCATTCTTGTAGGTTTGCAAAGGAGAAAGACCTATCTGTACATGGAATGGAAGTGTCATCAATATGTGGAGGGTTATCCTCATCAATAAGTGGAGGGGTAGTGTCATAAATACCTGGACAGGTAGTGTCATCAACACGTAGAGGTGCATCCTCATCATAAGGGGAGTGGTAGTATCATAAGTACCTACGGTGGTAGGCTCATCACCACGTGGATGGCAACCCTTATCAATAAGTGGGGTGGTACTGTTAGGAATATGTTTTGGTGTCTCATTGTCAATAAATAGAATGGTAGTCTTATCAAAAAGTTGAGCGGTATCCTCATCAAACGATAAATTGGCTTGTCTCATCAAATAGTGGAAGAGTTGCCTCATCAATAAGTGGTGGGGAGTGTAATCAATAATTTGAGAGGGAGCCTTGAAAATAATTTGAGTAGATAGTCTCACTAATCAGTGGAGGGGCAGGCAATCAATACGTGAAGTGGGTAATTTCATGAACAAAACGATGGTTAGCCCCATCAATAGGTGGATAATCTCATCACGATAAGTGGAAGAGTAAACTCACCAACAAGTGGACATGGGTCTAGTTAGTGGACGGGAATACTGGAGGGGGTCCTTGCCAATAAGTCGATGTGGTAGTGTCATCAATATGTTGAGGGGCATCCTTATCAAAAAAGTCAGGGGTATTCTCATCAGAAAGTCAAGGTGTATCCTCATTCATAAGAGCAGAGGGTAGCCTCATCCATTAGTGAGAGGGTATCTAATAAGTGGCAGGGTGTTCTCATCAATAAATGGAGCAATATCCTCATCAATAAATGTACGGGCTAGTCTCATAAAATAGGAAGAGGTGTATCACCCTGAATAAGAGAAGGTGCAGTCTCATCCATAAGTGGAGGGCAGTCATCAACAATAAGTGGATGGGCTAATGTCACCAATGAGTGGGGTTGTCCTTGTCAATAAGTGGAAGAGCTAGTCTTATCAATAGATAGAGGGCTATCTTTGTCAATACATGGATGTGTTAGCCTCATCAAATAAGAAGAGCTGTCTGCCATTGTTGGACAGGCCACATGAAGGGCTTGCTCCCTCCCCGCATGACAGGGCCCGAGCCCCGGGCCTACCGGTGTTACCCACAGAAACAACCCGCACCCCGTCTCCCGACGGGACGCCTGCCCCCGGACATCTCCGTATTATGGGGCCAGACCACTACCGGCTCCCTCGCCCGGCCCGGCCGCCATCTTGGACACTGCACCACGAGGCCGCGTGGCCTCAGCTCGACCCTAACCCTGGGCCTGGCCAGGCCCCGACATCCCGGCACCACCATCCACCCAGGAGGTGAGCGGACCGCTTGGCAGGTCAATGGGAGAAAGAAGTGTCGATGGCTCTCCCCCGCCAGGTGCCGATCGCCCCCAGCTTCCCGGGCGCTGGCTCCACCCCCCTGCTGGGTGTCTGGACTCCCTCATTCCGGACCTCCCGACCTCCAAGTGCGAGGGTCCGGACATCAAAGGGCACCAGACCTATAACTGGGGCAGCTCCAGAGCAGGAGGGTAGTTGTATCCTGGAGTCGAGAGACACCGAGAAGAACTCATCCTTGACGGACTACCGGCGCTGCCGTAGCCCTGCCTTGTGAACTGTCGTCCTGCCTGCTGGCGCTGCCGCGGCCTTCTACATCCTCCATCCTCGTCGGGACCTGCTGGCGCTGCCACGGACCGTTGCCACTACCACCTTTGTCGGGACCTGCTGGCGCTGCCGCGGCCCGTTGGAACTACCATCTTTTCCGGGACCTGCTGGCGCTGCCGCGGACCGTGTAACGTCCACCTTTCACCGGGACCTGCTGGCGCTGCCGCGGCCCGTCCAGCTAGAACACCGAGCTCGAGGATTGTGAGCTACCCATCATCGCATCTACCAGATTGGTAACCAGACTGTCCCGCTACCCCCTTTCCCAACCAAGAGACTAGAATCGAGGGGACCCCTGAGTCCAGACCTCCTTGTACCATCCTATCGTACCTAAGAGATCGCCTATAAAGAACGTTAAACCTTATCTTTGTGTGGTGTACATCTGTGGGGGGGAAGTTACTCGTCTGTACGATCGCTGGAGACGGCTCTCCCCGGAGACCTCTCCCCTTGTCCTCGGCCGACCCTCCCGGTCCGTCTAACATTGGTGGCCAGCGGCGCGATCCGAATCAACGCGTAATCGTACAGAGGGTAGCTCACCCCACGACAAAACCGCAATGTCAACCAAAGAGAGCGGATCCACCGAGAAATTCCAGATGGAGAAATTGGAAGAGTACAGCCATCGTGAATTAAAACAATTCTGCATAGAACTAGGCATTGCTACCACCGGCCTGAGTACCAAAGACGATTTCAAGCACGCCATTGAGTCGTGGGCAGAAACCGGGGCCGCCAGATCCCCGGGCCAAAACATTGCAGCAGAGAGGAACGCCACGGCTCCCGAGGAGCGAGGATCGGGCCTCTCGCAGGAAGAGATCCAAGAGAGAGAAAAAAACAGGCTACATGAGTTAGAAATGGCACGGCTCAAAATGGACGGTGAACTGAAATTAGCCGAGCAAAAACTGAACCTAGAACATCTGCGGCTCCGAGAAGAACGGGAAGAAAAACAGAGGCAGAGAGAGCTCGAAGAAAAGAGATTAGCATACGAACACGAGCGCAAACTGGCAGAGATAGACCTACGGAAGCAGAACAAAGAACCGGAGGGGCCCGAGCGACCGCGCACCCCGGGAGCGACAGAGAAGAAAGTCCACATCCCCAAGGATGTCGTTCGAGAGTACGTCCGGGAGGACGACATACAACAATGGTTCAAGGCCTACGAGATCGCCATGACCTCCCACCGGATCAATCGAAGTGACTGGGGAGCCGGTCTATGGGGGAGGTTCGTTAACGAAGGCCGCGATGCCCTGCTACAGCTCCCAGACCATCAGATGTCATCCTATGACCACATGAAGGCTGCCCTCCTCACCCGTTATGGGCTCACACCCGAAATGTACCGCCAGAGGTTTCGAGACTGCACCCGGATCCCGGGTACAACTTGGGTGGAATATGTCAACTATTTCAGCCGAGCCTTCGAGGGTTGGATCAAGGGAAGCCACGTAACGACCTACGAGCAACTTTTTAATCTCATGGTGTGGGAGCACCTCTCTAACAACTGCTTCGTTGAGCTCAGGCAGCACCTCCTCGACAGTAAATTGACTGACCCACGGCAACTCGCCGCCGAAGCTGACCGGTGGGAAAGCACCTGAGTGGGCCGGAGAGGGCCACACGAACAGAACCGGAACAACCAAGGTCAGCACCGTCCCCGAGGAGGTGGAGGAGGCCAGGGGCGAGGAAGAGACCCCGTCCCGGCCGCTCCCGCTGCCAGCACCCCGCCCCCGGCCAGCCGGGGCAACCCCCCGATGCGCCCGGGGTTCCGAGCCAACGTCACGTGTCACCGATGCCAGCGAGTCGGCCACTACGCCAATGACCCGAACTGTCCACAGAACCAAACTCCGAGACCCCGCCAGGTAGCTGCCGCCGCCCTGGGGGAAGAACAAATGTCCGAAGAACCGGAAGGATATGAACAAGCACAGCAAGAGTGGGAACCGGCCGCCATGGTCCTAGCGTGCCTAGGGGGAAGAGACATGGTCCCGCGGGTTCCCCTGCCCGCCAACACCAGAAAATATAGCCAATGGGTGGACATTAATGGACGCCGGGCCGAAGCCCTACGTGACACGGGGGCCAGTGTGACGGCCGTCCGCTGTCACTTGGTAAAACCAGAGTAGATCCTGCCGAACATTCTCTGCCCTGTCCGCTCAGCCGACAATTCAGAGAGTCTATGTCGGATGGCCTGCGTCCCCTTCGAATGGGGAGGAGTCTCCGGCATGTTGAAGGTGACGGTCCGGGATGATGCCCCCGTGGACTGTCTCCTGGGGAATGATCTTGAGAGTTCCCCGTGGGCCGCCGTGGAAAGAAGAGAGCACCTGGGGATGTTGGGCCTCCCGGACTGGGCATGCGTAACCACCCGGTCCATGGCCGCCCGTGCCATCCCCCGACCAGAAGAACCAGAATGGCCAGCACCTCCTCCCCCGATCGCTCCCGTAGAAGACACCGACAATACCGACCCCCCAGAGCAAACCCCCGAAGGGGTCGCTCAGCCCCAGGACCTTCCCGACCTGGCTCAGTGGCGTCAAGAAGGGGGGCCCACCCAGGAACAGTTCCGTCAAGAACAAAAGACCTGTCCCTCCCTCGAGGGACTCCGCCAGCAAGCCCTCGCCCAAAGCGCGGGGGACACCACCGGAGCCCATTGGATCTATTGGGACAACGACCTATTATACAGCGAACAGAGAATCGCGGAGTTAGGGGCCAGTCGAGTGCTGGTGGTGCCCCTCCGTTTTAGAGACTTCCTGTTAAATTTGGCCCACGATGTCCCCCTGGCTGGACACCTGGGCCAGGACAAAACCTACAGTCGCCTGGTGACCCACTTTTTCTGGCCAAAGATGAGGAACGACGTCCTCAACCACTGCCGGTCCTGCCCCACGTGCCAGGCCAGCGGGAAGAGCGGCCGCAAACTCAAAGCACCTCTGCAACCCTTCCCAGTGGTCACCACCCCGTTCGAGAGGGTGGGAATAGACATTGTGGGGCCCCTGGACCCCCGTACAGCACAAGGACATCGGTTCATCCTGGTACTGGTGGACCACGCCACCCGCTACCCCGAGGCTGTGCCCCTGCGAACTGTAACAGCCCCGGTGGTCGGCCGGGCCTTAATGGGGATCTTCTCCCGGGTGGGCTTCCCCCGAGAAGTCGTCAGCGACAGAGGCACAAACTTTATTTCGAAGTATATGAAGTCCCTCTGGCAACAGTGCGGGGTCACCTACCGATTCACGACCCCCTATCACCCTCAAGGAAATGGACTAGTCGAGCGATTCAACCGCACGCTCAAGGGAATGATTGGAGGATTGGAAGAGCCCCTCCGTCGCCAGTGGGATGTACTACTTCCGTGCCTCCTCTTCGCCTATCGAGAAGTTCCCCAGAAGTCCCTCGGCTTTAGCCCTTTTGAACTCTTGTACGGGCACCCTGTGCGAGGGCCCCTCAGCCTAGTCAAAGAAGGTTGGGAGATGGCCCCCCTAAAGACCCCTCCAGACGTCTTCAAGTACCTCCTGAGCCTACGCAATCAGACCCGGCGATTCCGAGAAGTGGCAAAAGCGAATATTGAGGCCAGTCAGGAGGACATGAAAAAATGGTACGATCAAAATGCCTCCTCCATCGAATTCGAACCTGGCCAACAAGTATGGGTGATGTCCCCCACCGAACCCTGTGCCTTGCAGGACAGGTGGACGGGGCCCTTCAGGGTGGTCGAACGCAAGAGCCCCGTCACCTATCTCATCGATATGGAGTCTCCCCGGAACCCCCTCCGGGTCCTCCACACCAACAGACTCAAACCCCACTTTGTGCGCTCGGAACTCAGCCTCCTGATGGCTACGGACAGTGGAACAGAAGAAGACTCCGAGCCTCTCCCTGATCTCCTGAAGACTCGGGAGAAAGATGGTTCCGTGGACGGGGTCCGGCTCTCCGATGCCCTCACCCCGGAACAGCGCCAAGGCTGCCGGGACCTCCTGCTGCAGTTTGCTACCTTGTTTTCCCTCACCCCAGGGGTCACCCCCTGGTGCTTGCACGACGTGGACACTGGGGACAGTCCCCCTATCAGACACCGGGCATACCGCGTACCAGATCGGGTACGGGCCTGCATCCAAGAGGAGGTGTCAAAGATGCTCACGCTCGGGGTCATCGAGCCCTCGGACAGCCCCTGGGCCAGCCCGGTCGTGCTGGTCCCCAAAGCTGCTGCCCCCGGCACCACTCCGGAGCTCCGATTCTGCGTCGACTATCGGGGCTTGAATGCTGTCACCAGAACCGACGCTCATCCCATCCCCCGAGCGGATGAATTGATCGACCGCATGGGGGCTGCCCGCTACCTCAGCATCTTCGACCTGACAGCGGGCTACTGGCAGATCGGTCTCACACCCCGGGCCCGAGAACGGTCCGCCTTTTCTACCCCCGATGGCCACTACCACTTCAAAGTCATGCCCTTCGGCATGAAGAATGCCCCAGCTACTTTTCAGCGACTAGTGAACCAGGTCTTGGCGGGGCTCGAGGAGTTCAGCGCCGCCTACCTGGACGATATCGCTGTGTACAGCCGCCACTGGTCCGACCACCTCCACCACCTCCGAGAGGTCCTGCAGGCCCTCCAGCGGGCCGGCCTCACAATCAAGGCCGGCAAGTGCCAAATTGGTCAGGGATCCGTGACCTACCTCGGACACCAGGTGGGAAGCGGTCTGGTGGCCCCTCTGCAACTCAAAATCGCTGCCATCCAGTCCTGGCAGCCCCCAGTCACACAGACCGAGGTCCGAGCCTTCTTGGGGCTCACCGGCTACTACCGGCGGTTCGTGAGGGACTATGGCAGCATTGTGGGGCCCCTCACGGGGCTCACCTCCAAGAACCACCCGAAGAAGATCAACTGGACCCCCGACTGTCAGGCGGCCTTCGAGAAGCTGAAAGCCGCCATGTGCACTGCCCCGGTGCTCCAGGCCCCCGACTACAGTCGGGAATTCATTGTGCAAACAGATGCCTCCGACCATGGCATCGGGGCGGTCCTCTCCCAGCTGAACCCCGAGGGACTTGACCAACCGGTGGCCTTCATCAGCAGACGCCTCCTGGCCCGAGAACGGTGCTGGAGCACCATCGAGAGGGAGGCCTTCGCAGTGGTGTGGGCCCTCAAAAAGCTCCGGCCCTATCTCTTCGGCACCCACTTCCGGGTGCAAACAGATCATCGACCCCTGCAATGGCTAATGCAGATGCGGGGGGAAAACCCCAAACTGTTGCGCTGGTCCATCTCCCTGCAGGGGATGGACTTCACTGTGGAACATCGACCGGGCCAAGACCACGCCAACGCAGATGGCCTGTCACGCTTTTTCCGCCTCGACGAGGAGAGTCCCCAAGAGGATGGGTGACTCTCCCCGCCTTCAGCTGGGGGGGACGCATGTTGGAGAGGCCACATGAAGGGCTTGCTCCCTCCCCGCATGACAGGGCCCGAGCCCCGGGCCTACCGGTGTTACCCACAGAAACAACCCGCACCCCGTCTCCCGACGGGACGCCTGCCCCCGGACATCTCCGTATCATGGGGCCAGACCACTACCGGCTCCCTCGCCCGGCCCGGCCGCCATCTTGGACACTGCACCACGAGGCCGCGTGGCCTCAGCTCGACCCTAACCCTGGGCCTGGCCAGGCCCCGACATCCCGGCACCACCATCCACCCAGGAGGTGAGCGGACCGCTTGGCAGGTCAATGGGAGAAAGAAGTGTCAATGGCTCTCCCCCGCCAGGTGCCGATCGCCCCCAGCTTCCCGGGCGCTGGCTCCACCCCCCTGCTGGGTGTCTGGACTCCCTCATTCCGGACCTCCCGACCTCCAAGTGCGAGGGTCCGGACATCAAAGGGCACCAGACCTATAACTGGGGCAGCTCCAGAGCAGGAGGGTAGTTGTATCCTGGAGTCGAGAGACACCGAGAAGAACTCATCCTTGACGGACTACCGGCGCTGCCGTAGCCCTGCCTTGTGAACTGTCGTCCTGTCTGCTGGCGCTGCCGCGGCCTTCTACATCCTCCATCCTCGTCGGGACCTGCTGGCGCTGCCGCGGACCGTTGCAACTACCACCTTTGTCGGGACCTGCTGGCGCTGCCGCGGCCCGTTGGAACTACCATCTTTTCCGGGACCTGCTGGCGCTGCCGCGGACCGTGTAACGTCCACCTTTCACCGGGACCTGCTGGCGCTGCCGCGGCCCGTCCAGCTAGAACACCGAGCTCGAGGATTGTGAGCTACCCATCATCGCATCTACCAGATTGGTAACCAGACTGTCCCGCTACCCCCTTTCCCAACCAAGAGACTAGAATCGAGGGGACCCCTGAGTCCAGACCTCCTTGTACCATCCTATCGTACCTAAGAGATCGCCTATAAAGAACGTTAAACCTTATCTTTGTGTGGTGTACATCTGTGGGGGGGAAGTTACTCGTCTGTACGATCGCTGGAGACGGCTCTCCCCGGAGACCTCTCCCCTTGTCCTCGGCCGACCCTCCCGGTCCGTCTAACAGCCATCAATAAGCGTTGGGTTAGTCTCATCAATATGTTGAGAGTCATCCATATCAATAAGCGGAGTAGTCTTGGGAAATAGACTTTGTTTCTTCTTTACCATTTTCCTCTGAGAAGGGTGACACTTAGGTGTGCATTCTTCCTTTATAGAATTGTGGATGATTTAAACCAGTCTAGACTGGATTTGAGGATTTCTAGCAGGATGAGTTGGATTTGATGTTAAATATGGTATGACTGTGTATGGTATTTGGTGTCGTTTTAGATCTTTGAATGTTTGCTATCTTGCTTTGGTATGATCGTGTAGAGGGCATGGATGAAATTGAGTACACAGAGATGTGAACAGATGCAGAGGTACAGTTTAACAGCAAGGATCTGAGGTGTTTTTCTTTAGGAATGTAGTACAATTTGCGGGCTATGCTGGGTGAACATTTGGGGGCAGCAAAAAAAAAACATCTGGTCAACATGAGTGCTCCTGGGAAGGGTGTGCCAGGAGCTTACCACAGCCCTGCTCCTAAACTCAAAAAGTGTTGCCTCTAGCACATGCACTAAAAAAACTGCTTGGGCATGCATTGAGGAGTGGCAGTATATCCCATATTTTATGTTTCACTGTCGGTGGCCCCAGATCCTTGATCTACAATTCGGTATACTGTGAGTGTAGTGTAAAATGACTATCGCCCGTGCTGGCGTTGCTCACGACATTCCTTAACTGCCAAGGCAAATGGTAATTGGGCACAGATACTGAGCCACTGTGCAAGTGTGGCTAGGTCCCCACAAAGGGAAGTGCACCTTCTCAGAGGGGCCACTAGAGGATGCTCTATATGTGAGCCACATTCAACGTAGTGCACATTTCAAGGAGGTTAGTTTCTTTTCACTTTTTTCGTGTGTGGTAGAGCTTTACTGATAATACATGCATATTACATACAAACCAGACCTAATTGTATGTCAGCATAAGGAGCACTAACTCTACAGCGTGTGTATGAGTAAGGCTTATGACGTAGGAACCTATTTTCTGAATGGAGATGCAAGCTCATTGTGGGCGAGATCGCCATATTGTTTAGCAGCAGATTGGCATGAGTCATTCTAACAAAACTAACTGACACAGCAGATGGGAATCTTCTGTTATGCTGTCCAGAGATCTAAGTGTTGCAACAAACACTGCAAGGCCATCCGGCCTCACATGGAATACAGGTGGAAACTGAACTGTAATAGCTGTCTGCTTTTCACTCACGTTTCTGACAGAAGCTTTGTTCGCCCTATACTGTGCAAACATAAGAGGCACATAGCAGCTCCCCCTCCCCCCTCTCAATAGAGAATCATTGGGTAGAAAGGTATCAAGGGATGTGTGAATTTGGGAAAAGTAGACAAGAAGACTGGTTTCTTGAGTGGATATGCTGGAGCACCCTTATTCAACAGGTAGCCCCAATAGCTTTAAGGAGTATGGATGGATAGTTTCTTAGCTTGGCAAAACATAATTAGGGAAGCGATTATTAATTCAGAGATTATAATTGCCATTTAACTGATAACATATATACATAACTGTTAGGCAGGGATTACACTAATCTCTTATAGGAAATAGAGATGTGTGATATTTGGGGTTTTCTAATATTAATCTTTTTATGTAAAATGACTGCTGCGATTGAGTATTTTTGTGATACATAAGGCTTTTGCGCTAATTGAACATAATAAATGATCACTTATTGTGAAAAAATAAAAGCTGTTTGTGTTTACTGTTTCCAGGTGCTGGGATTGGGTTTGCGCATAAAGATATAACTCCTGCAGGTAAGAGTTTCTCTGAAAGGGTTATCTGACTTATAACACTCTAAGGGGCATATTTACAAGCCCCTATCGCCACCAGAGCATCACGTATTTTGATGCTCCGGCGGCATAGCGCCATATTCCATATTTACAAGGTGGCGCTAAGCCACTTAGCGTGGCTTAACACCACTTTGCCAATATGCACCTTTCCACTGCAGTCCTCTGCGGCGAATGGGCGTGCAATGGGTGTTGCTGTGGGCGTTCCGCTGCAACACCCATTGCTTTTGACACTGCCCCAGATTTACAAGGCCGAGGCAGCGCCAAAATCTAATGCCATGGAATACCAGGTGTTAGAATGATGATAAGAGGAGAAATTATTAATTTATGATTATATTTTGCCCTTCCCATGTGTGCTGCAATCTGCAGCACACATGGAAAGAGCAAGTCACCATTATTGATTGTTAATGTACGAAAAGGTGTTCCTTCCTGCACATAAAGAATTGACCCTGCAGTGCAGGCCCCATTGCAACATGGTGGCAGGGCGCCTGTGCTGGCGCGAGGCAGTTTTTTTTGCATCCTTTCTATGGGAAACATAGGAGTGTGCCGTATTCTTGTGAATACAGCTCATCCAAACATTTTCAAAATGTCAGAGCACTGCGCTGCCAAATTTTGTGCAGCTCCATGCGCTGAATTTTTTTTGGCAATTAGGCCCCTAAGTCTGGATGAGGCTAGTTTCTCATAGAGAAGAGTGTGAGATACCTCTCGGGTCTCCTTTTCACCTTAAAGGGTGCAATACGCAATATCCCATTGGGGCTTAGGAGGTCTAACATGGACTGTCCACTACCCTCTAAATTGGGTCATTCATATCACTTTCAATGTCAAGACAGGGCCCTTTTGCCTGTGTGCACACTTATTTATTTATTTTATTTATTTATTTAACTTATATAGAGCGTTATAACCACCGGGGTCTCTAAGCGCTGTTTGTCCAGATTACGTAGTGAGGTATGGCATTCACTTGATCCCAGCAGTGCGCCTAGGGTCTGCTCCATGCTTGCTTAAAAAGTACAGTTTTTAACTTTTTCCTGAAGGATAGCAAATTGCATTCCTTCCTAAGTTCTGGGGCCAGTTTGTTCCACAAAGCTGGGAGTGTGTTGGAGAAAGCACGTCCCCCCACCGTGGCCAGTTTGAAACGGGATTGGGACAAGAGGGTAGCGTCCGACGAGCGCAAAGTCCTGCCCGGTATATATGGGAGTAGGCGGGATTTCAAATATCTTGGTGCTTTACCATACAGCGCCTTGTGTACGATGCACAATCCTTTAAATACAACCCTCTGCCGAATCGGGAGCCAATGTAGCTCCTGCATCAGGGGGGAAGAGTGGACAGTCCTGGGTTTCTTATAGATCAACCTGGCTGCATCATTCATAACCCCCTGTAGTTTATCCAGCAACCGCTGGGGTAAACCTATATACAGGGAGTTCCCGTAGTCCAGCCTAGCCAGGATTGTGGCTGAGACCACGTGTCTCAAAGTAGAGAATGAGAGTAATGCAGAGATCTTCCTTATATGAAGCAAGCACACGTAAAGGGATTTTCAAATTTTCGTGTCCTGTAGGTGCAAAGACTCACTAATCTAGCACATGTTTCTTAATTGGGACCAGTTAGTTTATGACTGAAAGGAACAGAGTTAATGATCCAGAAATAAAGGTGTAAGAGAGTGTTGTAGGTTAAAGTGTCGTTTCTTATATCTGGAGGAAGAGCTGCCACCTTTGGAATCTGGGGACCCGGCCGGGTATGAATACTAGCATCAGCGCTTGAGTCGACATTCTGTGACATTCAGCAAATCACTGAATATCGATTTGCATAGACACATAATGTGTGTAACATGTATTTGTGTAATTCCCATTCGATGTATATGATTTTTTAGATTGTCCCCCAATCCATCACATAATGTACAGAGCTCCGTTGCTTCATAGTTAGGTTTGCGCTGTATAATTATATATAATATATAAACATCAATACATACATACAACTGTAAGTGAAGTAGTCTCTAGAGAGAACAAGACAGGGAGAGATGTGGGTAAGGACAACATCTGGGATAGGTTGCGGACTCTGAGAGTTTAAGTTGCGCCAGCGGTTGCAGTTTGTGGGCACCTGCACCCATTTTTGGGGGAAGGAATCTATTTTTATTCCTCAGACTTTGACTCAAAGCAATTAGCACAAGGGCAGAACAGGAAAAGGAAAAGAAGGAGTAAAAGAAAGGTAGAAAAACAGTGAGAAATAGAGATTAAAAAACTGAGATAAAAGGAAAAGAAGTGTAGGGCGGAGAAAGAAAGAGGAATAAGGTAGAATAAAAACTAGACAGCCTTACAATAGCAGCCGGTATCTAGGCTAAATGGCGGCACCCGGGGTGGGGCGGAGAGGGGGGTTACGAATAAATAAAAAATGATCTGGCTATGACGCTTCGATCTGGCTCCGTGCACTGGAGACACAGGCTCCCAGAAATCCTCTGCGACCAATCCTGATGCTGCATGAAAGCAGCTTCAGGATTGGCCTGAGTACCGTGGATTTGCGCTCCTGGGTAGACTGGGAGCCTGTGCCTGCTCTCTCCCGCCAGCAACACAGCTGTTGTTGGAGAGAGCTTCAGTGTGCATGACGGTTTGACCGTCCTGAGAAAGCCGGCCAAACCGTCATGCGCACTGATTACAGTGCAAAACACTCCTCCGCCAGCCTCTCATCTCTTGCCCCACCCCAAAGCCTCGGCTCTGACAGCCAAAACAAAATGATAATAAACCAGCGTTTATTATTGTTTTCTTTTTCTTTTTTTGACTGCAGAAAGGAGGGGGTGACGCCCTTCGCCATAGCGGATGAGCCGCCACTGCAACCTTAGTAGTCTGGAAACCTGTCAATCGGCAGCGCTGGGGGCAGGTCCAAAAAAATCCTCAATTTTACAAATTAAGCACAGCATAAGTCTTTATTACACGGAGTATGCCTCGAAGAATAATAGGTATGTTTACAATACCACAGTGTGCCTTGTAATTATTAGTCTGTAGCCCTTTTAATCGCCACAGAGGCGGTGATAAATAACTCTCAGGGGGTTCTCCATGATGCTAAACTGGCTGATAATGTATGTGAATTCTCTCCCTCCACCTCAGTGCCCCTCCCACACCGAATTCATGCCATAAGGAACAAGAGGAGCATAACTGAGCGGGCACCCACCTCTAATCTAAGACAACCAGACTTCCTTTATTACCCGTCGCCCAGGGCTTGGTGACTCCAGCACCCTGGATGAGCGGTGTAAGGGTGGCATGACTGTTCCTTACCTGATTGATACAGCTAGATTCATTGCTGCTTTCGGGGATCGGGCTGTACTCTTCCTCCCAGCTCTGGAACTTGGGGGGTATCATGATCTCCACAGAGTCCATGTGGTCCAGGCTCCTGAAAGACACAGAGGAATTATGAAAGATGAGACCAATGAGTCTGATGGCTCCACGTCACCAGTGATGCTATGATGCATTCCTGGTGTTTAGTTTAACAACACAAAGAGTACTGGGAGCCGAAGTTCTGATTCACTTCAGTTCATCTGATAGAACTTGAACACTTGACAACAAAGATTTATAATAGAAAGGCCATGGCCTGGAGCACTGCATCCTTGGTGACATTGATTCATATGGTAATCATAGTCTGTGAAATTCAAACAAATTCAAAACTTGTAGCCACTATGTTAATGGTTGAGCACTGTGATTGACCAGCAGCACAGAAGAGTTGATGGAGAGAAAAACACTCTTAATGTAGTTGAGACCAAAGCAATATCGCCAGCTTTACGTACAGTGGGTGAGTTTTTTTTAATTACACTAAAAAGAATCAGAAAAAAAGTAAACCAGGTAAATAAAATTATATTTGTGCAGGCGTGCCAATACTTCGGTGCATCACTCTTTCTCTATAGCTTCTTATGTCTCACCAATCGCTTCCGTACAACAAAAACATGTCAACAATAGCTATGGCCACGAGGTGGCAGCAGTGTCCAACTAATGACTCTTGACTCTGAGAAGTCGCGGTCGTTTATTTCACCCTTCTCCGTTGGAATGCCAGTGGCGTGCTAGGTTTGTGCTCAGATAAAATAATGAACTGTCCTGTCAGTTTGTATCACATGCAATCTAGAGCCAGGCATGGACAGCTGCCCCAAAACACCGTTCAAAAGCCGGCCGGTCTAGCGCCACCTGGCATGGGCCAAACACCCTTTTTTTTGCCTCTCCTTCGCCCTTTTCATTGCACGCACACAGCGAGTGTGATTTGTGTTACTCACTGAAAACCACGCGGACTTCAGGCAATTGTGCACGATTCAGATATCTGGGAGTGTGAGCTCTCACTGCTGCAGTTTTTTTTATTCACGGCATTTTTTACATTGAATATTGTTGTCTTATTTTTCATTCCCCAGTTTTAATTCCTCATTCATTTATTTAATAGAATGCAAGGTTCGGTCTTTACATTTTATGATCCATAGGAGAAAATATCCCAAATATACATAATGGTGTAAGGAGCCCTGAGGGGCCGCTCGCACGGTATGTTGATGAGGCCCCCCCCACACAATTTCTTCGAGACTTAAATCCAATATTCACACCAGTCATTTAAACGAGCAGCAGAAAAAAACTATTATTATTATTAGACTGATGTACCGCACCAGAGTGGAGGCTGCCCCTTTGTTTCTTGTCTTACACAAATCTGATAGCTAAAAAGTGACCTGAGGCAGGAGCTAGAGGCTTGAATGTTTACTTGGAAAACTATTCTATGGCCCAAAACAATTTCCATTCTTTACTGCCCATAACATTCTGTCATGGGACGCAGTCGGCTCGTTTTTCTCCTCCAATTCTAGCTCGCTATAATCAAGTAAAACAAGCATAATGCCATAAATTAATTACATTATGGCCCAATTAGCAGTCACTCAAATGGAACTGAAGACCAAGCCACAGTCAAAGCTCACTATGGGATTGTGAAAAGTTCCACACTTCAACAAATTGTTAGATCCTGGGCAAATCACTTTCTCTTGCCGCCCCTCAGTTCTTTTATCTTCCACAACTGAGTTATATAGAGTTCACTGCAGCAGGCACATTAACCCACTGAGTTATCGTAGTAAGATTTCAAGCTGGAGGGCGTATACACCCAATCACATACACCACTCCTTTGACTCGCAGTGACCTTCCCTATAAAATGTCTCTCATTGACTCTTGGCTCCAAGACAGTTGTCAAATAAGCTTCAGGAAAACACTTTGGGCCATATTCTCAAGGAGCTATCTCCGAGTTAATGGTACTTTAGCACAGTCAAAGTCGCGATAAATTCATCATACCATTCACAAGCTGGTGCTAACAGCCCATAGCACCAGTTTTCCGGCGATAGCATCCGCAAAAAACATCTCCACAGATGACCCCGGCAACTATTGCTAATGAGATGCAGAGTAGGCGTTCCCGTGCAAAAAGCTGCAACAACACCACTCTGCAACATTCTCAACGACCAGCCAGATCGACGATAAGATCGCAAAACATGCGAAAAGGCGCGTTAGCAGCAGGAAACTAACACAGACAGAGGACTCACAGGAAACACACCAGCCTCACAGACTCAACACCAGAGGATGCCATTGCCCACTAGAGGCTCAAAAGAACAACCATCCTACACATCCTGACCATCATCGCCCAACAGGCTGATGGCACCAACACAGCGGACAACCAACATCCCACCCCACTCAAAGCTGCTGGCAGTGATGCACCTGTTGGCCTCTGGTACCCCCCAACCAACACCCACCAGAGTCGGAGGAGTCACACAGCCAGCCGCACCCAAGTCCCTCACACCTGTCCTGGATGCCACCATCAACCTGGTACCCCAGTATCTATACATCCACCACAATATGCAGGAACAGCTGGAGACCAAGCAAGGACCATACACCATAGCTGGAAGCATGCACGTGTTTGGGGCAATCCACAGCACACATGTCCTACCTGTTCCCCCTGGTGACACAGCGCACAATCACTCCAACAGAAAGCACAAGTCTCACATCACTGTGCAGGCAACATCCGAACACCGTGGAATCTCCACCCACGTGGTCGCCAAATACCCAGCCAGTGTGCATGATTCCTTCATCCTCCGACAGTCCATCATCAACCAGCGCTACCAGGATGGCACCAAGGGAAATGCACAGCCCCTTAGCAAGTTCCAAATGAATACCCCGCACACCTCAACTCCACAACCATGCAACTCACAACTCTGGCAATGCACTCATCAAAAAATCACAACCAACATGCAAAACAACATGCCCACCCACCAGACACGACAGAACAACTTACAATGGTAACCTGGGCAAGCCGTGAACATGAGCCATCAATGGCATGGCACCTCAGCCACACAATAGCAGAATGTGGGGGAGAGGTGGGAACCAGGCATGTGTGAAGGAGGCAGGCGAACCATGATTGGGAAAGTACACAATGCCAAGAGTGGTGGAGATGTGCTGGACAGACCGCAGTATGCAGAATAACCCATATCCATGGCGAAATACACCGCTGGTGTATGGAGTGTAGTGGACAGTGGACGCAACCATGTCACCCCAGCCAGTGTGGAGTTCGTGGAAATGTTGCCAGTTACTTCCCCCCAGTAAGCGTGAGTGGAGTGGGATGGTCCGGCATACGCCAGGCCAGAATAGGGGTGTGAATAAAAAACATGTAGCCCTGGGCGTGGTCCTCTTCCGGAATGCCCAACGTCTCTAACAGGGCAGCGCCTCTCACCCCGCCACAAGGCCGATGCCGTCCTCGTGAGCGGAGTAGCCTGCGATCCTGTGCGCCTGCCGGACCCCGACCCACTGGACCCCAAATCCGTCAGGCCCGCCCCCGCGCAGCCCAGCCACACTGATCACCTGCTGACACCCACGTGTGTCAAGGAGGGCCCACCACGTGCCGGCGCAAGATCCAAGCCCAAGGTCCTCGACCCTGGCAGCCTCCTCAGACCATCACGGCCTCCATGACACAGGCACCCTTTAGTCGTTTCTCGTTGACGTTCTCTACTGCCGCCTCCGGCCTTCACTACAGTCAAGTAGGTCATACATTTTGAACTGAGACTTGATCATACATTGTCTGAGTACGCACAATAATGAAGAGTTTACTTCACTGTACTCCCTTCGATGTGGTGACTCCAAGTCTGTGCCTCGCCTCCCAACCACATGTGTCTGTGGGCCCTTGATGACTACGCCGTCAGCCTACACTGCAGTCCAGCAGGCCACACGCCACTCCAATCCAGTCCGTACCAGGCAGGACACGTCATCGTCGCGGACTGAACACCCGCCTGGCTCTGGTGCTTTTGCCTCCGTCAACCACAAGTCACCCCCAAATGTAATGTCAACGTCATGTGTTAGAGTTCGAGGAGGAGCTCGCTGAGCTGCGTCTGGCCCACGCTGACCGCTGCCTCAGGCTTACACTGCGATCGAGTTTGCCACACACAATTTGAATTCAGCCTTGCTTTATTTATGGCACACTTGATGTCATTGGACAGGCCTCAACGCAGACTGCATCCCCTTTCAGCCCCAGGGCCACTAAGTCTGTTACCCGAGACCCATGGCCTTGAGGTTGTCATCGCCATCATGTCGGTGATACTGACTTTGCGGCTCAAATGATACCGTGGCATTCCACTCCTCCATTTGCTGCTTCCGTACAGCTTCCACCCTCTACATCATGCCCTGGAGGACACCTTCCACTGTCCCCCGCAAGCCACTACCACGTCCACCTTGAACATCGACGTGGACGTGCTCAGCACTTCATGTGCCCCTATCTCACTACACCACAAGTCACCGTCCCGTGGCGATGTGCCTGTGCCGGCCGTAGTGCATCCGGGGCCACTAACTCTGTGCTGGTCAGGTCAAGAACCCCTTCTTCTGAGACGCTGGATGTCCTCTGAGGCGATTTCCTCAAATGCGGCCCACCATGGCTCACACATCAAATCGAGTCCTGACCGTCCCGGATGTCGCATCACCACAGGAGGCACACGCCACCACCACCAGGACCAACTCCAACCGCCAATTGCCAATGTCGAAATGGTCGTACTGGCAGACTGACGGAGTTCCCTGGACCTGTCGTGGATCCCATCTTCTGCCTGATCCCCTGCTCAGCACTCCAGGTGCCACTGGCTCTGTGCATCATGAATCATCATCCATTACTGTTTTTGGTATGTGCTGTTAAGAGTTCACGCAGCAATGTCACCTCAGGTAGTGTGGGAGACCTGGGACGACGATGAGGAAGATGATGCAGGTGCAACACCCCCCCACTGCAGCTGCATCAGGAATGTCCCGAAGGGACCCAATCCCAGGCATTTTCTTCACATGGACGCGGTCAGCACTGGTACCACAAACTCAGCGCACTGCAACTCACGGACACTTCTGTATGCTCATTGTGTGACCTCTAGACTTGCTCCGGCTACCTCCATGATGATCCGTAGTTTTCCCTGTAATGCTGGTGTTGTCTGTTTCCATATTCATTGTGTTCACTGTTCACTGTTGTATGTGTTGCCAGCACCAACAACTCCCTGTGGCTGGCTTGCACTCACCACACACATCCAGCATAGGTGTCACTGTACATGTGGCCTTGCCAATAAAGGGGCCGTGCGCACGTGCCCGTAGCCAGTTCGACATAATAGCTGCGTGTGCCCCTGTGGTCTTGTTGTATGCATGAGGGCCCTGGGCCCTACGACATTACATTGTGCTGTGTACAGCGGACGCAGACATGTCACCGCAGGCAGCGGGTTGGAGCTTCAGCATGTAGCTTTGTCATCACCCACTCAATTCATAAGGGGAGTGGACTGGGCCGTCGTACGCAGAGCCAATGTGGGTGTGTGACTAATATGTGCGTGCCTCTGGGCATGGTTCTGTACTGGGAATGTGCATCTGCATGTGTCTTTATGGCAGTGTGGGTCTCCTTTGTGGGGTGTGGGTGGTCCCTGAAGGGTATTGGACACCCACGTCTGTGTTCGAGTTCGCCTTCCATGGGTTCGGACCACACCCATAACTGTTGGGCCACCTCCTTTGGCGTTATGACACCTGGCATTGGGGTGCCATGTGTATGTCGGTGAAGTGTTGTGAGCCTGCCGTACTGGCGGGTGCTTCCTGCTGTGTGGTCTGTGCAGGGGCTGGGTTCTCCTCTAAGTAGCTTGTCTGCCCTGGTCCTGGTGGTGGGCTGCATGGGATGTCCATGGACTGTTGTATGGGGTCGGTATCGAAGGTGTGGTGGTCATCTCCGGCATCACAGATGGGTTGTCTGGTCTGACCTGCTGGAGGTGTTGTTTGCCCCTCAGCAATGTGAATGGGAGATGCATGTTGACATTGTGTTGCCATTTATGTTGGCGCATTGTTCTTGTAAACATGCAGACTGTGTGACAATGTACCTTGTGACTGGGCGGTGCTGGCAATTTGAGTTGGGACAATGGACATTTGACCCAACATGACTGATATGAGGTTGTACCCGTACATATGCATCTCACAGTTCCCTGCTCTGTCCAATGTGATTGTCCTGTTTCTGTGCATGGGCGGACCCAGTTGTGACCCCTGTTCTGCAGTGTCAGTGTTGCACTTTGTGCCACATTGTCATGGAATGTGATATTATTGCTATGTGTGTGTGTTGCAGTGTGCCACGGGGATGGGGGACATGATCCTGGGTCATTGTGGGTGTGCAGTGTGCTCTACTTACTTGTTTGTGCATGTGTGCCATTGTGCCCATCTCCCCCCGTCCCCCAGTCCCTGGTTGTTACTCACCCTGTTGTTGTTGTGTCAGGTCCTCTGGAGCTGTGTCCGTACTCCCACCTCCTTGCACCGTCTTGCACTGATGACTGGCCTCCATTTCCTCCGGCTCCTCTTGTGGCACAGGACTCACATCTCCTGTCGCCATTTCTGCCTTGCTGTTGGCGGGGTCTTGGTGCCTGGTTTAGGTTTTCACGTCATGCCAGCGCCTCTTGGCCCCCTCCATTTGCCTCCTCGACACTCCGGCTGCATTCTAGGTAGTCGGATTGTTGGTCAGTTGATGGTATTGTTCTGTCACCTCCGTGACGCTGGTCTTTTTTTCCTGCGGACTGCACGCTGTCTTCCTCTCTCTCTTCTCCCTGGTCTTCCCCGACCCGTTGTACCTTGCTGGTGGTCTGTGGGGCTTGTGGGGTTTGCGTTGGCCTCTGCGCTTGGTCAGGGTGCATCCATGTTGCTGCGCACTTTGGATTGTTTCTGGTGTGTTTTTCTTGTTATGCTTTTATGGTGCATTTTCCCGCCAGACGAGTGGGATTTGCAGGCCTGTCGCTGGTTTTTGCAACTTTTTGTATTGCGATTTGCCTCATTGCAGCTTTTTTGGCGTTCGTGTTTCGCATTTTTGCGGTGTGGTGTTGGTTTTAACGCGGCCATTTGATATGTTATCTGGTGACTATCGCATGGTACCGCCGTGTTGTGAACACTTGGTTAACACGGCTTAAGTTTCCCGCGATAGACTACGATGTTGGAAGTTGCGTTTAAGTAACTTGTGCGATTGTTATCACGTGTTCTTGAAAATATGCCCCCTTGGGCCTCATGTATGAGGTTTTGCCATACAGCAGTGACGCAGGCCTTCCTGCAGTGCTGCCCTACAGCAAAATAAAAGGGCAGTAGTGTGCCGTCTATATCAGATACACCGCATTCCTATCCTTTTCCCCTGTACTGACACACAAAGGGCTGCCGTGCACCAACGCAGGCACCTTTGCACCACGGTGCAAGGGTGCCTGTGTTGCAGGGATGATTATTTCTGTGCAGGAAGGTAAACCTTCCTGCACAAAAACAGTCACAAGAGGCATTTTCCTCTTTCTATGTGTGCTGCATCTACACATAGAAAAAGGAAAAACGAGGAGAAATAAGGATATTTCTCTTTGTTGTGCCTCCATAAGTTTTTGGTGCTGCCTCAGAGTTTCGATTTCTTGTAAATCAGGGGCAGTGTCAAAAAGCCATGGATGTTGCTGGGAACGCCCCAGCAACACCCATTGCATGCCCCTTTAACGCAGAAAACTGTGTTAAAGGGAACAATATTTACGAGGCAGCATTAAGCCAAAAAAAGTGGCTTAGTGTTGCCTGGTAAATATGGAGCAGACTCCTGCGCCAGCACAGCATCACAAAAAGTGACGTTCCGGCGGCACACGGGGCCTCATAAATGAGGCCCTTTATTTACAAGTTTTGGGATGAATCCTAGGCACATCTTTATTTACAACTTGAAAGAAGGAGAGAATGTTCCTAGTTAAATATAGAGCAACTGACCAGTGTGAACTGCCTTTAGGTTCCGGACTGCATTTAGGAGGCCAATAATATTTCTTCTCTTATCCTATGACCAGCGGGTTACACATGAATAGCTGTAGCAGGTGCATTAAAACTACGATCTCTATTATTTCTGTATTGGATGCTTGAACTCACTTAGTTATAGTAACTTACTCTGCGTCCTGCTCTAGTTGCCTTTGGAAGGTTGTGCTCTTATGGTATGATATGTACACTCTTTGAATGGTGGAGCAGTCAAATGAATATTAGGAAACCTCATTATATTGTGGTGGACTGACCCTTTAGCTCTTCTAAGTTAAAAGCACTATAACAGTATTTTCAGAAAACAGTTTTCACATCAGAAAGTGCAAGAATTCATTACATACCCATGTGTTGCAAAAGGGATGTTTCAATTGCAAGGTATGCGTAGAAAAAGAAACACATGGGGCTAAGATAGTGTATTAATCCCCTTTATGAACGTGGCTGATTCAGTAGCTTGCAACATAGCAAGACCATTATCTAATTGAGTACATGAAGGAGCTCTTCCCAATATAGGGCCTCATTTATGAAAAGAGATGCATCGCTGCGTGAAAACAGCGATGCGTTACTTTTCATTGCGCCCTCCTTGCGACACCAATGATGCGTCATATTTACAGTATGACGCATCGTGTCGCAAGGTGTTACAGATACGTCAGTATTTCTGACGTATCTGTAGGCGCAAAAATTACGCATTTCTGGATTGTGTTACAAAAGTGATGCAACTCCAGCGATGGGTCATTTCACATGGGCAAGTCCCATTTCAAATGTGCCTGCGTCAGGCTTACGTCTGCTGTAAAGCAGGTGTAAGATATTGACGCATTTGCATCCTAAAGTGGCGCAGTGAAATCTCATAGATTTCACTGCACCACTTCTACGAGGCTTACTTGCCTCAAAACGCCCACGCTGCATACATTATATCTGGCGCAGGTATAATGTGGCGCAGGGGTTTACAAAGTGACGCATCTACCTAGATGCGTCACTTTGTGAATATGACGGAACATGGCACATTTTTTACGCTGCTGGTGCGTCACGAAAAGTGACGCACCGGAGGCGCAAATTGATGCAAGGGCTCATAAATAAGCCCCATAGTCTTTCTTCCTTGTCCTGTACTCTCTAGTGTGTTGCTAGCAGTGGTGTAGCACATAACAATGTGCCACCTTAGAGGAAATAGTGATAATCCCTGAACTTCTTGCACATTGTAAAGTTCAAAATTAATGTACTACGTTTTTCCATGCTTTCTGAAAAATACCACCAAAATACTTATTTGGTAATTAAGTTAGACGTGTTGTTTTATGTAGCATATGAAGAGATAGCTTTGTAAAGTAATTTGGCCAAGCAATGTTATTTAAATCTTGACGGGTCTTAAAAAGCATTGTAGTAGAGGTTTAAATGTACTAGGCAGAGTTTTTATTTATAGGGGAATCAGGCAACATTTTTTTTAATTTACAGTACATATCGCCAGCAGTCATGACCAAAAGATGATTATTAGTGGACAGGGGAGGTTTGGGGGTGTTCGTTCAGGGACATTTAAGGAATTGTGTGATTGAAAGCATTTGCAAACACCATGGACGAGTCACATTGGTCAAGACATGACAGGGTTTAAAGATAACTTTATAGAAGCGACTGGATAGGGGTTCAACATATTCTAAAGTTAACATGCTATTCAACTAGTGCAAAGTAAGAGGTGATGTAGTTCTCATTTACCTAGCAACAATTTTTTTGATATCAAAAGCAGCGGGGGCCGCGCCTTCTCCTACATCGCCGCCAAGTCTAAGAACGACCTGTCCGTCAAGCACCAAACAGCACCCTCTCTGGCGGACTTCAGAAAGAAACTCAAGACCTGCTTTTCGACAGAGACGTGGCACCCTTAGCGCCCAGATACCCCTAGGGGTGACACTGCTGCGCTATATAAATGCTGATTGATTGATATCAAAATTCTATCTCTCACTTGCTCTCTGATGCACTTTACACATGCATTGTCACACATGTTGATTCACAACAACACATACCCTCACTCATGCTCACAATAAGATTCATACTTGTTCACAGGCTTGCACATACCTGCACACACATGTTTACTTTTCATACACCCACACTAGACACAGTTGGATTTCACACACCTGCTCTTGCAGTTACAGGTACATACTAACACACACACACACACACACACACACACACAGGAGGCAGAGTGAGGTGGGCCAAAAGAAAGAAGGAAGGAGGTGGGAGTAGTTAAATGAAGATCAGAGACTAGTGTGCTCTCAGAGGAAAATGAGAGGTGGAGAGGATGTAGATTTGGCTCACAGAGACTATTACAGGCTGACTGTGGTGATATGAGATTGACTTGCAGGACCTGACTATGCCTACCATGTACCATGTGCGAGGAACATATGAACATATGAAGCATGAACTGCAAGTGGTAGTGCAAGCATTTACTAACTTATGGCAAAAAGTATTTAACCATCATTATCCCTATCACATAACATCACAGAAAGTGTCATCATGAAACTGGGTACAGATCCTCAAAATAAATTTAAAATGAATGCAACCCTAAATATCTGAGCAGCTGCTACCAAATCTCCATACACTGCACCTTACCCAGCAACCTACTAGCCCACGCCCTCAAGTAGAAAATGTAAAATCAGTATTTGTGATCCTCCTTGTCACACTATGGGGGACCGTGAAAATGCAACTTTATGAAATGTGTTGAGTGCACACAAAATTAATCATCCTATATGAGCACATTTACTTAACAAGCATTTGCAATGCAATAGATCTCGCATTTATGAGAGTTTGAGCTATTGGCATTGTGAATGACAATTTCCTTTTATTTATTTGTTGTTTTTAAAACAGATAAATAAAAGGGATTGTCATTTACAATGCCAATAGCTTAAACTCTTGCAAGTGCGAGACCAATTGCATTTCAAATGTGCGCTATTAAAAAAGAAAAGTGTTAGGAGAGAGCGCGTCCATCCTGCAACAGCAGGCAGGACAAAGCTGTGTGAGAAAATAGTGCTTGGAGGCTGTAATTAAAGCCTACCGAGCAACAAGACAAATAACGGGGTGTTGCCATGGGAGGTTACGAATGAGACAAGGCGGTACTGAGGAGAGAATACTAAGCTTACAGTGGACAATGACACAAGCCAATGAAAGATGTGGGCGGAGAGTGGGCAGAGCTTCAAGTCCCTACCTCGCAGAGCAGCGCATGTGCTGCCCAGGCCCGGCTAAAAAAGATTGGCTGCGTATGTCAATGAAAAGATCCAGTGCTTTAAATTGGCGAATAAAGTCGCGCAGGTGCTCACCATGAGAACAAGTGAAACAGTGTGGAGAAGCAAAAAGCAATGGTCTCACGGTGCTAGTGCTTCAAATGGACCACTGCTGTTTAACGAAAGGGAAAGGCGAAGGAGGAATGGATGAGACCGCGAGCGAGCCAGTAGGAAAGAGATAGTGAAACAGAAAGCACGAGAGCGAGAATCCAAAGTGCAAGAGCCTGTCAAGAGTGATGGCCATTGAGAAGGGACAATAAACAAGAAGAGTAATAGTTAGAGAGGAAGGTCGTTCAACTGTACAGTGCAACAGTGGTATAGAATGGACAGTCATGGAGAAATTGGAAAGGAGTGGAGAAAGAAGTTATAGTCAAGGACAGAGGGAGAAATGGAGTTCAACAGAGACAGCAAATGAAAGCAAGAGGAGAAAAGTAGTTATCAATGAGAGGAACAGAGGCAGTGACGAGTGTGGTGTGCTTGTGTGAGAAACGCTGTGCATGTGACACACACACACATGTAGGATATGGAAGCAAAGTAGACAGACAAGAGAAGTGGCCCAGGAGTGTGGGAGGGACAGGTAAGAGTATAGGAAAAGAGGGAAAGAACAACAGAGAGAGAGAGAGAGAGAGAAAGGGTGAGAAGGCGTGAGAGGTAAAAGAAAGAGAGAGGACATTCATCAAGGTTCGAGAGTGACCACTATTACAAAGACTTTGGCCCCACAGGAAGTCTGTTGGAGTGGTATCCTGGAAGGAATACCTCTCTAACCCCCTTCCTTACATCTCTCCTTGGAACCCTGCTCAGATTTCCAGCCTGCGTGAATCAGGTGGTAAATCTCAGCAGATGTTATCCCCAGAATGTGGCATAACCATGTCAAAACAAACTAGAAATCCCTTGGTCCATATGGCTATTCTCCATTCTGACGTCAAGAACACATGATGGCCAGGTTTAGATGCAGTCAGAACTGGTATTCCGAGCCCCAGTATCCCGGGGACTTAAATCTGGCCACCTGGTAATGGGGCTCGTTGTCCGCAGGGCTGGACTGGCCATAGCGGGCACCGAGCGTTTCCGCGGAAGGCCGCTAGGGTGTGGGACGGTTGTGGGCCCCTGGGGGCTGTTTTTGTTACCGGGGGTCGGCAATATCGGTCCCCCGTAACAAAATCGGCCGAAACCGGCTGTCGCAAACTGCTCGGCTGCACTCCCCCTCACCTCAGGGGGGGCCAGCTAAGCAGTTTTCCTGGGCCGGTTTCTGTTCCCAGTTTGGCCCTGGTTGTCAGCAGACAAAGATTACCAGTAAGGAGAGACAGACCATATGGAGGAGAGGATGGACACATTAGGGCAGTCAAAGACAGACAGTAAGATTATCAGAAGGTGGCCGTCAGGGGTGTAGCTCCGATGAATGCAGTGGAGCCGGGACACAGGGGTGTGTGGGGCCCCTGTGTCCTCAGATATGGTTGTCTTTTGTTTCCCGAACAGGGGAAGATGGCAGTCCACTTTCATTTTCCATGATTGTCTTGTGGCTAGAGGCTTGATCGCCAGGCCACTGAGTAGCTTTTAAGGAAAGCGAAACAACAGGGAGGAACACTGCCCATTGAGAGCGGAGGGGCAGGCACATATGACGTTCATTAAAGGCGAGTGTTCCTATTCAATTCTCTCTCAGATGTATGATTTGGTTCCAAGCAGCAGAGTTCTTGGTACTTCCTCATAGATGTTCTTACAGCTCTGCTCCTGGATTTAAAACATGCATTTTAAAAATAAAGATCTATTACAACACGAATTACCATAACTGAAGCCTGATCATAGCGATACGGGAAATGGGGCACTGCCCTGCCTCTTGCCTTTGATTTGGAGGGAAGAAAGCTTACATTTATGAGGCGGCCGGGCCTGTTATCAGAGCTCTGTGAGAAAAGGCAGCAGGCGCGGTCCATATCATGGCCAGACCCACCATGCTTCAGTACCTAGGGCACTGCCACTCCCATCACCACCCCTCCATATCTGAAGATGGCTACTTCTACAACCTGAGAGGCACATATGTTATAGAAAGCAGCAGAGAACATGAATCTAACTCTGTTTCTTTTACTATGAGGATTGTTGCTCTAGCCCAGGTCATTGCTAGATGACACTCCCACATCCAGTGGGGCCCAACACCTACTCCTGAGAGGCCTGCCCCTGCTCTGCAAGGGCACAGAGAGGCCTGCTTTCACCTAGTGGTATCAGCAGCACATTAGTAATTCTTTATAAAGTGACTGTATTTTTTTACAGAGAAGAGGGGCACCCATAGGCCATTTCCCAACCTTATGCGTGTTGCGACCTTGTGATCCTATACTATTTATTGTATCAGAACAGAACAGAGGCAAGTTTTCAATCTTCTGCCCCCGCCTCCCTTTTTATCTACAACAGCGCCACCTGCAGGTTACATGGACCAACGCTCATAGATTTCCTCTGTGAAGCCAGGAAGGGACACAGTGCTCCTGAGCAATATTTGTGATGCCAAGAAATGGAGAACCAAACGCGGATATAAATCAGACCCTTAGAATCTCAGCTGAATGGGACTCATCACACATGAGTCCCTCTCCTAATGCTCACTTCAGCTTCATTTGCACAAATTCTGAGTCAAAATAAATAACTTTCAAACAAACGGATTAACCCCTTCGGTGCCACGCCCTTTCCCCCTCCTGTGCCGGGCGTTTCCTTAGTGGGCGGGTTTCATGACGAGATAGTCTCGTCATGGGCACAGCGCGACCGTGCTCCATGACGAGACTATCTCGTCATGGGCACAGAAGAGGTAAAAAAGGTCTCTTATGCAGAATATCAACACTCAATTTAGCGTGTGAAGTGCAATATATAATTGGTCAATATCATATACATTACACAGTGCAATGTTATGGTCTGTCAGAGACTGTCTTTATTCTGTCAAGGGCACTCTGGGCTGAATCACTCATGGGTGCTCTTAAATGGAGCAGTAACGCAAAAGGAGGTGTAATGAAATTACTGTTTTGTCTAAGATCACACAATTCGGCCAAGCAGGGTAGCTGGGATTGGAGTCTCCAGCTCAGTAACTGGGCATTATACTATGTATCTAGGGGGTGATTACGATGGCGGACGGACTGAAGTCTGCCTGCCATCGTCACAGGGTTTGGGACCGGCCGCCTAAATGGAGGCAGTCCCGTAAGTGAAATTACAATGCGACCGCCACTGTGGCGGTTGCATTGTGCATGTTTACCATTGCGGTGGGTGCTGCAAGCTGCAGCACCCGCCGCAATGGTAAAAATGCAAGTTTTGCATTTCCCTGCACTCGTGGCAGGCACCATGCGGTGCCTGTCACATGGTGCCTGTCACATGGTGCAGGGAAATGTTGGGGGGCAGTGCAAATATCCCATGCCCTTGCTTAAGGGAGGCCCGCTACAGGCCCCCAAAGTACATCCCCGCCAGCCTGTGAATGGCGGTTGAACCGCCATACACAGGCTGGCGGGGATGAAGCATCCTAATCTGGTGGACTGTGCCTGCTAGGCACCGCCACCATTCTAGGTATGCTGACTGCTCCGCCACGCAATTGGTATGATTGCCTGTGGTGGGACAGTGGCGGCCGGTACGGGCGACTGCCACTGAACAATGATGATTCCCACCACCATCGTAATTTGGCGGGGGGGGGTGTGGGGGTATAGGGGAAATTGCTGTCAGATGGCGGAGGGCCCACCACCGCATGTATCGTAATGACCCCCTAGTTTTACACAAAAAATCAATCCTTCCTGTATTGCGCTCATAGAAAAACAAGAAACGAGCACAGACTTGTAAAGTACACAAATGGCATGATAAATCAATCTTATGCTATGTCAGTATCTTTCTAAAAACTAGTTAACCAGGCTGATTAAAATCCAGTCTCAAAGGGTTAAATAGCACAAAAGAGAATCAACTTTCAGGATAAAAGTGCTGGTCAGTTTAGCTAACAAGAAGGATGAAAACTGCATGTTGCTAATTAACTTGCGAAAAGTTAATATAAGGAAGTGAACTATAGGACTTTCAATGTAACACACTTGCCAGTTGCAGCAGGGCGGTAGTCTCCAGATACACTTTCACATGGCTGTGTTTAAGCAACTTTTTCAGTGAAAAAAGTTCCCAAAAGATCCCAAAAAACACAGTTTTCGGGTTGGAATGATGCCTTAGCATATGATAAGATACAGCTGTCCTCGCGAGCTGCTGATTTCGATTTGATTTCAAGTTACTGTGGAACTTAGCAGCTTTTAGCTCGTCATACCTGCCCTTGCAGAACTCTAAAACGATTCGCTCCCAGAGTCTTCCATTTCCTGATCCCACTTGGCTTTTGCCTAACACACCTTTACTCAGAGGCTGGGGCAGGGTGGGGCGAGATTTTGACAGACAACCATGAGGGAAAATTAAATAAATAATTAATTTTCCCTCGTCGTCGTCTGTGGAATTCCATCCCCGCCCCAACCTGGCGTCACCGCTCCACCGCTCTTACTTGCACGGGCTGCTCTTGGAGACCACATCCACAAAGAAGTCAGCAAACAACTGCTCGGGCGCCGCTTTCCAAGCAATGAGCAAACGGTAAGGCGTTAGATTTTAATAGAAAATGAAAGAGAAATCAAAAAAATGTAATCACCTCCTTCTGTCTATGGTGCTTAGGCCTCATCTGATTCCTACCCTACTCCACCAATCTCTCTCCAGCCTGATCTACCTATTCCAGCCCTATTTCATGGTGCAACTGGGGAGGAGGGAGTTTTCGCTCAATCTGGAAAAAAGACAGCACCAGAGGCAGTACACTCATCTGGCCTGGTAGAAGGAACTGATGTTTTTAGGCCAAAGCCGTCTGGTTTGCTATTGACATCTTGGGGACATTCCGAAAGCTTTCCTAGGAATGTATTTCGCCCCTTATCTACCATTGGCTTTGTGGTTTGTAACTCACATTTGCTTGCTTTCTATTTGCTGCCTTTATTTCTTTTAGGCTGTCGAGCTCGAGATTGTCGCAACCCTTTTACAAACCATATTTACTTTATTTGTTCAGCATCGCTCCATCTCAGTAAACAGGCCTTTAAATCATGTTCTTATCCTGTAACATTTTCTGTGCATTAAAATATAAAGGTCAAATGTCAGGCTATGTCTTCCAGGGAGCTTGGTGTTTACTTTCTGTTACTACAAAGTGGCAGGATTCATATGACAATCATACTGGCTACAGGGAAGTGCTTGAGGAAGGCTGTACCATGTTTTTTTTTTATTTTTTAGAGTTTTATATAGCGCAAACTTGGCCTGAAGGTATCGGGTATCAAAGCGCTTTACATAAGCACAAGTTTCATTACAGATAGACACATTCATTTTATTTTTTGTAAGGCACAGGGAGATTAAGTGATTTGCCCAGAATCACAATATGTTGAGCATTGTTGCGAAGACTCAAACCCGGTTTCCCAGATTTGAGGTTGAACGCCCTAGCTGTTAGGCTACGTCATCTCACCATTTTCTAGCGCACAACAAAAGTTAATTGTCTATAAATTAACTGTGTAGATATTTCAGAATTAGAAAAGCCTAATGAAGCACATTTTTGGGTATTTCCAAACATTATCGTTTGTGCGCTTTTATCAATAAAACTGAATGTCTGTGGAAATGTAATTGTTGTTTCAATTGAAAATTTGTTGTCTGTAATGGAAGTGTGTTAGCACATCATACAAATGCCACTTCACTCTACTTTGCACCACTCCACACTATGCTGCTCAATGCCACTCCACGCTGCGTCACTGCACTCTACTCTGCACCACTCCACTCTATGCCTCTCTACCCCACTCTATTCTGTGCCAGTGCACTCTACCATGCACTACTCTACTATGCACAACTGCACTCTTCACCACTGCACTCTACACTCTGCGCAACTTCACTCTACTCTGCCACACTGCACCCTATGCCACTGCACTCTACAGCAATGCACTCTACTCTGTACAACTCTTATGTCAGTACACTCTATGCCAATCTGCCCTATGTCACTCCATGCCACGGTACTCTACCGTGCACCACTGCACTCTACTCTGAAACAATCTACTCTACGCCACCGCACACAACTCCACTCTACTCTATGCCACTCTACTCTGCCCCACTCCACTCTGCTCTGTGCTTCTCTGCTCTGCACCACTCTCCTCTACTGTACACCACTGCACTCTACTCTGCACAACTGCACTTCACACCACTTTACTAAGAACTAATGCACTCTACGCCATTGCACTCCATGCCAACTACTCTGCGCCACTGCACTCTGTTCCACTATAATCTACTCTGCAATACTCCATGTCACTATACTCTACTCTGCAACACTTTACGCCACTGCAGTCTATGCCATTGTACTCTAAGCCACTCTTTTCTACTCTGCACCACTGTACTCTATGCCACTGCTTTCTATGCCATTCAACTCTGCACCACACAATGCCACAGCAGTCTATGCCACTCTGACACTACTCTCTATATTACTGCACTCCACACCAGTGCACTATGTGCCACTATGTTATACACCACTGCACTCTACAACAGTCTACTCTGCAACACTGCATTATCTGCCACTACACTCTCTGCTATTCTATGCCACTGCACTCTACTCTGCACCACTTTACTCTACACCATTCTCCACCAGTGCACTTCATGCCACTACACCCTATTGTACTGCAGAGAATCCATTCTCCACCACATCACTCTACTCTGCATCACTCCACTATACACTGCTCCACTCTATGCCACTATTTTCTGCACCACAGCACACTATGCCACTCTACTCTGCACCACCATATGCCACTGCACTCCATACCAATGCACTCTCTGCCCCGCTCTACATCACTGCACTCCACACCAATGCACTCTACTATACACCCTTCCACTCTTTGAAAGTCTACTCTGCACTCTCTGCCACTTAACTCTACGACACTCACATCTGCACCACTGCACTCTATGCCACTGCAGTCTCTGCCACCAAACTCTATGCTACTCTTACATTCACAATTGAACTCTGTGCCACTGTGCGTTACTCTGCGCCACTCTATGCCACTCTATCTCAATACACTGTACATTACTACACTTTACACCACTGCACTCAGTGCCACTCTATTCCACTCTGCGCCTTTCCACTCTACGCCAATCCACTCTACTCTGCACCACTCCACACCACTATTCTACTCCACTGCACTATACACGACTGCTCTCCACGCCAAGGCACTCTACACCACTGTACTCTAAAACAATACACTATATGCCACTGCAATCTACACCAATCTTCTCTGCACCACTGCACTGTACACCACTATAGTCTACTTTGCAAAACTCTACTTTATGCCACTACACTCTACACAACTCTACTCGACACCATTGCACTTTACTCTGCCCCAATCTACTCCGTTGCACTCTATCCCAATGCACTCTGTGCCACTCTACTTGACACACTCCCTGTACACTGCAACACTGCACTCTAAGCCACTCTGCTCTGCACCACTCTACTTTACGTCACTGCACTACTATATACTATGCCACTCTATGTCAGTGCACTCTATACCAGCACACTCTACACCACTACACTCTACACTGTCACATTCTACACCACTCTAATCTACTGTGCATCACTGCACACTATAACTCTGCACTCTACGCCACTTCTCTCTACACCTCTCTACTCTGCGCCATTCTACTCCATTCAAGTGCACTCTACCCCACTCTATTATGCACCACTGCACCCCCTGCCACTGCACTCTACACCACTCCAGTCTAGGCCATTTCAGTCTACCATGCACTACTCCACTCTACTCTGCCACACTGCATTCTATGCCACTGCACTCTACACCAATAAACTCTATGCTTCTACTCTATGCCACTGCACTCTACCTTACACCACTCCACTCTACACCACTCCATTATACTCTGAAACAATCTACTCTACACCACTGCACTCTATTCCACCCTACTCCACTCTGCATCACTACACTCTACTCTGCACCACTCTATGCCAGTGTGGTCTACACCACTGCTGTATGCGACTGCACGTCACCCTGGACCACTCCACTCTACCCTAGACCACTACACTCTAGGCCACTTCACTCCACTCCACTCTGAAACAATCTACTTTATGCCACTGCATTCTATGCCTCTGCACTCTACACCACTCTACTCTAAGGCACTGCACTCTATTCCAATGCACCCAACACCACTTTACTTAAAACCAATGCACTCTATGCCACTGAAATCTATGTCAACTACTTTGCACCACTGCACTCTATGCCACTATACTCTGCTCTGCAACACTTTATGCCACTGCGCTCTACGCTCCGCCACTCTACTCTGCATCACTCTACTCTACACCACTGCACTCTATGCCACTATACTCTAAACCTCTGTACTCTATGCCAATGCACTCAACACCACTTTGCTCAATAGCAATGCACTCTATGCCACTGCTCACTATGCCACTGCACACTATGCTACTCTACACTATTGGTCTCTACATCCCTGCACTCTACGCAACTCTTTTCTACTCTGCACGACTGCACTCTATGCCATTGGTTTCTGCACCACCCTACTCGGTGCCACTCTACTTTGTGCAACTCTTTTCTACTCTGCACGACTGTACTCTATGTCATTGCTCTCTGCACCACCCTACTCAGTGCCACTCTACTTTGTGCCACTCTACTCTGTGCCGCTGCACTCTACCACACCCTGCAAGACTGCAATCTCTGTCTCTGCATGCTACACCACTGTACGCTAATCTGCACAACTCAAATCTATGCCAAACGACTGCACTCTACACCACTACACTCTATGCCACTTCCCACTCTATACCAGTGCATTCTACCCTACACCACTCCACTCAATGCTACTTCATTCTGCTCTGAAACAATCTACTGTACGCCATTGCACTTTACACCACTGCAGTCTACTCTGCACCACTCTTCTCAATACCAATGCGCTCTTGCACTCTAAGCCACTCTACTTTACATCACTGCACCCTGAGCCATTGCACTCAACACCACTTTACTCAAATTCAATGCACTCTATGCCACAGCACTATACGCCAGTCTACTCTGCACTTTATGCCACTGCACTCTAGGCCAGTCTGCTCCACTGGACTCCACTGTACAACACTACACTCTACAATACCCCACTCTGTGATGCTCTACTCCATTAAGCTCTACTCTACTCTCTGACACTCTACTTGACTTTACGCCACTCCGCTGTACAACACTCTACTCCACTCTTTGCTACTCTACAACCCTATTTGACCCTATGACGCTCTATGCAACTCCCTCTATGCTACTTCATGTCACTGAACTACACTCTATTTAACAACACACTTCTCCACTCTATTCCATCTACTACTCCACTCTACGCCACTCCATTCCACTCTATGTGACTCCACTCTATGACATTCTGTGCCAATTGTCTCTGCCCTACCACACTCGACTCTACAACACTCTACTCCACTGCAGTCTCTGCCACCAAACTCTACGCTACTCTTACATTCACCATGGAACTCTGTGCCACTGTGCGTTACTCTGCGCCACTCTATGCCACTCTATATCAATAGACTGTACATTACTTCACTTTACACCACTGCACTCAGTGCCACTCTATTCCACTCTGCACCTTTCCACTCTACGCCACTCAACTCTACTCTGCACCACTCCACACCACTATTCTACTCCACTGCACTCTACACCACTGCTCTCCATGCCAATGCACTCTACACCACTTTACTCTGAAACAATACACTATATGCCACTGCAATCTACACCAATCTTCTCTGCACCACTGCACTGTATACCACTATAGTCTACTTTGCAAAACTCTACTTTATGCCACTACACTCTACACAACTCTACTCTACACCATTGCACTTTACTCTGCCCCACTCTACTCCATTGCACTCTATCCCAATGCACTCTATGCCACTCTACTTGACACCCCCGTACAACAGTCTACTCTGCACTCTAAGCCACTCTGCTCTGCACCACTCTACTTTACGTCACTGCACTACTATATACTATGCCACTCTATGTCAGTGCACTCTATGCCAGCACACTCTACACCACTACACTCTACACTGCCACATTCTACAACACTCTAATCTACTGTGCATCACTGCACACTATAACACTGCACTCTACGCCACTTCACTCTACACCTCTCTACTCTGCGTCATTCTACTCCATTCAAGTGCACTCTACCCCATCCTATTATGCACCACCTGCCACTGCACTCTACACCACTCCAGTCTAGGCCATTTCAGTCTACCATGCACTACTCCACTCTACTCTGCCACACTGCATTCTATGCCACTGCACTCTATGCCAATAAACTCTATGCTTCTATTCTATGCCACTGAACTCTACCTTACACCACTCCACTCTACACCACTCCGTTATACTCTGAAACAATCTACTCTACACCACTGCACTCTATTCCACCCTACTCCACTCTGCATCACTACACTCTACTCTGCACCACTCTATGCCAGTGTGGTCTACACCACTCCTGTATGCGACTGCACGTCACCCTGGACCACTTCACTCTACCCTAGACCACTACACTCTAGGCCACTTCACTCCACTCTGAAACAATGTACTTTATACCACAGCATTCTATGCCTCTGCACTCTACACCACTTGACTCTAAGGCACTGCACTCTATGCCAATGCACTCAACACCACTTTACTTAAAACCAAGGCACTCTATGCCACTGAAATCTATGTCAACTACTTTGCACCACTGCACTCTTTGCCACTATACTCTGCTCTGCAACACTTTATGCCACTGCGCTCTATGCTCCTCCACTCTACTCTGCACCACTGCACACTATGCCACTCTACTCTAAACCTCTGTACTCTATGCCAATGCACTCAACACCACTTTACTCAATAGCAATGCCACTGCACTCTATGCCACTGCACACTGTGCTACTCTACACTATTGGTCTCTACATCCCTGCACTCTACGCAACTCTTTTCTACTCTGCACGGCTGTACTCTATGCCATTGCTCTCTGCACCACCCTACTCAGTGCCACTCTACTTTGTGCAACTCTTTTCTACTCTGCATGACTGTACTCTATGTCATTGCTCTCTGCACCACCCTACTCAGTGCCACTCTACTTTGTGCCACTCTACTCTGTGCCGCTGCACTCTACCACACCCTGCAAGACTGCAATCTCTGTCTCTGCATGCTACACCGCTGTACGGTAATCGACTGCACTCTACGCCACGACACTCTATGCCACTTACCACTCTATACCAGTGCGTTCTACCCTACACCACTCCACTCAATGCTACTTCATTCTACTCTGAAACAATCTACTGTACGCCATTGCACTTTACACCACTGCAGTCTACTCTGCACCACTCTTCTCAACGCCAATGCGCTCTTGCACTCTAAGCCACTCTACTTTACATCACTGCACCCTGAGCCATTGCACTCAACACCACTTTACTCAAATTCAATGCACTCTATGCAACAGCACTCTACGCCAGTCTACTCTGCACTTTATGCCACTGCACTCTAGGCCAGTCTGCTCCACTGGACTCCACTGTACAACACTACACTCTACAATACCCCACTCTGTGATGCTCTACTCCATTAAGCTCTACTCCACTCTCTGATACTCTACTTGACTTTATGCCACTCCACTGTACAACACTCTACTCCACTCTATGCTACTCTACAACCCTACTTGACCCTATGATGCTCTATGCAACTCCCTCTATGCCACTTCATGTCACTGAACTACACTCTATTTAACAACACACTTCTCCACTCTATTCCATCTACTACTTCACTCTACGCCACTCCATTCCACTCTATGTGACTCCACTCTATGACATTCTGTGCCACTTGTCTCTGCTCTACGCCACTCGACTCTACAACACTCTACTCCACTTTATGCCATTCCATTCTCCTATACTAATCCACTCTATGACATTCTACTCCTATCTACACCACTCTACCCTACAACACTCTACTCCACTCAAAGCAACACTCTACTCTGTTCTGTACCACTCCACAGCACTCTATTCCACTCCATTCTATGACATTAACACTCCACTCTACATCCTTTCACTTTAAGACACTCTACACCCTCCACGACACTCCACAACACTCTACACCACTCCACGCCCCTCCTGTTCAGTCTACTCCACTCCACTCCATGCCACTCAACTCTAATCCACTTTACGGCCCTCCAATCCTCGCCACTCTCCATTACCGCACTAACTTTAGGCCATGCTGAAAAGCAGCCATGCTGGTGTACAACATGGCTAAAAGATATTGGCAAAGCCAATAGCTCTTGCATATGCAAGACTTATTGACTTTACCAATGCTTGTTTATTACCAAGCCAATCTGGACCACAGCTCCCCCCTGTAATCAGTGTAATGTGGGGGCCTCTCACATTGCTTCAGGTCCTGTGCAACGCTCCTGAACATCCATCATAAAGATAGCGCAATCGCCAAGAAGCTGCAGAACCACATAGAGCACAAGGCTGAAGCTGAGTTCCTTTATAATGCAACATATTGGTAAAAAAAAAACAGAGCAGTAAAAAATGTCTCAAAACTCGAATACCGGCAGCATACCTTCCATTTCTAAATTGTGCCAATTTAACTACATTTTAAAAAGAGTTATGCGTTTTTTTCCCTTTGAAATTCAAGCTGCGTAGAACTTTCTACTATGGATACAGGGCAACAATGTGGTGTTGTGCACCTCATATTTACTGCAACCCTCGAAAAGATAATAAAAGCCACGTTACTTTCAAACTGCACTAAAACGTGTGCACGTTATGTTGCTCAACCCAACGCCCACTGATATATTGGAGGTGGTAAATCAAGTTTACAACCCCCAGCATTGGTACTTAATGAACCGAAGTAAATCTAGGATTTTGCTTTCTTACTTTATTTAGGATTTTATTGGGGATAGGGCGGGCGTGCAAATACGTATGCATCGCTTTCTATTTGTTGTTCAGTGTATTAGTCACAGTTGAATACGCCAACCATCGTATAGGTTACTAACTTGTGCCCACTTGGGCCACCCTGGCCTCGCCCTTCCTAGTTCAGCAAAAGCTTCCTCTTTTAGCCTTTCTCTTAGTCCTCTGATGCTGTGTAAACCTGGGATTTTCAGGGTTAAAGATAAAAAAATCAAAAGCAGTGTGGCTTCTTTGGAAACAACTTTAGGGCAAGGATACAAAAAAGCAATGGCTCACACACTACTATATCAGACCTACAGAGGCAAAATGAAAAATCGATGCTACAGAAAGTAAGGCACCCTCTTTCTCTCAATCAACGTTCTAGCAGATGATTTTGCCAGTGCTTGTTGTCCTACACGGCCACTGCCTGACTGATTCCAAAGGTGTAATAGTCCATCTCGTATTGCAGTAAGGTGGAAGGACACACTCAAACATGGTGAGATGGAAATACTCTAGCAGGCTGACCCAGCATGGGATTAACAATGTATCAAGCCAATCGCTGAAGGATTCCGAGAAAGATACATCATTAGCTTCAGGAGGAATAGCCAAAGCCCATTTGAGAAAGTTTACAATACAATACTAATTCAGGAAAGCATTTTGAACGCTACATACAATCAACCAATCCACACACAACGTACTAATTAATGCTTATCGGGAAACCTTTTGGTATGATACACTACAAACAAATGTAACTAGCCCTGAAGAGGCGCTGGAGCCTGCTGCAAACCACGTGTTGGCTGAAAGCGAGAAGGCTCTACACAACAGAGTGATACTAAGTTATGTTTATTTTGTGGCCATGGATATTTGCCACCTGTTTTAATACCAGAATGAATATATAGTTTAATAACAAGAATGTATCGTTTATACATATGAGTTCTATATTTCAAATAAAAGGAGTGAGCTTTACTGATGTACTTTGGATAATTCCATGCGGCCAACAAATATTGTTACTATTGTCTAAATTTATAAGCCAGATAGGTCAACTGGCTTTTGTTGTGGCAGGAGCAAGCAGCAGACACATCAAACCTGAAAACAATGAAAGGATGAAAAAGCCACACAAATATGTCCTATTTCCAAAGACTTTACGCTTGGTGCTTTTTTACCTGTGGGTGATACTCTGCTCGCCCAGGGATTGCTGTGTGGCTTTGAGGTAACTCTGCCTTCGCGCTGCGGTCTTTGGAGATGGCTTGGGACTGCCCTCCGAGTCCTCACTGTCATCGTCCCCCATGGCTTTGATGTAGCTGCCGCTCCGCATTCGCCGGCATGGTATTTCGCTGTCCTGAATTAACGTGTTGTTCCAATCGCCCGATGGCACCTGCAAAACATAGAAGAGGTGCGCCATCATTAAATCTGTTCAAAAGAGATCAGGTTTTATTGGGAGAAAATATATGGTTAACAGTGCGGTAAATCGAAAACATTCACTCTGGGAACCCACAAATTAGGAGTCAAAGTGTGACCGCGGAATGTGCGCGGAGTCAGGAGAGGTGGAGTCATGAAAAGCGGAGTCTGCCAATCAACCTATACATTTATTTTTTTTAAACTCTGCCACAAACAATTTGCCAACAGGGTCAAATGTGTCAGTAAATCACATGTTCCTACTTACTCAAATTGTCATAGAGAGGCTGCATTTTAAAATATCTTATGGGCTGAATGCACCTGCTGAAGAGAAACTTGTGTACCTTACAATTTCCGAGGGATAATAATAATGGTAAGCTACTTCTGGTTGATATTGCACTTTCTGGAGGAGTTTGTGTTTTGCCTAGTCACCGTATTCACTCATAGAATAGCACAGAGGGTTAATGTGCCTGCTTCAAAGCATATTTACTTTTGTTATCAGCAACTCATAAAATACCATCCTTCTAATATAACACAGTGAGCTGTGCACCAGCATCAAGGACCTTCCCTAGGTCGGATTGGGGCACAATATAGGCCCCGGAACCAAACAAAAAAGTGACCCAATTAGCAACTTAAAAAGTGGTCCAGATTTGCAAATAAGGGCAGTTTTAAACTTGTAAAGACAAGCTGTATAGATGTTTTGCAAGATATGTGAGACTGCAAGCATTTGTTTGTTACACCGGCCATGTATGGCCAAAGAGCTTGATGGCCGGTGTAACAAATTCTATCCTCCTGTCTCAAGGGATATTAGGACGACGGGGTAGGACAGACTGGTCTTCACTATACAGTCCTACATTTCTCTTAATGTCATCAATATTCATTTGAAGCTATGCACAATGTTTACAACGAAAAAGTGAAACAATAATACTTTATGTTAAATCATTCAGTACAAAGCATGTAAAAGAAATGTAGTTGTACAGGTCGTTTACCATATCCCATAATTTACAAAAATGATGTGCCGGGCTATGTTCAAAACAGTAGAGCCGGGGATGGGTTAAGATCTAAATGCGTTTAGCGATACAGTTCATTTACGCCGGCCCCCTACATCTCAGGAATAATAGAGCGGGCTATGACACAAACTCATCATCATTTTATGAAGCATTTTGATAACGTACTGGAAATTATATTGTCATCTATTTGTAATATTTTTCCTTTCTTTGTACTTTTATGGTCTATTTTGATAGCTCGAATAAAGTTTATTATACTGAAGAACAGGATGGACCACTTTCAGTTATGTTATTTAGAATTATATAAGAAGAGATCTCCAATTCAACCTGTAAGTTTACCTAGACAGAGATAGAACCAAAATGAGAACTGTGTCAACCATCAGTGTTTTATTTGGTACTGTCTTAAGCCCTGACCCCTACCACTGACGTATTTCACGATACCCGATTGGATAATGTATGAAGATAAAGTTTCTCCTCTTGTTCGAGGATCCTGCAAAATAATCATAACTTATTTTTCACGTGGTGCTTTCGTACAGAACAACCGCTGTTTCTAAGCACTAAAAATAAGGGGCTGTGACTATCAAATATAATTATACTCAAGTTAGTAACCTCAAAATGATAAAATGCTGAGTCAGCCATGTCAACATTGAAAGGGTGACCTGTGGATTCCTGCTAGTTATCCCTGAGCAATCCACTCACTGGGCATTTCTGCTGCTGACTAAGAGCCTGGCAAACACACAGAAGAAAGATGCTGCATGCCATAGATTACAGTGCTTTGAGCAGACTTGCAATGTCCTTTTTTGTCTGACATTAGTCAAGACCTTTTGATTGTACTACAATGGATACTGACCCATATGGGGCCACATTTACTATATTTTGACGCACAGCACCACAGCAAGGCTTCCTGAGGCGCTGCCGTGCATCAAAATAAAAGGCAAGGAATGCACCATATCTACAAGATACGGAGCATACCTGTCCTTCTCCCTTGCACCTGTGCACAAACAGCAGCCATGTGCCAACGCAGGCACCCTTGCATCAAGGTGCAAGGGTGCCTGCGTTGCGGGCATGATTGTTTTTGTGCAGGAAGAGACACCTTCCTGCACAAAACCAATCATTGATGGCATGTACCTCTTTGTATGCAGGCTGCAGAATGCAGCACGAATAGAAAGAGGAAAAAAACGAGGCGAAATAAAAATCATGTGAAATGAATCCCTCAACAGCCTCATTTAAGAAGAAAGTCAAAAGAATACTAATGAACAAATTTATGCCGGTGCACGCATGAACTATACTCCAAAACATGATTTATCCCTTGACTGCATGCTTGTTTATTTCTCACAAACTGTGTTCTTACTCTGTTTTACTGGTTGCTGTCGGCCTGGAACCTGTGATTTTCTCTCTAAGAGAGTCTCTCACACATTGTCCCTTGTTAATGATGTTGTTATTTTTATACATGTCGCCTTGATCATTGTAAAGCGCTCTGATACCCGCAAGGGTCATTTTCACACTATATAAAACGTTATGAATAAATATCTATGGCTGCAAACCTCGCTGCCTTTTCCATATAGCACATTGTGCTGCTGCTCCCTGCCCCATTCAACACGTGGCCTCTTCTCTTCCTAATACAATAGGTCTTCTATTTGCTGATATGTAAGAGGAATGTGATAACCTACTGTGGAAAAAAGTAAAACCCAATATTCAGCTTGAAAGATGTTGCAAAGAACAATTGGAAGCACCTAAATGTAAGTCATTTTCAAAGGTATTCTCAAACATGTTCGATTGCGTTTAGATGAATTCCAGCTCTCCCCAAAATGCCTCTTTATTAGCAGTGGCAGGAAATGTGCCCGGGATCCTCACGCAAGCGAGGAGAATGGATTACTCTTCTCCCATTATAGAGTAAATGGCAACCATAAGTGAGGATTATTTGGCCCCTCACACCCTGTCCCTCTGCAGCACTAATACAACCTATTAAAGGCCGCTCCGGCATTAAAGGCCCGAGTCAGGGCGAGGGCCTTGAACAAGGAAGCGGGCCTATAATATAACCTTATAGCCCGCCGTAGCGGGTTATACCAGCTATTAAAGGCCCGCTACATTGTTAAAGGCCCGAACCGAAGGCGAGGGACTTTAACAAGACAGCGGGACTTTAATAGCTGGTATAGCCCTGCTACGAAGGGCTATAAGGCTATTAGATCATTCTGCCACTAGAGGGCAGAATGTTCTAACAAATTAAACAAAGGCTTCAGGGAGCGCGAGGGGATTGAAATCCCCTCAGGCTCCCTGAAGCCTTTGTTAATAGCCGCAAAGAAGCATTGGAATGTTGGAGCTCCGGGCTTATATCAGCCATTATAAGCCCGGAGCACTCCATTGTTTTCAATGGAGCTCCCAACATTCCGATGTTCTAATGGCCAATATAGCCCAGCTATGGAGGGCTATAAGGCTATTTGAACATTCCAAAACTTGGAGGGCAGAATGTTCTAACAAATAAAACAAAGGTCTTTTGGAGCTAGAGGAGATTTAAATCCCCTTGGCTCCATGAAGCCTTTGTTCACAACAACAGCTGTGAATGACAGAGATTGGAATGTTGGCGCTCCGGGCTTTTACCAGCCATTAGAAGCCCGGAGCACTCCATTGTCTTCAATGGATCTCCAAACATTCCAATGTTCTAACAGCAATTAAGCCCCATTGTTAGGTAAAGTGTACTGACTGACATACATTTTCTAATAAAGAATCAAATTAGCAAAGTTTTGTAGAGTCAGTTGTTGCAGGGAGATATTATTCTCTGAGTCTGCTTGCATAAATGTCGATTCTCTAAAATGCCAGGTGTAGAGGAAGTGACATGGTGTGCCCTTTGACCATCAATGACATTCCTGGCTTGTCCTCCTAACATTCTTAGCCCTTAAGCGGCCTTGTATTTGCTGCTGAAGACATAAGGGAAGGCAAAGATGTGAAAACTACAGAATGTAGACAGGGTTTATTTAAAATCTTACTGCTATCTGAGACTAGGAGTGCCAAGAGCAGTGCTGGTGTAACAAAGGGTAAGCCATGGGTAGCAGCTTCACGTCCATGTGTTCACTCAATGCGCTGTCACTGTGGCATTGCAACTGCAATAAGCTACTATAGAAGAGAAGTGATATTTTCGTATTATAGGTGAGTACTGATATAATGAAATAATGTAGAGCAGGCGTCTTCAACGAGTAGCTTGTGAGCTACCACTAGTGCTCTAGCTCCTTGAGGGTAGCTCCTGTGTCCAGCCCAACCTACTACAATAGAAGCTTCTGCTTGATTTGAGTTATTATTTGTATGCCAAAATAAAAAAGCACATATTCAAGATGAAAATGTGTGTATTTTCAGAACTCATAAACTGTTGCATGGAGAAAAATGTTTGAAATTTTAAAAGGTATTTAAAGTTACTATTTGAGTTGGAAAGATGTATTATTCACATTTTTACCAAGGTGGCAGAGGGTGCAGCTGTGGCTGGTATGTATTACCCATGTAGAGGGTACTTACTACCACTAGGAACCCTGTCTGATGCACTGATGTGATAACTGTTGACAATCTTGGATGGAGTGGCCACAACTATGTCACTAATACTGGTAGCTCTGGATGATTTTTATTGAACATGGCTCTTGTTACAGAAAAGCTTGGAGACCCCTGATGTAGAGGCATTCACCCGGTAGTGCATCCTCACACATGTCACCTTAACGGATATAGCATGATTTCTATGTGCACAGAATCATAAACATACAGACGTCTTTAAAAATGTGATTAGGAATGGCATTGCTCATTCGGTCAGATGTTAAAAACACCAACTATAACCGCCCATAGGGGTACGGGGAGTTGATAGTACCTAAGGTGCAGTCATTCGGTGGGGGCATGAGTTCCGGGCCAAAGGAAGAGAGGGTCTTTGCACGTCATTATTAGTGGCCTGGTCAATTGTGATGTATGCAGTAACTCCTATTTCTGCGCATATCCCTATTAGGAGTTTTACAGCTAACTCCTGCAGCTTTCCAATGATAAAGTTTTGCAGGACAAACCTGCTGAACTGTATCGGGGACAAAATGTCCGACAATTACCAGGATATATAGATTTTGATCCATAAAGCACCAAAATCTGCACGATGTTCCATTTCTTTGGAGGACAAACTCCTAATTGGAAGTTATTTATTGGTCCCGAAAAATTCCAACCCAACGAAGTTGGATTTTATCAGATCCAATAAATATATGCCATTGGTAATGAGGAACTATCCCCTGGTTTATTGAAGAAATATCAGCATTTCTCACACCCATTAAAAAGGGTTTTTACATATTTCTGGATAAAGATATCAAAACATTTTCTGCAAACACAATTTAAAGAGCAAGGTACATGCTCACATATGGACTCCATTTACTTTGATCCATAGATGATACATTCAAACTATCATTTTTTAAAGGCAGGTGAAACTCATCTTGTTTAGATATTTTGAACAAGCATATCTGAACAGATCTGGAGTTCTGTGTAAAGTAGGGAGAGTTTTGCATTTTCTGGGAAATACACCTTACCAAGACACCCCACTACCACACAGGTCTATGTATGTCAAAACCATCCATTCAAATGGCAAGAATTTATCACTTCTATACAAAATCTTAGATCAGAATTCTCTTATTGGGGAGCTCAAATGTGAAAACTGTAAACACCTGCAGTGGCGTGACAATAACATCACTGTCTCAAGCATCATTTGAGATTAAACGTTAGTGAAAAGTCATAAATATAACACAATTGCAAACTAATGCTATAATTTAAAACAGATGAAGTAAGGCCAGCAATAACAGACCCTTGGTAAGAAACTAGGTTATTAGTTGGTAGAATTTGAGCCCTTAAAAAGTATTAAGTCTGTATTTGTCTTTGTACAGGGAACAAAGTACTCCAATACAGCACTTGACTCTGTCAGGGAATCGAAGCAGAACAGTTCAAGCCCTTTTTAGGGGAGGTGGTGTGGGCTAGTAACCCATGTTCTATGGCAGACAATAAAGTCCAATCGGAGTGTTTCCTTTTAAAAAGAATATGTACTTTTATTACACACACGCTTCTAAATACTATGCATTATATTACAAATATGACAATTGATAAACAGGTAGATGGAAATACCTTTGGTGACACCCTCATGTCACGTGATACCCCTATTGGGTCCTGAATACTATAACTACCTCCCACTTACACTAGATGCAATCTCACAACATAAGAGCACGTCATTAACAATGTGGCAGGCCTACTGGCTTTGTCAGGGTGTCACTGCATCAGTCACATGTCACAAATCAGCAATGTAACACAATTGAAAATCAATGGAGACAGTACCAATGTGCAATATTATCAACATTTAATAACATTATGATATTGTAAGACTTTGAATTATTAACCATCAACACAATCAATAAGGCAACAGCAAAGCAAAAATACAGGCTCAGGGAGATCTTTGAAATTATGAAAACCTCTCACGTGGCATAAATATAGCCCCCTTGGAGACATATGAAACTCTGGTAGGGTCGTCACTGAGAGGCTGCTCGACATCCTCCAGTCCCCAAATATTTACAAAAAACTTTTGGTGCTAGCCACGCTCTTCGTAGGTCACCAAATGGAAGGTATGCAAATTTGAAGTCCTTGCCGGGGACTATGGGGGTGGTCCATTTGACCAAGGGTTGCATAGCGAATGAGTGGCTTCGCCACTGGCGGCTTTCTTGATTTTAGTTATTTGGCCTTGCGCCATGTCATTTTGTTTAAAAGTGCTGCTGTGCCAATCACACTACAATGAGGCACCCAATGTGTGATTCAACTGGGCAGCACTGCCTGGCTGGCTCCCTGCCCAGCCGACACTACTTTGTGCACATGCAGGGGCTGTCTGCAGGTTTCTCCCACCCGTGAGGTGTGGTGTAGTGTGCTTCTCGCTCTCCCCAGACACAGGCACAGGAAGCGGTGGCCACACACAACCTGAGAGGGGAGCTCGGCTCCTGTATTTGGCTCAAGATGCCTGACTCTCCTCCTTTGTATTTGGGGGCCAGTGTGACAAGCAAATTAACAGATGGATATTTCCTCCACACCCATTTCTCCCCTGGAACTGTCTTAAGCACTGTTAATGGCTCTACTGTATGGAGGGGCCTTTGATCCCCCCCCTGCTGGGGAGCACGGTAATTAACCTGCCCCAGCAGGACGGGAAACGGCCTGGAGTCTGATTATGAGCCGAGCCAGGAAATATGACTCTTCCCAAAGTGCCCTAAGAAGTGTATGTATGGGAGTGTGGACTGTTAATATACAACTGGGGTACGGATTTACTACAGATTGTTACTTTGTTGCACCCTGTAGCCCTAAGTGGGGCAAAACTGTACTTTAGGGCAGATTGCGCCTATAATCTTTAATACAAAATAAACACAACAGATCTTAAGTAAGCACTAAAGACATACGCCATGAAGAGCCACTCACATTATCAGACATATCCCTGGAGTGTACCAATCATTGAGGCGCCCCTTCTGTGACAGGGTACCTCTGTGCAGATACCAGGATGCGTAAGACAGTAGTCTCATACATGCAGTCCACACATGTGCAAACGTGTGTGCGCTTGTGTTGAAGAGTAACCAGCCCAAAGCCTTTCACCCTAGCTGCGCAGCTGTGCTAATGGGTAACGAGCCCAAAGCCGTTTACCCTAGCTGTGCAGCAGTGCTAATGGGTAACTAGCCCAAAGCCTTTCACCCTAGCTGCGCAGCTGTGCTAATGGGTAACTAGCCCAACGCCGTTCACCCTAGCTGCGCAGCTGTGCTAATGGGTAACCAGCCCAAAGCCGTTCACCCTAGCTGCGCAGCTGTGCTAATGGGTAACTAGCCCAAAGCCGTTTACCCTAGCTGTGCAGCAGTGGCCTTATATTAAAAGACAGACACTGGCAGGTAGCACTCTTTCTCTACTTACCATGAATATACAGTGAGGGAGACTCATGGTAGTGAGACTGACTGCATTGGTAATGCATCGGTTTCGCCTATGCGATGAATACAGTACTGTTTTTTATCAATTATCGTCCGGGAGAAGGCAATAGCTCCCTGAGAAATAAAACTGGAGTGGAGAGGATGTGGTGCAGTGGCCAGAGCTGCTGACTTGAGGGCTGGGGATCCCGGTTTAAGTCTCAGTGCCGACAACAATATCCTGTGATTCCATGCAAATCACTTAATCACCCTAGTGAGAAGTTGTTATATAAATATGATGTAAGAGCAAAAAGCGAAAAGAGGCAAAACTGTTTCAAAAAATTATTCCACCAAAGCGGATATTAACAGTATTTAGGTGACGGGAAACTGCTAAGAGAAGCAGACGAGGAACAAGCATTGAAAATGCATGAAAATATGTGGCAGCCAATAGAAATGGAGGAAAAGTAAGTAGCACGCACAGGAAACCATGAGAAGCCAGGAAAGAGAAGAGGCGGGTTCGAAGTTCTTTTTAAGTTTATATTAAAAACAATAGATTTCTCAAGCACAGCGCAAGCGCTATGCAGGTGAAACCTAAAACCTGGTTAGTCAAATGCCAAAGGTCCAGGGGGGCTAAATGTGAAGAACCCATTTGCCAACACCCTCCAATTAACCTTTTAACACTCCTCCTACAACTGGCTTGAACATGCTACTGCTTACTATAATAAAATGCCCAATTACTCTATGACCAAATCAAGCTGTCTGAGAATTAATTAAAATACTCCTCAGGGTAGCAGATGATTGGCTAACGATACAGAGAGGGAAAAATACATAATCCACTATGACCTTTTGGATAGATGGTTAAGAAAGGTCTGCAAAAAAGAACAACTGAGAAATTGTTAAACGGAAAGTGCCAAAATACACTAAACCCTAAGGTAACCTTCCAAATATCCCAGGGACAAAAACCACCAAGAAAAGGCATATTATGAGTTGCCGAGTGCAGGGGTACCAAAGTTTGGGGATCCCAAATCATCTGTTTTTTTGTCCCCAGAATGACGAATAACCATGCATTTCCACAATTACTTGGTACTTTTCCACTATCTTTTCTGCTGAGATTTACCACCTGCTCTGAGAAAGTTGGAAATGGGAGAGGGTGGGGCCCATCTAGGTAGCAGGACAGGGGTTCTGGGGCTGAGAATTCCATTCTTCCTCCGTGGTGTCGGTAGGGCCTAGTTGTGCCACTGGCTACAGCCCCTCCATGTGATTTTACAGGGTGTGTTTCTGCACCTAGAAAAATTGGGTCTGGTGTTCTTGCTTGCGTTGATTTCAGATGCATGAACACTGGACCACATGTTAACACCCCCTAAAGAAATAAATGACAAACTGGAAACTGGAACACAAAATATCTTCTGGGCATTGTGGGGAAAGCATTTACAGCATAACACACCAGCTCTAATACACAAATATTCACAGTGAAACCCTCACAGAGGTCAGAGAAATATCACAACAAAACGGTTTCTCCTGTAGGAAATCACAGAACCCTGCAGGCAAACCAATGGCAATGGTGTAAATATGACGGTAATCAAAAAGGAAAGCAAAGAATTGGAGCAGCCCTGATAAAATACTTAACAAGGTGCTCAAACACACCTGACAGAAAAATAAAAAAGCACAGATATCTTCTTTGTCATATAATTACTACAATCAGTTTACTTCCTAACTGCAACTTAGAAAGGTGGGGATGATCTCGACCCAAATACCATCTATGTAAAGAGTATTTTAGTAAAACATGTTTGCATCGTTATGAGTCAAGAAATCAACAAAGTTCTTAACTGACATATATGTCCGAAATGAGCTGCATTAGTTTCCTACCGAAACACACAGAAAATATGACCGTATATTCTCCTTGCAGACTATGATCAGAAAATATGTAAAGTACCAAAACACATTTGATCAAAACTGGCATCCATCACACAATCAGGGCTTAATTTGAGCCAGTGGTTTCTGGTGCCCGGCACCGGCCCTGAATTGTCAACACTGGTACTTATGAAAGTCTGCCACATGGTGGCGCTGTTTGTTGAGCACAACAGCAGTTGTCTGTTAATTCAATATGCCGTAAAATGACTAATGCCTGTCTCCCAAGTATTTCTTGAAACTCTGGATAGTCTGAATTGTCACATTTGGAGGAGTGTGATGCTTAGTTAGTTGTGTTGGTACTGCCATTAGCAGTGCAGGTAGAGGTGATGGGTGGCGCAAGCTACAGTGGCCTCCTGACAAGGCCCCAGCACTTATTTTTTCACAAATTAAACTCTGCACAACCTTAAACTAGATAAGGCGGTAGAGGGGTAAAAGATGGCGTGATTAATAAAACCAGCGAAGGCCTCGTTCAGCTGTATAGTGAAACTAGGCAAATTCAAATTACGTCCTTCAAACAAAATTGGGGATCACACAAATGTATAGACTGACTGTTACCTTGTTTATTTCTAGATCAATAACTTGCCACCAACAATAAAGGAATTCCAGGAAGCAGGCAGATGACTAGGAAATAAAATGTCTCTTGTATGATGAATTGTTTTCATTTGTTTATGATTTCATTATAGTGCTGGTCTTACCCCGAATGGTGTCAATGTGCTTTAAAGTTACTCAGAAAGAAACCTGTCTCTAAACTACTTTTAAAAGATGTAAGCTGCAAGAAAGTGAACAATTCTAAACATAAGAAACGTGGAAGGCGAGTGATAGACAGAGGGGTATGGGGTTGTGGAGGAAAGTGTTAGAGGTAGGAGAGACAATTTGAACGATTCATTTTTTTTTCTCACAGAGTTTTATATAGCGCGAACTTGACCCGAAGGTATCGGGTATCAGAGCGCTTTACATAGCACCAGTTGCATTACATGAGGACACATTCATTTTTGTTAGGCACGGGGAGATTAAGTGATTTGCCCAGAATCACAGAAGGTTCAGCTTCATTACCGAGACTCGAACCCGGTTCCCCAGATTCGAGGTTGACCACCCTAGAAGTTAGGCCAACTCTTCTCCCTCACTGTCTCATTGTAGTACACCTCAGAAAAAAACTCTCCAGCACAATCTAAAACTACTACACTGTGGTCTTCGAGAAAAAAAAATCAAAGCACAAATAAAGTTATTGTTTTTCTCTGTGCGTAGAAGCTTTAAAGTCTCAACAAAGCATTTCAAGAAACCCTGGGGCATATTTACAAGGCGGCGATAGAAAATTATCGCCGCTTTTGCGGCCATTTTTGGCCGAAAAGCGTCGATAATATTATCGCCTAATTAGCAAGGTCACGCTAACGCGTGAAACCTTGCATTAGCGCACTAATTCTTAACGCCCAGCTTTGCATCTCTAATGAGATGCAAAGTGGGCGTTCCTGACGACATGACAGGAGAAATGTCGCTTAGCGACATTTCTCCTATAATCAAGCCCCACGCTATGAAGCATAGCAGCAAGAAAAGTAGCGATAACCCCTGTTATCACTACTTTCCTTACGCCTGCTTCAGGACTGACTTAGCCATGATATCCTATGGAAGGTGGATATCATGGCTAAGTTTGTGGGGCCTTATCAACAAGCTAACGCCACATTTCGTGAGATTATCGCTGGGTTTCCAGCGATAATCACACGTTAGGCAGTTAGCGCTAGGATTTTTATCGCTTTTGAGATACGCGTTGCTAATAGCATGCTATCTCAGCGATAAAAATCCATGCTAGCCGGCGATAATTATCTTAGCGCTAAGTGCGCTTAGCAATAATTATCGCCGGTTGATGCTGATATGCCCTCCTATTCCATATACTTTATGAAGGGCCAGTGGAGTAAGGCGATTCTGCTTCCGTGGCTTTTTACGCATAATTATGGATTAGCCCCATTTGCCACATAATTCATCATCTGCTGCATAATCTGCACATTTTGAAAAAAAATGTTTGATTCTAGGTCAAACGGATCAAACGTTACTAAAAACATGGTGACAGTTGTTTTGTGTAGTAGACGCCTCTTCGTAAGGCCATCTCTCAGTTTCTTATCGCTGTAATTGGGTACTAAACTTGTACTAATAAGGTAAAATATTTTCCAAGACACTGTTACCATGTTAATAATTACAAAAATAATAAAGTAATACTATTAGAAAATGTGTTACATTAGCCCGCATAATTTACCTTTTCTCGCCACATAATTCTGTCAACCCAGCCACATAAATTGGTCATCCCCTGCCGCATATTTCCAGTGGCACTGACTTTATGCCACCAAGAAGCTACTAGCATAGTTCAATTCACCAACAGGATTAATGTGAAGACGGTTTGACAACATGATTTGTATATTTGTTTTTTAGGTTTCTTTTTTCGATCCTATGGGACTAAAGAGGTTTCATGCAGAGAAAACGAAACGTGCAGAATTCGTCTGGTGAAACCTATCAAAGGAGCAGGGGAACCAAGCACATCAGTGTCTCACAACACTGGAAAGAGGACAGTTTGTGGGAGCATCACTGGAATGTATGCAGAGATATTCAGAAAGCAATGAAGTGGCGGACTCTCACAAATCTGTAGAGTCATGTAGATCTCTCCAACAAGGTTTCAACCCTCTGCGGGGAATAGGAACATGGAAAAACAAACTTGCAGACAGCGTGCACTGTGTACTGGCATTTCAAAACACAGCAGGCACAGTTCCCTAGTAAATTCTTTTATTTTTTGGCTTTGGTTCTCTTTTGTTGCTGTGGTCTTCCTGACTGTGCTAGGGTTATGCCTTCATCTAACTCTCCAGGAACATCAAGTGCTTTCTAAAGATAACCTACAGACTTTAGGATAGGCCAAGATCTTGAAGGGGACACCTGCTGGACAAAGTGGGAACAACATGTAATCAGATTGATGTAATAATTGCATAAAAGGTTTGGAACAGCAATAATTACATCCAGCCCGAACCAGTCAGGAGACCTCAGAGGGGGGCAGGGACAGGCAGCAAAATATGTTATGTCAGTTGCCAGATCTGGGGGAATTTTTCATATATTCTATTCCAGAAAAGTTGTACAAGAGGAGTGGATAACAGAATGCCTATAATAACTGCAATATTGGAGTGAATTATATCTGGGAGGTCTTACGGAAGACTTAAGCCATGGTGGAAACTGAAAGAAATCTCAGATGAAAGATTAATTCAAACCTATTCTTACTTTTTTAGGTCATGGGATTTCCTGGGCTGTTTAGGTTCCTTGACAACTCAAGTGCTTGTCATGTTATTACAGGTTTGTTTGTAGGTGGCAGGATTTTTGATGTTTGAGGGTATGTGCATGGAAAGGACACACTAAGTGCATTCTTTCCTGGAGCATGTAGAGCTTTAAACCTGTGGCCTGGGAACATGTGCCTACCACGCGCCTCCATTCCTACAACCTCTGTTATCTTCCCAGGGATCAAAGCAGCTATTGCATGGGACTATTTTGCAGGAGATGCGAATATTTACTAGTTTGTTTCCCCAAAGTACAGTGACAAGGGAGGCAATGTTGTATTTTTTGATTGTGGTGTGTACTCTGCGTGTAACAACTTGGTGAAAGAAGATAGCTAATTCATTAAAAGCCCTGCTTAAAATGTCCATGATGAAGTAATGTTACATTTTTAAATATAGCATTGACTAAGATATTGGAGCTTTCTTCTAAAATAGATCTCCCACCATTGCAATAATGTATCATACAGAAGAATATGAGCTCTTTAATAGAACCCTATGTACACAGGGCCGGCTTTAGGGCAGTGCGACCGGTGAGGCCACACCGGTTGCTGACCTGTGGGGGGGGTGCTGACCTCAGGGGGTTCGCTGTATTTAGCAATAACTTAAGATTGGTGCCGCCTTGGTCTATCTGCGCTGCCCGTCCTGATCAGTTCCACTACTGCTCAATACATTAGGGAGGTTTGGGGAGGAGTATGGTTTACGTATTAATAAACAAAATTAGCAACTGTATCCAATAGGACAGGCGGGGGTAGAGTCCTTGGAGCTAGAACTCCCGTGGGAACTGGATCCCGTGAGATATCTTGGGATCCAAGTGACCAGAGAAAAAGATACCTTTTATAACCACAATATGGGCAGGATAATAATGGGCCTCCAGGGAAGTATACAGTTCTGGAACACCCTAAAATTATCTCTGATGGGGAACATTGCCTTGATTAAAATGGTGATGCTACCCAGGTGTTTGTACACAATGCAGGGATCTTTCTATGAAATACACATAGGGTATTCAGGGACTTGGACAGGCTTCTCATCCAGCTGTTATGGAACGGAAAGAGGTGCAGGGTACGCTTGGAGGTGATGAAAATACAATGGGGCAAAGAGGGTCTTGAAATTCCAGACCTAGAGCTATATTATCTCACATCCCAACTGCAACATGCATTAGCGTGGTTGGATACAGATCCCTCCTGGGAGTGTGCCCTATTAGAGGGTTCCTGTGGTCGAGGACAGCTGGGGACGCTACTCTGGACAGCTAGGACGAGGGGAAGGGAATAACCCCCGTTGGTCGGACTCATGGGCACCATTTGGGATAGAACAATCAAACGACTAATCACAAGGGTACCGTACGCACCAGAGGCGGATATCTGGGTCATGCCTCAGTTTTCTCAAATAGAGCATGATATGTCTGTTGAAAAGTAGAAGGAGGGGGCTGTCTGATGTTTTCTGACCTTTACCTAGGTAATAGGTTCATTACTTACCAAGACGCAGTCACCACGTTTGAATTAGGGGCTGGTCAATTTTTACAATATGCTAAAATAGAAACTACAGCTCACCACCTCTGACCGATGTTCCCAGATGCCCCTGAGCCTACACAAACTTGGTCACTATAATTGTGATGGCGGGTGGGCGAAAACTTGTTCCCCACTTATACAGGGCACTTAGAGAAGATAAAACGACTAAGCCCCTGAAAATCGAGGAAAAATGGCAAGAGCTCAGTGCACACATGATATCGACAAAAGACTGGGGGAAGATCCACAAAAACATCTGCAAAGTTTCGATCTGTAATAAATTTAAACAAATACAATACAATATAGTACATATGAGCTATCTTTCGCCCAAGAGGCTGCACGCTATCAATCCATCCAGAGACCCCAAATGCCCTAGTTGCCAGTACGCCCAAGCCTATTTTATCCATGTGGTTTGGCATTGTCAAATAACACAAAGATTTTGGGCTGAGATTCTGGAACAATTGAACAGAATCACGGGTTGGACAATAGCCTCAAAGATACAAACGTGCCTTCTTGGTTTGATCCCTAAAAATCCCAAACGTAAAACTACTAGACGTTTCCTGGTATTGGGTCTTACAATAGCCAAGAGAAGAATAGCGATCCACCGGTTATCCCCACAGGGCCCGCAGGTGGACAAATGGAAGAAAGAGCTCAAAGAATGGGCAATGGTTGAAGAAAATCATATGAGAAAGACAAGAAGTGATCCTAAGCACCCAGATGTGTTGTTGGCGTGGGGGGCAATGATACGAGAATTTGAAGATTTAGGGAGAGTCGACTTCTCAGGCTCCAACTGTCCCGGGGGAGGAAGAACACCATGCTGCAACAGTCATAGTCAGGAAAAGAGGTAATAGACATGTAACATATTCCGTTAGATTTGGAGATAGGATATCATTTAGCGCTACCGGTTAATTAAGGGTGGGGGACGTTAAAAGAGTTCTTAAGTCCATTAAACACTGTACTCTATGCGAAAAAACTGGTATCACTGAGGACAAAACAAAAAAGAAAAGAACAAAAGAAACATCAAAAGGAAAACTGTAGATATAAGTCTTCTCAATATTATATCAGTAGATCCATGTTGAAATGCAATGTATAAATGCTGTAACATGTATATTGCACTTGTTATATTGGACATTAAAGAAATGTAAAAAAAAAAATTAAGATTGGTGAGATGAGAGGCACTTTTGCCTGGTGGTAGTGAGAGAATCCGAGGAGCAGAGCATGGAGGTGCCAAAAATGATTGTCGTGCCGGGCAACATCAAAGCTACAGCTGGCCCTGTGTTTACATACTGTACATGCCAGGGGTATCTATCTGTGGATATGGTTAGCTGCATACATTAGTCTGTTGCTCCTTATATATGGAGACTGAAATTGTAAGGTCACGACTCAAAATATGTAATATGTCCATTAAACAACTTGGCGAGTGATGATAACTGCTGACAGAGTCCACAGGTGAGTCCCTTTATTAACATGCATATAATATAAAGAGATAATATACTTTCTGATCGAGTTCACTTCCAAAAGCTCCTAGATATGGGCTAATTTCTATTTTAAAAAACCTTCCTTCATGTATCCTCACATGCTCAGCTAAATAAACTGTGACAGGGACTCTAGGTGGGACTACAAAAGTAAGTACATGTCTGCGCCATCAACCTTTGTGATTGTTACTCACTGTTTCAGAAGATGCCATATGATTGATACAGAAAATGTAGCATCCTGTGGTGTTATCAGTTACCTCTGGCAAATGAGAAGGACACTGGGAGAAAACTTAATTGCAAATAGAGTCACACTCAATTTCGACACTGGGCACAACAAATCCTTGGGGACGGAGTCAGTGAGAACACAAGAGGATATGTTTAGTTGATCTTGGTACTTAAGAATGGAGGTTAGGGTGACTATCTCATTACAGTTGTTGTCTTGGTTTCCTTTAAGTAAAGTAATTAGACTAACACATCTGATAGCAATGATTTGTGGGTTAATGGTTCAGGATTGGAGAAAGAGTCCATCGTGAAATAGATAGAGGTGGCCACTGTAATGGTATCCACGCAGGGCTATGAGAATGCAAATATGTCAGGCCTCCTTAGTAAAACCTTCCATCGAAGAAAGCAGTGTCAAACTCAACAGAGAGTTCAGTATCCAGGCCTTACTTCTATGACTCCACCACCCCAGTTCTATAACCCAGGAGCTTTCTATCTTTCAAACCACATTTCATCGCAATATGAAACAGGAGTCCTGGAGTAATAAGGAACTCACTATCTACTTCTATATAGTGTTCAAAATTGTCGTACCAAGCAACACGATAGAGCTTAAAAAGAGTATTCTGCGACAAACTTCAAGTTCCCGCTATTTTTCTGGGTAGACCCCACAGTTGTGTTAAGTTCACCTCAATTCTTCAGGGCGCATCAACAATAAACTGTTCTGTAAACCCAAAGGCTTTCAACAACAGTAATGTAATGTAAATTGAAATTTATAAAGCGCTGACTGTCACTCCGCGAGGAGTATCTTGGCGCTGAGGAATTGGAGGTGAGAGGGGTCCTAGACATACTCGCTCATGGCCATGTTACATCATTGTAAGTCAGCAAGCATCCGGGGTGTTATATATCCATGTCTTCAGAGCCTTCCTGAATTGAATTTCTGTTTTCTGTAGTCTTAGATTGACTGGAAGTGCATTCCAGGCTTTAGTCCCCAGAACAGCAGCAATTTTTTCTCCTTTTGTTATTCGTTTAAAGGTGGGCGGTTTAAGGAGGTTAGCTGTCGAGGACCTGAGAGTCCTAGTAGTAATGTAGGGGGAAAACCGTGCTGAGAGATACTTAGGTCCTGATTTAAGCGTGGCTCTATATGTAGAACTTGTGAGCTTTTATGGTAAACTGCACTGCTACATAAGTCATGTAATTCTAGTAGGGTTTTACAATTACATGTTACGCAAACCATTCCTGTTTCCCGTTATCTGGTCTCAACCAGACCCGTATAATATTGTTCGTTGTAGAGCTCTTCATGTTTATCATGCTCCTCTGCAATATTGTTCCCTAAAAATCCCTCTCCTGCTCCAGTGAGCACCATGTAAAATGCCTAAGATAATATAAATAAAATCCTAGGTGTGTAACATTCTACCTTAAACATTTCTCAAGTTCTGCAAATCTGTAGGTTTACTACTGCACATGTTACACGTTGTTTCCATTTGAATAGGCAGACTTTGAGGTGGATCAAGGGAATGTTGCCAAAATGTTGACATCCTCACAAAGTAGGTCAGTTTTTTAAACTAGCAAGTAACAAATCTGTAAAAGTTCCATTAAAGGAGGAAAAAACCTACATCTTCCAGGAAACATTTCCCGCAGCTCAAGAAAGGGTTCTGCAGGAAAAATCTCAGGCACAATGTTTTACAGACAAAGCTGACACATTTTTCCACCTTATGAAGTTCCAAAGTTTGTCAGCTTCTCAGAACGTTGTCAACTGAACTTTCGCTGCAGATTAAACGTCCCTGGCAGTTCAACATCTCATTTTGTGCCAGGTGTTTAGTGGTTTAATGGTAGCCCATTGCAGTATACAGATGGGTCCCACCATTATGATGTGCCTGTCTTACCTGGATTTAAGAGAAGTTCCTTAAGCTTCTGGGTAAGATTATCAGCATTATTTGAGGATCAGCAATTTTTTCTTAGAGAACATTCTCCTACATTCTCCAACATTTCTGATATGGGTAGCAAATTTCAGAGGTGCGTTTCGGAATCTGACTTCATCTCCTATTTTACTGGCATTGAGCTTTCACCTCAAACAGTTGCCCAGGTGGTGCTGCCAGTTAACAGTAATGTACAACTTGATTGTGTCTTCAGAGACTGTTATACAATGTAACATACTACAGTTTTAGCGCACACCATGTGATCATGGCCAGTAAAGGTTTTGGCTGGCTAACTGAAGAATGGATAGAAAGAATTTAAACGGGTTGCCTTCATTTCCCATAAACAGTAGAGTAGACATTTTACTGCAGGGCCCTTGGTGTTTATAAGGTAAATAGAACACTAGGGTAGGGGCATGGCCATGACGCCGCGCAAGATGGCCGCTTAGAGGGTTCGCTCCGCCGCGCCGAGACGCGCCTCGGATATTTATAGCGTTTCCTCTGGAGTTCGCCGCCTGGAACTGCAAGCACCATGCATCGGAAACCTGACTGCCCCTGGTGAGCTTTCTCCCGATGTTCTAAGAGCTGCGTCTGCCGATTTTTCCCCGTTTTTTGCATCTCCTCATGACGGCCGCCATTTTGTCTGCCTGCAAATTCCTATACTGCCTCAATGTTGGGAATTGGATTACAGGGATGCCTTTCACACGTTGGCTCCTCTATGGTCTCAATGGACTTCCGGCTGTTTTTTTTTGCTTTTATTAATAATTATTATTTAATTCAGTGAGGAGGAATGGTTCAATTGTTCTGCCTCAGGTTAATTCAGCGCTAAAGCTCCATTTGCTTCTTTATTGACTGCCATCAGAGTTCCTAGCCCTCCTGAAGCCTTATATGTGAGCACACTTTTCCTACTGAATTGCCGACAGATCTCGCACCTTTGCCTGTGCCCTTTCATCCTCAATTTTTTTACGATTCTGTGTGTCGCTGTTGCGGCGCATTCGCTTTTCCATTGGGCTGGATGTCTTTCTTGCTGAGGATGAAACTTTGACTTACCTGCTTTCCGTGACTGATTGTTCTTGAGAGGAGTATTTCAGACACCACTGTCTTTAATTATCATAAAGTTTCTTTGTTCATCCTCCTCACGGAAGCTCTTCTCTCTATGGGTAAACTGCGTCATCCAAAGTTTGTCTTCATACCTTCAACGACTGCTCCAGCGTCTCTCCCCTCTGCTCTGGGCTCTCCTTCTGACGCAAACCAAATGGCGGGTGTCACTCCTAATCGCTCTTCTTCCACGCAGTCCTCTTCAACTAAACCTTCCCCACCTTCTGCGCCATCTAAACGCCTGAAACATGACCCACCTTCTCCGGACAAGACGCCATCTCCCATCTATATGGAAATGCTTTTTGAGGAAATTCGTGCTTTGCGACCGTTTGTGGAGGAAACCAACAACAAAATGCAGTTTCTTGAAGAGAAATGGTCATCAATGGATGGTAGAGTGTCGTCTGTGGAGCAGCAGGTTTCTGACTTACAAGTCGGCTCCCAACGTATCGCCTCTCTGGAAAAGTCGGTCCTTGCTCTTCAGCGGCACACTGAGGACTTGGAAAATAGGAACAGGAGAAATAATTTACGCATTTATGGTTTACCGGAATCTTTGGAAGGTAATGACCCTGTGACGTTCTTCTCCTCCTTTCTTCCGAAGCTTCTGGACATGCCATCTACCACCTCTCTCAGCATCCAAAGGGCACACCGGCTGGGTCCTCGTTCAGATGCCTCAACTAAGCCCCGTGGAGTCATCATTCTTTTCCTGAGATTCACGGATCTTCTTTCAGTCCTCACCGCAGCCAGATCTAAGCGTCAGATCTTTTGGTTGGGTCAGAGAGTGTTTCTGTCTCAAGATGTCTCTAATGCTACTGCTTCTCGAAGGAAGGAATTCCTGAACCTCCGTGCTCCTTTGCGCTCTATTGGTGCTAGATATGGTTTATTTCATCCCTGCATTTTCAAAGTCACTCATCAGAACCAAACATGGACTTTCCTGGATCCAGCAGAGTTGAAGAACTTTATTCTTATTCACACCAACAGTGGCATGGATACTTCCTCTTCTTCTTGTGGCTGACTGCTTAATTTTCTTTTTCTTTACAGGTCTTCTTTGTGAGATTATTAACCGGTTATTTTCCTCATTTGTTATATGTTTTCTTTTTTGCGCTTGTCGTCTCTTGTTGTTCCTCTATACGGAGCTTTAGTGGTTACTTCCACTGTTTACCTCTGCTTTTACGTTTGTCTTCCCCTCGCCTGTTAGTCTTTTTCAGACCTCGCACTTCTTTAAATGCCTTAATTGTTGACATGTTTATATAGCATTTATATGTCCCTGTTGTTAATTGTTTCTTTATATTGCTTTGTACAGATCGGTCAAGTTATTCACCTGCTATTCGTGTGATTTCCCTTTCACGTCATCGTCTTGGTGCGGTTGGGCTCCTAGCTCTTGGGTGGCTCGTCTTGTTGAGTCTCACCATTGCCCCGTCATCCTCATCCTTCTTTATTCCCCTTTCAGGTATGTTATTCTCAGTCATCCTTTTTGGATATGTATTGTCTCTTCTTGTATTTCTTTCTTCTACTCCTTCCCCCTTTTCCTTTTTCTCTTTTTTTTCTATTCATTTTTTTTTCTCTCACATTTCGGCTTTTTTGTGCATGATAGTATTTTTGTGTTTTTTGTTTCTATTGTTTCTCTATTTTATGTAAATTCAAAATTGTTTCTTGGAATGTAAAAGGTTTTATTAATCCCATTAAAAGGCAGAGAGTCCTTTCCCATTTAGCCTCCTATAACCCTGACATAGTTCTTTTACAGGAAACCCATCTTACGGATGCTGAGTCTCTTAAATTGAAGAGAAGCTGGGTTGGTACTGTCTTATTTTCACCTGCCAATAACAAAAAGAATGGAGTTGCCATTTTATGTTATAAGAAGCTAAAATGTAATGTTTTATTTCAGGAAAAAGACACTGATGGTCGATGGATATTAAATAAATTACTAATTAATTCTATTCCATTGACCATCTTCAATGTTTATGGTCCTACACAACCAGATTGTTCCTTCTGGCCTTTAATTACAAAAAAATGTATCCAGTATAAGGATGAATCTTTTATTGTAGGTGGAGATTGTAATCAGATTGTTGACCCATTCCTTGATCGTAAATCTACAGTCCGCTTCATACCCCACAAATCTCACAAACATTTTCTTGACACTATCTCACAATCACGCTTTATTGACTCTTGGTGCCTCTCGCATCCTGATACTTTGGATTACTCTTTTTTCTCTACTCCTCATTCATCTTTCTCTCGTCTCGACTATATTTTTCTTTCTCAACCTCTTTCTCAAAACTTATTGTCTTCTTCTATTGAGCCCATCGTTATTTCGAACCCTGCCCCTATTGTGACGGACCTTGACTTGCTTTCACCGCCTCCCAAACCCTCCCGTTGGCGCTTCAATAGCGCACTTCTTACTGATCCCAACTTTTCTTCTTCTTTTCGTTCCTTTGCTAGGGAATTCTTTTTATTTAATTCCACCTCTAGCACACCTCCTCACATCCTTAGGGATTCCTTGAAACCAACGGAAAGAGGGTTTACTATTGATTTTGTTTCTAGGAAAAAGAAGCTATATCTTCAAAAACGGAAATCCTCCCTTGCACTCATAAAATCTTTGGAACATAAATTTTACACCTCTTCAGATAAAGTTATCCCACCAGAGCTTTTGCGTGCAAAATTAGAGTTTAATAAAATTACCACTGATAATGCCTCTTCAATTCTTCTTCGTAGTAGTGCTCGTTATTATGGAGGTCGTAATAAATCAGGGAAACTTTTAGCCAATTACCTTAAATCCCGTAAGGAACGTACTTTTATAGAGTCCATTTATTCCTCTGATAATACTCTCCTATATAAGGACATGGAAATACTTGACCAATTTCAATTGTTTTATCAACAACTTTACACTCCGGAATCTCCCCCTACTCCCTCTCTCATTCAGAAATATTTTGAAACACTTCCTAAACCTTCTAACTCTCATCTCAATTTTCCGGATCTTGAAATTGACTTCTCATTACAAGAACTCTCCATCGCTTTGTTATCCCTTACAAAGGGTAAAACACCTGGTCCTGACGGCTTTCCTGTTGAATTCTATTTGCATTTCCTGATCTTTTGTTGCCCCATCTTTTGACTCTTTTTCAATCTTTTTACTCATCTGGTAAAGCAGAAGGCACTTTTCAGGATGCCACCATTTGTCTTATCCGGAAAGAAGGTCGTGATCCCCAATTCTGTAAAAACTACCGTCCGATCTCTTTAGTCAATGTGGACTATAAACTGTTTGCTAAGATTCTTGCGTTGCGTTTAGATCCCTTTATGCCCCATCTCATTGGTAAGGAGCAATGTGGCTTTATCAAAGGTAGGCTAACATCTGATAATTCGCGTCTTTTTCTTAATATTTTAAACAAAGCCTCATCCCTTTCAATCCCTTTAGACGCAATTTCTGTCGATGCGGAAAAAGGCTTTTGACAGAGTTGATTGGTCTTTCTTGTTTGCTTCATTACTTTGGCATGGTTTTGGTCCCAATTTCATTTAGCTTATCTCATTACTATATTCTTCGCCCAAGGCCTCGGTGCTTGTCAACGGTCAACTCTCCTCACCCTTTACTCTTCGGCGTGGCGTTCGTCAAGGCTGCCCTTTATCCCCTCTTCTTTTTGTCCTGGCTCTTGAACCATTTTTATACTCCATTCGTAGCAATACTTCTATTTCTGGTTTTCCTTATGGGGACAATCAACTGAAGCTTTCTGCATATGCAGATGACATTCTCTTGTTTATCTCCGATCCAGAAGTATCTGTCCCCCCCTTACTTTCTGCATTCGACTCATTCTCCCTTGTTTCAGGATATAAGATTAATTCTGATAAAACTGAAATCCTCCCTCTAAACAAAACCTGCCTTCCTCACTTTTTTTCTTCTACTGGCTTTGCTTGGAATAGCTCAAAGATTAAATATCTAGGTATTTGGTTCTCTAACTCTATTCCTTCTTCAATCAAATTGAACATGTTGGCAGTTTTATCTAGAATTGAACAACTTTTCAATTCCTGGAACCCTCTTTTTCTTTCTAGAGGGGGTCCTAGACATACTCGCTCATGGCCATGTTACATCATTGTAAGTCAGCAAGCATCCGGGGTGTTATATATCCATGTCTTCAGAGCCTTCCTGAATTGAATTTCTGTTTTCTGTAGTCTTAGATTGACTGGAAGTGCATTCCAGGCTTTAGTCCCCAGAACAGCAGCAATTTTTTCTCCTTTTGTTATTCGTTTAAAGGTGGGAGGTTTAAGGAGGTTAGCTGTCGAGGACCTGAGAGTCCTAGTAGTAATGTAGGGGGAAAACCGTGCTGAGAGGTACTTAGGTCCTGATTTAAGCGTGGCTCTATATGTAGAACTTGTGAGCTTTTATGGTAAACTGCACTGCTACATAAGTCATGTAATTCTAGTAGGGTTTTACAATTACATGTTCCGCAAACCATTCCTGTTTCCCGTTATCTGGTCTCAACCAGACCCGTATAATATTGTTCGTTGTAGAGCTCTTCATGTTTATCATGCTCCTCTGCAATATTGTTCCCTAAAAATCCCTCTCCTGCTCCAGTGAGCACCATGTAAAATGCCTAAGATAATATAAATAAAATCCTAGGTGTGTAACATTCTACCTTAAACATTTCTCAAGTTCTGCAAATCTGTAGGTTTACTACTGCACATGTTACACGTTGTTTCCATTTGAATAGGCAGACTTTGAGGTGGATCAAGGGAATGTTGCCAAAATGTTGACATCCTCACAAAGTAGGTCAGTTTTTTAAACTATCAAGTGACAAATCTGTAAAAGTTCCATTAAAGGAGGAAAAAACCTACATCTTCCAGGAAACATTTCCCGCAGCTCAAGAAAGGTTTCTGCAGGAAAAATCTCAGGCACAATGTTTTACAGACAAATCTGACACATTTTTCCACCTTATGAAGTTCCAAAGTTTGTCAGCTTCTCAGAACGTTGTCAACTGAACTTTCGCTGCAGATTAAACATCCCTGGCAGTTCAACATCTCATTTTGTGCCAGGTGTTTAGTGGTTTAATGGTAGCCCATTGCAGTATACAGATGGGTCCCAACATTATGATGTGCCTGTCTTACCTGGATTTAAGAGAAGTTCCTTAAGCTTGTGGGTAAGATTATCAGCATTATCTGAGGATCAGCAATTTTTTCTTAGAGAACATTCTCCTACATTCTCCAACATTTCTGATATGGGTAGCAAATTTCAGAGGTGCGTTTCGGAATCTGACTTCTTCCCCTATTTTACTGGCATTGAGCTTTCACCTCAAACAGTTGCCCAGGTGGTGCTGCCAGTTAACAGTAATGTACAACTTGATTGTGTCTTCAGAGACTGTTATACAATGTAACATACTACAGTTTTAGCGCACACCATGTGATCATGGCCAGTAAAGGTTTTGGCTGGCTAACTGAAGAATGGATAGAAAGAATTTAAACGGGTTGCCTTCATTTCCCATAAACAGTAGAGTAGACATTTTACTGCAGGGCCCTTGGTGTTTATAAGGTAAATAGAACACTAGGGTAGGGGCGTGGCCGTGACGCCGCGCAAGATGGTCGCTTAGAGGGTTCGCTCTGCCGCGCCGAGACGCGCCTCGGATATTTATAGCGTTTCCTCTGGAGTTCGCCGCCTGGAACTGCAAGCACCATGCATCGGAAACCTGACTGCCCCTGGTGAGCTTTCTCCCGATGTTCTAAGAGCCGCGTCTGCCGATTTTTCCCCGTTTTTTGCATCTCCTCATAACGGCCGCCATTTTGTCTGCCTGCAAATTCCTATACTGCCTCAATGTTGGGAATTGGATCACAGGGATGCCTTTCACACGTTGGCTCCTCTATGGTCTCAATGGACTTCCGGCTGGTTTTTTTTGCTTTTATTAATAATTATTATTTAATTCAGTGAGAAGGAATGGTTCAATTGTTCTGCCTCAGGTTAATTCAGCGCTAAAGCTCCATTTGCTTCTTTATTGACTGCCATCAGAGTTCCTAGCCCTCCTGAAGCCTTATATGTGAGCACACTTTTCCAACTGAATTGCCGACAGATCTCGCACCTTTGCCTGTGCCCTTTCATCCTCAATTTTTTTTACGATTCTGTGTGTCGCTGTTGCGGCGCATTCGCTTTTTCATTGGGCTGGATGTCTTTCTTGCTGAGGATGAAACTTTGACTTACCTGCTTTCCGTGACTGATTGTTCTTGAGAGGAGTATTTCAGACACCACTGTCTTTAATTATCATAAAGTTTCTTTGTTCATCCTCCTCACGGAAGCTCTTCTCTCTATGGGTAAACTGCATCATCCAAAGTTTGTCTTCATACCTTCAACGACTGCTCCAGCGTCTCTCCCCTCTGCTCTGGGCTCTCCTTCTGACGCAAACCAAATGGCGGGTGTCACTCCTAATCGCTCTTCTTCCACGCAGTCCTCTTCAACTAAACCTTCCCCACCTTCTGCGCCATCTAAACGCCTGAAACATGACCCACCTTCTCCGGACAAGACGCTATCTCCCATCTATATGGAAATGCTTTTTGAGGAAATTCGTTCTTTGCGACCGTTTTTGGAGGAAACCAACAACAAAATGCAGTTTCTTGAAGAGAAATGGTCATCAATGGATGGTAGAGTGTCGTCTGTGGAGCAGCAGGTTTCTGACTTACAAGTCGGCTCCCAACGTATCGCCTCTCTGGAAAAGTCGGTCCTTGCTCTTCAGCGGCACACTGAGGACTTGGAAAATAGGAACAGGAGGAATAATTTACGCATTTATGGTTTACCGGAATCTTTGGAAGGTAATGACCCTGTGACGTTCTTCTCCTCCTTTCTTCCGAAGCTTCTGGACATGCCATCTACCACCTCTCTCAGCATCCAAAGGGCACACCGGCTGGGTCCTCGTTCAGATGCCTCAACTAAGCCCCGTGGAGTCATCATTCTTTTCCTGAGATTCACGGATCTTCTTTCAGTCCTCACCGCAGCCAGATCTAAGCGTCAGATCTCTTGGTTGGGTCAGAGAGTGTTTCTGTCTCAAGATGTCTCTAATGCTACTGCTTCTCGAAGGAAGGAATTCCTGAACCTCCGTGCTCCTTTGCGCTCTATTGGTGCTAGATATGGTTTATTTCATCCCTGCATTTTCAAAGTCACTCATCAGAACCAAACATGGACTTTCCTGGATCCAGCAGAGTTGAAGAACTTTATTCTTATTCACACCAACAGTGGCATGGATACTTCCTCTTCTTCTTGTGGCTGACTGCTTAATTTTCTTTTTCTTTACAGGTCTTCTTTGTGAGATTATTAACCGGTTATTTTCCTCATTTGTTATATGTTTTCTTTTTTGCGCTTGTCGTCTCTTGTTGTTCCTCTATACGGAGCTTTAGTGGTTACTTCCACTGTTTACCTCTGCTTTTACGTTTGTCTTCCCCTCGCCTGTTAGTCTTTTTCAGACCTCGCACTTCTTTAAATGCCTTAATTGTTGACATGTTTATATAGCAATTATATGTCCCTGTTGTTAATTGTTTCTTTATATTGCTTTGTACAGATCGGTCAAGTTATTCACCTGCTATTCGTGTGATTTCCCTTTCACGTCATCGTCTTGGTGCGGTTGGGCTCCTAGCTCTTGGGTGGCTCGTCTTGTTGAGTGTCACCATTGCCCCGTCATCCTCATCCTTCTTTATTCCCCTTTCAGGTATGTTATTCTCAGTCATCCTTTTTGGATATGTATTGTCTCTTCTTGTATTTCTTTCTTCTACTCCTTCCCCCTTTTTCCTTTTTCTCTTTTTTTTTCTATTCATTTTTTTTTCTCTCACATTTTGGCTTTTTTGTGCATGATAGTATTTTTGTGTTTTTTGTTTCTATTGTTTCTCTATTTTATATAAATTCAAAATTGTTTCTTGGAATGTAAAAGGTTTTATTAATCCCATTAAAAGGCAGAGAGTCCTTTCCCATTTAGCCTCCTATAACCCTGACATAGTTCTTTTACAGGAAACCCATCTTACGGATGCTGAGTCTCTTAAATTGAAGAGAAGCTGGGTTGGTACTGTCTTATGTTCACCTGCCAATAACAAAAAGAATGAAGTTGCCATTTTATGTCATAAGAAGCTAAAATGTAATGTTTTATTTCAGGAAAAAGACACTGATGGTCGATGGATATTAAATAAATTACTAATTAATTCTATTCCATTGACCATCTTCAATGTTTATGGTCCTACACAACCAGATTGTTCCTTCTGGCCTTTAATTACAAAAAAATGTATCCAGTATAAGGATGAATCTTTTATTGTAGGTGGAGATTGTAATCAGATTGTTGACCCATTCCTTGATCGTAAATCTACAGTCCGCTTCATACCCCACAAATCTCACAAACATTTTCTTGACACTATCTCACAATCACGCTTTATTGACTCTTGGTGCCTCTCGCATCCTGATACTTTGGATTACTCTTTTTTCTCTACTCCTCATTCATCTTTCTCTCGTCTCGACTATATTTTTCTTTCTCAACCTCTTTCTCAAAACTTATTGTCTTCTTCTATTGAGCCCATCGTTATTTCGGACCATGCCCCTATTGTGACGGACCTTGACTTGCTTTCACCGCCTCCCAAACCCTCCCGTTGGCGCTTCAATAGCGCACTTCTTACTGATCCCAACTTTTCTTCTTCTTTTCGTTCCTTTGCTAGGGAATTCTTTTTATTTAATTCCACCTCTAGCACACCTCCTCACATCCTTGGGGATTCCTTGAAACCAACGGAAAGAGGGTTTACTATTGATTTCGTTTCTAGGAAAAAGAAGCTATATCTTCAAATACGGAAATCCTCCCTTGCACTCATAAAATCTTTGGAACATAAATTTTACACCTCTTCAGATAAAGTTATCCCACCAGAGCTTTTGCGTGCAAAATTAGAGTTTAATAAAATCACCACTGATAATGCCTCTTCAATTCTTCTTCTTCGTAGTGCTCGTTATTATGGAGGTCGTAATAAATCAGGGAAACTTTTAGCCAATTACCTTATATCCCGTAAGGAACGTACTTTTATAGAGTCCATTTATTCCTCTGATAATACTCTCCTATATAAGGACATGGAAATACTTGACCAATTTCAATTGTTTTATCAACAACTTTACACTCCGGAATCTCCCCCTACTCCCTCTCTCATTCAGAAATATTTTGAAACACTTCCTAAACCTTCTAACTCTCATCTCAATTTTCCGGATCTTGAAATTGACCTCTCATTACAAGAACTCTCCATCGCTTTGTTATCCCTTACAAAGGGTAAAACACCTGGTCCTGACGGCTTTCCTGTTGAATTCTATTTGCATTTCCTGATCTTTTGTTGCCCCATCTTTTGACTCTTTTTCAATCTTTTTACTCATCTGGTAAAGCAGAAGGCACTTTTCAGGATGCCACCATTTGTCTTATCCCGAAAGAAGGTCGTGATCCCCAATTCTGTAAAAACTACCATCCGATCTCTTTAGTCAATGTGGACTATAAACTGTTTGCTAAGATTCTTGCGTTGCGTTTAGATCCCTTTATGCCCCATCTCATTGGTAAGGAGCAATGTGGCTTTATCAAAGGTAGGCTAACATCTGATAATTCGCGTCTTTTTCTTAATGTTTTAAACAAAGCCTCATCCCTTTCAATCCCTTTAGACGCAATTTCTGTCGATGCGGAAAAGGCTTTTGACAGAGTTGATTGGTCTTTCTTGTTTGCTTCATTACGTTGGCATGGTTTTGGTCCCAATTTCATTTAGCTTATCTCATTACTATATTCTTCGTCCAAGGCCTCGGTGCTTGTCAACGGTCAACTCTCCTCACCCTTTACTCTTCGGCGTGGCGTTCGTCAAGGCTGCCCTTTACCCCCTCTTCTTTTTGTCCTGGCTCTTGAACCATTTTTATACTCCATTCGTAGCAATACTTCTATTTCTGGTTTTCCTTATGGGGACAATCAACTGAAGCTTTCTGCATATGCAGATGACATTCTCTTGTTTATCTCCGATCCAGAAGTATCTGTCCCCCCCTTACTTTCTGCATTCGACTCATTCTCCCTTGTTTCAGGATATAAGATTAATTCTGATAAAACTGAAATCCTCCCTCTAACCAAAACCTGCCTTCCTCACTTTTTTTCTTCTACTGGCTTTGCTTGGAATAGCTCAAAGATTAAATATCTAGGTATTTGGTTCTCTAACTCTATTCCTTCTTCAATCAAATTGAACATGTTGGCAGTTTTATCTAGAATTGAACAACTTTTCAATTCCTGGAACCCTCTTTTTCTTTCTTGGTGGGGTCGGCTGGACTCAATTAAGATGATGATAGCCCCTATTCTAATTTATATTTTTTCGATGTTACCCGTCCATGTCCCTGCACTCTTTTTTAAACGTATCGATTCACTTCTTTCAAAATTTCTCTGGAAAAATAAGAAACCTAGAATTTCTCTGGTAAATCTTCGTAAACACAAATCTAATGGTGGTGTTAACTTTCCAGATTTCCGTCTCTATCATAGGTCCATTTCTTTACGTCAGGCCTCGAGATGGCTTTCAGCAAATTCTTCCCCTTTTATGCCTCTTTGGCTCCTCGTTGAACAAACATTATTATTGCCCTTCTCCTTTGGGGAAATAGTACGCTTCTCTGCCAGGTCTCCCTATTCCTCATTTCCCTTATTCAAACATACGGCGTCTCTTTTAAGACCCTTGGTTCACCCTTCTGCCGTTACACGTGACTCTTTTCTAAACACCCCTATTTGGTATAATTCATTGATTCTCTTAAATAATAGACCCATATCTTGGAACTCTTGGAGACAAAGAGGTGTTATATGGGTTAACCAACTCTTTGATGGATCGTTACCTTGCTCTTTTCCCCATTTTCAAATCTTGTTTCACTGTCCCCGTTCCTTTTTGCAGAAGTTTTCTATTCTCATGGCAATAATTCTGGACCGTTATTACTCTCTTCCCATTTCATTATCATCAGTGCCTCCATCTTCTTCTCTTCTCAAGATTCTCACTACCCTTCCTAAGGCTTCGCTTATATATAAATTTTTTGTCTCTCCTGACCCAGATCGCACCAAAACCAAAGTGGAGCTTTCCTGGGAAACTGATTTTGGGTGCACTTGGTCTGTCGCCCTCTGGGATAAACTTTGGTCCAGATCCTTAAAAATTTCTGTTCAGCCTCTCTTACTCAATCTTTATTTTATCTTTATCATAGACTTTATCTCTCTCCTCTTTACTTATCTCGCTTTACACCATATTCTGATTCTAAATGCTGGACTTGTGGTAGTTTGAAAGCTGACCTTCTTCATCTGTTCTTTTTCTGTCCTCCTGTTTCTGTCTTCTGGGAAAAAGTTTGGTCGTACCTCTCTCGCATTTTTACATTTTCTGCTTCTTTCTCAATAACTGTCCTGTTTCTCTGTAGTCTTTCTGATTCTTTAGATATTCCTGCACACTCACATGGTCTTTTTGATCTCATGCTCGCTCTCACATTTCAGCACATATCATCCAACTGGAAGACTCTCACGAATATCTCCATACAAGGCTGGTGGAATACTGTATGTCATTTTCACAGACTTGATGTTGCCTTTGCTTCTTCTTGTAATCCAAAGCGTAATGTAGACTTTTTCTGGCTACCCCTTACTACATACCTTGATCGCCTGGCTTTGAAGAACTATGCATATGTCAATTCAGAAAATTTACTTTTAGTATTTATATTAGTATTTATATTTGATCATAATGTCTTTCCTCCCCTCCCTCCCTCTTTCCCTTTCTTTTCCTCTTTTTCTTCCTCCCCTTATCTTTAAAATCCCTATAAAATGCTTTTTGTCTCCTTAATATTGATATTAGCACTGTTAATCTTTTATACATTGTTTGAATATATTTCTTGTTTATGCTGATATCTTTACTTGTTAACCAGTATTTCAATAAAAGCTTTTAAACATAAAGAACACTAGGGTAAAAGGAGGGGGAATCTGGAAGCTTGCCCACCTACAGAAAATAAATCTGATTGCTCTGGGCGACACTGTGGTACCTATGACTCATATCGTATGATAGGTTTGTGTCAAAGGACCAAATCAAACCTCCTCTTCCAAGATATGTATTCACACATTTTAGGGTGCCCATAATACATCTGAAGGCATTGCGGCCAACAAGGAGTTGTATGCGGAAGGGCTTTTGTATGATAATAATGCATGTTACATGTAAGACCGGCCTGATTGCATACAAACGTGACTGTGTTTAACATCTGAGAAGGTGTGCATTGGTGTAGGCCTAAGAGAGTGGACAAATTAAATTGTTCTGACACTGTGCAACCTAATAGGACAGAGAAGGAAACCCTTGCACTTCTCTGGTGCACACAGAATATTATCCTGTATGTATCCATCTTGTAGGAATAATTAAAAAGTAACATTATCTTCTGGTGCTTCTCCATGCTTCTGCAAAAGAGCATTGTTTGCACAATTTTTCAGAGTTGGATCACTAGTTTCCCCTCTTAACTTTATAAGACATCATTGGTGACAAAGGTGTATAGACTACAGGTGCAGAGGCTTTGGTCAGGCACATGGACAGGGTTCTAAGGGGAGATGCTGAAAAACGGAGTTCCAAATATCAAAAAACACAAAACTTCCCTCACACTAGTACATCAAATATTGGCATTAAGTCCATTGAATTAAATACATCCACAGACCAAGAGTATTTAAAAAATATATATATTTGGTTTATTTATTTATCAAAATATATTTGTCTCAATGATTGTATATATATTTTTCTTCATTTTCATATATGGCCCATAAAATAACACAGATATTAAAGAAAACACAACCTAAGCCCAGCACACAGAATGGTTGGGGAGCCTATAGGCGAAGATACATGTAACCGCCCAAGTCAACACATGAGAAAGGCTACAATAATAACTAACAAAAGACTCAACAAGACAATTAATGACAAAATATAATAAAACATACAAGAAAAAACAAAGGTAAACAAGGAAAAAGGAGTTCCACCTGGTGACCCAATAACAGCATATGGTATGTGGTCAAACTATACATGGCTTGGCGTACTATCAGTTTAGTGAACTAATACATTCATATAGACTGGTGGCTGCCAACTATACATGGCTTGGCGTACTATCAGTTTAGTAAACTGATACATGCATATAGGCTGGTGGCTGACAACTAATACATGCATATAGGCTGGTGGCTGACAACTATACATGTCTTGGCGTACTATCAGTTTAGTAAACTAATACATGCATGTAGGCTGGTGGCTGACAGCTATACATGGCTTGGCATACTATCAGTTTAGTAAACTAATACACGCATATAGGCTGGTGGCTGACAGCTATACATGGCTCAGCGTACTATCAGTTTAGTAAACTGATACATGCATATAGGCTGGTGGTTGACAACTAATACATGCATATAGGCTGGTGGCTGACAACTATACATAGCTTGGCGTACTATCAGTTTAGTAAACTAATACATGCATGTAGGCTGGTGGCTGACAGCTATACATGGCTCGACGTACTATCAGTTTCGTAAACTAATACATGCATATAGGCTGGTGGCTGACAGCTATACATGGCTTGGCGTACTATCAGTTTAGTAAACTAAAACATGCATAAAGGCTGGTGGCTGACAACTATACATGGCTTGGCGTACTATCAGTTTCGGAAACTAATACATGCATATAGGCTGGTGGCTGACAGCTATACATGGCTTGGCGTACTATCAGTTTCGTAAACTAATACATGCATATAGGCTGGTGGCTGACAGCTATACATGGCTTGGCGTACTATCAGTTTCGTAAACTAATACATGCATATAGGCTGGTGGCTAGCAACACTACATGCAGTTTGGTAGGGAATAGACTAAAAGGTTAGGGATCTGTGAAGAAAAATGATTAGAATCTTTTTAACATTGGCCCTAACTTGTGTATTATCTGCTGATTTATTTATAATACTCTTAATCATTCTGATACACCAGTTATGGAGACATGTGTTGCATAGGAATTAATAATCTAATGGTTAATATTAACCACTGTGTGAACATATTAACTCGTGCAAACAGGAGGGGTCTCGATTTTGTCATCACCAGCAGATAAGAGAGTCTCTGGGAGGACTGACTCCTAACACCCCTTGCCTGACAGATCAAGAGTCGCTAGAGTCGAAGTGGGAGACACCTGCCCGCTCTCTTCTCCACTGTAAAGGTTATATTGTCTTTTGGGGAAAAGGCGATCTACTAGGTGTGACCCCGAACATATTGGGGTAATCATGACAGAGTGGTCCACTTGCAAAGCCCCAAACAGACAACAATATAAGCTCTACCAAGAGCTGGCCATATTAATTAATGAAATTAGGTTGAAAATCGTGAAAAGAAGATTGTCATTTTTTTTCTTTGCTACAAATATAGGGGACAATGGAAAGTTCCAAGTGGGCCATAAGACTAATATCTCAGACATTACTGGATCACCAATGCCCCACTCTCCATGTAAGGTAGGAATGCATGAGGGTAACTTCTTAGTAATGTTCCCTCTCGGTGCTGGCACGTGGAGAGACGTGGCAGGCGCGCAGAGACCTCGAGCGCGGCATTCCATTGGCTGCTCTGGGCACAGCGTCAGGTCACCCTCCGCCCAACCAGAATCCCCGGGATATAAAGCATCGGCTATCGGCGGGCACACTTGTAAGGATGTGTCTGTTCTTGTTCTGCAGATTAATGGCTTAAGATACCACAGATAAACCGCGCAATGGAACAACATTCCGTGCGCCTCGCCCCCGCGGCATCGCCCGGCAGCGGAGTTTATTCAGCAGTTGAAGAGGAGGAAAAGTGTGCACAATGTTTCATTCCCTCTCCTCTTGGTGAACGAGCCTTGAGCAAAAGAATAGAGAATTGTAGTAAAAACCGATATTGCCTTTGTCATGCGGGCCATCGCGGCCAGAAAAATGGCAAATGATGTTGTCACATGCCTCTGTGAACAAATGCACGCTATCTATGGATCTGTGTCTGCCCCCATCTCAGCAGGTTCAAATCGGAGCAGGTTATCTAAGCTTTTTAGCTTCCTGAGTAGAATAAATATGTACTGTTAAGTTGGGTAATAATAACATTTGGTATATAGCGATCAAGAAACCGCTTGGGATGAAAACGTGTTTTACAAATGCACATTAATTATGTCTTCAAACCGTCTATTATTAGTCTCTGGACCACCTTCCTCATTTCAAGTGATGTCCATAGCACACTCCCATCAGGTGCTAACGGGCGCAGAGATGTGGTCCAAGCACCCAGGGCGCGGAATCCCTCCGGTGCTTGCACCAGAGGGCCGGCTTTAGAGCTGGTGGCGCCCTGTGCGACAATGTTTGTTGGCGCCCTCCCAATGACCACCTCCACCATGGATTCCCTCACTAGCACCCTTTAACAGTGACGAAGTCTCCATAACCACACTCTCTCAGATGCATCGAATTAGCTATATAGCGCCACTCATAGTAGTGTAGGGTGTCCGAGCACTTTGCATTACACGCACATTACACAGAGACAATCAATCATAGGTGTGTAAATCAGTATACAGGAAATGTTACATAAGCCAAAGGACTAAAAGTGTAGGAGTCACATGTCATCCATACTGGTAGGCAGTATAGTTTAAGAGTGCTTGGTGTGGAGAAGCATAAACTCAGAGTCGAAAAAAAAACAGCATAGTTGGGAGTTTTCTTTAATAATAAGAATCGATTTCTAGCCTAATTAATCCTTTTTGCAACATTAATCAAAGTTCTAATAATGTATACTGTGCAGTGTGTATGCAGTTCTAGGATGAAAGTTAATAGCGCACTGTTCTATATTAGGACTTTAAGTTATAAATGGCAAGTAACAAAAGAATGTCTCTTTTGAAAGCAGTAATCTGCTGATCTGTTTACATCATACGCACTCTGTAATCTACTTGATACACGTTCTTTGCAGCAGGCATATTAACCCTCTGCACTAACTTCACATAAGTCAAAACCTAAACTATACAAAATGCTGATCTCTCTCCAGGATGATAATTAATCACACGAGTTACCTTGACATTTATGTGAGGCCTGGTAATTGCCGGGGGAAAGAAACGCTGCAGCAGGTGCTTCAAAAGCATAATAAACTTTCAAGCACGGCGCCCCAAGGAAGCCAGCACCCGGTGCGGTGGCACCGGTCGCACCGCCCTAAAGCCGGCCCTGAGAGGAATTCCATTTTTTTTTTTTTTTTTCCAGCTCATTCTACTGAGGAAGGCCCGCCCACAAAAGCCTAAAACAGTTTTTTATGCATGACAATTAGAGCACGTTGCTCCCTGATATCATCAGTCTGAAAGTGAAAGTAAAATGTTCCAATCGGCAGGCCTAAATGTGTTTTTTTTATGCGCGACAATTTAGTGTGTGGCACCCTGACATAATCAGTCTGAAAGTGAAAGTAAAATGTGAACATCGGCTAGCCTAAAAGTGTTTTTTATGCGTGACAATTAGAGTTTGTGGCACTCGGACAGAATCAGTCTGAAAGTGAAAGTAAAATGTGCAGGTCGGCTAACCTATAGGTTTTTTTTTATGCGTGACAATTAGAGTGCGTGGAGCCCTGACATCATCAGTCGGAAAGTGAAAGTAAAATGTGCCAATGGAATTATTTAACTTTCACTTTAATCTCTGCTTGGGAGTATATCTCATCATAGGAAAGGCATCATTGGAAAGTCCACAATCTCCCCATTCCACTGATATTTTTCCTTAGTAGATCCACATTCGAGGAACGCCCTAGGACACCTAACCCGAAGTAGGGATCCACAAAGTAGACACCAGGGGCAGGTTGGAGCAGCCACCATGGAATGGGCAAGCGCTCCAGCCCAAAAATATTTCAGATTTTCTTCCCCTGTGGTGGGCAGAAAGCACACTAGATGCCCTGGGTTCTTTGTTTCTTTAAAAGAATGGGGTGGAAGTAACCTACCCAGGCATCAGGCCAGACCCCGACAATATAGGGTTCAACAGTCTTTATTACCCCCCACCCCTCAAAGCCCCATGGGGCAGACTGGGGATAATATCTCCAATCTGCATAAGGGTGTGTGGAGGCACATATCTTTTTTTAAAGAGTGAAGGCATGTTCTGACATCTAGCTGCACCTCCCACCCCTAAGAGCCAACAGTTTTCCTGTCTCCCTGGTGCCAAGAGCATTCACATCCCCTTGGCAAACGAGAAGATTTGTTGATTTTTGTGAATAGTTTTGAAATATGGGCAGAAAGAGAGGGAGTAAACCCCAATTTCCTCTCACATGCCATGGTGAATATCTGCACTATTTGGGTTCTGGGTCAGCAGCCACCAAGGAAGTCCACCAACTCTGGGAATTTCTGAAACCTAGAGATTCAGGAAAATGCAGGGTGGTGGGTGTGGTTTGCGTTGATCCCAGCACATATATTATCCGGAATGCCCTGTAAACATCAACTTACATGAGTAAAAAAATTTCTATTTTCCCATATGTATGTGACAGAATCCTGGGCACTTATATCCACTGACAAAAAGTCACCTTCCTTCACTTCCCTAATCTTCCTGATTGAATCGCCGCCTTCCATGTGTGGGTTGATCTAAACACATCTTTGGAGCAGCCACTGCTTAATTTGTGAAAACACGAGTGCAAGGGCCCAGGTCAGGAGGCCACTGTGGCTTGCACCACTCTTTGCCATGGCCAGCACTACCAATGACTACAAGCCATTACACTGCTACAAGTGTTACAATTCAAACTGTTTGAAGCCTCCAAAACTATAAGAATGGCTTGGGCGGCAGGTATTGCTTGTTTTTAATCCATATTGTACTAATAAACAAGTGTTGTTCTGGTCATCTTTGAAGTATACAAACAGCGCCGCCATGTGGCACCTTTCACAAGTGTGGATGCCGAGCACCAGAAACCACAGGCTCAAATTAAGCACTGGAGTGGAGCCTCTGTGTGGGATGGATATCTTGGTGAGTGGTAATGGCTTTTGAAGTCGACGGGTAATGATGGAGGTGCATTACTGCTTTGTATAATCTGCAATCATTGTTTGCATTGTCCACTGGGTTATGTTTGGTATCCATATGAGGTACATTCCTGGGGCTGGACTGGTGAAGCTGTTGTTGTACTTTTGCCAGTAAGATAAGGGATAATGTGGCCCCTTTAAACAGGAGGAATCAAGTTATGTCTTTATATTTTCTATTGCAGTTCATAGACAACTGTCTCTTTTAGATCAACAATTTCAGATTGTCTTTTATCCGTGGTCATGCTTATTGGTTGGTTTATAATAGTGAATAAAACATTCCACTTGGCCATCGACCTGCCTCTGATTCCTGTCTTTGAAGCCCTGTCTGCAGAGGACTCCTAGACGTAAAACCATTTGCAGATGCAAGAGAATACGGAAAGGAGAATAAAAGCCATTGAAATGTACTTTTCAGCTCATTGTCTAAGACCCTGCATGATTTCCTGATATCCTATTCCATGTTGAAATGGAACGCTGCTCTTCCATGCAGGAGATGCCGAGACTAAATAACATGACAGGTAAGCATGATTTGAGAAATTATTTTGTGTGTACAGAGGATAAGTCCTCAACATTACTTTCTTATTTTGCAACAATAAAGGGGTATACAGCTGAATCTGTGTATTTTTTCTGGGAGAGATTATACGGACACATTATTGGAAATAGCCAAGGACCAGTCATCATCACATTTCCTTTATTTTGGTTAAATAAAACCATAAAAGGTAAAGTATAAACATTACAATAGAAATGTTACAAAGTGAGCAAATTTATTGTGCAAAACTATTTCTAAGTAAAACTATGTTGTGGGGGAAATTTCGGGTCCAACAATACAAATCTCATCATAATTTTGTTAAGATCCATAATATCATAATACAAAATGATAAAAGAATTTCAGATAAAACATCCCAAAGCTAAAATGATTTACAAAGAGGACAAGTGAACTCCATGAAAGTGCTATTTTAAAAAGTATTCAACCTAAGTGCCAAATTGCCGACAGGTATCTAGCAAATTAATAAACCACACATTCTCTGGTGTTGGTTTTACATTTTCTGAGAGCTGTATGCTGGTCCCTAAACCCAAGACATTTACAAAGGGGAATATTCCAAAGTTTACGCTGTTTAGCATAAGCCTTACAAAACAATTGCAGGTGTTCAAAATTCTCTGGAACATGACCACCCATCGTACACAGATTTGATATGTCTCCCTTTTTCATCCAGGAATCGGTAAAAGTAGCCTACAGTAATATGCCCAATCTTAATTGAACATAAAGTGCATGTGCAGCAGGGTTGAGAACCATATTCAGGTATTGCTCATACTCAGGTATCAGGAAGGACCTACCAGGGTAACAGGAGAAACAGCAGAAAGTTTTACACCTAATACATAATTCCAGTAGGACGTTTTAAGCTTCTCCCGAGCACCTTTGTAGTCAGTAACTTTCCAGACCTAACTTGAATAACCAATTTTTAATATGGGCAAGGCCGGGGACCTGCACAGCATGGTGATCTTCTAGTATGATTCTAATACAATCCCTATAGGGACCTAGATCTCATTGGTCCAGAGTCTTAGCCAATATTGGATAGGTCTCAACATAGCAATGTCAGAAATCAATTTTAGGTTTAGGTCAAATGTAATTGGCAGAATTGGCGCACTGGTGGGGAGTGTGAAGAGGGTCTTAATGAAGGCATTTTCAGCTTTTTCAAGAGTGTTAAGATTACAGTGCCCCCATAAACTGCCCTATCCATAGCCCCACCAGAGGCTTGGATCCTTTAACCCCTTCGCCGTGGGGGTAATTCCCCCGCGGCGCGGGGTGGCGGCGAGCTATGCTCGTGACGAGCCCTGCTCGTCATGAGGCACAGTGGAGCTGTGCTCATGACGAGCTGAGCTCATCACGACCCCGCCCACTGATTGATTCTCCCGCACAGGCAGGGAATCAATCGCTCGTGGACGGGCCGCGACCGTTATGACTAGCCCAGCTCGTCATGAACACGGAAGCGGATATATCTCCAAAGGAGGGGAGATAGCGAAAGTGGGTGATCTATTGGCAAATCTTAAGATAGACTCAGTTCTTTGCTTTAGAGTCAAGATTACAGTGCCCCCATAAACTGCCCTATCCATAGCCCCACCAGAGGCTTGAATCCTTTAACCCCTTCGCCGTGGGGGTAATTCCCCCGCGGCGCGGGGGGCGGCGGAGCTATACTCGTGACGAGCCCTGCTCGTCATGAGGCACAGTGGAGCTGTGCTCATGACGAGCTGAGCTCGTCACGACCCCACCCACTGATTGATTCTCCCGCACAGGCGGGGAATCAATCGCTCGTGGGCGGGCCGCGACCGTTATGACGAGCCCAGCTCGTCATGAACACGGAAGCGGATATATCTCCAAAGGAGGGGAGATAGCGAAAGTGGGTGATCTATTGGCAAATCTTAAGATAGACTCAGTTCTTTGCTTTAGAGTCATGACACTTTTCTGTACCTGTGCTACCCTTCTACGGGATTCCTCCAGTGTTGTACCCAAATAGTCAAATTCTTGTGCTCTATCCAGTGTCTCCCCCTTAAGAATACCTTATTCTTGGGTGTTTTCCTCCTGTTAGCAAAGACCATTCACTTGGTTTTGCTTTTGTTAATTTCCAAGCCGTGGTCTAAACAAAAAGTATAAAATTAGTCCAAGAGAATAGATAGACCACAAGTGGTCTATGATAGTAACAAAGTGTCATCTGTGAAAAGGAGACACATTATCTTATAATCCTTCACCTTCAGGGAGTCATTTACAGAGTTTAAGAGATAGGGGATGCAGCGATTTATGTACAAGAGAAAAAGTGTGGAGGCCAAAATACAACATTGTCTAACACCTCTCCTGATTGGGATGTCTTCTGTCAGTTGCCATGCAGGGCCCCACCTAACCCTCGCAAAATTTCCTGTGTATAAAGCCTGCATCAGGGACAGAGATCCACGCGGGATCCTGATCTTTTGCAGAGCCACCCAAGGGTTTGCCCTAGGGACAAAATCGAACGCAGCTTGCCGATGCACAAAGGCAACATACAGCAACCCCCATCAATGTTTACTACCTTCCACTTAATGGACAGATATCGTACAATCTGGTCTATGATGCTAATGTTGGACCTAAATCCCGCCTGTAAGTGAGATAACACTTTGTCTTGGGCAATCCAGTCCCATAGCCTAGATAAGATTTGCACGCTGAAGACTTTTTGGATATTGTCAATGAGACTTATTGGTCTATTATTTCCTGGTGTGGATGTATCACCCTTTTTAAAAATAGGGATTATTTCTGCTCTGTTCAAAGACCTTGGGATCGGTGCTCCAGTCATCAATGCATTTGACAAGGAATTTATGTAGGGTCCTCAGACCTGAGGTACAATCTGGAATAAATCTGCTGGGATTCTAGCCAAACCGGGGGCTTTGCCTGATTTCTGGGCCTGGACTGCATCTATAGTATCATTTAGAGTGAGTAACTTGACCTCCTCTCCAGGAGAATCTATAGGAAGGGATGGCAAGGTCTCTTATATCCCTACTCCCAGTCTTGCATCCGCATAGAGTGTTGAGAAGTGGTTTGCCAAGCTTCTAAGGGAGATGGCATTCTGAGCGGGATAAGTCTCTATGGTGGTCATGTGTAAGTAACTGACAGAAGCGCCTATTGTCTCTAAGCCTTACCGCCTCTAAGAAAGCATCCCATATGCTGGCCTCCCACTGGGCTTTGCTGGTATTAATAGCCCTGGTATATCCCCTTCTAGACTCAATAATGTGTGCTCTTTGGTTACTCTCTAGGGCATCTGCAAGGGCCTTCTTAGCGATTTTGCATGCTTCGTTGAACCACTCATTTACTCATGGTCTCCGTAAACTCCTTCAACCTTTGCAGTGCTTTGCAAACAGATTACAAATCTTTTAAAATAAATTATCATGCATTATCGTTATCTGAGTAGGGGTTAAAACATGGCACTCAAGAGTTTGCCATTCTTCTAATACAAACTTATAGATTTCGATCAAGGACTAGTAATATTTAAAGCAAATTTGCCTGATCTACATAAGAATTATCATGATAATACTTATCGGGCTGCTCAGGCTGATCGTGGGAATGGTTTATGGTATAACTGGGAGGGAAGGGAGAATGGATGGGGGATAACTTTGTCAGTAAATGGCAAAGGCCAATTTCTTTTTAAAGGAAACATGTCTGCTTTTTTTCCATTTCGAAAAGCTTAAATCAGTGGGGGCATTGGCCCCTTGGACCACTGACTACTCACTCCCCCCAAAGCTGCCACCCTGATTTCCAAAGGTGACAGGGCCAAATTCGACTCCTTACCCTTTGTGCTTCGGTTACCACCCTGACTTGGGAGTGGGGAACTGATTGGTAACTGATATGGTTTGTGACTGGAGCTGCAGTTGCAGACCAGTGATACATACCTTACCGACTCGCAATTTGGAAGGGTGCTCAAAAATGCCTCTTCGCAATTGTGATATGATAATGGTCAGTAACCCCATTTTGCAATTCGAAAAAACGTTTCTGAATCACAAAACGTGGTTAATACATTGAAAAAGGGATTTTACAGTTCCACCCCCCTGTGATTTTGCGAAAATGCAAGGTTTGTGACAACTAGATACTTTAGCCCCAAGTTTGCTATCTTATGAATGGTAAATATTTTCTCACTGAGCTGGAGGTCAGTGACCCTCTCCTGGAAGCCCTGTAGAAGCAAAGGTCTTGGAGGCTGCCTGGCCCATATAAGGGCTTTCTACTTTCATTCCTGTGAAAGCACGTTCATTCCTGTGAAAGCTTGGTCAGCGAAACCCATTGCTGTCTTGAGCTGCTCACATTTCCTGTTCTTGCCTTCATCATGCAGAAACAAAGTGATGTTCTTGAATCACAGGCCAGGAAGTCTGTGAAATTGTGTTGTTTTTCACAAATCACTATGTGAAATTCTATCTAATAAGGCTAGAGCATAGATATACTTGAAGTGTTTTTGGAAATGTTGGTAGTCTTCCTTTCTGACGCATATAGCAGAATTAATTTGTTTGTTTTCGGGGAGAACAGGAAGCTTTGGCTTGGATCTTAGCCACTTACTAAACATCTTAAGCAAGGTAGCCCAGAAATAGACTATCAATAAAGACAGCCAATTTCATTTGTTGACATTATTAAGTGGTTCCGTACTAAGGTTTTGCATTGGTGTTTGCATGGCACCCAAGGATGCAAAGCTGTGATCTAAATTATTTATGGATATGCACAGCCACCACTGAAAAAGAGTTATCATTCTTCCAGAAGAATATAGTTAAGTCAAGGATGTCCAGAAGAATGGTCTTTCAAACTTCATTTTGGGTAGTATTAGCATAGGTCCCTTACTTTTGACTGGCCTTTTCAAGTTTTTTATATCAAGCTCTACAAACAGTTTGTATATTAACTCATGCAGGAATATGAGGAGAGGTCATGTTTCTCTCCCTCTGAGAAAGACCCTTCCTTGTCGACAGATGATTGCTAATTCTAATGAACCGAGCAGCAGGTTGGGAGTGAAGGTGATGCAACTGGATCATGGCCCTAGCTCATTAATGTGGAATCCTTGAAGATCTTAAATCTCTCTAAAATCGGAACTTTACCATGAAGGTCTCTATTGAACAACAAACTCCTCATTGGAGTTCGATCTGAGCATGTTTCCTTACGCCATATTCAATTCCAGGCCACTGTCAACTTAGTAAGAGAATGTGTAGGACTAAGGGTGAATAGCAGGAACTAGTTTGGGACGGATTGCTCAACAACCCGTGAAAAGAGACAGCTGAAAATGTGTTGCAAGTACCAGGAAACATGGCTAGAGATTACTGGGGTCAGATTCAAGCAGGGTCTATGCCAAACCTATGCCAAAGTGGCTGGAACAAGCTGCAAACGACACTGAACTATGAAGGGCAACTCCATTATGAAAAGATAAGACAATAAATCCAGTGTATGTAGTAAATTGTTTCAAAAGATATTGAACTGCAAGGACTTGATTGGTAAAATATGACAATGTTGTAGATTATGGTTAGTTTTGCAGATACAAATGAAATTAGGAGCTAGGCATAGGGGTCAGGTAATCAAGATAGGACCACATATGTATCCTTGACATCAATACTACTTTAGTTATGGTGTAGATTTTGGTATTGTTCACTAGATGGTGGTGCTCCAACGTTCTGAAGTCTAAAAGAGAGGTTCAGTCAAAATAGAAAGAAACAGACTGTAATCACCAGATATATGTTTCCCTTCCTTACCTCGTGCCCTGCGTGGTACACACACAGTCACTGGATAGACTCCCTCAGTCTGCACTGTTGTCAGAGAAGGAAATCCACTCTTTCTTCACTCTAAACTGTCGGACACTGAAAGGGGCTTATTCAAAACACTCTAGGCAGACAGGGCAGGGGGATCTTTCTATTGCTGGATGAAGAAGAGGTTTCTCTGTCTAAATGGCCAGGGGAATAGCTTGGCCAGTAAGATTGAGGGGGGGGGGGGGGGGTGAGCATCAGATTTACCGACCATCATGCTGGCATATTATTGTTAAAATACATTATATGACAACAAGCAGGGTGCATGAGAGGGGAATAAGAAGCAGTGGCAAGAGAGACAAATACGGATTAATAGGAGTACTAAATAAGATAAATACAACATTTTGTAAAATAAACATTTTAGGGCTTTCAAAACGGTGATGAGAGAGGGAGAGTGTGTGTTCATCAGTGTGTGTATGCAAAAATCACAGGTGAAATTCGACAGACACCTCACCATGCCTTACTGAAAGCACTTGTACCCAACAATTCATCTGAAAATACATTTAATAGAGGGGATTTAACACCCCAAACGCCCCTGTAAAGCTATGCTCCTGGAAATGGCGCTCACACTGAAATTCTCATGGCGGGAGTCCCTTCTGAGAACCGTCTGCTGTTCATCAAACCAAAGGAACAACCACTTCACTAACAATCCATCACATGAAGAACTTAGGAGTGTGGTACAACAATAGCCTTTCTATTTACCACCAAATGAATAGAATGAATAGGGTTAAAACACGAATGATTAGATCACGCTATTGATCAAAAAAGGTGCTTTACACTGAACTATGGAACCCTATCATCAGAATTACAGAACTGTTCTGAATGACTTTGTTGACAAAATCTGAAAACAGATCTTTTCAAGAGGCATTCCCATCCCCTAATGTAGCTTCAGTGTCTACCCTTTTCCTCCTTCATGAGTGGCAGGGCCTTGAAAAACACAATGCATCCTTCAACCCAAGTGTGACTTTGAGTAATCATCAAGCGAACGATACACGCTATTAATCAAGCGAACGATACACGCTACCAACCAACGACATGGATGGTAGGGCTTCTGCGGAGACGTAAATCCCGAACTGCAAGGCTCATCGAGCTCAGGTCTGAGCTTAACAAATCATTTCTATACATGTATCAATGTCCACAGTCCTACCGAGATCCCTCAACCTCTGGAGTGCTATTTAGTGGCCTGAGAAGGCATGTAGTAAATCTGTCATAAGCATTTTGTGCCTGACAGCATAGCTAGAACTAAACATACATACCCCAGAAAGATTTGATTGAGAGTTAGAACATAGTACAACCCAATGGGTGACAGAATTGTTCCTCTGACTAGTGAGTGGAATGGAAGCGTTAAAGTCGATTTAAAAAGAAAAATTGATTTGAATTAAATATTTATAACAGAGTGAAAGCTGAGTGCACCGTTAGTTAATCTGCTCGAAGGCGAGAAGATACAGAGCTGGAACACAACGAGAGGGAGTGGTGTATGCTGAGGGAGATGAATTTTAGAAAGTCACTTTGTTGGAGAGCAAGGATCATGGTGACGCTGTGGAAGCGACAACTAAGGCAAAGACCTGGTCTTGCTGGCAGACACCATTTGTTTGTAGTTCTGGTTCCAATAAATTGTTAAAAAAAAGACTTGGAAGAAGCAAGGTGACCGTACAGTAACCAATCCCTCAGTGTAAATACACAGGCCTAGGAGCCGGCTCTCCCTGAGGTTCTTCATAACCCCTCGGGTCATAAAGAGACTGGGAACAGTAGAGTAGCCACCACGATCACTGTAGTTAAGTCTGTGTCACACTCTCCCAGATCTTGTTTCAGAGGTCGTTTGTGTTTATATAGAAGTAGAGAGAGTGATCCTGCTGAGCCCCACGCATTGAGTGCACACCGGTAAATGCAGGTAAAGGAGAGTTTCTGAGAAGTGATGAAGGTGAACATCCAAGGGGTGATCTTGGAATGGAGATATGGGGTGTAAAGTCTTGGACGACTTCGATTCCCATTGGCATTCTGTTTTAGTAGCTACCCTGTCTGCCATCTGGGTTGCTATCGGACAACAAGGTTCATCCAAGGAAGACCAGGGTAGTTTCAAGTATGGTTATCCAAAATTAGGTTTTAGTACATAAGGAGAAGTATGTGACACATAGCTACCCTGCAATACTGATGCTGCATGGCATGATTACCAAGGTATATTGAAGCTTTCTAATGGAGGATGTCTTATGAATGATATTCTAAATATGAGAAAATGATGATTTATATTTTCTATAAGAAACCCATGTTATTCATGAAGAACTATATAACCATCTGGATTATCTTCTTATTGGATGGAGGATGTTCTGACGCACCCTAAAGTATCCGTACACTATCTCCCAATACCACCAACAGCATCTCCACTGCTGCGCTTGTTTGTACCTGGCCACCCTGTTCTTCCCATGTACGGACCTCTCTCCCTGCTGCAACCCGCGTCTTTCCCCACTCCAACTATCCTGCCAGTCTGGCTAACTCCGTCCCTCCTCTGCTATCCTCACTATGGATTTCACTCTCAACCCAACTATATTCTCACTATCCCACCTTGGTTAAATTTCTCCCATCAGATCTCCTCTTCAATATAGAACCCTGTACTGTGTAGCACACAGTTGTTTTGTAGCTATGCTTGCTGCAAAGGAGTCAACATAAATTGACACAAGCCTCTATGACATTCTATGCTACTGGAAGAATGGTGTCACAATTCTACTTTTCCATAGGACTTTCACATCATAAGCTCCAGATGTAAAAGAATCCAAGTTTCTGAAATGCCAAGCGAGTAAAATGAGACAGAAAGACGGCGGGAGAAACCAGCATACAAGCTTCAGGTCATACCAAAATATTTATATAACAAATTCCACAATTAGACACAAGAGAAACCCTAAAGGGAGAGAGTCTGCAACGGGAATTTTACACTTTCCCCTCAGCATGCCTCACTCACCTGTAAATACTGATAAGCCATATCCTGGTGGCATGACTTGGACTTGAGTAAAGCCTTGTCAATGGTGGCAGAGGCCTTCTGACACACCTCCCGTGCGTGGCTGAGCGTTAGCGTGGACCAGGATCCTCTCTTGATATAGGACGATGAATCTGTGGAGTTGATAGGTATGTTGGTGACCGGGGCTACTTTGAGGTCATTATTGCTCTTGGAGGACTTCAGCATACTTTCGCTGATAGTGTTATAGTTGTGCATAAAATACCTGGGCTGGCTGTGGTCTGGTTGTCTCCCGAGTGTCATAAGACCCATAGGGTTGCGGTAATTACACGTATCACTGTCCAGATTGTCATCAGAACTCCACCAGCCTGAAATGTTTGTCCTGGCCCTACGTTTTGTCTCTGTTTTGGCCCTGTCTTTGCTCTTACTCCGCCTGGTGGTGCCCTTTGGGTCGTCCATACCCTTCTTTCCATTGACGGAAGCTTTTGCACTGCCCTCTAGTGATTGGGACTTTGCAAAAAGTTTCTGGACAGAGGTGACCAGGTGCTTTATACGTCCAGGGCTCTCACTCCTGTGCTTGGCCTCTCCCCGTTGAAACTGAAGGGTGCTGAAACCATCCCGGTGGATCGGTAACTGCTTCTCAAATTGATCCAGCAGATTAGCAGGAAGTCGGTTTATCTTAGCAGGAGGCGTCAATGTCGGGAAGGGGTTTTCAGGAGGTACCTCGAAGTGGGAGTTGTAATGGATGCGAGGAAAGGTACTGCTGTTGGAGATCTGGTTGTTAAGAGGGAGGATACAATCGCCAAGCATGGAGTTGGCCGTGGAGAAACGGGAGTCCATCGTGTAGGAGTCGCTGGGGTTCAAGAGGAAAGGGCTTCTGTCCTGTGGCGCATACAAGGAGTCCTGCGCTGAGTCCAGGTTCTCTGAGAGGTGGCGGGCCCGGTTGTCTCCGAGGCCTTTCATTGTGCTGGAATTCCCTAGAGCATTGCTTCACTGTGTGTTGTGGAGGGGTCTGTTTTCATAAGATGGGCTGTAACGAAAGAGAGAAACACAGATCATTGTCAAGACATATAGAAGGGATATTCTGCAACGACTAGAGCATTAGGCAATGTTAGACAATTTTGATTGCATGACATTATATTGAGGTCGAAGATATCGATCTACAACAATATCTCATCCACTTTATCAATCTAACCATTACATTGCTGGGCACGTAAATATATATTATTCCTATCTCCACATTTATTTACCTAGACTTACCGTGCGATGAAGGCGTTAGTTCAATGTTGTGAATGCAATAAAAATTACATGCAATATCTTGCATCCGACATAGTCAGGGGCATATTAACAAGGGCCGGCGAAAAATATCACAAAGCGCGCTTAGCGCTTGCATATTTATCGCCGGCTAGCTCTGGAATTTATCGCCCGGTTAGCGCGTTATCAACAAGGCACATCGCCGAGGCGATAAAAATTCCAGAGATAGTGTGGATATCGCTGTTTTCCATGGTGAAAAACGGCGATATCCTAGATGATAGGGCCTGTGGTCTTAGCCACAGAATCCCCCCCCCATGTTAAGTATGCCTCAGTCAGGAATTTAACAGACGTTAAATTCCTGCGTTAAGGCATACTTAACGCGATATAAATAATCGCTACCCTTCCTTGTTAATATCACGAAGCTGCCTTCGCGATATTTTCCCTGGTTGGTTTCACAGCCACGCCTACTTTGCATCTCATTAGCGATGCAAAGTTAGGCGTGCTGGAAACGGGCGCTAAGTCAGCAAAACACGCAATAGCGTGTCTTTGCTGATAAGGCGATAAAATTATAACCGCTTTTTGGCCGAAAACGGCTGCAAAAGCAGCGATAATTTTATAGCGCCGCCTTGTTAATATGCCCCTCAGTTTCTACCACAATTTCACTCAAGGACAAAGTGATTCCTAATGGCATGGCAAGAACTGAGGAAGGATTCCATCAGGAGGGGAACATTTTGGTAGTGACAAGTCAAATGCGTCCAATATTGCTTCAATCGCCAAGCAAATGTTTCCAGAGAATAACATTCAGCATTCCAATTCAGTACATACGTGCCTAAAATATTCTAAATACACCTTGAATTGCATCACAAAGGCACTGGACGATCTGTTATTATCCTTTCACCTGGAATTCTCAGTAGCCAACTTTAATTCAACATTTCATTAACTAAAGGATATTTGCAAATCAGACTACAAAATTGACATCTGACTAGCCCCGCTGTGTAATTATTGATTTTGATATCTAGGAGCTCAAATGTCTAACAGGTTCATCGAGTGGCCTTGTGAATTTCTCCTTCTCAGTATCAGTTATCCTGATTCAGTGGTCTTTGTATTTGCATTTGGGAATTTTAGAAATCTCAATTCCTGAAATTTAGAAATAGGTGGTAGTAATGGGATTCCTACAATACGCAACACAATTGAGAAATATTGAAATGTCGATTGTCCAGTTGATATTGTTTTATTTTGGGTTTGGAGAAAATGCTATTGATATTTTTGATAATATTGATTTTATAAGTGAATCGAAAAATAAGAGCCAAGCTCAGGAGGCTTTTGTTGTAGTGTTTTGAACTACAAAGTAAAGTCCTAAATCTTTTTCCTGAGAATTCAACTGGCAACAATAGAAAAAAACAGGCATTATACTGACGAGTATTGAACAGTGTGGAGGTCAAAGAAAGTAATGTTTCTGTACATTTAGAACTTGTGAATATATCAGTATATGTTGCATTCTAATCACATGCATAACTTATGATTTCCCTGTTTTGAGTAATATATATTGTTATTAGGGGTGGATGGGTAGCTCCGCTCCGCGGGCGGAGTTTGCTGATTTGTTGTGACTCCGTGCTCTGCATGGAATGCGGAGTTCAGCAAAAAACTCTGATTATGACTCGAGTTTGTCCCACGCCACCCACCCCTAGAAAAGTGCATGTTTAAAAAAACACTACTGTTCAGTCATATAACCCAGTGCACTAAAGTGAAAAAAAATCCATTCAGGGAAAAAACATTTTAAATAGAAAAGAATATTTTGGCTAGTGTTACTGTATGAATGAATTAATGAATGAATGAGGTAGCACTTGTAAAACGCCTGGTTACCCGAGGGCATCCCAGCGCTAAGGAGTACGTTAACCCAGATTCACAACAAATCAGGGAAAAAAGGGGTTTTTAACTGCTCCTGTTAGAGCCACACCAGACGCCTGGGTAGGGGTGGGCAGTGCCGGGCCTGGCTATGATCTCCCTATGAATTTTCAGTTTTACCCATCTCTGTGAGGCACTATACAAATGCTAAAATACAATACCATAAAGAGAAATAGGCCTATAGGGCTGACTCACCTCCAGGCGCTAGTGTGAATTGGTCCAAGCTCTTTAGATGCTTTGGATCGGGAGTTCGGGTGCCTTGGAGAGCAGTGCAGGCTCCACTCAATTGCAAGCTTACCACTCCTTTGTGTGGAAGGGAATAGCGCATACAGTTTGCCTGTTCATTCCCACTCAAGTTCAGTTGCCAGGACAAACAATATCGGGAAAAGCGGGAAGACGCCCTTGGGGGTCATGGGACCTGTAGTTTACAGACATGCTGTTGCTAATTATGTAGGGTCGCCCCCATCCCTCCTCCCCTCTCAGCCCGGAGCAGATACAGGCTCCGGGCTGAGAGCAGAGGCGACTATGCTCTGTGCCACGACTTCCAAGCAGATTCCCCGGAAAGGAGATTGGCTCCCTCCATCAGGGGCCTCTCCCTCTCTCTCCCTCCCTGTGGTATATCCTGCAGGGAGCAGCCAATCAATATCGTCCCAAGTTCCTGCTAGCCCCCTCCTCAGTCCTAAGCTCCCTGCCATCTGCCCCCACCTCTCAGATCTTTTTTAGGATCCCATTACTCTCTCTCATCTTCCCCTCCACCCCCAGAAGAGGCACAAAGGTATCACCAAGATGGCAGTGGCCATGGCCAATTTGATTTCCACTACCCCACGTGCATCAGCCGTAGCTTCAAAGTGTACCTTCTGGAAGGTAAAACAGGAATTTATTAATGTGTTGTCAATGTCCACAATAATTGTAATTATGCCCCTGGGGCTAAGACGGGTGTACACAGATGGCTAACGAGGCTATGGTTACTACATGGTGCAGGAAAATCATAACGGTACAACGTTGAGCCCAGTGCAGTGCTTCCATGCCAGAAGCAAAAATAAAAATAAATTACATTTCTTCCAAGATGGACTCCATTTGGATCCTTGTAAGTCTTTTTTCTGCTTCTATATATACACAACGCAGCTCCAGTGGTTGCACCCGTTTTACGATAAAAGTGTTTTCCAACCAGACTGATTTTGAAGAGGAAACTTAATTTATAATGCAGTGAACAACCTTTACAACGCAACTATTACAATGCACTACACTTACAACGAAATGTTTACAACTCAACATCCACTACAACGCATTCCATTACATCGCATGACACTACAACGCATGTTTAAAAACTACCTTTACAACGCATTCCATTACATCGCATACTACCTTTACAACGCATACCATTACAACGCATTCCAACACTTACCCTACTGTTGCACCCCCTGGAGTTAGAATAGTAATTTTTACCCCTATACTATCCAATACTTACCTTAAATGCAATTAAATATTATGCGTTGTAATGGTATGCGTTGTAAAGGTAGTATGCGATGTAATGGAATGCGTTGTAAAGGTAGTTTTAAAACATGCGTTGTAGTGTCATGCTATGTAATGGAATGCGTTGTAGTGGATGTTGCGTTGTAAAAAATGCGTTGTAAGTGCATGCGTTGTAAAAGTGTGCGTTGTAACGACATACATCCTAAGGCAGTATATTGCGCGCTTTATTTTGCAAATGGATAATATTCAAATAAGGGTGCTGTCACTGCCACAAAATATTTCGGGTCTCTCTCCCTCCTTCTGATACGTATTTTTAGGCATTTTTTTGCATGTCAAGCCTTTTTCTAGCCAAAGCCAGCTCTTTTCAAGGGCGCAGCGGAACTTCTCGGAATACCACAGAGTTTTTATGCAACTCCGCGGAATTTCACGTAGTGCAACTCTGAGAATTCTGCTCACCCTTAATATGTGTTATACCTGTTTTACTTTGTTTATTTTACAGCTACTTATATTGCATGCTATAATACGGTATATTTTTCTTTTCTATGTATCCTTAAAATTTAATGAAGTTTTAAACTGAAGGGAAATAGTGGTTTGATGTTCAGCAAACATTACATATGGGAAAATAGCACCAACATTTCACTGGTGTGCAACAGCAGAAATGAACCAACTAGTAATGACCTACAACCCACTTGACAACAATGAGCGGAGCAAATGTAATGGATCTCAAAAGCCCCTGGGGCCTTTATCAAGCACACACACTTTACAGGTATAACAACTAATAATGCCAGTTAATCATAAATCAGATACACAATACTGTTTTGTATCCTTGTTTTTCTCAAAGTGCGAAAATTCTTCTAGGCAAGTCCACCATGAGACATTGCCATGGGAAACAACCATTACAACACAGTCATTACAATGCACTACTTTTACAATGCAGTCATTACAACGCAGCTGCTTTTACATCGCATGCCATTACAACACATGCCATTACAACGCATGTCACTACAACGCATGCCAGAACAATGCATTATAAGGTAAGTAATGGGGATTTTCTAGTTTTAGGGTGGCTATGGGTTTTGGGGTACATGGGGATAGTATTTCTACCCCTACACTATCCAACACTTACCCTACTGTTGCACTCACTGGAGTGGGAATAGTTATTTTACCTCTACACTATCCAACACTTACCCTACAGTTGCACTCACTGGAGTGGGAATAGTAATTTTTACCCCCACACTATCCTACATTTACCCCACTGTTGCCTCAAAAGTATTATGCGGTGTAATGGTATGCGTTGTAATGGTTTGCGTTGTAATAGTGCTATCTAAAAATGCATTGTAATGGCATGCTTTGTAAAATTATGCATGGTAATGGTAGTTGCGATGTAAAAACCGCGTTGTAAATGGATGCGTTGTAATTGTTTGCATTGTAACATCATATATTTCATTATCATACTATGTGGAGGGTTGGATTGCCTTTTTCGTTTTGAGAGAGTTTAATTAATTGGCTTGTACATTACATTAGACAAGCTGACAGAAAACACAGAAAGACTAAATATAACTGAACAGATTGTCAATTAGACCAACATGTAAACATATGTGTTGCACCTCCACCCATCAATGAGTTAAGACGCAACAACAATTTGGTATTTTTCTTGTTTGTGAAAATAACTTGCTTTTGTTGAAAGTATGTGCTCTGAGTCACATCGATAAAGAATGAGAAGCTTTATAGAAAAAACAAACCTGTTCTTTTCTTAATGTGTCAGTACTTAAATGCCTGGGAGAAATAGCCAAAATTAAGTGTAAAAAGATTTGGTTGTATGAACTGGTTGAGGTTTCTTATACGTTGATTCACTGGTAGATGGTGTGTTATAAATACATTTAACAAGCCTAGGACTAGAACTAAGTGAGCATGAGTGTGGGTATCAATGAATGATGTCAATACATGTTTAAATTTGGATGTATGATGACTACTGGATTTAAAAATAATTTCTGCCACAATAATGAGAACAAAACTGTCCAGAGGAAGGCATAAACACTAAAACAATATGCAGAAACATGGTGACATTTTAACAATGCAGTTTCTTTTGCAGCTCACTTCTAAAAACTGAAGGCAAAATCTAAATCTAAAATATTAAGGGGCTTATTTACCCTTGTGCCACCGGAGCGTCACTTTTTCTCATATTAAAAGTGACGCACTGGCGGCGTGCGGGGCTTGTAAATAAGCCTAACAATAGTTTTTGTCTACATCTTTGGGTCACATATTATACATGAATTCAATGTATTACAGGAGTGTTCCATTCAAGACCCCTTTTCAATAAATAACCTTGTGTGCTGTACAGCAGTGATGTTTCTACATGGAATTTATGAAAAATGACACCTTGCTTAATTTTGATTCTGGTTAGGGCCCTTTATTGGTGAATTTAAGTGGCACTTCACATGCAAGACCAATACATTTGTGTAGAATAATAAATAACAGAAACATATCTTAACTTGTTTAAAGTATGCTCACCAGAAACTCTCTTATAATACAGGCAACGTAAATTAAATAGTATATTCAGATTAGCTTTTCAGACGTATGCCACTTTAATACATTATGACCCCCCAAGGATGCAGAGTATATATTGTTGTTTCCTTGTGTCTTTGTTGGTAATCAAAGTGTAGCAATGAGGTCCACGCTGGTAAGATGTAGATTACGATAATTTATTGAAGTGAGTTACATGTAGATAAGTTCTTGTGAAGCAGGTGGTTGAGTTTTGTAGAGCGGCCCCACCGGGAGCAGCCTGCCTCCTGCTCAGCCCATTCTCAACTGTCACTCTACCTCTCAGGCACCCAACACATCATGACTCCAACATTCCATGCAGCACACAGCACAACACAATGGCTGAGCAGGTGGTGCAAAATGGCATAACATTAACATGGACAGGATACTACACAAAGCCACCAGCTACTACTCTTCACTGGAATTGTTGTACTGGTACAAAACGTCCTGGGTTAATTGCAGTGACAGGTTTCTGGGTTGCATCCCTGGATTTGGAGACAACAAATGACAAATATAAGAATAAACATATATACTCAAAGGTAAGGTAGCTCAATAGGGTGAAACTGTTCAGTGCTTTCCTTTGACTCTGTTCCTCCAGCCGTTTCTTCCTGAGTACATTGTTCAACCCAGTGCTTAATATGAATTGGTGGTTGTCTCAAGGATGTCTTCCTCCCCAACTGTTGACCTGTTATTTGGACAAGTGCAGCTAATATTTCCTAACTGCACACGCACTGTTTTTTAATCTTGACACCAGGAGTTAACTAATAAAGTCTTTCTTTTTTCTCTTGGTAGCCACTTTTAGATCACATATCACTTTATGCACTGCGCCCATCACTCAGAATATACCACAATGCTTCACATCAGGTGGATTTTTAGAAGATCTGATGAGTGGTCAGTATTTATAAAAACATCCCTGAGCTCCTCCCTCACGGTGAGGGGGTTGTAGTCTTTGGTTGCACTAGGTGTTGCAACCAAGTGGAGATCCCAGATGATGAAGCATTCTACTTTGGTGGGTGATGGGATTCCACCCTTATAAAAGGACTCCCCCATGTATGAATAAGAGCCTTTTGCTTGTACTGTTTGTTCTCTAGCTTTTCTAAGCTTGCAAGACCCGCGGTTAACTGGTTGTTGTATTGCAGTTGTTCTGGGGAATTTATTTGCGCCGGTCTTTAAAAGTTTTCCTTAGACCCTCCACCCTCGGTTTTGTATATTTTACTACACAAAGCCACCAGCTACTCTTCACTGGAATTGTTGTACTGGTACAAAGCTTCCTGGGTTAATTGCACTGCCAGGCTTCTGGGTTGCATCCCCAGATTTGGAGACAACAAATGACAAATATAAGAATAAACATATGTACTCAAAAGTAAGGTAGCTCAATAGAGTGCAGGTGTTCAGTGCTTTCCTTTGACTCTGTTCCTTCAGTCGTTTCTTCCTGAGTGCATTGTTAAACCCAGTGCTTAATATGAATTGGTGGTTGTCTCAAGGATGTCTTCCTACCCAACTTTCCATCCAATTCCCTCACGTGATGATTACCTGAACACAGTCTTTGAGTTCTGTTTTGTATGAGAAGTTGTGTAGAATGTATTGGTGGAGTACTACTTCATCTCCTCAGCTGCAAAAACTGAATTCAGCCAGTCTACCAATCTTTCCATCCCAATTTAAGTCTTTCCTTAAAGATAAAGGATCCTGATTTCCAATAACTGTTCAATAGCTAACCAACCCACTAGTCAAATGTTCCTTTCTATGTACCCCATCTCAACATATCCTCGGTGTTTACACAGAATATTGGAACCAAAAATACTGTGGGACAAAATATTGTGTCAAGAATTATCATGAAGGTAAGGCTCTATAGGCAAGTAAAGTTTTAAAATATAAAACTCCACATATATGTACCTTGACAAAATATATATCTTCAATGTACGTAGATGTAGAGTTACGAATAGTAATTCTATACTTAACTATTTGCGCTAACCACTGGATATTTTGGTCCTCAATATTTATGGCGCGATAGTCTGTCCACACAATATTTTTGGTTCTGATATTCTGCCAGTAATTTCATATCCTAATCCTGCCCCACTGACTACCGATCTCCACTTCTAAATCCTATAGAACAGATTTCCACTCGGTGCATCCTTCTTGTTAAGATCACCTGTCTGGTGCTTTATTGCTCTGTCACCAAATTACCGCTGCACGGTTCCTAAAAATCCCATCTGGTCCTCTGTTGCTTTAAAAGTACAGACAGAATGACCTCAGTTCTTGTTGGTGTTATTTTATGTAGGTATTTATGCAATATTTAGCATACATGCTACATACCTGGTCCTCTGTATATGTGAAGTTTGAATATAGTCTTTCTTCTGGAGCTTTGATCTTGACTCAGTGAGCTACAGACCACTGTAATTGATAAGTAGGAAGTCGTTCAAGGCTTTCTGGAAAGAGATGAAGTTCAAGCCTGTATTTGTGCAAATTTATTTGCATTTATTTGCAGATCATCTCGAATGGGTATTGATTACTTCAAATGGTACATAGTAGCTGAAGTGTATGGAATTGAAGGTGTGATGATTGAGAAATTACAAGCGATTCTGGCAATTCCATCAAATAACATACATATTTGAATTCGGAGAGTGGCCATTCTATCCTCTGTGTGAGAGACCTCAATTTTGGGGTTGAGGAGATGGGAAAACTGAGTTGAAAGAGGTGATATTTGATGATTATTGTGAAGGTCCTCTGAGTGATGGCCGCTGTTAGGTGGGGAAATGGAAGGGTCGATAAAGTAAAATTATCCTGAATCTTACAGAGTGCTGGTGAGTCCATTTTGGGTTTGATAACTGAAAATGGCCCTCTGGCATAGAGTGAGGACAAAGGGGTGTGGCAGTCAATTAATCTGAATATTCAGTGTCTGTCTACCCAGAGATCCAATTTGCTTCATGCCTTTAGAAGAATGGTTGGTTTGTCTGGGGTGATTAAAGAGGGCATCACCTAGAGTTTTAAGACTATTTCAAGGTGTTGGAAGAAGTAGTTGTGAAGTCCAGTGGTGAGTTATTGCAGTAGTCAGCTTTCTGAGCACTAGTGGATTGCTCTGGTCCTTGACAATGAGAGGGGAGCAGGAGCTTCATTCGGGTTACGTTACAATGAGAGATGATTTTGCTGTGGAACCGCGAGATACAGTACTGGCCACTCATTTGTAGGTGACACGCAGAGTTTTGAACTTCATACGGTTCTCTCGTTTCTATGGTTACTGAGTTTCTGTTTTATTGGCATCATTGAGTCTTGCAGCTCTGTTTTGCAGTATCTGGAGTGGGTCCCACGAGAAGTCTGGTTGGCTGGAGAGCAAGGCTTAGGCATGGTGACGTTTGCGTTGATTAATGTACCAATCATTGCATAGTGCTGCCCAGGGATGGTCTTCTTCTTGGTTTTTCTAGTTTAAAAAAGGCTCCTTTACGGAGGCGAAAATCTGTGTACAACTACAACGACATACAGCAATTGCTGGTGGAACATAATTTTCCAAGCTATATACCTGTGCAGCATGAGTGCTTTGTGAAGGGAAGTATTAACAAGACAAAGTGCACTAGCAAATACAACATGGATGCTGAACTCTTTTCAAAGTACCCACCATTAGGGCCACCCACAGACTGACTGATCACTCATTTTCACTCCTTAATTGCATGAAAACACATACACACACAGGAAGGCACACATACAAAAATAGATTAGGTAGAAGGTCATAAGGCCTGAACTACTTCTCAAATCACAACTTAGTACACCGAAACCGGTGAGGAGAACTCTTATTTGAGACTTCTCAAAACCAGCAGACCTACTGACCACCCATAAATCACTGGCTCACTGATCATAAACACGTATTTGGTTGTGGGATAAAAGACCCTCATCCCCGTCCCTTGCCCACTCTACGAAGGACCATCCACTGAGAATGTCCATAACGAAGATCAAAAAATCACATTGGGTGGAAAGGATGTGATGTTATGGCCACAGCGGCCGACTTTGGAACTGGAGAACTAGTTTCAAGTCCCGGCATCTGTTCAACATCCTGTGATGGTCAATTAATCTCCCTGTGCCTACAAAAGACATGAGTTTCACCTTGAGTAATGTAATAGGTACTCATTTAAAGTGCTCCAATGTCCTTTCAGAGTTACTGATACAAACAAGCATTGGCATAGCCAATAGGTCTCGCCTTTGGGACCTTATAAGTGTTTAGCCATGCAACAGTTGCATAACTAAACACTTATAAGGTACCAAAAGCGAGACCTATTGGCTATGCCAATGCTTGTTTTAACTGCTGCAATCTATCGAAGCCTCACGGAGAACATCAAAGCCGCTGTGCGGCTGCGAAAGTAATCACGATCGCGATCAAACATCAAAGCGGCCGTGAAAGTGAAAGTAATTGCGGTAAAGCGCGACGCGCGCGCCCGCGCACATGCACTGTGGCTCTAGGCTGGCCTGGTAGCACTTTTTTGAGCCCTCTCAAAAAGTCTCGCCAGACCAGCGCATGCGCTGGGTCAGGCGAGACCTAAAAACTGCTAAAATAAATAAATAAAAGGAAATAAGAAGAGAGATTGCAAAGGACGCCCACTCCCCATTAAAAAAATCGAAGGTCTGCACCCGTTCCTTATGCACAGGCACATGAGTATTGTTCTTTAGAAAAAAAATGCATGACCTAACACTGGCAGTACCAAGAGACGGTGCTTCATCTGCAAGGCAACACTCATCACAGTTCTACATTAGACTAAAACCAACCTAAAGCAACATGTGGTTCCTATCAATTTTCAGAGAAATTTTTAACAGAAATCCACTGCAAAGCTGCAGCACATCTATTTGTAAGCCCCCTGGAGTTAATTCGACCCTGCAAGCCTATGCGCTCTATACGCAGGACCGCTGGTATGGAAATAGTTTGAAGACGCGAACATTTTATCTTTTTCTGAAATCAATTATTAAGTCTAGATTTACTTTATAGAGACCGTTTGGAGACTTCAAAAGAGTGTTTCTATTGATCAAATATACTCATAGTGATGCTTCATCAGGGCTTCATTCATATTAATACCAGCAAATGCATGAAAAAGTGTTGTAAAGTTTTTATTCTGTATTATGTTTAGTGCACTGTTAGCTAGTCACGTTACTTATTTCTAGATAAATTGGACTTGTGACATTTGTGAGCCTGTGCATTAAGTAGTGTCCATGTGGTGGCATGATAAACCCCTGGTGTGGAGGAGAAGGTAACGTTTGCCTACCGTATGCTTTTGTAAACGTTTCCTCTCAAAATAAAATATTTCATACCTAAGCTTGACTTGTGAGCTGTACCAAGATTCCTTTCTAGTGCGCAGTGGCACCGCTGTAATGTAGGCAAATCGGCATAATGGCGCATGCGCAACGCATCTCCCACAGGTACACATGCAAAGCCAGGCGTATAAACAGCCTCTGTTTAATTCTAATGCAAGTGAAACCAGGCGCAAACAAAACGGACGCTGATATTAAAATAAATACTATGTGTAATAGCTGCAAAATTACACAATTTTAAGCTGAACCATGGAGGGCTGTCCTTGACATTTTTAGGGATGGGTGGGGCCATGAGTACAAGGCTCATGCAAGGGAACTCTGGATTGGTTACTAAACGTGCTGCTGTGCAATTCTTTTTTTTTTTTTTAACCATTTGTGAAACGCAGCACCGCTGATTTTGACACCACGCTGTGTTGTGGTGTGAATATGATGCCCAAGCATGGCTACATATTTTGCATCTGAAAAGAAGGAAAGAGCAGGTGAAAATGGAAAAGTCTCACAAAAAAGAAAACTGAGAGCAGAGAAAAAATGCTACATTATGTTTGGGCAAAAACAGTCCGAATCACCCACTTTCTATAGCCTCCATGGGCAAAAAAATTAAATAGGATACAAAAGCAAGCTCTTTTTCTTGGAAAACATGTGCAGACATCGAACCGAGTTTTTACCTATCTCTAGCAGTGAGATCAATATGTGTTTGAAGGTTCGTCGGTTAAACTTCTGCTGTTCGAGCGGAGCTCTGTGGCGTTTGCAGCGCTCTGGGTGGTGTGAATGAACAGCACAACCGACGGGCAGACGCAGCATCGGTAAAACAACCTCGGAAGGAGTGCATTGTTCTGACAAGGAGAATGAATGAATGGCTGGCTGGCTTGCTGCAGGCGTACAATGGCTGTGCTATTGAAAATACCAGACACGAACTGTCATCGTCTCCCTTGTCACAGTGCGACGTGACTAAGGCCTGCTCGAGGGTTCCTGAATTACTACGCAAATCTCACTCCTTCCCCTCAGCGCCACCTAAAGGTGAATGAAGGGTGCTGCGTGCTCCAGGTGTCGCCGCTAGACGGCTGTTGGGTAGTAAAGCCAGGACACAGTCGTAGTGAAACAAATTTCAGAGAGCAGGTGCTGGCCAACTACATCACCCCACTAAAGGCAGAGGGACTATGTATCAAGCTGCTTGTGAGTCCCTCAACTAACGTTGCCAGAAGAAAAACATTTGAGTGACCCCTTAACTTTTCATTCTCCATCTAAACTATTTCAATTTGGATGGGGGTGCTGCAGCACCTTTAGCGCCCCTAGTAAGCCTAGTTCCAGCAACTATTTTCAAGACATAATTGTGGGGCAGTGGCCCCTTCAAACGACTGAGTTGGGAAACAATGGTTCAGTTATGGCCAGTAAGGTCCAAGGTAGGTAGTCTCAATAAAGGGAACACTTTACAATCGTACCAGATAATCAATATCTAAGGGATCACTCATTAAATGCACAGGGACAGAAACGTCTAAATAACAGGAGTTATTTATTATGGAAGAAAATTCAAACTTCAAGAATCAGGTGCTCACATAAGTAGGTGACAGAAAGCGCGACGTGAATAAGTGAAGGTGACTTTAAAACATAAGACATCGCATTGACAACATATAAACATGTGTATTTGTAAAGCGCACGTTCACCCAGAGGTCTCTTGGCGCTGAATAACAGATGTTCATTGTTACCCAACTCAGTGGTACCCATTTTATCGACCTCAGATGGATGAAAGGCTGAGTGGACCTGTGACCATGAGGTCAAACACAGGCCCCTGCAATTGACGCATTAGTCCACTGAGCCACCAGACCCGGCTATATCAGAACTCCTCAAATAATGTTTTACAGAGTGTAAGGAGTTCTTGTTGTGGGGGCTCGACGACGTTTCGATCTCATTAAATCGAGATCATCTTCAGGACAAGGAATAGTGAGCTGGCTACATGGGGGAACGGTGCTACGTGTCCTGCTCCTGCCAGAAATCTGTCAATAACAGCCCTGCACAATTAAATTACCAACTCAGCCGTCCCCTTCACTGAGCAGGATTCAAAATACCCCCGTTTTCAGGCTCATTAATTAGTCCTGTGCAAATTAACCCCCTCAGTCCCAGCACGTACCAGTGTCATTCTTGACAGAGGTGCTATTACTCGAGAAACAATTGTTTCTACCAGACCCTTCCAGCACCTACTTGCCAGCGCTAGACTCGCCTGACTACGGCCTTAACGATCAGTGCCTACTCCGTGACTCCGTGGGGCGATTTACTTCTTTTCCTGTCATTCACCGGGTTCTATCTGGATCTAAATTCAGCTTGCTCACTATTCCTTGTCCTGAAGATACTCTCGATTTAATAAGATCGAAACGTCGTCGACCCTCACAACAAGAACTCCTTACACTCTGTAAAAAAATTATTTGAGGAGTTCTGATATATGTTGTCAATGCGATGTCTTATGTTTTAAAGTCACCTTGACTTATTCACGTCACGCTTTCTGTCACCTACTTATGGGAGCACCTGATTCTTAAAGTTTTAATTTTCTTCCATAATAAATAACTCCTGTTATTTAGACGTTTCTGTCCCTGTGCATTTAATTAGTGCTCCCTTAGATATTGATTATCTGGTACGATTGTAACGTGTCCCCTCTATGGAGACTACCTACCTTGGACCTTACTGGCCATAACGGAACCATTGTTTCCCACAACAATTTCCTAACCCAGGTTCGCATATCGGGGTCCCCTTGTTCTCTTACTACACCCTTAAATGACTGAGCTGGTGCTGGTGTACTGTAAAAAAAATACAACAGTGGTCCACCCATGTGGTGGCAGCACCTTTCAGGTGTCTGTGTTTCACGTCACAAATGTGGCCCGCTAGTCTACTGAAAAACCCAGTATGCATAATTGTAAAATTCCTGAAAAATTAACTTTCCGATGAGCCATGACAAGATAGCAGTGGAGAGTTGGGTGTCATTGGGCATCAGCCTCCCCCACGTGACCCAGACAGGGTGTGACTGGCATGTATTCTGTGGCACAAAAACTGACAACACCGTGTACGCTTAAAGGTCACCAGGGGTCGCAATTCTGATATAAATGCAATATATTGACCGGCATTCAAAGTCTTGACGTCATCCTTACATATTAAACAGCCATGGATGGTGCCATGATTTTCAGCGCTATAGGCGAGATAACATTGTGGGTGCCCCTTACATTGAAATGATATTTAGGTAATGTAGCAGTAATTTTGTCCACCCACTAGCTGGTGGTCTAAGGCTGTTTTCTTGATTCCTTTATGGAAGCGGCAGTGGGGGAGCAGCACAATGATTGTATTGGCAGAAATCTGGATTGTTTAGGTAAGTAATACCACACCATGTTGCAACCGGGAACCGCCATAAAAATATAGACCTGCCTTGATATATATTTACTTTTTGCAGTTTTATATAGTGCAAACTCGACCCAAAGGTGTTGGAGTGCTTTCCATGAACACCAGTTACATTACACAAGGACACATTCATTTTTTGGTAGACATGGGGATATTAAGTGATTTGCCCAGAATGGATGTTGAGCCGACGCCGAGACTCAAACCTGGTTCCCCATCTCCAAAGTCTGCTGAGTTGTTCACTGGCATAGGAACATAGATGCATACCTCCCAACTTGAAGAACAAATGTGACAGTGTGAGAAGGGGGCGGAGCCTTGAAAGGGGGGGCTCCTGCAGAGAAGTACCTAAGAGGCACTTTTGAACCCCACCCTGCCCCCAAACCCCTCCTCCTCCTCCCCCAAAAAAAAGCTTGTTGAGGCTGGTGCCAACATCCTGGGGTGTTCACACCCCTTAATGGATGTCGGCAGTTCAAGGTCTCAGAAAAAGAGCTGGGAAACCACTATTTACAGTGGTTTGCAGCTCGTTTTCCCTGCCACCGTGTGATATTGGTTCCTCACTGGGAGACCGTGTGATGGCAGCCGATTTCTGTGTCACACTGAAGCACTGTGAGAGTTGTCAGGTATGCAGATGGCGCGTACAGCTCTTGGTATATTTTTTAAAACAAACTGGTATTATTTTCCTGGCACAAGATTAATGATAGGCTTTTATTTCCGTTTAGGCACAATGTATCAAAGTCACTATATTAAATATAATGCAATGCATTTTGATGAAGCAAATTTTATATTAAGTGTTTGGGTGTATTTAAAAAAAAGGCAATAGAGGAAGAGCTTCTCCGCTTTCTTCATACGCCAAAGCTGTTCATAGCCCCAATGTAAACGCTAAAATAGAGCCAGTTCCAAGCTCCCTCCCTGCTGACGTGGTTCTGAGCATGCGGCGTAAATATAGAGCACTATTTTTATCTTCATCTCCGCCTCTGCTTCATCAGTATCTGTGTGTTTCTACCCCTGGACTCACTGTTACGCAGGGAAGTGTCATTGCATCTTTAAAACAGCAGAACATACCATATGTGCAGATTTAGAGTCGAGCAAGACTAAGACAACCGTGGGGAGAGGGACAGAGAAAAAGATGAATCTTACGCTACGTAAAGAACAAGATAGATGCAGTGGATTCTGAGCTGTGGTGCTGGAACCATTTTAAGAGTGGGGGAGCTGCCATCACTGTTACCTCACAGACGTCATAGGGATTGTGAAAAATCCAAGCATCACACAAAAAACAAGTACAGCAAATGAGCAACGCCCATTCAGCCGGCGAGTGGTAAGGGGGTGGTATGTAGTCATTGATGCATTTTGGAGCACCCTGTTGCACATATATTACAAAAGCATTGCGTGGTACCGTACAGCAATTTATAGACAGCATAGTTTGCATTGAAATAGCTACACAATTTGCACTGACATGCAGTTTACTGATAAAACTATATAGCGCACACGCTATATAATGTGTGGAAATCGAGTTTCAGCAAATATTTATTGTTTGCATCGCACCAAACAAAGTCTACTGGTTTGTTGTGATCCTATTAAAATCTTCGTTTCCACCACACTCCAAAATTACAAAAATAATATGCTTTAAATGTGTTTGCTGGTATGCGTTTAAATATTTGTACAGTACCTTTGCAGGTAATTAACGTTTGTTGGGTGTTAGAAAAAAAATGACATTCTACAGCCTTTCTTTTCACATTCCCTGTACTCCAGCAAGCTGGTCAGATACTTCACTTAACAAAATCCTCTAACTTTGCAGTCTAAGAAAGAAAGCAACATCCCTATGTTAAAAGATTACGCAGCAATTTGACAGAAGACATAGCCTGGCATATGACCCCTGTGTTTGAACGCACAGCAAATGCAACTAGATAAAAACACAATTTAAAGGCATCTTTATTGGTCATTCACCTTTTGGACTCCAGCATGGTTATTATAGGGGAATGAGGGGGGGGGGTAGGGGGTTGGTGGCAGTACCCACTACATCCCTACTTCAAGTGCCCATGATTCTGAAGCCACAGTGTGGGGGAGGTCCTAACCTACGGGGTGGCATATGAAAAAGGACTCTCTGACCAAGGCTGGACGATAAAATTATTTATAGTCACAGCTGATGTTCTAGCCTTCAAAGTTTCCCTCTATGATTGATATTCCTGGAAGTAGCCAGATTTTCATGCATACCTGGCGCAAACTCAGAGTGGCGGGCGTGGAGGCATAGCAGTACACACAAATAATCAAGAACAGGATAATTTACTACTATTGAATATTTGTGGAAAGTTTAGTTTCAAGAGACCTTGCCTTGGGGTTGACAAGCAAGAAGAGTTTGGTGGTAGGGCACTGAAAGACAGGTAGCATCAGCATACGAAACACTAGCCGATCCCTAGTACCTCAATCCATAACACTTACCTGTGGAGTTAATCAGATCTGGAAATATTCAGAGCTCAATGTGGGCAGCATTTTGTAAATCATATGGTTTTAGGGACCGGGAGTTATTTTCCATCATCAGAGCAAAAGAAAGACAGGAAGAAAAGAGAGAAGAAGCAAGAAGAGAAAGATAGGAAAACGGTGGCAAAGAGAGAAAGCAGGGATGAAAGAGAACCAGAAAGCGTGACTTAAAGAGGAAGTAAAAGAAAGAGGCATGACGAGGAATCAAAATAGAGCAGCCTTGATGTTCGGCAACCCTAGCATTCGGCAGTCAGTCAGCTTCAAAGAATAACTTTGGACACCTACCCACCTACACGTATTGTTTTATTATTATAATTTTTTTTGGGACTAATTAAGCATTGTCCGTGACCACCTCAATTATCTCTTGAATGGGCACATAAAATACACCTCAGTCACCGGGAATCGTGAAAGTGATCCGTTGGGGAGAATGAGAATAGTGATCCTGTTGCCTGTCTGTAGTTTCATGGCTGCCACGCAGAGGTTTCTATGAAACTCAGTAAGCAGCAGCCGACAATTGGAAGGGTGTTTGGGAAAGTGCGCCTCCATTCCTTGTGTGATTTTTACCTCTCCTTGTTAAATCAAAGAACATGCAGCTCTTGTTGGAAGCTTAGCTTCTATAGAGAGATAATTCAGCAAGGCATACCAAAGATTATAAGTCTCTGGGCATGCATGGAGCACCACTAGAAGTCAAGGTTAGTTTGGCCATTCCACAATCTATGTGCACCAGCAGAAGTGAGGCTCAAGACACAGTTGTGGAAAGTTGTTGCTATCCAATTTTGAAAAGGATTTTGCAATCAGCAGGGTTTCTACACAACTTCTCCCAGTTTGTTGGCTAGAAGAGATCCGCCGCTGACAGTTTGTGCTCAGTTTCCCCTATCAAACATCTGACTACAAGGATTCCATGACAACACACATATTGGCCAGTGACGCTTGTTTCTATAGAGATTCGGGACAACCATGACGAGCACCAGCACATTTCCTAAAAATATTCCTTCATGCCCACTTGGGGATTTCATAGCTCAACCACCAGGCCAACGGCTGGGAATGTCGATGGGATTCCAAGGTCCCATCTGTAAATGAACCAACCTATTCACATCCAAACTATTCACCAGAAGATGCTGCCATGCAGTTTTAGAAATCCATTTTCTGACCAAACTCAAATGGGTTGTCCTTTTTTATTCTTTAAAATCCTCATATTCTAACGCATCTCCAACAAAAAGAGAAGACTTGTGTGGCACCACTTGGTAAATGTGAATAAGCGCAAGTGTCTAAGTTCAATTGATATGTTCGAATAATAATGGGGACTGTTTACCTCGCTGGGCAACCTAAAGAACAAGCGTTTGCAATGTAATAGGTCTCACATTACTAATAGTTTGAGGTATTGGCATTGCAAATAACAATGCAATGCCAATAGCTCGTACTTTCAGAAATGCAAGACTTAGTGCATTGCCAATGCTTGCATAGTGAGCCAGGAGCCAGCATTTGATGTCTCAGTGCAGTACTGCAAGCTGCTCCTGAAATCCCTAGTGAGCAAGGCATCAGCATTGTATGTCTGAGTGCAGTACCACAATCTGTTCCTAGAGGTTCCTAGTGAGCAAGGCACCAGCACTGCATGCCACGGTGCAGTACCGCAAGCTGCTCCTAGAGGTCCCTAGTGAGCAAGTCACCAGTTGCAGGTAAGAGCGGTGGGGAGGTGGGGACGGGTTGGGGGAGATTCGACAGACAACCACGAGGGAAAATTAAATAAATGATTTATTTTCCCTCATCGTCGTCAATCGAAATCTCCCACCCGGCCCCACCGCCCCACCGCTCTTACCTGCATGGGCCACGGCTGGTGCCATTGGATATAATGCGCTTGTAAGACAGTGGACGAGATATCCCTCATGTTTGTGATGGAGTAACGCATCTGCCGAACTCTAGATCAGGCCCATAGTAACTTATAATACATCATTATTGGTAGCACGGTGTATCTGAAACGATAACAAGCTAAAAACAACATCATTAAGGAGAAATATTCATGGGCTTTCTGATGCTTCTAAAATGAGCTGAGGGAACGTTTTCACACCTTCTTCCCTGGGGATTGCTTCAGAAGGTCTAAGAGATAGATGCTGATATCTGCTAAATCAGCATGCATAATATGAAGCACCATTGCCCACTGGGAAGATGTAAAATGAAGCTTAGTTATTTCTGTTACTTACATATCCCAAAATATTTGACCCTTTGCTTGCCAGTTCCCTTATTCCTGCTTTTTCATAGTCTGCATTTAAACTAAAAGTGTCTCGACTTTTGTAAAGAGGCTCTGACAAACAGAGAGGCTTTGATTTCATTAACCCAGGCACCCTTTGGTTTTTTGTGCTATGAGCTTGAGTCCTGCTTTTGTTCCAGCTTACCTCTATGTTACATCATGAGCCTTAAACCGTGTTTATGTTCCATCTTTCTTCTGTCACATAATGAGTAGGCCTGGGCAGTGAACTCCGCTCCATTAGCGTGGAGTTCCGGAGTGGAGTTTTTTCCTCACTCGCCAACTTAACATTGGCGACCAAGGAAAATCCAATGTTAGACCACCTCCCTGCGAGAATTCTCAAAGCGGGCAGTCGCCACAGCTCGCGTTGAGAAACCTTCCGCCTGCTTTGAGGAAGTTGCCGGTCGAGTAGAGCATCTACTCGAGTGGCAGCAAGAAGTAGCGCCCTCTTGCGCTGCACATGCTGCAGATCGTGCTGATTTTGTAGCATGGAACAAACACCCGGCGCTAAAAAGAACTGTGAACGGCGCGACCTAACGCGCTCAGCTGCCTGCGTTTTTTGGTCACTTCACATAATTCCGCATACCAGAACTCCACTGAGGCCTAGCCTAATCATGAACCTCCAACCCTGTTTATGTTCCATCTTACTACTATGTCACATTCACCTCCTCCAGACCCCATGGATGGTCTGAGAATCAAAGCATTTTTTTGGCCAACACAGATATTTTTACATGTTGATGTGGGTGTATATTCTAGGCTCTGCCTGTTACCTACATAAACATTACACATGTCTGCTGGACTTCAGTACCCAGTGTTTCCTTTTGCTTGGACATGGCTGGGTGCATTTTACATAGCTGTGGAGAGGAGCTGATGTATTGCCAGTGTTTATTGTGTGCCGGTGGTTGCAGGTGGCAGTGGGACTCATTTTTTGGAGACCAGAACATAGTTTTAATCACCAGACTTGATCCAAAGCAACAGAGAGAGAAAGGCGGAGGAAGGAGGAAAGAAATATAGGAAAAACAGTGACAAATGTATGAAAAGACCCTTCAATAGGGAGATAAAGTTACTAGAAGTGTAGGTGGTGGAACAAAGAGGCTTGAAGTACAATCAAATCCAGACAGCCTTAGTTTTCAGCATGCTCACCATTTGGCAGCACATGCGGCGTGTTATTTAGAAAAAGTGTGAGTCCTTCACTTATGTTTCTAAAAATTCATAACCGTGAGAAACATGCCTTAATGCATTTGCATCCCTGCTTTGGACACAGTTTTTTTTTTTTAAATAGAGCATGTGATTTCAGACAGCTGGTATGAGCATGCTCAGTGTGAAACAAGAGCATATTAAGGATAAGGATGGAATATTAGTTCAAGCGGCTGATCTCCTGGCATATGGACCATAAAAGGTCTGGATTCTAACCTTTCCATAGCGACATTGTACTGCTGAGGTGATTCACTGCTTGCCCTGGTACTGCCCTGTTAGGCGCTGTGCTTCTGATTCTAACATCTTTAAGCTTTTCCTTACAACATCCGAGGGTACCCTCTTGAAGATGTGTATCATATGATCACTTGCAATACGTTTTTTAATTGTTGCATTTTGCTTTGCAGCAAGTCAATTGGACAGGATTCATGTTCCAATAAAAGTAACAATCTTTGGCAAAATCAACAGTCTTGTTTTGTCATAGTTTTTGCAAACCCTTATTGTAGAGGAAGGTGCTGGGCCCTCGTTGGTCCAAAGAAAAAACATTGACTAAAAGCAAAAATATGTTTTTGCCCTCCAAAAGCACTCATTACCATAGTACTCCATGACACTGAAGAGAAATACTTTGTGTGTGGATGTGCTCCTTGTGGAAGGGTAGAATGCCATCCCTCACAGTGAAGTTAGCCAATCGCTGAAGTGGGCTGGCCCATTACCCCATGCTTTACTGGGTGGAAGAAACATGTGAATGATATACTAATGGACCAATGGATGAGTAGGGCTGACTGAAAGCCCTTGGGAGTTCATATATTATCCATGTGATTTAGTAAAATCAATAGGTCTTGGCTAATGTCAGACCTAATAAAAGGCCCTTAAGTGAATATACTAATTCTAGCAAAGGCCGTTGTCATTGGTAAAAAATCAGTGTACAAATCAATGCATGAGTACATCAGAAAAACAAGAGCAGTGTCGGAATTATCTTAGGTTGTCATTTCCATTAAATTCACCTCCAAAGAATCTCACTCAGCAGCATTTACCAGAAGGTTGATAGACTTACATTTAGTGCTTCATCTGGGCCAGTGTCTGCCAGTAATGAGTCTTGATAAAGCAAAGAAACACATTGAAACAGACCCCGACCGGTCCATTTATAAGGAGATCACAGTTCTCCACGACTGTCAAAGATCGGAGTTGCAACACAATATCATAGGCTGTGCTTTAAATAGGCTGAGACTGTCCGGTACGGCACTTTTTTATTTTGAGAGGGAGAGTACCAGCACTTCTCAAGAGAAATGCTATACTTTTAAGTGGAGAGTACCGACACTTCTCAGAAACAAGCAGGTACTCTGGTACAGAGAACCCACACTTTTATTTTTCCATTTCAAGCACTGATAATAGGAAACTTATATTGTCTTCTATACAGTTTTTCTTTCAGTTTTACAACATAACAAACGTATCCGTGACACAAGTGCAAACAACACAGAGTGTGAAAAGGTGCACAAGTGACTTTATATACATATACAAACACAACTGTGTAGATATCCCCCAGGTTCATATAACAATCACTGCAACTGCCTGTGAACGTTTCACAGGTATTTTCCATAAGCCAAAGTCCTTATAAACACCACAAAAGGATGGTCAATTTGGTGGCTTGGCACCGGGGAGAGGCTACTTTTGAGGGTTCTGATTTCATGGGTGCAACACAGTGGGTGTGCACAGGTGCATAAGTTATTGTTCTTAGAACCGAGAAAGTGGAGATTGGTTTGGCCCAAGATTGTTTCGAATATGGACTATCGAATTTGGAGGGACTTTGGCTGCGTATTCCGGAATCCTTGTCGCGAGTAGCCACAGAGGGCATACGCCGGAATCATTTAGTAGCCCGAATGAATTACACCTCAGAGCCTCTTATTATTCTCTCTCGTAGTTGTTTATAAAAGTCAGATGACTTGTCCTGATGAGACCCTGTAAGTAACGACGGGGTCGAACCGTCAACAGCATATCCCTTGGTTCTGAAGGACCTTGGTTTTTGTAAAATTGTGAAACATTAACAGGCATTTGCAGTGCATCATCTGCACCACTGTCACGGATGAGGTATTTTCTTTTAAACTTGAAAGAAAAAAATACATAGAAAAGAGTATATGCAGTCAAATTCTTCAAAAAGAGTCCTGGTTGTACTGATTATAATGATGAGTAGATTTTCTCATTGACTGACGTGTACATGTTCAAACTAAGTTTATCGTTGTGTCACACACCATTGGCTACCCTCTTGAGAGGCGGGCCCATTCTTCTTAATAATATGAATACCTTGGTCCCGTTGGGCTTATTGAGTTGGTCTCTGTGATAATATGTATCTCCAAGAGTAGTGACAGCAAGCAGTCAAGGGGGAGCTTACTTTTGTGTTTGCCTTGTCAATTGCTTTCATACTTATGGCACCGAGTAATGGTGCTTGATAATCTGTTAAATGCACGTTTTAGTACCTCCTAATTTAGATTATACTTTCTCCAGTATGACCATATTCATGTTTTTATGGATTTGTCAAACAAATGATTTTATTTCACATGACGAAGCTGTGCCTTTAGTTGCATATACCTCACCTCTTGTTGAGATGTTGAATATTCATCTTAGACCACACCTCTTTGAGATCTCCCTCCATTTTTCATCTAATTGAAAACGCTTCTTTGGCTGTTGCAAGCTTTTAAATGCTTACTTATCCCACCAAGAAAATCAAAGGGTAATTCAGCCAGCGGTCATAAACCTAGGCACATCAATCTACCAAAGGCGATCACTATGCCTTCTCTTTATTCGGAGTAAAACAAGTTAAGAACGTTCCTCAAATATTATCCTCACCCACCCCTGCTCTGAAAAGGGTGGGCAATGAGTTCCAGACACATCTAGCAGTGGAGAACCTTCATCCGTGAAGGACCAAGGGCTCCTGGAGCTTGATGTTTGAAAGCTGACAGTCAGGCTTCAAATGTCTTCCAGTGATTCTGTTCTCATTGCTTAGTGTTGGCAAACAAGACTTTATATCTACATACTACTATCAATTCACCCTCTTTCAGTTGAAGGGGTCTCATAGGATGGGCAGTCTTGCAGAGATGTCTCAATTATGTAAAGAGTAGCAATGGCTATCCGCGATGGACCTAAATGGTACCTATTTTCAGATATGGTTTGTTGGTGGACATAGAGTTGGTCAAGCCTACTACTAATGGCAAAAGATTCTTTCAATGCAGTTCGCCTTTCAGCATTTCAGCCCTTTATAATAGCCTGGTTGTTCAGCAGGGCTTTAGACTTCTAGGGGCAGATTTACAAGCCCCTTGCACCTCATTTACGCCGCCGTTGCGTCACTTTTGTGATGCAGCGGCGGCGCAAATCCTGCGGCATTGTGCGGGGTACTTGCAACGTGACGAATCTGGGAGATGCGTCACGTTGTAGAGCCCTGCGCCACATGTAGGCGTTCCTGTGCGGGGGGGCGTTCCGGCGCAGGAACGCCTCCTAAAAGTGGCTGAGTGAAATCTACAAGATTTCACTCAGTCACTTTTAGGCCCATGCTGTGTCAAAACCCTGCGCCTGCCTGAAGCAGGCGTAAGGATTGACGCAGCATTAACAAGCTAGGGCCCCCCAGAGCATTGTTGGAGCTGCGTCGCGCTTGCGACGCAACTCCAGCAATGCGCCACTTTTACGGCACAGATGCGTCACGCATCTGTGCCGTTTTTGCCTCATGGTGCGCCGCATTGTAAATGCGGCGCATCCATGGTGGCGGAGCTGTGGCGCACAATAACTGGCACATCCCTACTGATATGCAGGGATGCGCCAGTTATTGTAAATATGTCCCCTAGTCCTTTTTGTTTTCAAGGCCGCCCCCTAGACAGAATCACTCGGCATATGGCGGATCATTAGGATCAGGAAAGGACTTCTGGTAATTACTCACTCTATGCTCCAGCGGTAGTCTTCATGAAGGATCCCTATAAAATCAGGTGCCGCTACTATGAGTTACCTCCGTCCCTACGACCGGTGATCTACCGATGGTAGGGTTGCAGTGCAGCGATTTAGAGCTAAACGCCATCTTTACGGCTCAGGATGATTTTCACCTGTTGGTTCCAGTCGAGGGTGTTTGTGATCATAGCAGATACAACATAATACAAATATCATAGACATAGATACATGCAGCTGATGTGTTATATGTAAAAATGATGAATGACTCATGCTGCAACTTTGGAAATTAGGAGTGGTTGCTAGATAAGAACATTCCACTGTCACTATCTTGTGTGTGTCACAGCATCCCTGCCTCATACCCTTCATGAACAGGCGCACCAATGGGAGGAAATATATTTTGTTTCTATGCTTGGTTGTTATAGAGATAGATCTGATTGTGTCAGAAGATTCTCCTTTTCGCCTCCAGAAGGTGGATCGGTGTCTCTAGAGAATGCCCCAAGCTTGACTGGAGGAAAGGCATGAGTATATCCTCCTGACAAAACCTTTGGTCACTGAAAAGCTGCAACTCTCCCGTGTGCAACACATGTGTTATTTATAAATAAACCCGGTTACGTTAATCGCAGATGTGTTAATAAAGACACGATAATCTCTGAATAACCTTAAAATTACAAAAAATACTTTTTTCACGGAGACGTACCATTTTGAAAAGTGGAGGGGATGCATTTTATCTACTTCTTGTTACCCAAGCATTAAAATGTTTATGAAATCGCCTTATATTTTGTCCTAGTGTTGATACAAAAGCAGTAGAATTGGTGTAAATGGCTCTACACTGTTTTTTGCAGATATGTAAAATAATATAAAGTCGTACAGTTTGAAAAAGTGGGGAAGTTTGTTTTTGCCTTTTGAGTATATTAAATTGAGTATCGGAAATTCCAACATTTTCAATTTCTTATAATATAATATTAAAACTATAAAAACATTGAATCATATGTTCTTCTTTTCGATTCCCTTTCGATCCTGTGGGTCCTCTGTGCTGTTTTGAGCATCACAAGCTCGGATGGACTTCTCAGATTTGAGTGACTCGAAAAAGTGACTTGAACCTGTTGTGGTTCCGGCAAAGCAAAGTTTAACCCTGGTGTAGCCCCGTGTTCCAGATACTCTTACTGCTTTCTGATCTCTTACACTGGTTTCCCGACAGGTTTCAGGATTTTGGCCAACACCCAAATATCAGCAGGAAATTAGTTCTATGAGACCGAAAGTCTGACCTCAATCCACTCCAAAGACCCCACAGGTTTCTTGCAGGCAGTAGGCATCTGAAGCAGGACAAAGCCCTTCCAGGAATCTGAACTCCTTTGTCACTGTGAGTTAAAGTCAAGAGATTTGATGGTGAAATCCTATGAGACTGTGTTAGGGTCAGATATTCTTCCTTCACCTTCCAAGGGGCATATTAACAACAGCCAGCGATAATCATCGCTGGCCGTGCTTAGGGATAATTATATTATCGCAGGCTATCTCTGGCATTTATCGCCCTGGTAGCGCGTTATTAACAACGCGTTACTCCAGGGTGATAAAAATTCCAGAGATAACGAGGTTATCGCCGTTTTGCAGGGAACATCGCTGGTTTTCCAGCGATGTTCCCTACAAAAGGGCGATAACCTTGCTGATACGACCCACAGGGTCGTATCAGCATAATCCACCCCTTATGTTAGGGATGGCTAAGTCATGATTTTAGCAGACGTTAGAGTTTGGTGAAAATGGCAGTTTACGCCAAAATCTAATGCGTGCTAAAATCATGTGGACTGCCTTGTAAATATCGCGATGTAAACATCAGCGATATTTACAAGGTAGTCCATCTGGGGTACGGCCAGTGACGCCCACTTTGCATCTCATTAGAGATGCAAAGGGAGGCGTTGGGAAAAAGGGTGCTAACATGCGATTATGCATGTTGGCACCCTCTTGTAAATAGGGTGCTGTTTTTATCTCCACTTTTTTGGCTTTGTAAGCCCTTGTAAATATGCCCCCAAGTTCCTATAGGGTTCCAAGGTTTATGGGCCCTAAGCAGGATATCTGTATATCGTAGGCAGGCGCACTGGAATTATGCAGCAACGAATTGCCAAATTATGCAGGAGGTATGAGAAAATTATGCAGAGATAAAAGGCAAGTAATGCTACATAATGCAGCATAATCTGTGACAGCATTATTTCATAATGTTGCCATTTCAACCGCTATTAATATGTTTGGACATTGTTGGGGGGTAGCTATCAGGGGTGCAACAAGCGCAGTGCCATGCGGGAGCCATCTGCATCCCAATTATGCATCTTTTTCACTAGCCAACAGCAGGCAAGGGGAGCCCATTTTACAAGGCTGCATTGGGGCCCCCGGCACCCTTGCTATGCCACTGATGCTTGCTCGTCATTTGTATCAGTTTAACACCTGAATGCCGCAATCAGAAAGCGGAAAGTCACCGGTTAACCTTGGCGAGGGGTCTGCCATTGGCACAACCACATTTTGGTGCTTTATAGTGGGTAACTTTTGATCTGTTTGAGATACAGACAAAATTGTTTTGGATGGAATTTGCAAATTATGCAGCAGATGGCAGATTAATTGGCAAATGTAGAAAATTGAAAACTATGCAGAAAGTGCTATAGAATCAAAAAATTGCAACGCCCCTAACCTGAGCAAAGCTACTACTGACTCCCTTCAATTTCCCACCAAAACCACATCTACTTCTACTATATAATGATGTATTCCCTGCCATGGGGACATACTTCCCTGTCCTCCTTCCATTGCACAATTCTTCAGCCCAGTTTCCTTGAACCCTTAAACAAAGACAGCGATAAGGATGTGAGGCTTATTGGTTACAAACAAAATCTGGAACCTGGGAACCACCACTCTGAAATTGTGTGATTCTGGGACAATCATTTACTCTCCCTAATATTATAAATATACTTGAAATTCAAAACAATGTGTGGAATGCAATGTTGTTCAGTGCGAATATTCAGATCACATTTTGAGGATATACATAATATCATTCCCCAAATCTCCCATTAATGTACATTGCTCCGTTGCTATCAATCTCGATTTGTGATCTATCAGAAATATATATTCCTAACAATTCTCTGCCAACAGCTGCCAGGGGGTGGAGCTGCCAGGGGGTGTCACCACTTAGGGGAGTCACCACTCAGTGCCAGATTCCTGACCTGTCATAACATTGCACAACAGTCTCAGGACACTAGCGCTGCACAGGGATTCTGGAGGGCGTGGGGCGTTTCTAAAACAGCTCGTTTCTAAGGCTTGTTGAGTAGTCCTCACAGTCAAAACACATAAAAAAACAAGTACAGATGCACTTTACTCAATCTTGAGGCAAAATCCACACTTTCTTGATATCAACAGAATATATTTAGTTGCGGAGGCTTCATTTATATTGCTTTCCTGGAAGTAATGCAGGTTTTCAAAGTTTTTGGACACTTTATCATTCTTACATACTGTAAATATACTTACACATGGCCAATGTGAGTTATATATATCTATGTGTTTGGAAAATCAGTGTTTACGGAGGCAGCTACACCACTTCACATAAAGGGGGGAAAGTCTATTCAACGGTCTTCCTTTTATTATGGAATCTATTATACCCTTGCACAAAACATTTAAAATATAGTGCGCCTACAAGTATGTGCTTCTGGATTTACCGGTGCTGTTGACATGTTTCTATGGCAAGAAGACACAGGACTACGAGCTCCCTATCCCTCCCAAGGAGGCGGGTGTCATTGGTTACTGGTCCTATCAGCGTTAAGCGATCCATGGAAGCAGGGTGGATCCACTCATCCAGAGGTTATGGCTCCTGAATGGAGGCTCAATCTCTGGGTGAAAATGAGCAATTACCAACTGGCTGGCCAGAAGTATTGATTTCCCTGGTAATACTTCTTTTCTAAGGAGACCCTTAGGACCGCACTTGTAATACATATTCTGTGACTCCACCCTCTGGAGTTACCTAGTAATGGCTAATGCAGGGGGCAGTGCTATTGGGCAGTATGTCAAATCACTCAGACTGACACCCATAATAGAAATGTTATCTTATTGTACATTTTCTGCCAGAAATCAAAGATCCATCATCAGAAACGAGTCCTGGCCTGTAGCCAACCAGCTATTGATTCCTATAAATCTGGTATAGGTTAAAGTCCTAGAGGTGGTTTCCATTCCCTGATCATGGGGGTATTACACCCGCACACTAGTTATTGTGCCTTGAATATAACTGAAGAAGTTGACATGTAGTTGACATGTAGTCCTTTTGTATTAGGAAACATGCACAGAACACCCCAATCCTAATCCACACACGCAAGACAAACACCATATAACAGAAATATCTATAAATAGTTCAAAGATTACATGCAAGGAGGTCAAATCTAACGGCCATATTATCAAGGTCCGGCGTTAAAATTATCGCCGCTTTACCGGCAAGAAACTGCCGCTAAAGCGGCGATAATGGGCTTGATAATATGCCCTTGAGAATTCCCATAGTTCGGGTGTGAACATGGGCTTCTATTGGAAATTCTCTGTGGCATATTATCAAGCCCATTATAGCCGCTTTAGCGGCAGGTTTCTGCCGATAAAGCGGCGATAATTTTAACACCGGACCTTGATAATATGCCCCTTAATTTTCATTCCACGGGCTAGTCACAATATCTCCTCACTGCCTACACTTCGAATGAAACGAAAATGTTCACTCCCGGGGGAATACATCCTTCTAGCAGTGTAGCATGGGTTTCCAGCACCCGCGGCACGCAAAGTATCCTTCCATTTAAAAATAAATAAATTGTGCCCCTAAAAATGCCCCTAAGAATTTTTGGGCAGGTGCAACCGCCCCTCTGGTGCCCTACCCACGCTACGTCACTGCTTCATTCTATCCTCTTTAGTCTCCTGACCACTTCCTCGTGGTCTGCAGGAATCCCTCTTGGAATTTTCCATTGCTCTGTACTCGCTGGGGGGTATTGGATGAGACCCACCTGTACTTCACAGTGCTCTTTGATTGGCCTGACCACACAGATCCTTGCACGTAGCCGAATCCCTATGTAGATGTTAATGGGTGTTTCAGATAACTTCCGTTTTTGTTCGAACTATTGACATATATTTTTGTGTATATGGTCTTTGTCTTACATGCGGATGCTATTGTATACGTGTCCTATGTACACAGATTGCCTTTTAAGGCACTCTGATGCTCTTGAGCCTCGTACGTGTTATATAAAAATTGCCAATAAATAAATAAAAGAAATAAACAAGTAAATAAATTTTTTTAAACATATTTTTATTGCCATGCGACAGCAGATAGACAAATACAATCGCAGCATTGCACACTAAACAAGTAAATACTTTATACGTAAATGAATAAATGTTGTATAGGATTGGGTTTGGAAATGGTAAGTCAAACACAGTTCACGCCACACCCACCCCACTGGCATGTTTATATGTCATGGAGGCAAGCTAGATATGGCAGCTGAATGAAATAGAATTACCTGCACTTTCACAAGCAAGAATTGTTTCCAGTCTATCAAGTTAGGGATGTCTTACACCCACCTATGAATTATGTAAGGTAACAAATTAAATAGAAATGAGTGTTTGATGTTTGCTCACTGTTTTGGAGCTGTTTTACTTCATTTATTGAGCAGGATTGGAATGTCTCTTGCTCCACTACACCTGTCAGACCTGAGCTGACAATGATTAAGCACCCCGAGTGAATTACATCCTATACAAACCTACACACACATTTGGCAAGCAAATGTCCTTGTGTTACAAATCCAGCAAAATATTGCATATTTTTTGTAGACAACAAAAAAAAAGGGAAAAATGCTTGTTTCCCTTTAAAATCTTGACAGATTCATGCGCATGTCCTTTGCACAATAGGAAAGCTCTGGTCTTGTTGAAAGCCATAACGTGATTGGCCTAAGGAAGAACCAACCAGGTGTATGAGGGTAACATGTATTCGACTTCGTTGCAGAAATACAAATGATCCTTTGTTGTACATCAATGCCTCAGCCTGAAAAGGGTAACAAACTACAAAAATATATGTTAAAAGAAGTAAGGGTCCCATTTGCAGGGATGGACAAAAGAGGTAATTCTGAGGAAAATTGCTGGCTGCCTCATTCGCCCTGACCCATGCCTTTTTTCCTGTCCTCATTAATGTGGGGAAACGGAAAATGCAGATAGGAAAAACCTACACTGTCCACCACGCACTAGAAGAAACTTTACTGCATATCGGGGACATTTACTGCACATTTTTTAAAAACAACCCCTTCCTTTAGGGGGTTGCTTTTCAAATGTGTACAACAAAATGCCCGCCAGTACGTCATCTCACAAATGTATGGTGGAGGGAGGCATTTGACAATTTGCAGGAAGTGCCCCCTCGGTACTGGCGGAAGCATTTATGGTAAAAATTAGATGCCATGTGGGTCGGGTACTCTAGTTATGGTTGACACCCCTGGGCTGTTGCTGACATGGGGTTGTGTCCGCCATAGTCTAATAAGGACATGGGTTTACACTTCTTTTCTCAAATTGGTGCTTAGGGGGAGATTTCCTAATTTGTAATGTGATGCAGAGCAGTAACCAAGTTTTCTGGACTGTGCTGCGCCGGAGGGGGAAACACAACACAGGGCCACATCTAATAAGATTGGCCTGCTGCTACGGCCTTACCTGTGACTCAGTGGCGAAAGGAAACCTTGGGGGGGGGGGGCCTGCAAGGGGTGGTGAGATGGCCCCTAGCAATACCCACAGACGCGGCCCGTGCAGGTAAGAGCAGTGGGGCCGGGTGGGGGGGGATTTCAACAGACGACACAGGAAAATTAATTATTTATTTAATTTTCCCTCATGGTCATCTGTCGAATACCCCCCAACTCGACCCCACCACTCTAAGCTGAACGGGCCGCTCCTGAATACCGATACACTCGAGCTGACTAGCTGAAGGGGCCCCACTTTATGTATAGAAGACAGGAATCCCCCTCCCGTACCGCGGGGGCTGCAGGGGTGTCCATTACGCCCCAGCTCTGATGGCACCATTAAAGGCTGCCTTGTGCATTGCACAGTATTGCAAAGTTCAGTATGCACCGACTAGCGTAGGATGTGTACTGGAAGCATACCCTCCCAGTACAATTTCCAAAGTATAGACAAACATAGTAGGATCCCATACAATGAAAATGTGCTGTGAACTTCAGGACACATGTCATTTAGGTGTGTTTTTGGAGAACAGTAAACATTTATTTTCTTGTTAGCCTCTGTTTAAAGGGGCGTTAGTTTTTTATGCAAATCTGGGTCTGGCTATCTCAGTAGATAGGGCTTTGCCCCAACAACTATGGGTGTTTGTATTGTAACATTCCAGTGGCACCCCGTTGATCAATACCTTTGGTGCTAGAAAGTTTACGCCAATGCGTTGCTTTGGGCAACTTTGACTTTGCGTTACTTTGCAACAGAACATAGTGCCAGTAAATCTGGGCCATAAAGTGTTTTGGTATAAAACTCTTGAGGAACAGAAAATGTGCTAATGCCACTGGGCGCAGCCAGACGTGGACGATGTAAAAATAAATATGGGCTTGAACGATACTATGGTAAAAAGCTTCTTAGTCTCATATTCAATCCTTTAAGCCACACAGCCATCAAACATGTACACGTAATTCCTTCAAGCTTTGATGTGTCAGCTTGAATAAGAATTGGGTTTTTTAGATTAAGTGGAAATATAGAGAGATGATTCATTTTTGGAATTCACACATACCACTCTAACCCACAAACACCCAAAAGTCAAGCGTGGGTGGCAAGTTTTACTAGCTCCATTTGAGAGACTGGATAAGATACATGCATGTACATGTACGCACATACATGAATGCACGTACACATGTGCACTCATTGCACACCTTAACACACATATGCATGCACCTACACTCATTTGCACATTCTCATACATGGCAGACATTGCACATGTATGCTTACCACACATGCTACCTTTTCTTTGTGGATTTAGGATATGAGCGTGACTTTGGGAGGTAGTACATACTCAAGCACTTTTTGTATTTATCAAAACAATGTTCTTACCCTTAATCCGTGGAGGGTTAGAGATTCCGAGTCCTCCTGCTGCTTGTGGACATTGTGTGCCGAGCCTCTGATTACCGAAATGTATCTCCTTATTATCTGGTCTGCCTGAAAATAATCCCACGAGTGATAGGGAGCCAGTGGGACATCTATCGTTTCTGTTAAACCCCCTCCTGTCTGTGCAAGCATTTGCTTGTTTGAGAGGGATTGTGCTACCATGGTCTCTGTGCACTCTGCTAGCTTTACTATGTCTGCCCTCCAGGGTCGGACTGGCCTATAGGGAAATCAGGCACTGCCCGGTGGGCTGGTCTGATAGATCAGTCTGTGAGGCAGTTTTATAGCAGTTCGTGGGCCTATTTTATGGCAAGGTGGGCCAGTTTTTGCTGTTGAGTTCTCTGATATTACTATAACAATGGCCTGTAACAAACACAAATGCATGCAGTCTCACATACTTTGCAAAATACCCATATAGTATGTCTAAACATTTTTAATTGGCAGGATTTGAAAATGTGGGCCACTTTTTTAGCTATCTGGTTTGCTAATGGGGGTCACTTATATTTTGGCGCCCAAGTCTATTTTTTTCCAAGTCCGGTCCCGCTGCCTTCTCTCCATCTCACATCCATCTATGGGCAGCAGACTTGCCACCTAGGTGCCACTGCATGTCACACAAAATTGTCTCTCCTCACACGGTTATTAGAGTGGGTTTCCAGATCGTGTGTTTTGAAGTCAATTACAGATTTTGCAACCTCCCCAGTAAACACACAGGAGGAATCTCTGTGTTTTTTAGTTAGTGTAGTTGTGATCATCCTCCCCCTCCAGGCTCAGCCCCTCCACTGCCAATCCATGGCAGCCTAAACTGTGATGGATTGAAATCACCACCCTATATTTAACCCAGCCCCCTCCAAGACCCTGACTCCTCTCTCACACTGTGAAAAATGATTCCAGGTTGCCTGATCTGGGTCAGTCATGGATAGCAATCCAACGAAACACCCTAAGGAGAGGAAGTAACATCACGCATCCATCATGGTCACTCCAATTATAACACATTTTCTTCTCTTTGTCCAATAGATAGCCAGTGCTTAATTTACAAAAAAATAAAAATAAATGTAGGGGGCCAAAGTTTGTTTTTGGGCCAGGTCATGGGTGCTGCCAAGTGCCATCCATGCCAAATTCCAAGGCTTCCTAGTCTTGATTCCACCTCATGCCTCTTTCTTCCAAGACCTTACAATTTGTGACTCGATAACTCACAACTGTGGGCTCTTTTCCATCCCCGATTTCTCTCTTTTACTGTTTTCCTAGCTTACTCTTCCGCCATTGTTCTTCCTTTCCTACCTTTCTCTATTTTGTGGTGGGTCAACGTCTGATAATGACAAATAAATTCTGATCCCCAAAAATTGAGGGCCAGTGATGATTGCCTGCAACTACTGGCACACAATAAGCATTGGTTAGCCCCGCAACAACCTTTTATTTTACTACTGGGGAACCAGAGGAAGGAGATGGTGAGTACACTACTGAAAGTAAATTGAGATCTCCTTCTTCTGCTGCTTTCCCCTTGAGACAAGCGGTAAAGAGCGTAGTGTATGAGGTACCAGTCCAAGCATCTTTATCGCAATCTATGCAGTATCAGCAGGGCCCAAGGGTGAAAGCAGTCCACTGCAGCTAAACACAAGTGTTTTTTACTTTCCAAAACAGGGGCAGAGCTTCCTTCTCTTTGCTTACACTAGGACCAATGACACTGTTGCAAATATAAGTCAGAGAAGAAGCCGATGGAGGTGCCTACCGACCGGCCATGCAGCGGTCTCCCTCTTCTGTGGCTTCATCAAAAACTAACTTTCCCTACTGTCTCGCTCTGCTTCTCAATGTGCTTCTAATGTTCTTTTAAATCCACCTTTTTTGCACCATCCACCTTTGTTGCTAGGATAATGAAATTATGGCTGCTCAACATGACTTGAGGAGGAGTGAGGTGAGTGTACTCACAGGGCAGGCACTGGGCTGACCCTGACTTTTACACTCCATCACTGCTAAGCTAGTTAGAAGGAGCTCATAATGCCATGTTACGATTACAGCAGGGTTGAGAACCAGGGACCATGTTTTCTGGACAAGGAAGATGATGTGGCATTATGGCAAGAGCTGCCTACTTTGGACCTGGGGGAACCACATTAGAGTCTCGGCATCGGGTCAACATCCTGTGATTCTGGGCAAATCACTTAATCCTCCCATGCTAAAAATAAATTTTTAAATGAATGTGTCCTTGTGCAATATAAGTGATGTTCATTTGAAGTGCCCCAATACCTTCTGGTCAAGTTTGCACTGTATAAAACTGCAAAAAACTAAAAGGATATCAATACATTGCTTCCCGATCAAAGATCAGATTGGTTTTAAGCTGGGATGCTGGATGAATAATGCCGTGATAACTAGGCCTTCTTTTGGATTTTACCGTGAGGCTGGGGAACAGATCATTCCAAAGTGTACATGATAGTACTGCTGGAGACCTTCCTCCAGGACTGGCTATAAGCCGGGGGAGCTGGGCTAGGGCCCAGGGCACCTAAATTCAGTTGAGCGCACTGAGCTTGCCTGCAAAACTTCTTTTAATGATTTAGGTTGAGACAGGCCACTGGTGCCTGTTGTTTATCTCCAAGCGCTATATAAATGATGTTGGGCCCTGCCACGTAAAGAACTTATAATTGCAGCACTTCGAAGAGAGATAGGAGAGCAGAGGGGGAAAAGAATGTGAAGGGTGATAAATTTGGATTTCCCAGGGTGCCTTTCAAAGCAAAGGCTGGTTCCACCTTCCTACATGTTTCAGTTGTTTGAAAGTATTTGGTTGGTCAGGATCGAATTAGTTGATCTAAGATCTCTGGGTGAGAAACACCGAGGGACAACTTTTTATATGCATCCGGCCCTTAGCTCTAAACGAATCGATGAATGGGGAGCAGTATTTTGAATATAAGCAATTTGAGTGCTATTAGTGCTGGTTTTACCTCGTCTTCTTGTCAGAGATTGAAACATAGTGCGTCACTTTTAATATGGGAAAAAGTGACAAACCGGTGACCAAAGGGCTTGAAAATAAGCCCCACAGTCTAAAATCTTGTTGGTTCACTTTCTGGAGCCTCCCAGTAAAATCATGGACCACGCCATTGCGTATGATATTGCAATAATCAAATCGTGTCATTACCAAGGTTTGGCGGAGGGTATTTGGGGTGATTACACCAGACAAGTAAGTGTAAGAGCACGTACTTTATTGACTGTTCGTCTCCACAGCTTCCAGGAACAAACAACCTCCTGGGATTCAAACTATAGCATTCTATTGTCATGACAGTAGACATCATAAGCTTAGTAGAATGGATGAACAGAACGCTAATGAGTAATGCTAAATTACAAGAAAACAAATATTGTTCTGTTTTAGTGGGTGACGGGAAGATGCTAAAATGACAAACGGAGGTTTAATGGAGCGCTCAAGGTCTTTTGTAGATCTCGCTGTTTCTTTTTCTCTACCTCTCTTTTCTTTATTTCAGTTTCTACAACTGCTTTTCGTTGTCTGACCCTCTTCTTTTTCCACAGGTCAGGGATGTCTCCTGCAAAATTTGTAGTACAGCTAATATATCTACATCATTGTGCAAACCTTCATATGTTGTGTTATTATTGCCTCCAGTTCTCACTTGCACCGCCTCTCTCTCTCTCTCCCCTGCAACGTCACCTCTCCACTCTACATCTTTCCTCGACTAATCCACAGTTTGAATCTTTCCTGTGTGTGCCACAAATGGGATTGACACGCACATCAGCTTCATTACTGAAGACCTGGTCTGACCTCACTCTGCAGGTTTACTGGGAGAGATGTGTATATTGAACAGCAAATGTAAATAGCTGTCTCCTCCCTTTTCCCAGAACACCCCAGCAGACATGCTTTTCAGACACAAGAGGCCTCCTCGGTGCACCTATTACACAGGACGTGCGCCGCAGAGCCTCTTTCATTGTGCCGCACACTCAAGTCACAAAGCTCAGCTGTTCTCAATGGAATCCCAGTAACAAGTGAGTGCAGGGAGGGGAGATGGGGGGGCAGTGAGTATATTATCTCTGAGCAGGGAAGGGATTTATGCGCACTGGTTTCAGTGCTGTCACCACGGTTGTTTCATTCTTGGCTGTTATTGTTCTCCACATGGAGCTCAACTCCCCCTCTGATGGTGGTGGAAAACGACAAACGGCAATGTAAGAAGACGGGAGTGGGGCAGAGCAGCACCAGTGCCAGGGTACCCTCCCGGGTGAGTTGCGTGCTATAGAAATATACACACTTGATCTTCATAATGAAGTGCCTTCACTATAGAACTGGGAATCATATATATTGTGTGCCTTAATATAATTGAATATTATATATAATCATTAGAGACTTGATAAAAACCATCCTCACACTATTAAACTGTATTTACTTCAGAAACTAGAAATGTATGTAAAAGTATGCACTAATTTTTTCGCATTGGTATTCAGAATCTAGTTCTTAGTCACACTTTTATTCGTACATTTAAAGCTATTTGAAGTTATCTCACATTTACTGAAATGTAACATAAATCGAATGTACTGACGTGTTATTTATTTGTTGTATTTGTGTGTGGGCACGCATATAAAATGTGCACCATTGAGTTAATACGTTAAATTTGCATGAATAGGTCTGTATTTCTTTCTGCATAAAATACTGTTTTCCATTTCTACGTGTGTGACTTTTCCCTTGAAGGCACGTTCACATGGTTTGTTAGTTTAAGAATAGATGTAACGGGGGAGGCACGCGCAATGCGACCCAAGATGCCCCTCTGACTCCGGAGCTCCACGCTGCCTCAGGCACTGCCGGTGTAATTACAGCGGTTTCCGTGCCATTTTTCTTATGGACTGGTGCCTTCTCAAGAATGAATACCTACTCTATGTAAGCTACTGTCTTTTTCTCCACAATGCTCCTTGCTGGACCTGACATATTCCAGGTGACTTTCAAGGTTGCCTGGCGGTCGCCATTTTATATCTTTGCATTTTGAGGATTTCTCCTCAGAGCGTGGCTTGCCTAGATCAGTGACATCATTTCTACAGTATATTTAATTCTCCCTCTTATCCCTGCCATATTTCTTATTATTAGGGAAGTTTATAAAGCGCATGGTTACGCAGGAAGCGTGTCCCCGCGCTACATTTGCAAAACTCGAAGCAGAAGTGAGGAGGGGTTCAGTTACCTTGAGAAAAGGTGAGTTTTTAAGTTTTTCCGGAAACTTGATTCCGAAGGGTCGAGGCGAAGATTAAGAGGCAGGGCATTCCAGCATTTCGCTGCCAGATGGCGAAAGGAGCGTCCACCCATGCGGGCCTTTCTGATCCTAGGGACCACCAGTAGACCTGTATGAGAAGAGCGCAAAGCGCGTGAGGTTACATACTTGATGGCTAGGTTCTGGAGTGGTGCCGGCGCTTTCCGCGCAAGAATGCGAGAACATGTACAGAGGGCCTTGAATTCCACTCTGCTTCTTACTGGCAGCCAGTGAAGGCTATGAAGAGCAGCTTTGGTATCTGATCTTTTGGGGAGTTTTAAGATGAGGCGAGCTGCCGCATTCTGCAATACCTGGAGGCGTTTTACTGCCTTACAGGTGGCACCTAGGTACAGTAGGTTGCCATAGTCCAGGCGTGATGTCACAAGGGCGTGTACCAGTGTTCTTCGGGCGGATATGGGGAGGAGGGCAAGGACCTTGCGTAAGACTTTTAAGACGCTGAAACAGACACCGGCCACTCGGTTTATTTGGGGTCCAAAAGACAGATCAGTATCAAACCATATGCCAAGGTTTTTGACCTCCTGACGAGGCAAAGGAGCCTCCCCCAGACAAGGGGGCCACCATGCCGACGACCACGCGGAAGGGCTCCCCCCTACCACGAGTACCTCTGTCTTGCTTCCATTTAGTTTAAGGCAGTTGGTGGACATCCATGTAGCAAGGTCTTGCATGCAGGCCTTGAAACTGTTCGAGGCAAGTCCGGGCTCTCGCGATAGGGAGATGACCAGTTGCGTGTCGTCTGCGTATGACACGATTTCCAGACCATGGCTCGCGGCAATCGAAGCCACTGGGGAGATGTAGAGATTGAACAAGGTTGGGCTTAGGGACGACCCTTGGGGAACGCCCTGTCCCAAACTCATGTCTCTCGAGTAGTGGTCGCCAAGGCGGACTTGGAAGCTCCTCCCAGTCAGGAAGGATTGGAACCATAGGAGTGCAGCTTCAGATATCCCTCCATTATTCAAACACTGTAGCAAGTTGGCATGAGCTACAGTGTCGAATGCTGCACTCAGGTCCAGTAGGATGAGGGCCATGGTGTGACCCTCATCCGCCCCCTGACGGAGAGCCTCCACTGCTGTTAGGAGTGCGGACTCTGTGGAATGACGGGGACGGAAGCCGAATTGAGTGTCATGTAGTAATGCCGCTTTTTCGACGAAGTCCATCAGTTGTGAGTTGACCAGTTTTTCGGCTACTTTGGCCAAATAGGGAAGAAGTGAAATAGGACGTCGGTTCTCTAGTTTCTCGAAACTGATGGTCGGTTTCTTCCTTAGGGGTAGGACTACCGCCTTTTTCCAGTCTTTTGGTACAGTTGAGCTATTAAAGGATGTGTTGAGTAGGTGTCTGATGTAGGGTTCTAATACCGCTAGACTGTCTGTCAGACGTTTAGGTGTAGTAGGGTCGCGAGGAGAACCCGACTTCACGGATTTACAAATTTGTACGAGGTCTTCAGGTGGAGGGATAACAAAGTGGGTCAGTCTGGGTCTGTTACCCCATTCCCTGGGGCTTTCGATGAATTCTGCACCCGTTATGGGCTGTGTAGGGAACGCTGCGTATATTTTTGCTATTTTCTCGGAAAAAAAGTTAGCAATTTTATTGCATGCGTCGGGGGAGCAATCATCTGGGACACTGGATGATTTCCCACTCGAGAGAGTTTTGTAGAGCGAAAACAGCTCTTTAGTGGAATTACTGGCCTCACTGACTCTAAGCGTGTAGTATGCTGTTTTGCTCTTTCTAATTAGGCCATGGTAGAGTCGCCTCTTAGTTAAGTAGGTGGCTCTAGATTCTTTAGAGAAAGTCTTGCGCCATTCTCTTTCGAGTTTCTTCAGTGCGGTTTTTAAGGCTCTAAGTTCATCATTGAACCATGGAGCTGTTTTTTTAACACGGCCCCCAGATTTGGTCCTTTGAAGAGGAGCCGTGTGGTCAAGTGCCTCAGTAATACGTTTGCACAGGTTGGTGTTGGCTGTGTCAGCGTCAACCCCCCCCGGGCTCCCCCCTTTAATCAGTGCCTCGCAGAATTTATGCTGGGAAAAGGTAGCCCAGTTCCGTCTAAGATGATACAGCAAAGCCGGCTGCGGAGGTCTATTTCCGGGGATGCGAATGGAGAAGGGAACTAAGTAATGGTCCGACCAGGGGATGGGAATAGGGGATTTGGTTTCTACTTCCCCCCAATTAGCAAATATGGGATCCAAAAGGTGACCCAACTGATGTGTTGGACCGCTCACAATTTGAGTCAGCTGGAGGGCACCTAATACCTGACTGAAGTTCGTGCTTGTACTGTTAGATGGGTCATTGAAATGTATGTTGAGGTCACCAAGTACCAAGAATTTGTTGTTACATAAGGCGGTCTCCATGATACTTTCGACTAGACTTTCCTCAAACTTGGCAATAGGACCAGGGGGTCTGTAGATTAGCATGCCCTTTAGCGTCTATACTTCTCACGGGGAGGAACATTTTTTTCCAGAGGGATTTCGCTAGTTTCTGAGTGCTATATGCCCTATATCTTTATTGGGTTTTTTTACCTCAAAAGTTTTCTTGGTTTACCAGTTTGGTTCATGGGCAGAAGCAAGAAGTTATTGCACTCTAACAAGACACATACCATTAGTGAGCCTGTTTCTAACTCTACACATACTGTACCTTACATTAATTCTCTGCATTCATCTGGGGGAATGGCGCAATCTGTCTCATCTAGACCTGCAGCTTCGCCTATTCCTATGCCTAAAGTACAGTTACCACTTTCTGCCAATGAAAGGCTCAAGCAGGATCCTCCTTCTCCGCCCAAATCTTTATCCCCGGTCTCTTTGGACGTTGTTTTTGAAGAAATAGGCGCTCTGAGACCCTTTGCTGAGGAAGAAAATACTTGTCTACAGGTTCTGGACAGTAAATGGTCATCTAGGGATTCTCATTTATCCTTGGTGGAACAAAAGGTCAGCAATGTACAGGATGCATCTGCCAGAATTGCTTCTTTGGAGAGAGGTTGTACTACTACAAAAATATGCTGAGGATCTTGAAAATAGAAATTGGCACAATAATCTTCCCTTATACGGCCTTCCAGAGGGCATTTAAGATGACCCTGTTACTTATTTTACCGCCTTTCTTCCAAAGCTTTAGGACCTTCCTGCATCGACCAAATTAAACATTCAACGTGCGCACAGACTAGGTCTGAGCCTATCTTCCTCATCTGCTTCTTCAAAACCCCGCAGAGTAATTATTTTTTCTCTGGAATTCACTGATCTATACAAGTCTTAAATGCAGCCAAGCTCAGGAAGCAAATACTTTGGTCTGGCGCAAGATTGTGTTTGTCTCAAGATGTTTCAATGACTACTGCTAAATGACGGAAGGAATTCCTAGATCTGCGTCCTGCCCTTCGCACTCTCGGTACACACTATGGTTTATTCCACCCTTCTTTGTTTAAGGTTACCTTTCAGAATAAGACTTCTTCACTTGATGATCCTGCAGATCTCAGGAAATATATTAATTCTCACTTTACATCCTAGATGGAGATGTCTGGTCCTTCCTCTATAACTTGACTTTAATTGTTTTCACTTGCAGTGTTTTATTCATTTTTTGCTTACTCTGGAGACTGTTTGTCTTGATATCTGTTTTCTTTTTTGTTCACATTGTTTCCTTAATGTTATTGCAGGTTTCTTGTAATTCCTCAACACCCGCTTCCTGTGCGTTTTATATGGTATCCTGATGTGGTGCGTTGTTCCCTGTTAGATGTGCTGTCTTCATATGTCTGTCGCCACTACTTACTCCTCCTGTCTTCCCATGAAGGTACGTATTACAGATTCTGACATGTACTTTCATTTCTTGTTGTCCTTTTTCTTCCCTCCATCCCTTTCTTTCCTTTTCTAGTCTTGTATTCCTTTCCTGTTTGATGACAATATTGTAGTCTTTCCCCTCTCCTCTTTCTTTTTCTTCTATCTATTCTCTTCATTTTTTCGTATCACTGATAAAATATATATGTAACAAACATCGATGTTCTAAATATTGCAAAACATATCGACTGCAAAAATATCGAGGTAAGTACAACCATATTGAATCAAAAATATCAAGGTAAAAAATATAGATGTAAAAATATCGATTTCAAAATATATATAAAATAAAATAATATGAAGAAAATATATTAAATATTAATATTTTTAAACAAAATAAATTACATTTAATATACAAAATATATCTATATATATCAATAATTTAAAATAAAATAAAACATTCTATAATAAAGGGTCACCAGTAGGGAAAGTGTTGGATTGCAGATGGGCAAAAATTACTATTCCCACTCCAGTGAAAGCAACAGTAGGAAAAGTGTCGGATAGCGGAGGAATTAAATATACTATTCCAACTCCTGTAAGTGCAACAGTAGTGAAAATGTTGGATAGCAGAGGGGTAAAAATTACTATTTCTACTCCAGTGAGTGCAACCAGTAGGGAAAGTGTTAGACAGTGGAGGGGTAAAAATTACTTTTCCCACTCAGTTTTTTTCATAGCCAATTTTATTGATTTTTGCAAGAGACATTCACAAAAAGACAAAAGACCAACAGCAGGTTCAGATCTCAGCACATATGAGAAACATAGGGGGTCATGCATGCGGCGGTCCCGTACATACCATTAGGATGCACCCACCACACTAACATTGCGGCGGGCGGTGCTCTCAGTGCCTTTTTACTTCACGTTCCCAATCGGCCAGTTAACTGCACACTCACACTGAGTTTTCAACGCCAATAATACCGACACACTACATCTTCTTAACTCATCGCCGCTACCGTCTCAGGACACGCCCTGCTCAATACACGTACCTGAATGAGAATATCAGTACCCCAGTACGTCTTACATGTGCCCAGCTCCCTAAGACAATTTTTAGCAAATAGAACATAAGAAGCTAATTGGACAATCTTGGAAAGCATATAAACTCTCAGTACTTACCACAGCAAGCCTTTTACGATATCGATCATCTTAAAAATTGCCATTATTGTATTTGCTTATTGAGACAAATTTACAACCACGTCTTTGAACCATATACAATTCCCCTCAATAACACTACATGACAGGTATGTCTGCCGCGTGTTCGAACTCCACTTGCTCACAAGAGGTTGGACATGAATGCTGTATCTAACTTATAAAGAATTGCCATTTTCTTATTTGCTTTTTAAACAAACTGTTCCAATTGAACAATACGTATTTCATTTCAAGTCCAGTTACTTCCTCTAAATGTTATCAGGATGTATCTGTCTTTTTTCTTTCCCTTCCCCACTTTAGGCATTCCCTGACCTACAGTTCACTAGAGCGTAACTTGATCTCTGACACTGGTTTTGGTCAACATCCATTTCCTTCACATCAAACACCTCTCTCTTGGTCCTGACGAAAGCCTTTACGTGAATGAGGGTTTTTTTAACCATATGACGGAAAGAACCACATGAACCCTGGTAACAGGCACAAGTGATCCATTCTCCTTGATTATATACTAAAAATCTAACACATATATTAAAAATACAAACAAATCTTATACAAAAAAGATAAATCGCACTCTTATAAAATATATACTGAAATACATAACATTAATGTAAAATCTATATTTTTCACAACTATATCTTTGCAAACAATATTTTACACCTCAATATTTTCAACATCGATATTACTTACCTAAATTCGATATTCTTGACCACGAGAATTTGTATATCTATATTTCTGACCCACGATAATTTTAATTTGATATTTCTGTAAATCAATATGTTTCTTTCGATATTCTGGCTCTGCACTGTTTTTTCACTGTTGATCGTATAATTATATATGTATTCTTGTTATCTTATATTTAGAGTTATTTCTTGGAATGTGAAAGGTTTTGTTAATCCTATTAGGAGACTGAGAATTTTGTCCAATTTAGCCTTCTATAATCCAGATTTGTTTCTTTTGCAAGAAACACATCTCAAGGAGTCAGAGGAATTAAAGTTGAAAAGTGGTTGGGTAGGTTCTGTTTTAGTGTCTCCTACTTCCACCAAGAAAATGTGAGTAATTATTTTATGTCATAAGAAATGTAAATGTACAGTTGTGTCTCAGGAGACTGATTCTGAGGGCAAGTGGTTGGTAGTTAAACTGCTCATTAATAATATTTCTTTGATAGTATACAATGTATATGGCTCGACACAGCTGAATTATTCTTTTTCACCTGCTGTTGCAATAAAAATGTATTCAATTTAGGGATTAACTTTTTCATTTTGGGGGATGACTTTAATCAAATTGTTGATCCATTTATTGATTGTAAATCCCAAGTTTGCTTTATTCCCCATAAATCTTATAAACAGTTTCTTAACACCATTTCTCAGACACCCCTTGAGGATGCATGGAGATTATGTCATCCTGATGCAATGGATTTTTTTTTCTCTCCACCTCATGGTCCTCTTTCTTTCTCAATATTTAACTCAAAACCTCATCTCTTTCTCTATTGAACCTATTGTTATTTCTGATCATGCTCCGTTTGCTGTTGATTTTGACTTGCTCTCTGCACAGCCCGGGTCCGCTCAATGGCGTTTTAATAATTCTCTTTTATAGGATCCGCTGTTTTCTCCTTCATTTATTTCTTTTGCGGATGAATTTGTTCTGCTGAATAATGATTCAATTTTTCTTCTCATTTATTATGAAAACAATTTATAGCAACAGCTTGCGGATTTATTATAGACTATGGGGCATATGCATCAACATTGGCATTTGCGATTCCTTGTTAGCGAAAAATAAGGATTCGCTAATAAGGAATAGCAAAAGGCTATGCATGTAGGAATCGCTATTCAAATAGCGATTCCTTAACTTTCCTTAATTGCTACTAGCAAATTGCGAGTAGCAATTAAGGAATGCCATCCCAATCATTCCTATGGGCCTCCAGGCCCATAGGAATGAATCGGAGATTGCATGAGCAAATAGCGAGTACCAGTAGGTTCTCGCAAATTGCTCATGCAATTTCAAGGGTGCAAGGGTGTCAAAATGACACCCTATTGCACCCCTGAAATTGATATGTGCACATATGTTGCACACACACATGCTCTAAGGGCATGTGTGTGCGCAACATGAAACTTTGAAAAATGCACAAAAGTGCATTTTTCCAAGTTTTAGCAAATTACCATGCAGTTCATCCTCATGGTAATTTGCTCCCCCTATTAGCGAAATCGCTAATTTTTTAACTTTGATGCATTGCATTTAAGGAATCTCACTTTGGGATTCCTTAAATGCAATCGCTATTTAAGGAATCGCTATTTAAGGAATCCCTATTTAAGGAATCGCTATTTAAGGAATCCCATTTATATTCCATCTATTCATTTTATGAAAATAGATTCTCTCCTTTCCAAATTTCTTTGGAAAAATAAAAAATCTAGAATTTCTTTAATACAACTCCGGAAACCAAAATCTAGCGGGGTGTTAACTTTCCTGACTCAAATTTATCATAAAGCTTTTTGCCTCAGTTTAGCCTCTGAATGGCTTTTCTTGGAATCTTTCCCCGTCACACCTTTATGGCTTATCATTGAACATTCTTTACTTGCTCCTTTCTCTCTAAAATAGAAAAGAGGTACTGACCTTTTCTTCCAACAATGTTCATACTTCTCTCCCCCTATTTAAACATACTTTCTCCCTGTTGAGACCGCTCAGTCAATTGAAGATTACTTTTAGAGACTCTTTTTTGCAATCTCCGATTTGCCATAATTGCCTCATTACTATCAAGAATGGGCCTCTCTAATGGAAGTCCTGGCGATTGCAGGGGATAATGTGGGTTCATGATCTATTTGATGGTATAACCCCTTGTTTGTTCCCACAACTTCAAACTACTTTTAAGTGTCCTTGCTCACTTTAGTACAAATTCTCCATTCTAATGGCACCCATTTTGGAGACCTTTTATTCGCTTGCTGTGACTGTAACTCATCCTATGGAAAATTATCTTCTTAAAATACTTACTTTTCTTCCTAAAGCTTCACTGATTTATAAATTCTTCTTAACTCCCGATCCTGTTCCTGGTAAGACTAAGGTGGAGCTTGCCTGGGAAGCGCACTTGGGTTGTGTTTGGAGCATCAAATTCTGGAATAGGGTTTGGACTCGATCACTTAAGCTTTCTAGATCTGCATCTACTACTCAATCTATGTTAGTTCTGTATCACAGCTTATATTCACACCTATACATAGCTATTGTCTCTCAAACAAATTATAAGTGCTGTTGGACATGTAACTCTACCTCAGCTGATTGAATGCATCTCCTCTTTCTTTGTCCTTCTACTGCCTCCTTTTGGAAAAAGGTTTGGTCCTATATTTCCTTCATATTTTCACAGGGAGTTTATTAGGTACTTTGAGTTTGACTAAGCATGAACATGGTTTATTGTACCTTATGTTGGCTTTGGACTTCCAACATATTGCACTTAATTGGAAAAACTCATTTAATCTTTCGGTTCAGAATTGGTGGAACAATCTATGTCATTACCATCAATTGGGTATTGTTTTTGCCTCTTCCTGCAAGCTATTTGTTAACAGAGATTTATACTGGTTACCATTAACAACGTATCTAAATAAGATTACAAAAACCAAACTTTCTCGTACTTATTCTGAACATTTTAAACCTCAGTGAACTATCAAACTTCTCTGATCTTTCTTATTTAATTTTTATTATTATGTTATATTTGTCAAATGGTATTGCAATTTCCTCGCTGATGTTTACTGTTATGCAATAATACTTGATCTCCAGTTGTAAGAACTTTTCTTCCCCCTACCCTTACCCTCCGCCCCCCAGTTTTTACAGATGCTGTTTAAAATGTACATAGCTTTCTGCTCTGTTTTTATGGCTTGCTTATTACATACCTTTTGCTCTCACATGTTATCTTTATTGCCAGCTCATTGTGACGTTTTATTAATACAGCTTATTAAATAGGGAAAAAACATAGATGTAACTCTTTTTCACGCCCTCCCATCTCTTTACTACATTTCTACTGATGCTTTTAGTTGTCTTACCCCATCCTTTTTCCACTGGCCAGGGGGGATGTCTGCAGCAAAATCTGAGGTACAGGTATCACATCTACATCATTGTGCAAACCTTCATATGTTGCGTTATTATGGCCCCCAGTTCGCACTTGCAACGCCCTTCTCTCTCTCCTGCAACGTCACCTCTCCACTGAAACACTATCCCATCTCTCTACTAATCCATTGATTGAATCTTACCTGTGTGTACCCCAAATGAGATTGACACGCACATCAGCTTAATTGCTGAAGACCTGGTCTGACCTCACTCTGCAGGTTTACTGAGACAGATGTGTATATTGAACAGCAGATGTAAATAGCTGCCTCCCCCCTTTTCCCAGAACACCCCAGCAGACATGCCTTTCAGACACAAGAGGCCTCCTCAGTGCACCTATTAACACAGGGTGCATGCTGCAGAGCCTCTTTCATTGACCACACACTCAAGTCACAAAGCTCAGCTGTTCTCAATGGTATTCCAGTAACAAGTGGGTGCCGGGAGGAGGGTGCTGGGCGGTAGTGAGTATATTAGCTCCACGCAGGGAAGGGATTCATGCGCAATGGTTTCAATGCTGTTGCCGCGCTTGTTTCATTCTTGGCTGTTATTGTTCTCCACCAGGAGCTCAACTCCACCTCTGACGGTGGTGGAAAAGAACAAACATGCAAGGAGACGGGAGGGGGCGGAGCAGCACCAGTGCCAGGGTACCCTCCCGGGTGAGTAGTGTGCTATACAAATGCACATAACAAAAGTGTGTGCTCAGAAGTGTGTAATTAAAGGTAGTGTGTGTGCCTAAGGCCCAGATCACCAGTGTGGAGTGAAGCAGCATAATTGTGGCTCCATTCTTGCTTCACAAATACGCAACTAATATGTGCACTTAGCACTACATACCTGTGTGTCCTAACGTTATTAATGTAAAGGGGTTGCACTTGAACTGTGTATGAAGTGCCTTCTCTGTAGAACTGGGAACCATATATACTGTGTGCCTTAACATTATTAAAAATAATATATACTCATTAGAGACTTGATAAAAACCATCCTCACGCTATTAAAATGTATTCACTTTAGAAACCACAATGTTTTATGTAAACCTATGCACTTACTTTTTCACATTGGTATTCATAATGTAGTTCTTAGTCCCACTTTTATTTGTGCATTTAAAGTTATTTCACATTTACTGATATGTAACATTAATCTAATGGACTGACGTGTTATTTATTTGTAGTTGTATGTGCACACACATATTATTTGTGCACCATTGAGTTAATACGTAGCGGCGACTGGTAACATTTGAAAGTGGTGGGCCTAAAAGAGTGCCCGGTAGCGAGTGAGCCTAGCAAGCGAGCCCGACCACCATAAGGGGAGTTTGGTGGTTCTCCTCGCCGTTTTTGTAATCAGCATGGTAGATTATGCAAGTTAAGCAATTGGCCACACCTGGGGGTACAAAGGCAACAATGGTAAGACTAGTCACCAATACAATGATCTCTCATTCTGCTGTTTGTCCAGCACCTGAATACCCTCACGGGTGGCAAGTAGAGATCTACAAATCTACTGATTGATCAAAATTAGCAATCCCCAGTTCTCTCCGATCTACCTACTCAAACCATTTTCCTAACAGGGAAACAATTCCTTTTCAGCGGATGGCTCAATGAAGTTTTAAACAATAGTATTCGACAAAATTCCAAACTGCTTGAGACACTTGCTTGCTGGCGAGTACCTTTTGGCTCCCTGAGACTTAAACGGCACTCGCCCCTTGGGTGGCAGTCTATCATAGCAACACATTCTCTTTCCATTGTGGAAGGACACACCCTATTGCAGGACGGAAACCCCTGCATGCACGTCTAGTACATGCAATTTTATACAAAAATATCAAAGCAGCCGGCTCAGAATAGGCTGCGAGACCAATGCCGCTGCACCAGCCTTTAATGTGTGCTGGATCAAATACAGAAAAATATTTTGTAACAAAGCACAAAGACAGTTCCAAAATAATATTAAAACATTCTTTAGTTTTCTAAACAACCACGGGCCCTCGTTTAACCTTGGGCATTTTATGTCACATGCGGGAGTGAACCTTGGAAAATGGAACCTTGTTATAGGAAGGACGGCCTCGTGTTACTACGGATTATTTTCAGTAAACATGTCGGGCAGTGCATTTAATGAGGCCGTTGTGCAGCCTTAACACACAGCTAAGTGCATCTGACAGCAGCTTCACCTGATGAACCGAGCGTGGTGGATGCTGGGAGAGGGATAGCCACCCTGTCCTCATCGCCTGACGGACCTCAACCACCGTCAGCCAGAGAGCGGCAAAACCCTCCCCACAGGCCAGGAGATGCCCCTGCGCAGACTAGCATACTGCCGGATGCAAGTGTTGATTCTGCACGCTGGTTGATTATTTTCTGGTTTTTGACGCAACAAAAACACAGTAGTGCACGGGGTCATATCTGATCATCGACTCCGTCTCCTTAACCGAATCTGCAATTGTTGTTCACTTCAGAAAGAAAGACGTATCATTCAACAGCTTGCCAGGGCCCTGGATAGAGCCTACCTTCACTTCTGCTGCCAAAATCCGCATGGCCATCGCCTAGGAGTGTCCAAAACCACTGTACTGTTGATCATGAAAAGGAACCACTAGAACCTGCTGTAAAACAGAACAACCCAGCAAGTCCTGGCCAATCCAGATGCTGCTCCCTTGCTGAGAGCAGCACCAGGATTGGATCGGGCAGGTGGACCCAGAGCTCATTCTGAGTGTAGGGAGCTTCAGCTGCTCCCCCACCTCCTCACTATGCGCAGATAGTGATAGGCTTCCTCTGCGCATGTCGGGCTTGCCGCAGAAAGGCAGTCGGACAACCTAACGTTCAATTTGAAGTGCGAGTGTGTCGAAGTGAATCGAAGCCCCACCCACTCATCACCAAGCAACCCAGCTCCAGCGACTCTTTATCAACAAAACAAAATGCATAGTGCCCAAGGTTAGAAAACAAATATCCACCGTAATGATAATGTGCACCAAACGCGGGGGCTGTGGGGACCAACCATAGGGGGGCAACACCCAACGTTCCCACAAAGGAGCCGTCTCTGTTAATATGCTAAATTAGCATGAATAAGCCTGTATTTCTTTCTGCATAAAATAATGGTTTACATTTCTGCTTGAGTGACGTTCACATGATTTGTTAGTTTACGATTAGGCAGGGCTCGAGTCGGGGTACCACGCGGGTGGACGGCGTCCCCCCACTTATTTTACCAGGTTTTTCCGGGTGGACGCCGTCCCCCCTGCCCAAAAGCTGGACAGCATTGTGTGAGCAGAGAGCCCGGGTGGGAGGGAAGTTTCCCGTAAATTACCAAAGATATGCTAATATTTGTAATTGGAGACTTTAAGAGGCACCGGTGGTGTGTGCAGGCTGGAGTGATTGGGAGGCGGAGCGAGCAGGCGTTGGCGGTTAACGCTTGGAATGTGTGTCCTTCTGTATCTTGTGCACTTCGTTGTGCAACTGGGGCACCCCCTCGGGGGAGTGGGGGGGAGGGGGGGTTGCAAAGGACATCGAGGAACAGACCAGGGGTAGCAGTGCTGTGAAATGCCCTGTCATCTAAAGGCATATGAATACTCATGAGATTCCTGTTGTGACGTCACTTCCGGTGACAGCGTCCCCCCACTTCTTTTCATGAGATTCCTGTTGTGACGTCACTTCCGGTGACAGCGTCCCCCCACTTCTTTTTTTAGGACTTGTGCCCTGCGATTAGGTGTAACTCTTTTTCTCCGCCACCCTTCTCTTCCAGTTTATACTGCTGCTTTTCGTTGTCTGACCCCATCCTTTCTCCACAGGCCAGGCATGTGTCCTACAAAATTTGCAGTACAGCTATCACACGTACCTCATTACGCAAACCTTCAAATGTTGAGTTATTATGGCCTCCAGTTCTCACTTTCACCACCTCTCTCTCTGTCTCTGTCTCTGTCTCTCTGTCTCTGTCTCTCTCTCTCTCTCTCTCTCCTGCAACGTCCCCTCTCCACTCCACCTCCTCCCTCTACTAATCCACAGTTTGAATCTTCCCTGTGTGTGCCACAAATGGGATTGCCACGCACATCATTCTCATTGCTGCAGTCCTAGTCTGACCTCACTCTGCAGGTTTACTGGGAGAGATGTGTATATTGAACAGCAGATGTAAATAGCTGCCTCCTCCCTTTTCCCAGAACACCCCAGCAGACATGCTTTTCAGACACAAGAGGCCTCCTCGGTGCACCTATTAACACAGGGCGCGCGCCGCGGAGCCTCTTTCATTGTGCCGCACACTCAAGTCACAAAGCTCAGCTGTTCTCAATGGAATCCCAGTAACAAGTGAGTGACGGGAGGAGTGGGGGGGGGGGGGGTAGTGAGTATATTATCTCTAAGCAGGGAAGGGATTCATGTGCAATGGTTTCAAAGCTGCTGCCACGCTTGTTTCATTCTTGGCTGTTATTGTTCTCCACCTGGAGCTCAACTCTCCCTCTGACGGTGGTGGAAAAGAACAAATGGTGATGCAAGGAGACGGGAGGGGCAGAGCAGCACAGGTGCCAACGTACCCTCCCGGGTGACTTGTGTGCTATACAAATACACATTTATTATTTATTTATTCCAGTATCCTTGGTACAGCGCACAACTCTCTCCCGGAGGAGTATCACGGCGCTGTGCTGATCATGGCAAGAGAGGATATTCTAAAACAGCCAGGTTTTTAGCATCTTCTTAAAGTTTGTAAAATCTAGGCAGATGCAAAGAGGAAGAGGGTGTTTATTCCAGTAGAATGGGAAAGTGTGAGAAAAGGATCTGCCCGTAAATTTTGAGGTACGGATACGTGGGGTCAGCAACAGCGCTTTGTTTGAGGACCTTAGTCATTCGGGAGGCAGATAGTGACAGAGTCATGAAGTCAGATAGCCTGGGCAAGCCTTGTGAAGTGCCTTATGTGTCAGACAGCAGAGTTTGAGCAAATCGATTTCTGAAAAGCAACCATAACAAAAGAGAGTGCTCGGAAGTGTGTAACTAAAGGTAGGTGTGTATGCTTTAGGCATGTTATGAGTGGGGAGTGAAGCAGCATAATTTTGGCTCCATTCCTGCACGTCACAAATACGTACCCTATATGTGCACTTATCACTACATACTTGTGTGTCCTAACTTTATTAATGTAAAGGTGTTGCACTTGAACACAGTACTGAAGTGCATTCCCTATAGAAATAAGAATCATACATACTGTGTGCCGTAACATTATTAAAAATAATATATACTCCTTAAAGACTTGATAAAAACCATCCTCACACTAATAACATTTAATTACTGGGAAACGAGAACGTGTTCTGTTAAAGTATGCACTGATGCTTTTGCATTGATATTCAAAATGGATTTGCACATATAAAGTTATTTTACATGTATTGAAATACAACATAAATCTAATGTGCTGATGTGTTATTCATTTGTAGTTGTATGTGCACGCGCACATTAAATGTGCACCATTGAGTTAATACACTAAGTCAACGTGAATAGGCCTGTATTTCTTTCTGCATTAAATACTATTTCCATTTCTGCTTGTGTGACTTTTCCCTTGCAGGTATGTTCACATGGTTTGTTGGTTTAAGAATACATGTAGCTCTGTACTATTGATATAGAGCTTGTGAAGAAGGCTTTGACTAGGAACATGGAGAGCCAGAGTATTAACTCACAGGCTTTGTTCAGCAATGTTCAGAGGGGTCACAGGTACCCAAGGACAAAGTAATTCTCAGGACTAACTTTGAAGAGTTCAATAACGTTGCAGATCAATGTGAGAATGGAAAAGACAATGGAGCCTCTGATGGTGTCATCAAAGGGTGTTACCCAAAGAAAAGATTTGTGTGGTATTAACTAGTGTCTTCACAGGCTGATGTTGGCTACTTTTTCTTGGACGTTTAGAGGTACAGACCTCAATGCTTACCCCTTTGATTCTTTGTTGAGTGTGACTTAGGCTAACACTTATCTCTCTATCTATAGAAGACTCTTGACCGAGCTTCTGAAATGCAGTCACCTTCCCACAATTTTTCAAATTTTTGTCTTTTTCTGGATTTTTCCAACCTTTTGAGATTCTTTTAGACGTAACCATCCTCATTAGTTTAGACTCTATATATGAGGACTTTAGACTGTACTCATGTTTAGGAGAGAAGATCGAAGACTCTTCTCTGAACATCAGATTCTACTGTTGAGTCTTTGTATTGCTTGGACTGAACTTCTTGTTTGCCTCATACTGATGTGTCTGAACTTCTTCAGGAGGTTTAGCTGTCCAGCTATGATTCTGTACCTTTTTCAGCATGGCATTGAGATTCTTTTATATTAACCTGACTGTTATCTTGTAATAAAACTTCTTAATTTTAATAATTGAGTACTGTTCCTTTTTGTGTGGCTAAATGGGTTACACTGTTACTTAAATGTGATTCACCAAGTGCTAACTCCTATCACCTCTGAGTCGCACAAAAAGATCTATCAGTTAACCAATGCTAAGAGGGTCGGCCCAGAGCTAGATCAGGAGCACTTGATAAATCCCAGCACCACAGGCTGAGAGATTTACCTTGTGTGGTACATACCTCCTATTTCAAACTTATTTCACTGAATTCTGCATGTTATCGGTTTTACTGGCCAGGTTTGACCTGTGCGGTTTGCCTCACGAAAATATCACGGGTACAGTAATGACTGCGATATGTGCAGTAACAGGAGTTCCCGCACATATCAGTGGGAAAGCCTATCTTCAAACAATGGCTGCAGAGTAAACAAGCATTAAAAAGCCAAAAGGTCTTACTAATTTTAGGTGTGTGTTCTTTGTTGGAATGGCTCTACTTTCTTGTTTGATGCTGTTGTATGAAGTAGACAGAAGCCTTCGTTCATATCTGCTATGCACCTCAATGCATAGGACAGACAGTCATAGACACACACACAAAGGCACACCCACAAAGAGAATCTAACCAAAACAGAGTCTCTCTCTCTCTTACACACATACACCCACCCACACACACAGACACATGAAGTAACAAAAAGGCACATGCTAGCACATGCAGACACTTGCAGATGTTGGATGGATGCATGGATGGATTGATGGCTTTGTGGGTTTAATAAGCGATGAACAGATGGCTGTATGCTGTTGGCGCCTAAAGCAGAGGATGGTTGGATAGATTGATGGGTGCTGGTGCGAGCTGGATGAATGCAATTATGGGAGTTGTTGCCTGGATGAAGCATGACCATTTGGTTAAGGTCAGAGGATGAATGCATGTATGAGAGCGGCTTTGTAAATGCCTGAGAGAATGAATGAGTTGGATGAGTGCATAAGTGTGAGTGGAAAATGGGTGCCTGGGTCCAGGTGGATGAACGAAGAGATGTATGGGTGTAGATCGGTGGCTGGATGAATGCCTAAGAAGGGAAAGATAACTAAATGAAAGCATATGCGTTTTAGACGGTTGGTGAATGGGCCTCTCACAGAAAAGACAATACGAGTGCACAAACCCCACTTCCACAGTGATCACTAAAGCAGTAAATGTACAAAAGGAAAGGGGATGTGTACCTCTCAAGCAACACTTACCAACATCAGTAGATCCTCTCAGAACCCTGGGTGCAAGGAGCGCATGCAAAAGCAGGGCACTGTTGCAGTGTCCTTACCTGAGGCACTAACATTAATGCCCTGTTCCTTTGTGAGTGTATTTGCCAGTGATGAGAAAGAAACAAGCAGTGACCCAAGGAGAGAGAAGGGACCAACATACACATGCTGGCCCTGTCCAGCTTACCATTCAGCTCCAGCCCACAGTGGAATACAAGACACATAACAAGCATGCTCTTAGGAAGCCATGATGGAATTCCAGAAAAAAACACACCAGAGGTGGATGGAGGGAATGTGTGAATTAGTCCCAGCCACTGGCAGTAACTCGGAGCCACATCCCTGCCCATCATTTTTTGCCCACCTTCTACCGCAGATTAGTCACCTGCAGTGGTGCTGACAGTAGAGGTGTGGCACCCCTGAATCCTTGAAGGAATACACTTGGAGTTGTAATGCAGAGGTATTTATTTATTAACCCAGAAGCATACACTGTGTGTTTACAATCATCGGTCTCACAACAGGCAAATTTGTGTGACAATGGGCCAATTACTTCAAAAGGAAGAGCTGTGTTTACTAGTCCCTTGTCTACTTTTTTTTTGTGTATATTTATATAGCGTGAACTCGACCCGAAGGTATTGGAGTGCTTTGCACTAGCACCGTATTTACATTACACATTCAGGCACGGGAAGATTACGTTATTTGTCCAGAATCACAGGATGTGGACACGACCCCGAGGCTCGAACCCTGGTTTCCAGCACCAAAGTCAGCAGTCTAGCCGACAGACCACATCTCCTCCCCTTGAATATAAGGGTGCTTTATAATTTTAACTAGTGAAACGATTACTGGGATACAAGTGAAAGTAGTTGTCCAACGTATTCCAGAGAGTTTCTCATACATATGTGAATAAAGATGTGGTTGCTTTACAAAGCAAAATACTCATATCTTAGAATATATATCAGCAGCATGACAAGTACAATCAAGGCATTTAAGTCAGGAGATGTCGCTGGCCAGCACCCCCACTTTAAAAATTGTTTCAGCACTCCTGCTTAGCCACATGCAACCTTGCCCTGCTCCAATAGGAACAGTCCAAACCCAACTGCGAAGTGAGGTCCTCCCTGAACCGGAACACAAGCAACCCAGGACTGGGTGTCGGCTTCTAAAGAGGACTTTTTCCAATACAAAATGTTATGAAGCCCACACCAACCACAGGACACTGATGTTTCGGGAATGAACCCCTGCTTTAAAATAACATTTTCATAATTATTTTCATTTTCGTAGGTTACTGGAATGGGATCGTGGGCATTAGTGGAGGGGCTTGATGGTGAGGCATAGGGACCAAGAGCTGTTACCAAATTTCTTTAGAGTATTTGTGTTTCATTTCAAGTAGAAATGGCCCTCTGTGCCATTTTTCTGTGTCTCTGAAAGGCTTTTGAATAAAAGCATCCTGCACAGGGAAGGAAAGGGTACAAATGGGCTTTATCAACCTCACTATATGCTAGTCTCTTTCAAAAGCAATGTGTATTTGCATTTCTATATGTGGCTCAGTGGTCGGGTGGCATTGTAGGAAGGCGGCGTTGTAATTCATAAATACATAGAAATTGCTGCTCAAACGCAGCGCTGTGGCCTCTAACCAGGGGCAGCTCCTCCTCTCAGTTGGCGGAGCGTCGCCCCACTGACTTCAGCACTGCAAAAAAAGGAAAAATAAAATGATAATAAAGCGATGTTCTTATAACTTTCTTTTTCTGTGCTGTTGCAGCTTTGTGGGTGGGGCGGGGCTGCTCTGCTCCCATAACAGGGCAGGGGAGGAGTGGTTTGCCCACTCCAAGTGAGCATCAATGTTTGGCCGGCCCAAGAGCGCTGGCTAAACATTTATGCACACTTTGCATGTTCTCCACCCAGGCTGCATTACAGCCTGGGTGGAGAACAAGCCCCAGGCTCCCATTCTCTGGCTGAACAACAAACCATGGCACTTAGACCAATCACAATGCTGCATTGCAGCATTGTGATTGGTCAGGGGAACCTAGGTGGGTGCTTACTGTTAAGCAGAACCAAGGAAGAGGACGCAGAGGACCAAGGAGAGATGGCAGCCGGCCAGTCGGCAGGCAAGTGTTTTTCTTTTCTTTGCCCCCCCTCCCCACTAATGCTAATTGGAAGCAACCAATGAACGAGTTGCGTTGTCCTCCACAATAGAGGGGCATCCCCCACTCGCACTCGGATGTAACAAGTAATCAAGTTAGCAAGTTAGCAAATGTTCAAGAAACGATTTTTCAAATCAAATTTCTTCTTCTTTTTTTCATAGAACTTAATTAGAAACTTCTTAATGCTTCTGTCCTTATAATCAATTTGTCTTCATAATGAAAAAATAATTTCAACACAATATGGATTGTGTGCCTGGTTACCCAATGCATTTCGGGCTGTGGCCCTTCTTCAGGGGATTAATATCTGTAGTTTTCAAAGGAAACGTTTTAGGTCAGTCGTCACACATGACCTTAAATGAGTTCATTCACTATAGTTAGTGTGCAAATCTTGCGTGGTTTGTCATGCTTATTTGATGAAAAAGTGGCCCTGGCGAGAGACGGTGAAAGCTGATTAAAGAAAGTGGAAATTCAAAGCACCATTTTCACAGCAAACGCTTATGGTGGCCCGGTGTCTTCTCAGCAACCGCCACTGCCTCTAACTCCATTTACTTAATAATTGGTTTATTGGTTATATAAGGTTAGTCTATCAAACTCTTTAAGGGGTTGTGAGTTGCCTGTACATCCCCAGAGCAGCCCTTTGCACTTCTGTCTGGCGAGTACTGTGATATACTATCAACCATTGTTCGAAGGATAGCTCTGTAGATTAAAAACTATAAGTATCACAGATGAGCGATTTTTGGATTGGCTGACACATACATTTAATCGTCTGAAGTACATAACATGAGTACCAATGAATTACTTACTAGTAATATCCTATACCAATGGTTTTATTGAGAGGTAAGTCTGAGGCAGTAAGTGATGTACAAAAACAATACATATATGTTTTACTAGTGATAGTGCATGTGTGTAAAACTCCATATTTTAAAGTAACGATGGACAACCCATACATTCATTTTTATAATTCACATAAATCACATAAATTCCCTGAATTACACAATTTCAACAAATAGCAAGCCTACAAAATGAAGTTCTTCGTTGGATTTCATTTTCACCATATGGTTAGTTTCCAAGCATTACAACATCTTCTGAGTTGTTTAAACTTCAAACTACATTGTCTTACTTCAGCACTGACCTTTGCCCAATCAATCACAATTCTCACCACGAAAGCTAAACAAAACATCAGCATTCAATGCAAGGAATTGGTTTATTGGTAGCAGAACAATGCAAAGGGCAACTGCTAATCTCTTCACTTTTATGGAGAAAATATGCCTGTACACCAGGGGCTCTGGTCTTTTCTGTTGTAAGAGCTACTTATGTTCAATGAAAATCATACCTAGCTACTAATGTTATTAGTGTTGTGATAGGACCATATCAGACACAATTACATTATTGGCCACCCCATGCAACATTGTCAGCCATGACCACCTCAGTGCATCACGCAACAACAGGAGCAACCGGGTAAAGCATATTAAACAAGAACAATGTCAAACAGGTTTCATTCAGAATACAAATTTACAGAACTCACTCAGCCTGAGTTTTGCAGATTTATACTCTGAATGAAACCTAAGTAGACAATGTTCTTGTTGAATACACCTCAGTGCATTAGACAGGGTTGCCAGCAGTAATTTAAAAAAAGGCTTCATCAATCCAGAATGCATCTACATGGTTAATGCACAACAGCCACAGCAACAATGCCCCTAGCACCAATGTAATAATATGAGTAATAAGTCTCCCCGATCCGCATGATTTATCACTCATATATCAGCTTTAAATATGTTTTGCAAATTCTGCCATTTTTCTCTAAACAATTTCTGAAAAAAAGTTCTGAAAATACACACATCCATGCTTTTCGATTTTGGTATACATATACTCATTAAACCAAGCAAAAGTGCCTGATTTAGTATGCTGGGCTGCACACAGAAGGAATCCAGAGAGGACCTACTCTTTAAAGAAGTCTACTGTAAACCAACAAAAACACCTTTACTAAATTCACACCTAATGACGGACATAAACTTAGAATCTGATCCTATAACGCCACCATAAATAACATCCATTCAAATAGAGAGAAATATACTTATTGCTTCCAGCAAAATGTATCTCATTTCAAAATAAAATCTGCTTTATGACAACCAAGCAAAAGTAAATGATATGATATAAAATAGATAATATTGTTTGCATTATCCAATAATCCCCATCGGTGTCCTGATATTTAGAATCGACTATTCCTCGTTGATACCATGCCATATTACCAGAACTTAGCATTATGGGATCATAATGCACAGGAACACTTTATGTCCTGTTTTTTTTTAATTAGGAATTTTTTCAGCAATGTTTGCACGTACTGGTATTTCACCTTGACGTATTCTGGAATGCCTATGGTATAAGCACTCTCAATTTCTTCCTTACACCAGTAATCCAAACCCCTCATCCAATCAAAAATCTGCAGCAGTTTTCCTGGCAGGTCTTTACCCTCGTTTCATCCCTTTTTATATCTCAGACATATAATTTAAAAAAACCTCTGAGTATTCAATTTCACAAAACTTTTTCAGATAGGATTACCGATTTCATTCTCGCTGGAATTTCCCTCTCTCTCAAAAATCTGACCCTGTGAGGAAAGGCCTTGGAGGGGGCGGGGCCTCTTGCCAAGACATACCTAAGAGGCACGTTGGATGTATGATGTTACAACGCATGCTTTTACAACGCATGCTGTTACAACGAAATTTTTACAACGCAAATGCAGTGACAACACAAGTCTTTACAACGCAAGTCTTTACATCGACTTGCACTAGATGGCGTGCTAACATTAAAAAAGTGTAATTTACTATTCTAACTCCAGTCCACGTAACAGTAGGGAAGGTGTTTGGATAGTAAACTACACTATTTTTAATGTTAGCACGCCATCTAGTGCAAGTCGATGTAAAGACTTGCGTTGTAATGTCATGCGTTGTCAATGCATTTGCGTTGTAGCAGTTTCGTTGTAATGGTAGTGCGTTGTAAAAGTTGCGTTGTAAAGGTTGTTCCCTGTCCTGGGGTCTTTCTCACCCCTTAATGGATATCGGGAGTTCGAAACCTCGGAAAACAAGCTGGGAATCCACTATTTGCAGAGGCTTTCAGCTCGTTTTCCCTGCCACTGTGTGATATCGGATCCTCATCAGGTGACAGTGTGATGGGAGACAATATTGTGTATCACACAGTGGCACAGTGTGTGTTGGCAGGTCTGGGACACAGATGACCACTGCTAGACTGCAGGTATCACTGCCCGGCATACTGCGCCCCTTGGCCAACAATCTGCTCTCGTAAGAAATGAGGAGCACAGGATGTCCTGAATCATCATCCGCAGAAACAGCGGGCATCGAAGCACTGTGTTTTAAAAAAAACTAAACAAGCTTCTATTGCTTTATGATCCTCCTTCAGTTAAAAGCTTCAAAAGAGAGGCCCCATGTCACAAAGTCTTTACTGTGAGCAGGTGTGACTTACTGTCAGGGTTATAACAAGGGTGGGGGTGGGTTAGCCAGGCCTGTTTGCTCCAGGTCCCACACGGTTCCTGGTTCTGTGCTACCTCTGTGAAATATATGTATGCCTTACCAAGCAGATTGTGCTTGATAGGACAGGTGCACTCAGTAGTGACATATGTTGGCACTGCCTCCAAATGTTCCTTTAGCATTCTTTCTATTTTAAGGTCCAGTCTCCTAGACAGCACATGCACTGTCTGTTGAGATGCATATTGTGGCTTACCAAGAACAGATAGGGGCTCGGAGCCGGCCCATTGCTTACTACTGGTTGAAATACCTGTGACTCTCATTTGCCCGCTTCTAATTTGTGTCCTAGAGTTTAATTCTTGCACTTGTCCCTCCCATGGTGCATTTGCTCTTTACCACCTCTTGGATTGGCTGGCTTCTCTGCTTCCACTGCTTTTTTCAAGCAATGTTATTTTTTGTGTTAAGCACTCCATGAGAGTGCATATTTTTTAGAACCGTTTCCCTTGTGTACTTCTTTCCCCCTGCACTCATGCTTATCTCTGTCACCTGAGAGCCTCTCCCCACCCCCAATCCTGTAGCACTCGCCCATGTGCTTCTGCCTATGCCTCCCCGTGCCCTCTGCATTGCTTCACCTACCTGTGCCCTCTTTTCTCCCCATTGATCCTTTCCCACAAATGTGCCCTTTGTGTTGTAATCCCACAACTCCTGTGTTGCTTCCCCGTCCCTACCGCTCTCTGCGTGTTACTCACACCCATGTTCCACCCTCCCCGTACTGCTTCCGTTTGCCCCTGTCCTCCTCCATCTTGCTTCTACCCCCGCATTGCTTCCGTTACCCCCTTACCCCTGCTCACATTAAAAAACACTTCTGCATGCAGTATTTTTTTTATACTTCCGGAGCCAACTCGAATTGGTAAATAAAAAAGAAAATAAAAAAACACCAACGTCCTTTTGTAGGCACACATATGTGCGGTGTTGTACCAAAGGCTTTTTGTTTTCTGAACTTTAGCCACACTGCACAGCATGGGTGATGCTCTGCACCACGGCTAAAACCATTGGCAAAGCCAATAAGTCACAAAGCCAAGACCTATTGTCTCCGCCATTGCTTGTTGAAGTAGGTAATCTGGCTGTTGGAAATACAGAAAGAGGCCTGCACGAAGTTTGTGACGCAAGTCCCATAAACGTACACGACAGGCCTGCTTATCTTTGACTTCTTCATGATTCGTAAATTTCCAGGAATAAGTAACTCCTACTCATGGGAGAAAACTGGAAAAAAGACCCACTGTCTGTAAACAAGCTTGTTTGTGAAATGTTTTCACCAGGATACAATCGGCTGAATGTACTGCATGCATGGTACTGAGCAACCCTTTAAGAAAGTTGTGTAGTGTAAGCAAGGACAAAAATGCTATGCATTTGAGTACACGGGAATTGCCTGAAGTATCTCATTTTGGGGAGACCTACACATCGAGAAATGATCAGCCGTCACCCTGCATTTTCATATAATGAGCACCCGCGGGCGCAACTGGCTATGTGCCATAGACTTCAGCGTTGAACTGGGAGCTACAAAGCAGCCCTGGAGTACGTTTTCATAGTTTTAGCCCCATACCGTACTTAGGAGCATTTGTATCAATATTGAGACTAGTGATTACTTAATTGAGATTCTTTGGAAATTGCAATTAGGTAATTGCTAGTCCTAATGTATGAAATCCATAGAGTTTCATTGTTAATGAGGTAGGTCACAATATGCGACCCATTAGGATTCGCTAAAATCACAGGGATGGTGGCCTGCTTGGGTCAGCAGACCACCAGGTCTGTGATTGCTTTTAAATAAAGCAATCTTTTTTTTAATGCAGCCCGTTTTCCTTAAAGGAAAGTGGGTTCGCTTAAAAAGGACAAATTAAAAGTTTTCTTTAAAAATTTTAAGAGTTGGCAGCGGCCCATGGGTCCAATGCCTGCTCTTAAGAAAATGTTTTTATGAACATTCACAAAGGGGAAGGGCTCCCCTGGGGATCCCTTCCCGTTTGCACATGGGTTACGAACTACTTGAAGTAGGTGATAAAATGCAAATGTTTAGCAACCACATTTTGGTTGCTAAATATTCCTAAATACCACTGCGATTTGGGATTGGAAAGAGACCCCCCTAAACACGCCCCTTCCTAATACCGAATCGGTATGTATTCCAGGCGTGGCTGGTGCAGGTATGAGAGTGGGGGGGAGGGGCGGGGGTGTAACATGTTACTGAATCACAGTTTGGAATTGCGAATACATCAGTCGTGGCCGGTGTAGGTAAGAGCGGAGGGGCGGGGCTGGGGGGTATGAAGTCGACAGACGACAACAAGGTAAAATAAAATGTAAAAAAATCAAAAAACACTCAGCTTGTGCTCACCGCATCGCGGCGATGCAGCAAGCGCAAAGTAAGTGTTTTTTTATTTTTTATTTTATTTTCCCTCGTCGTCTGTCGACTTCATCCCCCCCGCCCGCCCCTCGGGTCTTACCTGCACCAGCCGTGACTGATGCATTCGCAATTCCAAACTGCGATTCACTAACATGTGACCGAATCACAATTTGGGAATGATACATACCAAAATTTGCGACTGGAAAAATGCTTAATACATCTGGTCCTTAGTGACTATAGCTCCTGGAAGATATTGAGAGCGAAGGCAATTTACGTACTTTTCTACACAAAATTATGTGTGTTCCTCCAGTTACTGTTTCTTAGCTGATCATCCATCTGTCCACAACCAAAAAGACCGCCCCTCCTCTTAGCCTATCAAGGACCTAAATTGTGCAACACACAGAAATTCCAGCGCTGAAAGACACCCACAGTGTGAGGAGCTCAAGGTGAAATCTCCATGTGGTGCCCCATCCCAGCCACTGAGTGTGGCAGCTGCAGGGGAGCAGACTCAGCGAAAGTCAGGGGAGCAGCATGACCTCGTTAGGTCTCGCCTGACCCAGCGCATGCTCTGGTCTGGCGAGACTTATTGAGAGGGCTCCAAAAAGTGCTACCAGGCCAGCCTAGAGCTACAGTGCATGTGCGAGGGTGCGCGCGCCTCTTTTACCGCGATTACTTTCCACTTTCGCGGCCGCTTTGATGTTTGATCGCGATCACTTTCTCTTTTGCGGCCGCACGGCCGCTTGGCATAGCCAATAGGTCTCGCTTTTGGGACCTTATAAGTGCTTAGTTATGCAACTGTTGCATGGCTAAACACTTATAAGGTCCCAAAGGCGAGATATTGGCTATGCCAATGCTTGTTTTTAAATTGCTCTTTATTAGATTTTCAACATTGCAATGTGCATTATTTGTTTATATTTTGAGGGCTGCTGTCACATTAACCCCAGCTGGAGAAATTTTTACTAACATTCCTCATCGATTTTGAAAGAGGAATCAAAACATGGGCACATGGCCTGGATACTTGGAACCAGGGCTTTAACCCCTTCTGTGCCCATGACGAGCTGGACTCGTCATGGGCCGCGGTTTCGCTGTGCCCATGACGAGTCCAGCTCGTCATGAACCCCGCCCGCTAATGCAACGGCCAGCACAGAGCGGGGAAAGGGCGTGGCACACAAGGGGTTAAGAGGGATGAAAAATGTGTGTGTGTGGGGGGGGGCTGTTCCTCTAAAAGGGGTGTGGTCTAATTAAAGCCTTTGGCTTAAACATGTAAAAGAACATTTCTGTAATTTCCAAAGTATGCCACCCAACTAATATTTAGGTTCTTCTCTGAGCTTTTTGTTATTGTCCCCAGATATAGAGCACCACCCGCCAGGACTATTGGCTTTGTCAATGGTTGTTATCTGTTTAAGAAAAATGAGTAACAACAATGATTTTGTTGTAAATAATTTATATTGAACATTTTTTTAATTCTGAATTTGTGAGACTAAAGTAAACATTTCTGAAGCTTGTAGAATGGGTAGTGGTCTTCAGAGTGTCTCAATCACCCCTGTTATATTCGCTTCATGTTTGCCATGCATATCTTACACCTCATCTCTTTCTTCTTCAGCGTCATCTTTTCACTCTCCCCTGGATGCACTTCCTTGCACTGTATTTTCTTTTACTTTCGCCTGTCAGTGTTTTGACAATTATGTACCTCCTTCACACACATTTGCATAGAATCACAATTGCAAATGGAATATGTGACCATTGCTCTGTGTGCTCTACAGAGATGCCAAAGACTGGATGACCATGTATCCGGAAAACCTTTCGACCCTCTGACAGGCACTGTGCAAACTCACCCTGGCTTCAGTCTCAGCTCCAGAGCTCTGAATCATGAGTTAAACACACCTGGATGAGAATCAATTGAAAGTATACACTATACAAGCATAATATGCTATATTACGAAAATACGCAAACACAACATCCTGGCAATAGCTACCGCTCTTAGGGAATGCAAAACTAAAACAAACTTGAAATATAGACAGCTACTGAATTGCTGCTATGGATTACCCCAAGGTTTTTAGAAATCGATCAGGGTTTTGCCATTGCAGTTAAGGACGTGTCGGTAGGGCCCAATAGGGAGTAGTTGCAATGCCTGTTTCTAATTACTACAGGATCTGAGACCCAAAGGGACCCGGCACATTTAAAGCCCTGCTTGGCACGAGCTTTCAGTGTTGGATCAATGATGCATGTGGCCTGTTCATCCTGCTCCCAGTGAACCAGTGGCGCAGGCCTGGACAAACTTCACCCCATCACTGTGCAGTGTTCTCTGCACTAACATGCAGTTGTTCCATAGCGGGCGTTCAGTCTGCCAGAATAACAATTTTCATTTGTGTGGGTTGGGGGGGGGGGGTTCACCCTGTGCAGGTCACAATCATTATTATCTTGCTGTTTGTACATCTACTGAGTGTTCATAATTAGGCCAAAACAGATGGTACTTCAAGGCGACTTTTGATCAGACTTGTTAGCTAAGGCCAGTAGGACCATGTCCCAGTGATGCAATTCACCACACCTCTTTCATGTCTTTTAAGGAACATGAATGTGTTGTTTTGGGTGGAGTCTTACATCTTCAGGGCTCTTACACACCAACTGGCTGAGGGGGGGGTGTTGTTGCTGCTTTGCATTTCTTGGCTATTTTCCTCTTCGCTTCAACCATGGCAATGTTGACAAATTTGTTCATAGTGCTCGTTTTAAGTCTTGCCTAAGACAGTGCATGCACTGTCTCTTGTGAGACCTTTTATTATCTTACAAGGGTGCTTGGAGGACGCCCATTGCTTACCGTTAATAGGCCTCATTGTCAAGCTAATTAGCTTGCTTCTTATCGGTCAGCTTCCATTGGTTTCCTTCCTCTTTGTGTTTGTCTGTTCCCTGGAGCATCGACACATTAGTTGTGTCCTTCCACTGCACATTTTTTCAGGGGCTAAATTATTTTTGTTTAAGCATTCTACAAGAGGGCATGTTTATCAGCTGACCGTCATGTACTTCTCCCCCTCTGTGTACCTCCCTAGTCTCTCTCAAACACCGACCCTTTGTTGTCTGTCTGCCTGCCCCGAGACCCTTCCTCTCTCTGTGGTCCGTCTGCTTCCCCCCGACCCTTCCGACTACTCTCCATTGTCCGTGTGCTTGCATCCAGTCCCTCTCAACCACCATCGCCGTTCGCGTACTCGCCCGCAGACCTGCCCTCCCACTTGCCTCCAGGCCCAATCCCTACCTCCCACCCTCCATTGCCCCTGTGCATGCCGCAGTCCCTCCCTTCCCCTCTTCATTGTCCATCTGCTTTCCCCAGCCCCTCCCACACACCCTTGTTTGTCTGCCTGCTCCGCCACAACCTGTCCTTGCTTCCTTCACCCTGTGCTGCCTCCCGCCCTCCCTCCTTCTCTCCATGTTGCCTCCAGCCCGCCCTCTCCATGTTGCCTCCAGCCCGCCCTCTCTCCATGTTGCCTTCAGCCCTCCTTCTCTCCATGTTGCCTCCCGCCCTCCTTCTCTCCATGTTGCCTCCCGCCCTCCTTCTCTCCATGTTGCCTCCCGCCCTCCCTCCTTCTCTCCATGTTGCCTCCAGCCCTCCCTCCTTCTCTCCATGTTGCCTCCAGCCCGCCCTCTTTCCATGTTGCCTCTCTCTCTCCCTTTACATTGTCTCCCTTCCTCCTTCTATATTGCTTCTCTCCGTGTGGCTCAATACTTTCTTTAGTGCCCTCGCTCCAAATAAGGTTGCATAATGTTGCATATAACTCATCAAAAACCTACAATAATTACGACCAGTAAAGCAGCGAAGAAATACTTGCTGGCGATATAGGATAAGCTATCACAACTCATCCTTTTGTGAGGAGGCAGTGTGTAGCAACAGAGTACCCCAAAATACGTGAACAAGTCAAATTCACATTTAAAAGGGAACACAGGGAGCCGAGAGCATTCTGCGATCTCCGATGATCTCAAGGGGTGTTGACTGGATTTCTCACACTTCACTCTCAGGCCTGTCCATTCACCATGGTCCTCTAAGGTCTCCATGGCAACTGGGATATCCCTAACCATCGCATAGGTAAGTAGTACAGAGCACAGTCCACGTAGAAGGATAGCACCTGATGCTACTGGGCAATAGTAGTCCCCAATGTGGCTCTCTGGATCTGTATCTGGAAAATACACACAAGGGGCCTCACGACTAGGATGAATACACTCGGTGACAACAGGGAACCATGTTCTGGTGCTCCTTCCTATCGACCACTGCTCGGGGATCAGTAGTCCTTTGTGCACTTAGGCCAATAGCCTTGAATATGGGAGGCCTAGGGCCCAATGTCTCAAGGCTTTTGGCGTTCGCAAATGGGCAGATTTGCAGAATCTGCCCGTTTGCGACCACAAAAATAGCTGTTCCGATGTAGAAAACCTAATTTTGCAATTCAGTAACCTGTACCCGAATCGCAAAATAGGTTTGCGATTCGGTAGTAGGAAGGGGCGTGTTTAGGGCATCCCTTCTTAATACCGAATCGCATCGGCATGTATGAATGTTTTGTGACCGCAATTGCTGTCGCAAAACATTCACATTTTACCACCTACTTCAAGTAAGTGGTAACCCATTCGCAAATGGGAAGGGATCCCTGGGACCCCTTCCCCTTTATGAATGTTTGTAAAACCATTTTTAAGAGCAGGCAGTGGTCCCAAGGAACACTGCCTGCTCCTAAAAAATGAACGAAAACTTTTCATCTTTCGTTTTGTAAAGCATCTCATTTTCCTTTAAGGAAAACAGGCTGCTTTACAGGAGAAAAAAAGACTGCTTTATTGAAAAGTAATCACGGACATGGTGGTCTGCTGATCTCAGCAGGTCACCATCCCTGTGATTTTTGCGATTCCCAGGGGGTCGCAAATTGCGACCTACCTCATTAATATTCATGAGGTAGGTCATTTGCGACCCCCTAGGAATCGCAAAAGGTATACTATACATCTTCATAGATTGCATTTTGCGATTCCCTAATTGCGAATCCTTGTGATTCGCAATTAGGGAATCGCAAAATGCTATATTCATACATCTGACCCTTATTGACTTAAACATTTCTACCCTGAACCCAATTTTTCTTAGGACGTTGAATGCGTACAGCCAGATTAGAGTTGTGAAGTGTCTTTCTATGTCTACAGAAACCACAACCTTTATGAAGGGCCATGCCCATGATGTGGAGTAGTTGCCTCTGGTTGTAAATAGTGTTCCAGCCAGGTATAAAGCCATTCTGATCATGGTGTATCAGCGCTGGGAGGAGTGACAGTAATCTGTCAGATACCCCCTTCCCTCGTCATTTTTAATCCAGACTGAGAATGTACAAAGGGTGGTGAGACCTGACTTCAAGGAGGTCCCGCCTGAGCTTTGGCAGCACTAATATTGTTGCTTCCTTTGCCGATGGAGGCAAGGCACTGGTTAATTTTGCTGTTTTGTATATGGACTAAGGCCTGACGGGGTATAAACCTGCCTGTGTTTGGGTCGGATCCCAGAGGTGGGGTAGAGTAAAGCTCTGCATAATATGCAACTAGCCCCTTGTTTTCTTAATCTGCAAGTTCAAGATTCCAAAGTCAACTTCCGAATGACACAGATTCCTTGTCTGGGAGTCGCTTAAGAATGCACCGTTGCTCGTAGTCAAGGCCCCTCACCCTTTCCAGTAGAGTCAGATATTCAGCTTTGACCTCCAGGAGGCATTGGGCTTCTCACTGCTCTAGAACTCGATTTCTAGATGACATATTATATGTTCAAGCCCAAGAGTTTCCTGTGTAAAGGACCCTTTTGACCTCATGCGTGATTTTAATGTTTACCCCTCTCAGTACCACTTTAAAGGCAACCCACTGTTTATTTTGCTTGATACCCCATTCCTCGGAAAGTAATGAAATAGGGCCTCCCTCACCATTTGTCTAAACAGAGTGCTGCATGGCCATTGCCTGTATGCGGCAAGTGGGTATAGCAATAATATGATTCCCCCACACCAGTAGCAGGTTGTGTTTTGACACCGCGCGGTCCAGGTACATGAGTTTAATAAGAGATGACCCGTGAGGGATGTACTTAGTAATAGTAGCCGTGTGTAAAAATCCTATAACAGGTAAATGAATGAGTATTAACGTGGGTTTGAGTGCGTCTACCTCTAAAGGTGCAGTCACAGCCATTACTCCTGTCAGTCATTAAATCTGAAAGAGGTGTTGCTTCTCGCATGGCCAAACAGTGGCTCTTTGAACCATTCCTTCCGAAATGTACTCACCCCCTCGTTGCTTGGGCATGTCCAGCTTCCATAGTAAAACTAGGGCTAATATGTCAAAGAATTGTGTCCGGTTGGCGTTCGGAGTGTATTTGCTTGTTAAGGTCACATACCAGGGGCGTCATCAACCGCCCACTTCAGCAGGGCAAGCAGGGGGTCATTGCCACTGAGCAGATCTTGTGAACATGAAACATTTCATTGTTTGTTTCTAGCTCTTTTGTGTTTGACCAGAGACTGCTAGCTTAGGAAGTGACGCTCATAAATACCACTGAGGGAGAGAAGTATGAAGGCGCTGTGGCGTGGTGGGCCACATGGCACAAGACAGCCTGGAAGGACGGAAGAGAAGGGGGGATGAGAGGAAGATGGATGGGGAAATTGGTGTAGAGGTGGATGGGTCAATGGTTGGATGGGCAGAAGGATGAATGATGGATGGAGAGAATAAATGGAAATCAGTGGATGGATGTGGAGAAGGGTGAATAGATAAAGAGACTAATAGGTGGAAGGGTTCAAAGAAGGCAGGATGTATGAGTGAAAGGTGCAAAAGTATGAATGTATGGATGAGGGGTGAAGAAAGTAAGAAAGGCAACTGCAGAGAGGACTGGGTGAATGAAGGAAAGGAAGATAAAGAATGAATAGAAAAATGACAAAGCTTGTAAAAGGAGGACGGAAAGAAAGAGAAAAGGAAATAGAGACCGTGGGAAGGAAAGGTTGAAAAAGACTGAAAGAGGGATGAGGCACGAAGTATATTGCAGAACCTCCGGGGAGTTCTCCCTCTAAGCTTGTTGGGTTTGTTAACCTCACTTGCTTATTGCCATTTTGGATGTGGTTTAAATGGGGGCAATTTTATTTTTCTGGCTACTCCCTTGACACAGACTCAGCATTCATTTCTCCCTCTAGGATGACAAATCTACTGCTTCCAGGAACACACGGAAAGCTTGGTGCTATCCAAACCAGTATCATCCAAGTGGAAGCCGAATGAGTTGTGCCAAAAATGTGCCCTCTCCATTTCTCATCTGAGTTAGGAACGTCCCTCTCTAGAGAGGTGAAATCCTTAAAGATATGCCGCATCTACTCGCCTACTCTTTAATTAAGAGTGCATTTTATAGCATTTGGGGGGGATGCCCAAAATGTGCACATACCATATCCCAAAGCTGTGTTTGTGCGGCGTTGCCATGTTGTGTTGAGAGCTGAGCACAAGGACAGTGCCTTGGGTGCCACATTCATGGTATATCTGTATGTGTGCTCAGGGGCTTATGTCTCCTATCCACCCAATAGGCCGGGTGCCCGCCCTCATGAATTTTCTAGTTTATCAATCCATGTTACCCAATTACTAGACCCAATTGAATATTTAACCAACTCCCAGACTCGGATCAGAGTCACAAGATTGTGACCATAAAAATGTAACCAAACAAAGTACAATAACATGTCCTCTCCTAGTGCCTAATGTGGGATAATGGGGATGCTAAATTGAGGAGTGTCTCTTCAGCCGCTAGCCCAATTTTTCAATCCCATGCTTGTTGAGTTGTTTACAGTGCGTATATCGGAGCTTTGAAATGATTGTTGTCCAGTTAGGATGTTCCTAAGGGGTGGGGGGTGGGGGGCATGAGGCGTCATGGGTCATTTAATGTCATTTAAAATCATAGGATGGCTACTAGGCCGAGCACAACTCCAACCCCGAGTGATCCACACAACCATCCTGGTCATTGCTCCTGTCAAAAGTTTGCAGGTCATGCTGTGGCATTATGTCTGCCACTTTAGGCAGCCTCTCAGGTTCCGCCTGTTCCTTAGCAGGTCCACCTGGAAGGCGAAGTCCATTCCACTTCCCGGCACAGCACCAGCATTGCGAGAGCGATGACTGTGAGGGTCTCTCCTTGAGACCCCCTTGGCTTCCAGTCATGCCCAAGCTTCAGACGGATTGGTGAAGTAGTAAGTACCTTTCTATAATCCTCAATTTGGCTGGAAATATTGGGGCATGTTTCAGTCAAAGTTGGCAACAACTTCTTTCTGATGTCAAGTAAGGAACGTATCTATTCCTGTACTGCACATGTGTAGCTGGAACAAATAGTTCCCTCACTACTGCGATGGTCTACGACCCTTGGCATGTGGCCACCTAAAGTATATGATCTCTGGCTCTGAATTTGAGCAGGTACACAATAATTGGCCTTGGGGGTGATGCAGCTCAGGGGGTGGGGCTGGCACTCGATGCATCCTTTCCACCATGTCGGTTTTGTACAGCCCTTGGTAACTACCTTGCCAGTTTGAGCCACTCTTTCAGGAAGAGTTTAATGCTGGGGCCTTCAGAACATTCCAGGACCGACACGACTCCTCTGTTATTACATCAGAGATGTCCTTCCGCATTATCAGCTCTATCTCCAAGATTCTACTTCGGACTTCTGCCAACTGCTTCTGCATGTCAAGAACTGAAGGGCTCATGGCAAACAAAGCCAACTCGGATTCTGTTGCACTTTCAGCCAGCTTCCTTTGGCCTACCCACAAGAGACTAACATAATATCAATGTTGTTTTCAGGGGAGTCCTCATTTCCAGGTCCAAACAGCCCATATAACTGCCTCGATTCCCCCACTCCAGGCTCACACAACACCACTCTAACTCACAGGGCTCATCACCGCTGGTCACTCTGCCCCAAATCTTTCGTTATACTCCCTGCCATGCTGGAGTTTCATCTACCCGCAGGCACTCTCTTAGTCAGGAGTTTGGTTGACTGCTGGGATATCAGTAAGACTTGCTCCTTGAATTGTTCGCAATCAAAACTGGAAAGGCATCTGTGCCACATTCGGCAGAGCAATGCCCGGTGACACTGTTAATAGTGGCATTTATCACAGTGGATGGATTTCCACACACTAAATATTTACACAGGCTGGAGGCCAATGAGCTTGTCAGTCACACATCTAGCCAGGGGCGGCTCTTCTTCAGGGGCGTGGGGTGCTGCCTTCCAAGTAAGAGGCACCAGTGTCTAATTTTAGAAACAACTCCAGTCCCAGAACTGGGTGCCTTACTGCTCACTCCATAGGCCAATGTGTGATTGGGAATGCCGGCAGCTGAAATCTTGTTGCCTGGTTGTTTAGTTGTTACAAGCGCAGAGATACCCCCTGGGGTGATTCAGCGCTATATAAAATTATAAAATAAATAAATAAATAAAATCTAGTGCACATGTCGGGTTGGACAGGACTTGAAATGCAGCCAGCCCGTCATGCACATTTCTGGCCTGGAACCAGCACTCTACTTGGGAGCCAGGAGGAACACAACCTAGGCCTCCTGGTCTCATTTGGAGAGCTGGGTTTGCCTGTCCAAGCCAATCCTTGCTTTGCTCTCATGGAGCTTTAAGTATAAAAAGTATGAGAGCAAACCCTGGATTGGTTTGGGGAAGGCTAACCTGTACCCGTGGGCTTAGGCTTTCAAGGCAGAGCAGGGCGGGGATCACTAAGGCTATAACCAGTCACTCTGTGGCTTTAGTTTAATGCCAGACAGTGATTGGTTCATGTTTCTTTCAAGGTGACGCTATGGCACTGCTTTTCCCATCATGCTCAGCGCCAATGACAACATCGTGCATGAGGTGAATTGAGAATAGCAGTCGCTTTCTGAGTTGACACGAGTCCTACTGGCCTAAACTCAGGCCTGGTGGGTGAGCGACTCCGGCCCTTGAGTGAGTCTGGCCCACGTCTGAACCATCGGCCATTCACACAAGGAAATGAAAGGAATATTTGTACTGTGTTGCGTTGAGTGTTTCTTGCTGAATGTGCACTATAGTATAGAATGCTAGGATCCCAGTCCAGCTCCTCCTAGCTGTCTATGGCAGCTCTGGGATTCACTTTTAGTCTATAAAAAGGCACATTTCAAAACTACAGTTGTGCCTAGTATAAGCATTGTTTTTAACCCAGTCATTACATTATTATTCCCATATTATATTCCTGTATTCCTGTATTTGGCCATTTCAATCAGGCGTGCATTATTGTGCTATACGCCCCCTCTGCTAGTCAGAAGTCAGGCTAATCTGCTATGTGTCCTAAAGGCCTGGTTCTGTTCTGTGCATCTGGTATGGGGACAACATGGCCACTTTGCACTTATTTACCATTTGGGATTTTAAACGCTTCCTTGATTTTCAACAGCCATTACTGTATTTTCAATACTCTTGTTAAATTATTGGATGTGAATAGCATGCACGGGGATTTGCAAGCCAACGACGAAGGCTCTCACTAGTTGTCAGCACCGCATACAGGGTTGTTTTCATTTGGTGCTCTTCAAACTGCAAATTTCTAGTGACCACACGAAAAATAAGAAAAATGTATGAATGGCAAGATAATTTGAAGACTCTGTCATTTCGATATGATAGCCTGAGTAGATCGTTTGATGGGAGAGCTTGTGAAATTGAATTGATGCTACATGGATGGGTGATTGGAAAGATGGATGGATGGACGGATGCATACATGGATGGGAGATTGGATGGGGGATTGTCTGGGGATGGCTGGGTGCTCTGGTGATTCACCAGTGGTGAATTAATACATGGATGGATGGGTGGGCAGATGAGTTACAAGAGAGTGTGACCAGAAGGATGGATGGGTGCATATTGGAATGAATGGATATATGCTCTGTATGATAGAGAACATGATGGATGAATATATGAAGTGCAGGTTGATGGCTACATGGATGGGTGGGTGGATAAGTGAATGAGTGAGCCTCTAGAAAGATGAATGATGGATCTAGTAACAGGTGAATGCACTAGTTGATGGAAACATGGAACAATTAATGGGAGAATGATTGGATGGATGATGCCTGGGCTGAACCCCCTTATATCGATCAAATTCACTCACTATGTAAAATTCATCCCTAATGTTTACGTCTCATCACTTTCAAATGTCACCAGCCATCACTGTATCCAGCTACTAGCCACACCTCAGGACATGTCTCCTATAGAGCAAAGAAGACTGAGGCATGATGCCATCAATTTGCAGATGTTGCTCAGCAAAAGGACCTGATGCAGGAACAAAAAAGGATTTTCAAGAGAATTCAGGGTCATATTTACAGGCCTCTATCGCCACAGAAACTTCACCTATTCCGACATTCCTGTGGCGATAGGGGCTTTGCCTTATTCACAAGGCAGCGTTCAGCCACTTAACGTGGCGTAATGCTGCCTTTTAAATGAGGCCCCTTTTCACGCTACACTTAGCGTGAAAGGGGCGTGCAATGGGTGTTGCGGTGAGCGTTCCGCCGCAACACCCATTAATTTTGACACTGCCCCATATTTACAAGGGTGACATAAATATGGGGCAGCGCCAATATTAAAGCTAGGGAAAACCTGGTCTTAACATGCCAAAACGGGGTGAAATGCTTTATTTCTCCTCATTTTTGCTTTTTCTATGTGTGCTGCATTGTGCAGCACACATGGAAACAGCAAAACACCATTGATTGTTTATCTGAAGGAAGGTGTCCTTCCTGCACATAAACAATCATTTAAAAAAATGACGAGTTGCAACTTCTATATGTGCTGCATTCTGCAACTCAGATAGAAGTTACAAAATGCTATTAGTGATTGTTTATGTGCAGAAAGGGACACCTTTCTGCACATAAACAATCTTTACCTGCAATGCAGGCACCCATGCACATTGGTGCAAGGGTGCCCTGCATTGGTGCTAGGCACCTACATATACCACCAGCGCTAAGGGAACCTACATATACCACCAGCGCTAAGGGAAATGCAGGGGTGCACCGTTTTCTTGTGAATATGGCACATACCTGCGTTTAGAAACTGTTCAAGCACGGCATTAGCCTTCTTGGCTTAACGCCGAGCTCCGACAATTTCCTAGTAAATCTGTCCCTGAGTGTTCACAAAAAGAACGAGACAGATGGCTGGCAGCAGGTATACACTAGGCTAAGCTACAATGGAAGTTAACTATTGCGAATGTTTGGTGCACACCTTATGCCACTGGAACAGGCTGAATGCACCGCTGAACCCAGTGCAAATGTGCATTACTTCATGAGTAGCATGGTTCAAGAGTTACATCGGTTCAGGCTTCACAGTTTCAGGAAGTCTTACAGCACTTGTATGAACATCTTCCAGGACACAGTAACTCTCTAATACAATCAATGTTAGTTCGTGCAGGTATGTAGTGCACTGCCTGCAAGAAATGAACCAGGATACCAAGAAGCTACACACACCACTTCCTATTCATAACCTTTAGAAATGAATCTCAGTTTCCACTGGTGACAGTTCTTGATGCTATGAGGAAACAGAACCTCCATTTCAGATTAGGACCCACTGAGCTTCTGTTTTATGTTCAGGTGTGCCAGAATATCACCAGGTAGCATGTGTTGTATCATCTCTGACATTTTCCTTTTGAATGTGACGTTAACTAGCATGGATAGCATTGACAAAATTAGTTTGTGAGCCAAGACTTATGGTGAGGACAAAGTGTCCCTCAATTGCCTGAATATTTTGTCAAGCAGAAACCTGTTTTTTTTGTGTTACACAACCGTAAGCACAGTATTTAGATTAGTTCAGTGAAGGGTATGAGGATGAAGAATGTAATTTATCTTGAAGAAATACACTCATTTTTTTTTTCTTTTTAGGGAAAAAAAGGGTCGATTTACACCAATGTATTCTCACTGAAGATTTGTGATTTACATGTGAATAAAATTATTCTGCTTTGGAAAAGTCGATGTGCAACTTGACTGTGTAGATTACACTTAAGATCCAAAAAGTGTACCTATTCTCTGGAATGTGCAAGAGAGGCCTGAGTGGTTATGGGGAGATACCTTATAAACAAATACAAACTTCAGGCATGGTCGGTGCTCAAAATGCTCTTTCCTTTGGCTATTTGCACATGCGTTTGTAAAAAAATATTTTATGAAATGTATAATTCCAACTAAATAAATGACAAATCACAAAACGCATTACATTATGCACAGGACGAGGCGTAACTCACATATGGAACGAATTACTCAAATTCCCAGGACCCTCTCTGAATCAGTCCCAATGCCTTTATTTTATTGAATAAAGGAATTAATTTTTGCCTGCTCTACAAGCAGATGAATGAAGCCAAGGCATTTACTAAAAAAAAAAAAAAACATTTTAAATCCTTCCCGGACGCTGGTGGCCCCGGGCCAAAGACCTTGGGCCTAGCAGACATTAGGGGCAGGCGTGACATCCTGTAAGACACGGCTTGTGGTGTGTTAGTTCTTCCTTACCCCGCAGTCTCAGCTGAAACTTCCTGAAAGCAGAGCGCACGGCGTTGTCATCAATCGATGCTTGCACTTTCTAATTATATGCCAACCATTCATTCATGATTTCCCAAGACGCTAACTATATTGTACTTAACCAGTCAGGTTTTCTACACTCTCACAAATCATTTGGAAATATATACCATTAAATATGGCATTACGTTTAATAGAAACAGAAACTAAAGGAAAACATGACTTTTTGAAAGAGGGATCTCTGCAGAGCCCAGTTGATCGATCTGGGGAAATATGTCGGGAAAAGAATAAATTGTTATTGTGCAGAAAGTAATTTGATTCATGCACAATAGAATGCCAACATTTATGCTGCATTTAGAACTGGGACATCCATAACAAAAAAAAATCAATACCATGAGCATTACACATAACCTTTGGAGGCTCACTTGCTAAAACAAGCACTGCCAAAGCCAACAGGCCTTGCATTTTCAGTTATATGGCCCTTCTTCAGAAGCCACCAAGCAAGGCATCGTGACCCCCCCCCCCCTCCCCCCTGGCGTTTACAACGTGGGTGGTTGATGACAGGGGAGGGAATTCTTTATGGCCTTCTTCTGTCTGCAACTCTGCAGACAATTCGTGATAACTACTGCTATAAAGGAATACAGCATTAGGAAGAGAACAAGCAGGGACAAGGAAGAGCAAGTTAATGGTCAATAGAAGAGGGAACGATGGAACGGATATTCAATGGAAGGGTGAAAGAATAGATGGACGAGTGGATGGATGAATGGGCGATGGATTGATGAGGGGGAAAGGATGAGTGAATTGATAGGGGATGGAGAAGTCAAAGGATGGCAGAGTAGAAGGATGGATATGTGGATGGGCAGGTGAAAGGATTGCAGAGTAAAGGGTTAGATGAATGGATAGGTGGATGGACAGGTGAAAGGATGGCAGAGGAAAAGGATTGATGAATGAGTGAGTGAAAAGATGAGTGAATTGATGACAGAGTGGATGGACCAATGCATGACTGGGTGGATGAGTGGATAGCAGAGCGGATGAATGTATGATGGATGGATAGCAAGATTGATGGATGAAGAAATGGATAAAGGAATGGCAGAGTTGATGGATGGATGGACGGGTGGCAGAGCAGATGGAAGGATGGCAGTGTGGATGGGCGAAAGGATGGATGGCAGAGTGGATGGATGGCAAAGTGGATCGATGGCAAAGTGGATGGAAGGATGTGAGGCAGAGGGCATGGATGGATGGATGTGTGGGTGGTGGATGACAGAGTGGATGGCTGGATGGATGGATGGCAGAGTGAGTAGATGGAAGGATGGACAGCAGAGTGAGTGGATGGATGCCTGAGTGGATGGATAGATGCAAAAGAGGATCAACAGATAGCGAAGAATATGGATGGAGAGAAGGATGGCTGGATAGCAGAGTGGATGGATGGATGGGAAAGTGGATGAATCGATGGAAGAATGGATGGGTGGATGGATGAACACACCAATGGATGGCAGAGTTTATGGCTGAATGGCAGAGTTGATGAATGGATAGACTAGGGATAGATTGAATGGTGAACGAAATAATTAATGGATGACAGAATGTGAAGGTGAAATAGTGGCTATCAGCAGGTGAATGGAAGAGTGAACGGTTGAATGGATAGATCCTTGGATGGAAGAGACAAGGGAGTTCTGAGAGAGAGTTGAGCTCATTTGCTTTGCTTGCTTGGTGCTATTAGAAGTTTAGTTCAAAGTGGGGGGTGTTTTCATCTTCTGGCTATTCCACCAAGCGTGAATTTGTATTGCAGGGGCAGTCACATAGCAGGAGAAAGGCATCTGCTAAGTACACTGAATCTCATCTGCAGCCTGGAATATAAATGTGGTTGCTATAGCGCCACAATGTTGCTCCTGGACTGGATACCATTAGAGGAAAGGCCCTTGGATGCTCAAGCAATTAATTTGTTTTGCTGTTAAGTGAACCAAAGTGTGTTGCAGTGAAAACAAATAACAAAAAGATGTATTTTTGTTCAAAGCATGTATGCGGTAATTAAATAACTAAATGTGACAAAATGTGTGATGATTGTTTGCACTTTTCAAATGTGAAATAGTCCCTCGTGGATTACAATGGCGTAATTTCCTAGAAGACAGAGTGACACATCCATAAGCCAATAGAATTGCCTGATTGCCGGAGACATGTATTCTTCTCTGCAGTGAGGCAAAAATATGACGTCTGTGGCAAAACCACAGACAACATAATTCCTCATGGGGATGATAACAGGGTTACCAGCAGCACTGGGAATTATGTGCCTCTTTTAATGAGGGGCGATGTGATGTAAATTGACGGGCATATGGAAATGGCACCTATGAGTTTAACTGAAGGTTTCCTACATAGTTTAGAAATTCTATAGAATACGCCAGCCTTCATGGTGCACCAGTTATACCAATGTTATCAGAGCACCCTGGCACTCTGTACAGCCCTCAGACTTCCAATCAGAGAACACATTTTATTTGAAGCTGTCAATCTGATACAGTGAGTGATCCAGCAGGAGGGCCAAGTCTACATTCGCAATAAAACAAAGAATTAATGCCTTTCTGGTCCCTTTGACCAACTCAACTGCACCTGGTCTTGGTCTCATAGGGGCCGATTCACAGAACTAACTTAAGACAAAATCCTAAACTTACTACTTTTGGTATTCACAGAAGTTAGGATTTTGTCTTAAATTTGTCTTAAGACAAACTTAAGACAGACTTAAGACAGTCTTAAGATAGACTTAAGACAGTCTTAAGACAGACTTAAGACAAACTTAAGACAGACTTAAGACAGACTTAAGACAAACTTAAGACAGACTTAAGACAGACTTAAGACAAACTTAAGACAAAATCCTAACTTAAGTCTGTCTTAAGTCTGTCTTAAGACTGTCTTAAGACTGTCTTAAGTCTGTCTTAAGACTGTCTTAAGTCTGTCTTAAGACTGTCTAAAGTCTGTCTTAAGTTTGTCTTAAGACAAACTTAAGACAAAATCCTAACTTCTGTGAATACCAAAAGTAGTAAGTTTAGGATTTTGTCTTAAGTTAGTTCTGTGAATCAGGCCCATTATGAGAAGGTAGGGGTTTTGTGCTTTGCGTTCATTCCTTTCAAGCATGGACCAGCCTCTCACTGAAGCTAAGAAAAAACTGCTGAAAATATAGCAAATTGACGCAAAAATCCTCACTGGTCTGGTTGGTGTTTTTGCACATTGAACTTCTGAGCACTAAGAAACTGCAAATGGTAAAGAGGTGAGATAAGATGAGACGAGGAGAGAAGATATAAAACAATGTATCAGGGATGGAGGCTAAAGTGATAAGACATAAATGCTAAGACTTTACTTACATTGTCCGGAAACAGATTTTCCCACTTGCCTGCGCTTCATGCAGTCCTGCTATAGGTAGGTTTGAGAACCCACCCAGAATAAACGCTCCTCACACAAGGAAATACAGTGAACCCTTCCACTGGACATGCTCACCGCCTCTCTGATGCAAACAACGTAAGTCTTGCCCTCCCAATTCTACAACTCAAAACCTGCACTGCCTGACTGCACTTTGGGTGCAGTAAAATAGACATGTAAACAAGTCCCATTTCGCGCAATACAGTTTCAACTTCTGATGCAGATGTGTCGGGCAAGGAATTCGGAACAAAAAAATCAACAGATCAAGAAATCCCACCACACTAAGATAATTTTAGACCTAATAGTAATTTGTAATAATTTTACTCCTTCTTATTTCTTCACACTTTTACTTATGTATTTAGATAGGTAGGTGCATCATGCGGCGTGACGGTATGCGGGGTGAAAGTATTGGGTGTGAAGGATTCATTGTTAAGGATATTTACCTGTGTGGACAGATGCCTAAGAGTTATTGGGGGAATTGATTAACACAAAGGAAAGAGCATCACAGAAGTAGACCTATTAATGTAGGGCCTTGTGTAACCTTACACAAAGTGCTAAATTCACTTGTGCAGATGGGTAGCCCGCGAACAGGCTGAACAATAGCATGACACATTATTGAATCTAATTATTACATCAAACTTGTCAGCGGGTTCTCCTGTATGACTAACAGCTACATTTTTGTTGAAGCCTTTTTAAATTGAAAAATCCGTTCCAATGATCCCCAGAGACCCAAAGAATGTAAGGGTCCCTCAAGCCATGCTAACTAGAAGGCACACTCCTGTGGCTACTGGTTGGACAAATGGGGAATACATTTAGGTTGAAGACAGGGCTTGATGTGGTCACATCCGGTTGCATGCGTTTCAGACAGTCACCAAGCGGGAAGGAAGGTATTTGTTAGGCGTTTCATTCCTAGCACCTTAATTTAATATTCCCAGGTCCCTTCTCCACATATTGAACCCAAGCTTCCCAGCACAGTTTTCTCAATAAAGGCTTCTTGTCTACTGGACGTTGAAACCGTGTGATCTTGGATTCCGTGGTTGGGTTTCCATACTCGAAACCAATGCAAAAAGACCGTTTTCTATGTTGCCTGTTATTGTATGCACATGTAGCAAGGGTGTGCGTTTTGTGAGCCCTGATATGGCATTTCTTTGCATAGATATCTTAGTTTCTTCAGAGTTTGGTGGGCTGAAAATAAGGGTGTGTGAAGGTGCAAAAGAGTGTACTCTGCAAACTTTGTAAAGATTACCTCATAAGCTTCGTTAAATTCACAAAGGTTGGAAATAAAAACAAATATTGCAGGAAAAAATATTCAAAAGTAGATATAACAGAAAACATGACCCCTTTTTGTGAGAGAATTTGTCCCTAAAATCGTATTCTTTATAACATTTTCTGCAAACACTTCCTAAGTGTTTGGCAAAATATTATTTACACAACACAATTGTTGCGTAACCCCATTTAAGTGTGAGCATGTTCTAACATAAAAAGTTTCCTCTATAAAATAGATCCTCAAACACTTTTTGGGAGGGTTTTCACTCAAGGGTAAAAGGCTGCCCTATTTCTTGAAGTTGCTAAGTTTATCACCTTCACAAAACCTTGTTGGCACATTTACGATTTTGAACAAACTTTGCTTAAATTTCGTGACTGAGTAAAGTTTTTTTTTTTTAGAAATCTGTTCTTTGTGGGTTTTTTCGTGTCCTGAGCACCATTTGAATCCTGTGATTGGTACACAGTGGTGATTGGATCCAGTACACACAGGAGGAATAGACAAACGTCCATATAAGACCAACTCTGTACAACAAACAAACTTCAATCACAAACAGTTCACAATGGGCTACAAGTCACCACTGTGATAAATGATTGTTAGACCTGTCAGCCCTTTGGGTGGTCCCTCCTCATCATTATTTATTTTGTCCCACTTTTGCCTCAAACCCTGTTTGAATTTTTCCTTTTTGGGAACCACCAGACTTTTTCGTGTTGCTGCAGATTCAGGGAGCCATTTTAGCTACCCCTGAAACTTCTGTCTGAGGGCCTGAAGCACAAAATGGTGGCCACCTGTGACATCACCAGCATCCACTGGAACCTACCAGCACCTTCCAGAACATTCCAGGAGCTTCCAGAACCCTGTGACCGTTGGAGGCGGTTTAGAATGTTGGGAGGATAAGAGAGGCAGTTGGCAGTTGGAGCTGGCAGTTGGCACCTGACTGGTGAAGAGAGAGGAGCACAACAGTGAAGGAGGAAGGAGTGAAGCAGCAGGGGTGGAAACTTGTGCCTGGAGTGGGGTCCATAAACCCACCCTTGATACTTGTCCCTACTGATGGATCCCAGCCTATAGCCCTGTGTGGGAAGAAGACAGAAAAACTCATCCTAAGGACCTGAACAGCAGGAACAGGCCTTAGAAGCAGAAAGCAGCAAGATCCTGACCTGGAAACTGGTTTCCCTGGAGTCCGGCGTCGAGTAGCCTGAGACCTGGAGCCCGAGGTGGAGAAGCGGCGCTGACTGAAGTAGCAGACGTCGTACCCGGAGCCGCCTGAGGTCGTGAGAGGGCGCCGACGGGGGTCGTGAGGAATACCAGAGGTCGAGGAGGAAGTGAACCGAGGTCGAGCGAGCGGCGTCATCGGAGGAGTGAAGTCCGCCCTCCGGAGTCGTCGGAGACCGAGGTAGAGGAGCACCGGAGGTCGGGAGTGAGGATCGCACTCCGGAGTCGCCCGGAACCTGTGAGGAGGAGCACCGGAGGTCGGGGGTGAGGATCGCACCCCGGAGTCGCCGGAAGTCGACATCGAGGCCAGGCCGGCCGACGTCATCGGAGCCGAGAGCGCCATCGGACCGGAGCCGCCCGAAGTCGACATCGTGAAGAGACTGCCCGACGCCGTCGAATCGGAGGTCGAGATCGAACCGAGGCCACCGACATCGGACCGGAACCGCCTACCGGCGTCGTCAAAGAACTGACATTGTGCCGAGGCCGCCGAGACCGAACCGGAACCGCCTCACGGCGTCGACACGACTCCAGCGGCGTCGGAACATCAGAAAAAGGGCAGTAAGTGGAGTAGAGGGCGCCTAAGGCCCTGTGGAGACCTGAGAGACTGCTCTAAGGGGCTAGGGAGGTGCTGAAACCCACCTGACTGTGCCTGGGGTGAACTGGGACTGACCTAGAGAGGTTGTGTGGAGTAGGGAAGCCAGGGCATTGGTATTCCCCCCTTTTGATCTACCTCAGTTTAGGCCTCAGCCTTGTCCCAGCCAGGGAGTAGCCTCCCCCCTCAAGCCTTCCACAACCCTACAAGCTGTGCCTGGGCCAAATCAGCCCTTAAGAAGTGAAGTGTCATCTGATTATATGAGGGGTGCTGTATACTTTTAATTATTTATTGGGGATACTGTATTTATTGAATTTTTATCTATTTATTGCTGCACTATATTTATAGGTCCACAGGACTTGTTGGTGTACAATATTTATTGGTACAGTATTTATTGCCTCAAAGTATTTAATTGTCTGTATATATTGCACTTGTATTTATGCCCTGTTATTTATGATCACCCCTATTTATTTCATCAAACAGCCAATATTTATTTGACCTGCACTAATTGAAATTTGTATATTGTGATTGACCTATTTATTTTTCCAATCAGCAACTAAGAGAAAAAGATAAAGAAAGAATATTTTCATAATTTTTACGGTGTAGAGTCGTTTTTGGAACGGATGCACGCATGGTTATTGTATGGGTATATTGTATGCTTAGCACTGCGCCTGTTTCCTGACCACTCGAGCCAAGCTACCACAGTGTGTTCGGGGAGTCCACCACCACCCTGCGGAGTGGGGGTGGGCTGTTTCCAACATAAATTGGTGTTCAGTGGTGGGATAGAGCTGTGCCTACATATACTCAACAATAACTGTGGGTAGTCCATAGGCCTACACCGGGAGTTTTCTCAAAGCGGCCTTCCTAATTGTGGGTTTTTGTTTTTTCCAAATTTACTCTGGTGGTGGGAGGAGGTATTATTAAAGGTACCCCCCTGCATTGTTACTGCACAAAACCTGTCCTCTAACCTGAGTGGGCAAGATGGAGTTTGTACTAGAGAATCTAGAAACGTACACTGTGGCCCAACTCAGGGAGTTTTGCCAGCGGGAGGGGGTGTACTGTCCCCCAGGAGCAAAGAAGGGTGCACTCCAAACCAGCTTAAGGGCTTGGGGGGAGGCACGCCGAGAAAGCAAGGCTGAGGAGGAAGACAGGGATGGAGAGCCTGACCCCGAGGGGGCTGAGATGTACCAACCTGAGGTGGGGAACCTGTCAGCAGGGCCCAGGACACTTTCTAGGAAGGGCAGCACTGTCTCTAGCGGGGGCTTATCCAGCGTGGAGTTAGCAGATCGGAGAGAGAAAAGACAGCTCACATGGGATTTAGCAAAGCTGGAGAAGGAGAAGGAGGAACAGAGGTTGGCTCATGAGACGGAGAAAGAGAGGATGGCTCATGAGATAAGACTGAAAGAGATAGAGCTTCAGATCCTAAGAATTGGGGCACCAACTGTTCCTAATGGTGGCAGCCAAAACCAAGAGGTCACCAGGGAATCCAAACCTTACCTGCCAAAGGACATAGTAGCTAGCTATGGGGCGGGTGACGACATCGCCAAGTGGCTAGCAGCCTATGAGGTCTCGTTGAGGGCCCATGGGGTTCCAGTGAAGTACTGGGGAGGGGGATTGTATAAGTACATGCCTCCAGCTGGTAGGGATGCTTTATTGGCCCTCGAAGAGGATGAGCAGACCCACTACCCCGCCATGAAGCTGGCGCTCATCAGAAAGTTTGGACTAACACCTGAAAAGTACAGACAGAAGTTCAGGGGTAGTCACAAACTGGGCACACAGAATTGGGTGGACTTCCTGGACTATGCAAAGAAGGCGCTGGAAGGTTGGATTCAGGGCAGTGAAGTGAGAAACTACGAGGAGTTGTTTGACCTAGTACTGAAGGAACACCTACTCGAGAAATGTTTCCCTGAACTGCGGCAACACCTGGTGGATAGCAAGCTGACCAGCCCCCGGAAGCTTGCTGAGGAGGCGGACATTTGGGCTAGTACCCGGGTGTCCACAAGGGGGACTGGAGGGGATACTCAAAAGGCCGGACAGGGCGCCCCCCAGAAGAAAGAAGGAGGGGAAAAGAAAAAGGAGTTCTCCAAAGGCCCCCAAAATAACTTCCAAGGGAAGGGAACAGGATTCACCTCTAAGGCTAACCCACCCAGAAACCCTAATCCTGGCCAGAGTCAGCAGCCTAGGGTTGTCCATTGCTACGAGTGCGGTGGCGTTGGACACTATAAAGGAGATCCGAAGTGTCAGAAACGCTCACCCCCTCCCACAGGAGGAAAGCCCCCCGGAGTAGCTAGTGTAGTGCTCGGGGAGGAGATGCCCTTAACTAAGGGAAGGGAGTGGGCGGGTGTCACTTTAGTGTCCCTGGGAGAACGGGAGATGGTTCCTAAGATCCAGGTGCCCGCAAATACCGCAAAGTATGGGCAGTGGATCACCATCAACGGCCAAAGAGGGGAGGCTCTGAGAGACACAGGGGCCAGTATGACTATGGTGCGTAGCCAGCTGGTGTCTCCAGAACAGGTAATTCCCGATGTACTCCACCCAGCCGCGATGGCTGACGGCAGAACAGGTCACTATCCAGTGGCCGAGGTTCCCTTTGAATGGGGGGGGGTTGCAGGTTCACTTCGAGTTGCCGTAAGCCCTGCCGTGCCAGTCGATTGTCTGCTGGGAAATGACATGGAGCACAACGCTTGGAAGGAGGTGGAATACCGGACTCACACCGAGATGCTGGGTACACCTGACTGGGCCTGTGTTAGCACAAGGTCCGCGACTACCCGAAGAGGGAGTTCATTCCGGCTGGAGCCTGGAACAAAGGCCCAGCCAGCTGCCAGGCAAGGGAAGAACCGAGGACAGGAGGAGCCTGCCTCGGCGTCTCCACCCCGTAGGACGGATAGGCCACCGGAGGTGGTGGACCAGGAGTCTGCGGAGGGGGACGTTACCAACCTGGAGGACCTACCCATCCCGGCCGAGTGGCACGTGGAGGGAGGCCCGTCCAGGGAGGAATTCTGCCAGGGCCAGAGGGAGTGCCCTACCCTTGAGGGGCTGAGGCGACAGGCCGAAGCCCAGGCAGCAGGGAACGTTGAAGGGAACTACAGTGTTTACTGGGAGGATGGCCTCCTCTACAGTGAACCCAAGGCACCCCTACATGGATCGTCACGAGCCTTGGTAGTTCCTCAACGTTATCGAGCCTTCCTTTTAGAGTTGGCTCACGAGATCCCCTTGGCAGGACACCTGGGGCAAGACAAGACCTTCGCCCGTCTCGTCCCACACTTTTATTGGCCTCAGATGAAAGTGTCGTCCGATACCTACTGCCGGACATGTGTGTCTTGCCAAGCCAGTGGGAAAACAGGGGTGAAGCTGAAAGCTCCCCTGGAACCACTTCCTGTCGTTAGCACCCCCTTTGAAAGGGTGGGCATCGACATTGTGGGTCCATTAGATCCACCAACTACAGCTGGTCACAGGTTTATCCTGGTTCTGGTGGATCATGCCACACGGTACCCAGAGGCAATACCTCTGAGGACCATAACAGCACCTGTTGTGGCAAGGGCCCTGATGGGAATCTTTACCCGAGTGGGTTTTCCCAAGGAAGTTGTGTCCGACAGGGGGACCAACTTCATGTCAGCATATATGCGGGCAATGTGGAAGGAGTGTGGAGTGACCTACCGGTTCACCACTCCTTACCACCCCCAGACCAATGGTCTGGTGGAGAGGTTCAACAAAACCTTGAAAGGCATGATCAGAAGTCTGCCTGAAAGCCTGCGGAGGAAATGGGACGTCCTCCTACCCTGTTTACTTTTCTCCTACAGGGAAGTGCCACAGAAGGGAGTGGGCTTCAGCCCCTTCGAGCTTCTGTATGGGCACCCTGTACGTGGACCTCTTAACCTGGTGAGAGACGGATGGGAAAGAACTCCCAGAAAGCTCCCCCAGGATGTGGTGAGCTACATGCTGGCCTTCCGGAGCCAAATGGCTAAGTTGTGGAAGCAAGCTTCTGACAACCTGGAAGCCAGCCAAGCAGTGATGAAGGCGTGGTATGACCACAACGCTCACCCGGTGGAGTTGGAGCCTGGCCAGAAGGTGTGGGTGATCGAACCCGGAGAGCTTAGTGCCCTCCAGGATCGCTGGTCAGGACCCTTTGAGGTGTTGGAGAAGAAGGGTAAGGCTACCTACTTGGTGGACCTGAAGACCCCTCGTCAGCCCCTGCGGGTGCTGCATGCCAACCGCCTCAAACCCCACCACGAGAGGCCCGAAGTCATCTTGATGATGGTGACTGACGGAGGAGAGGACGTGGAAAGCGAGCCTCTCCCTGATCTGTTTGCGTCTCAAGAAAAGGATGGGTCGGTGGAGGGAGTGATTCTCTCCCCATCTCTAACTCCTGAACAGCAGGAGGACTGTCGCCAGGTCCTGGGGCAGTACTCTTCGTTGTTCTCCCTTGTCCCGGGTAGGACTCACCTGTGCGTCCATGACGTGGACACAGGAGACAGCCCACCTGTGAAGTCCAAGATCTACCGGATGTCAGACAAGGTGAAGGCCAGCATTCATAGTGAAGTCACTAAGATGCTGGAGCTAGGAGTGATTGAACCTTCTAGCAGCCCCTGGTCCAGTCCGGTGGTGTTAGTACCGAAAGCTGCACCACCGGGTGCCCAACCAGAACTGAGGTTCTGTGTGGACTACCGGGGACTGAATTCAGTGACAAAGACTGATGCACATCCGATCCCTAGGGCGGATGAATTAATTGACCGGCTGGGAGCTGCCCAATATCTAAGTACCTTTGACCTTACTTCAGGGTACTGGCAGATCTCTTTGACTGATGGAGCAAGGGAAAGGTCAGCCTTCTCCACGCCCAATGGCCACTACCAGTTCTGTGTGATGCCCTTTGGACTCAAGAACGCACCTGCCACGTTTCAGCGCCTGGTAAACCAGATCCTCACCGGGATGGAGAGTTTCTCTGCTGCTTATCTGGATGACATAGCCGTCTTCAGTAACAGCTGGGAGGATCACTTGCGTCACCTGCAAGCTGTTCTCCAGGCCCTGAGACAAGCTGGATTGACGATCAAGGCCAGCAAGTGCCAGATCGGGCAGGGGTCGGTAGTGTACCTTGGACACTTGGTGGGTAGGGGAACGGTGCAACCCCTCCAGGCGAAGATCGAGGCCATCATGGCCTGGGAACCCCCCAAGACACAGACTGAGGTCCGAGCATTTTTGGGCCTCACGGGATACTACCGCCGCTTCGTGAAGGGGTACGGTACCATCGTAGCCCCCCTCACGGAGCTCACGTCCAAGAAACAACCTCGACGGGTAGTCTGGACGGAGGCTTGTCAGCAAGCCTTTGAGAAATTGAAGAAAGCCATGTGCGAGGCCCCGGTCTTAAGGGCCCCAGACTTTTCCAAGAAGTTCATTGTCCAGACAGATGCATCAGAACATGGCATTGGGGCAGTGTTATCGCAACTCAACGAAGAGGGTCTGGATCAACCCGTGGTCTTCCTATCCCGGAGACTACTTCCCAGGGAACAGAAGTGGAGTGCAATAGAGCGTGAAGCCTTTGCAGTGGTATGGGCTCTGAAGAAGTTGCGGCCATACCTGTTTGGAACGCACTTCCTGGTTCAGACCGACCACAGACCCCTTCGTTGGCTGATGCAAATGAAGGGGGAGAATCCCAAGTTGTTGAGGTGGTCTATTTCCCTACAGGGGATGGACTTTCAGGTGGAACATCGGCCTGGAGTGGACCACGCCAATGCAGACGGTCTCTCAAGGTATTTCCGCCTTAGTGATGAGAACTCCCAAGGGGTTGGGTAGCTCTCCCCACTTTCAGCTGGGGGGGACGCGTGTTAGACCTGTCAGCCCTTTGGGTGGTCCCTCCTCATCATTATTTATTTTGTCCCACTTTTGCCTCAAACCCTGTTTGAATTTTTCCTTTTTGGGAACCACCAGACTTTTTCGTGTTGCTGCAGATTCAGGGAGCCATTTTAGCTACCCCTGAAACTTCTGTCTGAGGGCCTGAAGCACAAAATGGTGGCCACCTGTGACATCACCAGCATCCACTGGAACCTACCAGCACCTTCCAGAACATTCCAGGAGCTTCCAGAACCCTGTGACCGTTGGAGGCGGTTTAGAATGTTGGGAGGATAAGAGAGGCAGTTGGCAGTTGGAGCTGGCAGTTGGCACCTGACTGGTGAAGAGAGAGGAGCACAACAGTGAAGGAGGAAGGAGTGAAGCAGCAGGGGTGGAAACTTGTGCCTGGAGTGGGGTCCATAAACCCACCCTTGATACTTGTCCCTACTGATGGATCCCAGCCTATAGCCCTGTGTGGGAAGAAGACAGAAAAACTCATCCTAAGGACCTGAACAGCAGGAACAGGCCTTAGAAGCAGAAAGCAGCAAGATCCTGACCTGGAAACTGGTTTCCCTGGAGTCCGGCGTCGAGTAGCCTGAGACCTGGAGCCCGAGGTGGAGAAGCGGCGCTGACTGAAGTAGCAGACGTCGTACCCGGAGCCGCCTGAGGTCGTGAGAGGGCGCCGACGGGGGTCGTGAGGAATACCAGAGGTCGAGGAGGAAGTGAACCGAGGTCGAGCGAGCGGCGTCATCGGAGGAGTGAAGTCCGCCCTCCGGAGTCGTCGGAGACCGAGGTAGAGGAGCACCGGAGGTCGGGAGTGAGGATCGCACTCCGGAGTCGCCCGGAACCTGTGAGGAGGAGCACCGGAGGTCGGGGGTGAGGATCGCACCCCGGAGTCGCCGGAAGTCGACATCGAGGCCAGGCCGGCCGACGTCATCGGAGCCGAGAGCGCCATCGGACCGGAGCCGCCCGAAGTCGACATCGTGAAGAGACTGCCCGACGCCGTCGAATCGGAGGTCGAGATCGAACCGAGGCCACCGACATCGGACCGGAACCGCCTACCGGCGTCGTCAAAGAACTGACATTGTGCCGAGGCCGCCGAGACCGAACCGGAACCGCCTCACGGCGTCGACACGACTCCAGCGGCGTCGGAACATCAGAAAAAGGGCAGTAAGTGGAGTAGAGGGCGCCTAAGGCCCTGTGGAGACCTGAGAGACTGCTCTAAGGGGCTAGGGAGGTGCTGAAACCCACCTGACTGTGCCTGGGGTGAACTGGGACTGACCTAGAGAGGTTGTGTGGAGTAGGGAAGCCAGGGCATTGGTATTCCCCCCTTTTGATCTACCTCAGTTTAGGCCTCAGCCTTGTCCCAGCCAGGGAGTAGCCTCCCCCCTCAAGCCTTCCACAACCCTACAAGCTGTGCCTGGGCCAAATCAGCCCTTAAGAAGTGAAGTGTCATCTGATTATATGAGGGGTGCTGTATACTTTTAATTATTTATTGGGGATACTGTATTTATTGAATTTTTATCTATTTATTGCTGCACTATATTTATAGGTCCACAGGACTTGTTGGTGTACAATATTTATTGGTACAGTATTTATTGCCTCAAAGTATTTAATTGTCTGTATATATTGCACTTGTATTTATGCCCTGTTATTTATGATCACCCCTATTTATTTCATCAAACAGCCAATATTTATTTGACCTGCACTAATTGAAATTTGTATATTGTGATTGACCTATTTATTTTTCCAATCAGCAACTAAGAGAAAAAGATAAAGAAAGAATATTTTCATAATTTTTACGGTGTAGAGTCGTTTTTGGAACGGATGCACGCATGGTTATTGTATGGGTATATTGTATGCTTAGCACTGCGCCTGTTTCCTGACCACTCGAGCCAAGCTACCACAGTGTGTTCGGGGAGTCCACCACCACCCTGCGGAGTGGGGGTGGGCTGTTTCCAACAATGATCATATATTTCTGCTAACCCAGCAGATGGACTGTTGAGAACTCCACACTACTACACCCAGTACTAACACCCACACACACATTAAGTGCACGCTGCACAACTACAAAGCATTCAGAAACTGGAATGTGCTGTGCTTAACCAGGCACATTCACTTGCATGTATTGAACATGCACTAACACCTATCAAAAATCAACAACAGATTCGTTGTATATAGCTCTCTAGCCATGGTAAACACAACTCTCTGCTAAAGAACAAAAAATTAGCAACAACTGTACTTTCTCTAAACAGACAAATAGACCTGCAAATATTCAGTATTACCACGTTAAGTCCCCTGAACACAATACAAACAGATTGCATGTACCACTCTGTTCATTGTCACACAAAATGGAAGGACTTGCATGAACTTCAGCCAGATGTGCTGAGTGCTAACCTCCACTTACATATAGCACACACAACAGAAAGTAAAAGAGGCGCTCTCTTTCCCTTAAACTTGGGCCCTAAGTGAACACTCAAGTATATATCAGTTGACTGCACAATGTCACAATCACACGAATCAAAATACAACCGGACAATGGACAGAAAAGGAACTTTTTCCTAACACTATCCCAACTTTCACACACCTCTCTCCACTCACAAACCAGGGGTGCATGTCTACAACATAACCACACAGAGTCAGAATGACTGCTACCGGCAGCAGTTGTGCACGCTCAACAACTTAAAGACGAGTATATGGTTACTTCTGAGTATTCAACACAAACCACTCCTGTAGCAAAATGCAGTCACACCTACACTGTCACCTAAATCATTGTATTCAACGTGGTTCAAACATTGTTAGTTTATGAGCAAGAAACATAACCTGCCTACTACAATACTGTACCGTTTCCTATGATTTTGTTAGAAAGTAATCTCTTGGTGTTTCAGTCTCTTGTAAGGAAATATTTAGGCTCTCAGTACATGCTCACCGGTGTTCAAAAGCTGTAATTTCTAATACCGCCAGCATTGCTAATTCTTGGACACGAAATTACAGGGCCAAAGTGAGTTGGACCAATCCAAAAAACTGTGGAAATACGGGGCCCTGCTGCAGGGATTTCTGCAGGTCTTTCCACATGTGCATCCCTTTGCCCCCCGAAAGTTGTATCTGCTTCCTGCAGCTGAAGTGTCTTGGGCGGTGACATTAGGCCATGATTACGCTACTGTATTCAGTATCTATTTCTTATGAGTTTCAGTGGATTTTTCAGGGTTTTAAGGTACTTTCAAACTTTAAAAAAATCAGTTGTCATCATTTTTTTACACTTTTTTTCCCTCATGCAAAAATCGCATGGAATGTTTTTCTGTTGCTTGCAGAGATATGTTGCTTTTATTTGAATATTATTTTTGCATCAACATTGCATGATATTGAATGCATAGGAAGTTAGGATACTTGTCTGTACTTAATGCTAATATATTCTGGTATAAACTAGAACCGCAAACATTAAAACCAAACTAACATACAGAGATGATGCATGGTGTATCCTGGGGTGGAGTGCGGTTCTGTGTTAAATGTATGCGCAACTTTCTGTCTTCCATGAACTGCTGGATATTATGTGAGTGACGTTATTAGAAATGCAGGGCGTTGTGGCCACGGCGATGCCCCTTCTGAATGACGTAATAGTCCTATGTTGGATGCGGGTGTAATGTCGTGTCTAACATGCTCATTCGAATATTAAAACAGACTACCATTCAGTAAGTCTATGCATTATTTTTTTGAAAATTAGCAGCAAGCGGGTGGCTTCAGCGTAGACATTTAATGCTGCTTCCTAGTGACCCCCAGGAACACTTGTTCTAATTATAACATTTTGTATGTAGTGCTTCATGCTGCACGTCTGATGTTTCTAAGCGCTGCAAATTACTGATGTAACTATCATCTATCAATGTACTTAAATTAATGAACTCACAAGGATGAAAGGCTGAGTCTATTTTGCTGGATTTGAAATTGTGACCTTCAAATCAGTGCTTTTGGCCAGCATTAAGCTCATTAAATCTTCATGTTGGCTTGTTGTCTTTCTGAATATGTGACGTGCCACCGTGACCATACCAGTAAAATCAAGGTAGCTTTAAGATAAGTACCAGCAAACAAGGTTACATCAGCAAACAAGGGCAGATTTAGGGGAAACATGACACCGGTGTGAGCCTGCATTGCCCAAAAAACTCTCACCTGCAAACTGTAATAACACTTCTGTATACAAAATCTGATGCCGCTACGCCGCGGCTTCTACACACTGCCAAAACATAGCACCTCATTTATTTGAAACCATGTTTATGCAGACTGACAGATGGGTTGCATAGCTCCTCGTACTGGTAGAAACCTGCCTCTGTGCACAAAGAGCAGGGCACATGTCTTAAAAAAAGAGAAGTGGGAGGACTAACCAAGTCAGGCAGTATGTATGTAAGTGACATCATGGTGCGTGACATTACAGTTTGTCACGTGCCTGACGTCTAGCTTGGTATCACAGGAAGTGGCATCACAACCCATGACCTCACAAGAAGTGACATCAGATATTAGGACCTCACACATATGTTTAGCAAGTTTATCTGTTGAGATCACAGAAAAGTAAGCAATCAGATGGTTTTAAAATGTACTTCTTTATTAGTAATATCTCTGTGCTCTGCTCAACACCACAACACCAGCCGATTGATCCCTTCACCAACATTCTGTCCTGAGCTTCAAAACACTAGTAGTGCACCATGTTCAGAAAAGGGGTGGAGGAAGATATCAATAGGATTATTAATACATAGATCAATTATTTACTCTTTCTTCTCATTTGTGTGAATATCCAGAAGGAAATTGAAATTACAACACTATCATGACTATATTTAAGCGCTTTACAACATTTAACAAATGAGATTTTGTGTCAGGGTAGTGCAATGAAAAGTGGCACAACTCCAATGCAACATCTGATCCTCAATTTATACTTTTCTTTTTAACTCTGTCACAAAGAAAGTGTCAAGAAGGAGAAACGTGGCAACAGATCTGTTCTGCTTAATTGGTTGCAAAGTCTTCATTTTAAAATGTCTTTTAGGGTTTAGGCACTGCAGAGATCTTTGTATGCCCAGTGACTCGCGGGGAATAGTAATAATGGTCAGATAACTCTGGAGGTTAACACAATTGCTGGAGATATCTGTGTTTTGTCTAGTCCCAGATTTTAGTCAAAGTACCATAGAGGGTTAATGTGTCTCCTGCAAAGCACATCTTGTAACATGCAGATGACATTTATTTATTTTATGTAGATCAGTAAGGGCTATATGTATCAAGCAAAACTGTGATTGCAAACGCCAAAATTCGCCGAATTTCGGCGTTTGCGATCGCAATTTTGCTAAATGGTATGTATGAAGGCAAATCTGCGTGCAAAATAAGGAATCACAAAATTTGAGATTCCTTATTTTGCAATTGCATTTAAGGAATCACAAATTTTGCGATTCCTTAAATGCAATGTAAGAAGCACCAAAAAAGTGCCATTTGGCCTTAAGGAATCGCAAATTACCACCAACTACAGGCTGGTGGTAATTTAAGATTTCTTTCAAAAATGCATATTTTTGCATTTTTCAAAGTGGCATGTGGCACACACACATGCCCTTAGGGCATGTATGTGCGCCACATGTGCACCCATGCTCATTTCAGGGGTGCAACAGGGTGTCCTTTTGACACCCTGGCACACTTGAAATTGCATTCTCAATTTGCGAGTCTCTAATTGAGAATCACAAATTGAGAATGTCTTCCCATTCATTCCTACGGGCCTCTAAGCCCATAGGAATGAATAGGGAGGTATTCCTTAATTGCGAATTGCAATTTGAAATTCGCAATTAAGGAATATGTAGGATTCACAAAATTATTTGCAAATCCTACATACATAGCATTTTGCGATTCTCAAGTAGCGATTCTCTAAAAATCGCTATTTGAGAATCGCAAAACCAAAGTTTCATACATATGGCCCTAAGTGGGTTACTGCTTTTAACACAGAGATCATTTTGTTACTTACAGCTCATACATTGTAGTCCTAATATAGCACAGTGAGCTAGGAAGTGCATGTGACTCCTACACCTTGTAACCCTCACTCTCTTATGTAGCACATCCTGTATATTGATTTATACACTTATATCCTTTATTGTTAATGTATAACATGTATGTGTGATGTAAAACTCCCTGACGCGCTGCATTGGGATGAGTGGCGCTTAAAACTAATACAACTAAATAGTGGTATTGGATTGTTATTTGAGTAAATACTGGGATAGAATAACACATCTGACATTCTTACAGTGCATGTATATCTCTTATACACAGAGGATGAAAAAAGTAAAAAGCATGCCTCTCTGAAGTTCCTGTGAGGTGAAAAACTGTGTGCCTTTGTTTCCCATCGGTTAAATTTGTATATAAGTGTGAAGCTCCAGATCTCACCCAGGCTGGATACATGAAAAAATGGAGGACTTAGGACCTTAATCTTTGGCCCAGCTAGAGGGGAAGATAAAAAGGCCCCCTGCTGCCTGCACGTTGCGCCATCTACCCACGTACACCCCCGACTACTCGGGCAGATAGATCTATTATTATATGATGTGATTCTGTTTTAAAATGTGTTGCTCTTGTAGAAATTGTCTCCGAGTCAAAGGATCAATAAAAATACTAACAATTAAACTGAACGGCTAGTACGTCAGATGGGTGTGAACTGCTCTTTTCTTAGTGAAGACATGCTTACGACTTTAACTACGTGTCTTGTTGCACCAGGGGGTGAATGTGGAGAACTGGTAAAGGTGCAGTGGATAGGTGGGATGCCATTCGCGTTGCCCTTCACACTGAACACAAGCTGTGCCAGGTGCCTGCAAGGTGGGAGTAGTATCTGTTTCCATGGTGACTGGGAGGAAAACGCTGCTACACAAGGGTGTCCTGCATCACAAGGTGTATAACAGGAGTTTACCATGTGCAATGATATTAAGAGGAAAAATAACCCCTGCAGTGATGCATCTATAAACCACGAGGGAAGCACCGCAAACTTTTAGTAGGGCTTTGGCTCCTCTGCTGTGTGCTACATGAGTAAATAAGGAATCCATCCCTGGTGGAGGGCACTTTATGCTGATTGACATACATCATTAAAAATAGGCTGCTGTTTCTTTAAATACATGCTTTCATAAATATCAGTCAAATATCAGTCAATCAGACATGATTTATAAAGGGCGGCAAATCACCCAATAGGGTATCCAGGCGCTTTCAGGCCTCAGTGGCTTATTCAAACAGCCAGGTCTTGAGGGCCATTCAGAATTCCGGAAGTGGGTTTCAACCCCTGGCCATTAGGTACTGAAGTAATGACACCGAGAGTGCACTGAGGCCGGCTAACCAGACCTCAGTGCCAGTGCTTTGACTCTTAAAAGTCTATGTTTAATCGTTGTGTACCAAATTGGCACAAGGTACCTTACTAATAAGTCCCTAGAATAACGTACCAGGGGTACCCAGGGACACATAGGGGCTGTAAGGTAAAGGGTTTCACATGGGCTGTGGCATTTATTGTGCCACCACGACTGTGACAAAGTAAAACATGTCACCCAGACTGCAACTGCAGACTGGTAGATCAGGTTTATACTAATAACTCGACTTTGCAATTTAAACTGCTGACAAAGTCCAGACCTTCATTTTTAATATACATATGTCACGCCTAAGGTAAGCCCGTCGAGCCCTTGGGCAGGGTGCTGTATATTAAAAAGTAGGACATGGATTTTTATATGTCCTAACAGTAAAAACCCTAAATTACACCTTTTTACTGTGGAGAGGCTAGGAGCCGCATTGGTGAGTACAGGGTTAAAATTTGGCAATTCAGCATTGATAACTTTTGAATGAGACTACTAAAGTTGGTTATTCAAGATATCAAAATAATCGCTACATTAAACCCAACTTGATGCCTGAGTGTAATTTAATGTAACTTTTTGAGTGAAAGGCAACTTAAAAAAGTTGACACCCAATTGCCCAAGTTTTCCAGTGACTATTCGCAGATGCCGGTGACAAGACAGCCATCTGCCCTTCTGTGGAGAGTAGCGAACGACTCTCAGGAAAGAGGAGCACAATGGTGAACTGCGGTTGGAAGAGGTGTTTACGATCTCTGACAGGATGCCAAGCAGGGAGTGAGCCCAAAAGACCAGATTCAAAGGGGAAGCCACCTTAGAAGGTCAAATGGTGGACACAATTGAAAGGGGCTGCTCTTTTGTTCTGGTAGACAGGTTGGTGTCAGAGACAGAAAGGGGAAAGGTAGCCAAACCAGTTTTCCCATGGGCATCTGGCCTCTAGGGTGGGCTACCAAGCACCACACACTGAGAGAAGTGTTCTGCCATCCTAGGAGTGCGAAGGGTAATGCATTCTGGAATAACTAGATGCCACATGTTGCAGGAAGTCATAAACAGGCAGGATAGCCCATTGACTAGCAGTCATAGCATTGCTGGAGGGCAAAGTTTGGGCATGGAAGTGGCACCTCAGGCATCCATACCTCAGATCAGAACTGTACTGGAAAAGGACTGCTCTGCTGTTTCCAGGACCCAGGGGCGGCCAGTATGTCTCGTGGGTGGTTGGGAGGGGTGGCACGGGAGGGACATGGGGGGTGTTGCGGGGGAGCGAATAAAAAATGTAATAATTTATTTTTTAACGTACCTTTCTGCCGGATTCCCGCTTCTCTGCTCCTGCTTTCCTGTCTCCACTCCAGGAACAGGAAGCAGGCAGCCAGGCTCCCTCCCCTAACCCAATCACAAAGCTGCAATGCAGCATTGTGATTGGGCTGAGGGCCTGGACACGGTGCTCAGTCAGGGGCTGGAGGGGTGGACATGTTCTCTATGCAGGCTGTGATGAAGTCTGCATGGAGAAGGGGAAAGTGTGCATGACTGGTTTGAGCGGCTGAAGAGGGCCGACCAAACAGTCATTGTGCACTTAGGAGTAGGCAAACCACTCCTCCCCTCCCCTGCCCTGCTCCGAGAGTAGAGCAGCCCCGCCCACCCGCAAAGCAGCAGGAAGCATAAAATGATAATAACGCAAAGTAATTATCATTTTATGTTTCTACTATGCTTAAAAGCAGTGGGGCGATGCTCCTCCGCCATAGCGGTGGAGCAGCCACTGCCAGGACCTGGCAAAGAGAGACTGCACCAAAGATGTGAATGCACCTGCTGCTCCTGGGCTAGCAAAGAGAGGACTGTATTTCTGGTGCCCTGTTCAAGGAAAGTCATCCCCAAGCCCTAGATAGAAGAGGTGAACTCCAAGAGTCTGTTGGCAAACTTTCTGTTCCCGCTCCAGGGCCACAAAAGCTGAAGAAGCTGCCTTGACAAAGTTGTGACCACAATTCCTTGTTCGCCTCTGACCGCCGATGCGTAGCCCAGAAGACTGAACCATGAGAATCAAAAGTTGCACCTCAGTCTGCCGGACCTGGAAGAGTAGTCAGAGTGCAGGTTGGTCGCCTAAGACGGACATTAGCTGCAGTTAAAGAGAATCACAGGTTATCTGTGACCAGAGACCAGTAAACCAGTGGCAACTGGCTTTTGACTGGACTTCACTTGGACATCAAGGGATATTGACCACTGTGGCCAAAGTTGCCCCACTCTTTTTGTAAACAAAGGGGTGGTTCGAGGAAGACACTTGTTAACTGGATGAGCATCCTAAGCATCTTCAGCATCCTGTATGCCTTGCATCAGGACCACTTCATTGATGTATATGGCTGTAGGCCCATAGAGCCTGTAACTGGACTGAAGACTACTTTGACTACAAGGTGACTGTCTGACTAAGACTTACTGGCCCTCCTGACTTACTCACTTCCGGAGTTCGTCACTGAAAGAGGGCTGGAGTGGCTGAACACAATTTTCCAAAAAGTTTTCAAACTTTTTCCAAGTATCTGCCTACCGCGGTTGTTGCCGATATTTGTTTGCATTTGAGTGAAATGCAGTGATTTACGATTTGCTTACAAATTTATATCTCCGAAACCTTCCAATGGATTTTGTCCATTTTGGTGTTTAAAAATAAATAAAATATAAGAACTATTTGTATACATTTGTATTGGATTTCCTTTGTGTTGCAATTCTTTCTTATTGAATTATTTTGGTACTCCTAAATGTTTTGCACTTGTCATTTGTTAAAGCTGGACTGCTCAAAGCCACAGCTTCATAGGGTTGAACTAAGGTTACACAAACAAGCCTTACTGGACCCAACACGGGTATGTGAGTTTGTTAGACAGCGAGGTCGCACAACCACACCATATGATATACTGCATTTCCTCAGATTGATGTCTAGGACTCGGCATCCAGAACTTGTGCCTAGCAGTACACTACAGTTAATAAGTCTGAGACTGCTAAAAATATGCCAAGTTGACACCTATAAGGAAGGTCTTGTAATTTCCCACCAGGTACTGGAGTCTCCTAAGTACTGTTTCTAAAAGTCTGCAAACTTTTATAAGTTTTTTTAAAGTTTGTAACACGTTTGTTAAAATTTTGCAAAGTTTTTCAAAGTTTCCAAAGGTCGCAGAAAGGGCTGGGACACATTGAGAACGACTTAGCCACTCTGACTGCAAAGTAACTGACTGACTACGACTTACTGGCCCCACTAACTTGCTCAACGCTGGAGTTGGTCGCACAAAGAGGGCCGGAATAGCTGAACACAACTTTACAAAAAGTTTCCAAAAGTTTTCCAAGTAACCGCTAATCACAGTAGCTGCCAGTTCTTGTTTGCATTTTTAGTGAAAAGCATTGATTTATGATTTGCTAAACAAATCTTATCTCTGGAACCCTTCAGTGGATTTTATTTGTTATGGTCTCCCAAATTTCATAAAATAACTATTTTTATAGTATGGTGTTGTATTTCCTTTGTGTGGCAATTCTTTCTTATTGAATTATTTTGGTACTCCTAAATGTTTTGCACTTGTCATTTGTTAATGCTGGACTGCTCTAAGCCACAGCTTCATAGGGTTGAACTTAGGTTACACAAACGAGCCTTACTGGACCCAACACGGGTATGTGAGCTTGTTAGACAGCGAGGTCACACAACCACAACATATGATATACCGCATTTCCTCAGATTGATGTCTAGGACTGGACATCCAGAACTTGTGTCTAGCAGTACAATACAGTTAATTAGTCTGTGGCTGCTAAAAATATGCCAAGTCGACACGTATAAGGAAGTTCTTGTAATTTCCCACCAAGTTACCAAGTTCTGGAGTCCCCTAAGTACTGTTTCTAAAAGTCTGCAAACTTTAAAAAAGGTTTTTAAAAGTTTGTAAATTGTTTGTAAAAAGTTTGCAAAGTTCCCAAATGTCGCAAAAAGGGCTGGGAAACATCGAGAACGACTTAGCCACTCTGACTGCAAAGTAACTGTCTGACTACGACATACTGGCCCCACTAACTTGGTCAACGCCGGAGTTGGTCGCACAAAGAGGGCCTGAATAGCTGAACACAACTTTACAAAAAGTTTCCAAAAGTTTAAGTAACCACTAACCACAGTTGTTGCCAGTTCTTGTTTGCCTTTTGAGTGAAAAACATTGATTTATGATTTGCTAAAAAATTCTTTTCTCCGGAACCTTTCAGTGGATTTTATTTGTTATGGTCTCCAAAAATTCATAAAATAACTATTTGTATAGTATGGTGTTGGGTTTCCTTAGTGTTGCGTGTCTTTGCTATTCAATTGTTTTGGTAGTCCTAAATGCTTTGCACTTGTCCTTTGTTAAAGCCTTAATGCTCGAGGCCACAGCTACCCAGGGCTGTGCTAAGGTTTTACAAACGAGCCTGACTGGACCCAAGATGGGTTTGTGAGTTTATTACATTGTGAAGTTGTACAACCACACCATGTAGAAAACTGCATTTCCTCACCCTCATGTTGAGCGAGGTAGGGTGTCTTGTCCCTTCCTGAATGCACTAGTGTGACATATCGACTTGTGTAGCTTGGCAGAGTATCACCCGTACTGGAAGCACATTAACATAAAGCTTCCTTTGAAAGCCAAGGCCTCATTTACAAGGCCCCTGTGCCCCTGGAGTGTTACTTTTTGTGACGCTCTGTCCTGTTCCATATTTACAAGGCAGCGCTAAGTCACTTTACGAGGCTTAACGCGTCCCTGTAAATATAGTTCCCTTTGAAGCAGTTTTCTAGGTTAAAGGAGCGTGCAATGAGTATTCTGTGGGCGTTCCCAGCAACACCCATGGCTCTTTGACACTGCCCCAGATTTAAAAGGAATCGTAAATCTGAGGCAGCGACAAAAACGTATGCCTCCCCACGGGAGACGTAAGGGTGGCCCAATGAGGAGAAGCACTTTAATTTCTCCTTGTTTTTTGCTCTTTCTATGTGTGCTACATTCTGCAGCACACATAAAAGAAGCAAAACACAATTAATGTTTGTTTTTGTGCAAGAGGGTGTCCCTTCCTGCACAACAACAATCATCCCTGCAAACCAGGCCCCCTTGCACCATGGTGCAAGGGTGTCGGCGTTGTCGCACAGCTGCTGTTTGTGCTCCGGCGCAGGGGGGAGTACAGGAATGCACCACATTCTTGTACATAAGGCGCGTTCCTGCACTTAGACAATGATGAAGCTCGGCACAGCAATATTGCTTGCGGCACCTCGCTGCGCCATTGATTTTAAATATGCCCCTCAGTCTCTGTCTCACAGTGATTGTAATCATTCGGGGTTGGGGAGACAAGATAGTTAAATATCCTGATAAAAACAGGAGGAGGGGAGGATGCACATCTTACTGCATCTCACACCTGTTTCCCAGGTCACTCGTCTTGCTTTCGGCAACCAAGCTGCACACTCGCAATTGGCCGTTGAGCGTTGCTGTACTGCCAATGACCTGGTATGTTATGTTATTAGTATTTTTAAAGCGCAAACTGTTACCCGAAGGTGTCCTGGCGCTGTCTACACACCTCCCTGTGAGACCTACATATGAGGCCAGGATTAAACGCCAACTAGCCAGGTTTTTAAGGTTTTCCTGAATACCAGTAGATCAGTGCAATTTCTCAGATGGAATGGGAGGGCATTCCATGCCTTGCCTGCCCCTGCCAAAAAACTCTGACCTCCCCAGCTGGCTTTTTTAGAGCTAGGGACTGTTACCAATTTTGCTCCCAGAGAGCAAAGTGGTCTATTGGGGACATACCAGAGAAACTGCTGCTTAAGATGACCTGGACCGATACCCTGAAGGGCTTTATAAACAGTACAGAGTGATTTAAACTGATTACCTGTCTTCACCTGTCTTACCTCTCGTTGGCTCACCTCTCGAGCTCGGTTAGATGCTGTGCGCCAAGAACATGCAACGCACGCCTGCCCATCGCTCGAGCCAGTAATGGTCACCAGTGGCATAACGTAAAATGATGGGCACCACCTGCAGAATGTGAAGAGGTGCCCTGAAACTCCCATATCTTAGAAATATTCATTGGCTTTGGGTGGAATGAGGCTTTGGGGGCACCGGATTGGCTGCACCCTACCCTGTGCCTCAGAAGCTGCAGGGGTCTGTGTTACGTCTCTAATGGTCACGTGGTTTGTTTGTGCTGAGGGAGAGCACTGTGCCATCAGCCTGATTGCTGATTACGGCGGTCACTCTTCAACTGCATCTGTGCCTTCGGCCATGTACAACGCTTTGCTTTCTTTTGGCTAGGTACAGGCTATTCGAGTATCACATAAATGCATATGTAAGTCTTATTAAAGACCCTATTGCTCCGTCTGGTGGCTCAGTGAACTAATGTGCCCACTGTCTGGGCCTATGTTTGACCTCATGCCCACAGGTTTAAATCCTGGCGGGTCCACTCAGCCTTTCATCCTTCCAAGGGTGATAAAATGTGTAAGGTTGGGTAACAATAAACATCTGTTGTTCAGCGCCAAGATGCCCACAGGTGAACGTGCGCTTTAAAAATACACGTTATGTTACTTACCTTTTTTCACTCATTTCCTGCAGAGCTCTCATAGTTCCCAGTTCTTAAGTAGCTCAAAGCTCTGGAACATAATTTATTATTTGGGGATTTCTAGTTCTGTTAACACTATTGTAAAATCAGGACTACAATTCCTGGAATGCAAGGCTCCGTTCCTAGTTTTTGCCCCCTAGACACTCATGCAAAGTATTGGAAAATATACCTAATTAAATCCTATTTCTCAGTAGAGTTAAGATCTTACCTGATCAGTCTCCCTCTGGATGAAAAAGACAGCGTCAGACAGGATTCAGCACTTCAGTGCCTGGAGCCGTGGGCCCACCGCACACCCCGTCCATCTTTCGATGTATGCTAATTCAGGGCAGCATCACACAAAATAATTCCTTCCTTCAAAGTTGCTTCAATAACTGCGACTTGCCTCTTTGTTAATGCTTAGCCCTAAGCATTCATTTGCCTGCTCTTGCCACACATTTCCGTTCCCTGGTTCCTTAGAAACGAGAAAGGTCAAAATCTTCTGTCAGCGTCATCGAGGACTAATCCCCGGGCAGCTCTCGGCTCCGCGCGCTCAATGTGCGCCACAGCCGAAGACGCGACATGCGTTGGTTGTCACCGACCTGCCTAAACCGGCTCGCGGTCGGAGGGCTTGATGGCCAGATGAGCAGTGACAGAGCTCTCACTGCGCACCACGGGCCCGCGCAGCTTATCATTATTTCAGCTCAGTGCGCGCGGGCGGCTCGTTGCACCTTCCGCCAGATGCTTCACTGCACTTGCAGAACGGGACATCACAGCGCACGCGCAGATGTCTCGCTGCGTGCAGAATGCCAACATCGGTTGCTCAGTAGATAGTATTCTTTTGTTGACGGCAGCCCTGTTTTGCTTTTCTGGTTATTTTTATTGACTGATTATAGATCACAGATTCAGTGCCCGCCTTTGCGTGGTATTGTTGAAATAATTATAGCGCTTTGGCCACAAACATAAAACAAAGTTGGAGGAAGAAATTCAACGAGGTGTCTACTATGGGTTTCTTTGCAGATATAACTGGGGGTATATCAGGACCGGGATTACCAATCACTGGCGAGACCCACCCAACCCCCTAGCACCAGGAATTACAAGTTGTGGTCCCCAAAATAGGAAATAACCTCTTGGACCCAGGATTACCCGGTCCTTTCCCTCATGGTTAGCCCAATTTCAGGACTTTTTCCCACTTCTGTTTACCCCAAGCTTGGAACAGGGTTTAAATGGGAATTGGGGGGGGGGGGGTTGTTAGGGGCAGGGCAGGCTAAGAGGCTACCAGGGCAGAGTGTTGCACCCTCTCCCTGTGCCGATGGAGGGCATCAGAGCCGGACTGGCCGTAGCAGGCATTTTCCTGGGAGACTGTAAGAGGGGGGGGGGGGGGGGGGGAGGGGGTGCTTTTTTATCGTTGGGGCAGTTTCATTGCTGGGGGGCGGTTTTGCAGTGGAGCTGCATTATCGGTCCCGGTACCAAAAGCAGCAGTGCCCGCTTGCACGCTCCCCCTCAGCCCCCCAGTGGGCTGGTATGACAAAATTGCCAGGGCTGCTTTGGGTTCCCAGTTCAGCCCTGGGGGGCATCGAGGGAATGCACCTGTGCCCTCTCTTTGGCCCAGAGCAGTAGGTGGGTTTACTGGATGCAGACTCACACGCTGTAAAAGCAGGCCAGGGGTACTCTCTCCTAATAATTTCAGGTGTGATAACACGGTGCCACTGGAATCGCCCAGGGCGGCATCCCTCCAGGGGATACTTCTCTGGCTGACTCAGCATAAGGACTTATTATTGGAGGGTTTTGTGTTGCGAGCGAAGCCCAGAGGTGTGCTCCAGATTTGATTCAGGGGCAAAAAAAGTGTGAGATATTTGCGCAAACCAAGGGGGTTATTTACAAGAGGCCTGTGCGCCCGCAACATCACTTTTATTGACGCTCGGTCGGTGCAGGCCTCTCAGTCATATCTATGAGGCGATGCAAAGCCACTCTGCGTGGCTTTGCATGGCCTCATAGATTTGGAGTAAGGCAAGGCAGCGCAAATCGCTGAGTTGCCTTACTCTGCGTCAAGGAGGCGTTCCATTGGCGTTGCTGTGGGTGTTCCCACTCAGCACCCATGGATTTTGACACTTTACCAGATTTACAACATCACATAAACCTGGGGTAGCGCAAAAAACGTACGCCTCCCCAGAGCGAACGTAACGAGGAGAAATGCTTTCATTTCGCCTACTTTTTTGCTCTTTCCATGTGTGCTGCTTCTGCAGCCCAAATAGAACTCAGAAAACGCCTCTAGTGATTGTTTTTGTGCAGGAAGGTGTCCCTTCCTGAAAATAAACAATCATGCCAACAACACAGACACCCTCACACCATGATGCAAGGGCACCTGCGTTAACACTAGGCTGCAAATTGTGCACTGGCTGAAAGGTTAGGTTAGGAATGCACTGAATCTTGTAAATACGGTGCATTCCTGCCCTTTTTCGAATTGGAGTGGGGCAGTGGAGCAAACTGACTTGTGGTGCTACCCCACACCAATTTTATATAAATAAGGCCCCTAGTGACTTGTAGTCCATGAGGTTGTTGAGTCATGATTTTGGGAGCAGCCTAGTCTTTTTGAATAGGTAGATAATGAAGTGCCCAAGGTACAAAGGAGCATCCAGAAACCAGGAACTTAAATGTGCATACCGACTGGGTTGCTTTTTGAGATGCGACTTATGTACTAATGGTTTGGATGCAAATTGTAAAGTCACAGGGGGTGGTTAAATGACCTGCCCAATGAATATTAGGCATGGAGGTTGCAATTTCTGACCATATGCATGGCTCCAAATGTAGAATTGGTGGCCTGCAAGAAACAGCAGACCTCCATCCTTGCATTTACTTTCAAAACTGGAAATATTTTTTTCCTAAAAAGCTATCTGTGTCCATCAAAGGCATAGGTGTTGCTATATTCGAAAATTGGGATCCTATGCAAAAATTCCTGAGGAAGGTGTTGGCTGTGTATGATTGCCCACCGAAACGCGTCGATGCTTGAATGAGAGGAAATCAGGCAAAATCTGTGATAACAATGGTTTTGTGACATGTACATTTGGATTATTTTCTATTGGGTTCACAACTGAATAATCCTTGATTTGACGATTTCCTTGTGCTAATAGGACTAATTTGTCCTTCCTTGTGTGTTTTTTTTCCCAATTTGTAAATGTAATGATTATCTGTATATTCTTTGACCTTATTTGTCTCTGAACTGAAAATTGTTTTATTATTAATTTTCTTTTATTTCTGTTTTTTGTGTATAAAGCCTGATGACTGTCAGTCTTTTTTATTGAATATTTGTGGAGTATTTTATATATTTTGTGATATATGTGATAATTTGTGAAAACTAAATAAATTAGTATTTTTTATATTCTCTCCTTGATTACATTTTTGATGTCCATTCTCATCCTGTCTATGTGAGGTTTGCGTGGACTATTGGTTGTTGATATACATAGGTCCAAAGGAGGTCTGTTTTTTGACTAAGGTCATTTTAGGTACCCCTCTCCTTTGGCTGGGGGTCCCTCTCTCTTTGTTATAGACTCTCGTGAAACAGCAGAGCGGCACAAGGCCATTGATAAGTTTCCTTGTACGACAGAGTTCGGAATGTATATTGTTGGAATCCATGTTGTAAATTTTTTTTTTTTGCGTATTTATATAGCGCGAACTCGACCCGAAGGTATTGGAGCGCTTTACAGGAGCACCGTATTTACATTACACATTCAGGCACGGGAAGATTAAGTGATTTGCCCAGAATCACAGGCTGTGGACGCGACCTCGAGGCTCGAACTCTGGTTTCCAGCACCAAAGTCGGCAGTTTAGCTGACGGACCACATCCTCTCCCCAATTGTGACTGGTAGGGGTATTTACCCTCCTTAGTAGGGATGTGAGATAAGTAAGAACCGCAGTAGTTGTCCCCTCTGTGGTCTGAGGGTATACGAGTGGATTGGAGGATTGTTTTTTTTGTAGCTGTGGTACAGGCGAGGGATGGAGTATGGAAGCCCAAGGGACCAAAAGAGTTAGTGGGAGTCATAAGGTAATGGTGGCGGGGAAACAAAAGTTTACTGCACTATCATAAAGTAGATCTCTGATATGACTACAGCTTCTGGACTAACCCTGCTAAAACCTAGCGTGTTAGGATCACTCAGCCTAGAGACTGAATTTATTTCACTTACGTATGGTGCACAACGCAAGAGCCTTGTTTGAGTTAGCCCAACTTATGCTCAAACTTCTTTACACACTGGCGAGCCTGTCAAGCACGGTGTGGAGTTTAAGTGCCACCACTGGATGGTGGATGGACATCTACGGGGTACGTGTATTTTGACAAGGATTGTTTGGAAATTAGAAAGACGGTGAGAGAAGCAGAAAAGCAAGACTGTTTGCATCATCCGCCCCTAGAAAAATTTCATGTTGTGAAAATGCAAATTTCCAGATTCAAGTGAGGCTTCATGGTTGAAATTGTCACCAATTTTGAGATAATGATTTCCAAAGACAGTCATATTTCTAAGACCAAACTGAAATTCCCCAAGAGGTCTTGGAGCAGTGTTTGTACCAACCCATTTCAAGTGCTTGACTTTAAGACTTAATTGAATTTTACTAATAGGTGTCAGCTATAATTCTCTCATTAACTATCATCAAATGCACATTTTGAAAATAGGACGGAAAGAGGGAAGGGGCAGTCTGGTACAGAGGCAGTGACAAGGACATCCTCTGATCTGTTTGCTTGGGGATTATTAATAGGAAACTTATTTGCTTGTTGATGTCTTGTTTATTATTTTCTCTGTATTAATATTAATCTTCAGGGCCGGATAACTCGTTTAGTGAAGGGTGGGCTCCTTGGAAGCGGAAACTGATCGCTATGTTGTCAGTCTGACCATTTATTATTCACTCATCCTTCTGCTCTAATCTTATATTTCTAATTGTCACTCTGCATGTGACTGCCCTGCTCACCTGACACATCATTAATCCTTCTCTTTCTATGTGTAGGTGGCTAGGCTCCAGAAAGCACTGCAAATGGATGCCTTTGTCCGGAACATAATATTGAACCATCAAAACAAAATAAACAGGCAATGTGAAGTTAATTTTAGATTCAGTGGTGTAGCAGAAATGGGTGGAAAATTGTGCACAGAAACAATGTGAGAAATATGGGCTCTGGATTCTCTCAGGATATTCCACCTGGAAATGCAGTACTGTAAATAGGGTCACAATTTCAGAATGTGCTGCCGCTTGACTTGTTTCCCAATCCTATGAAGGCAGGAAGTAGGTCTTGAGGCTGAGCTCTGAAGCAACAGGACCACCCCGAAAAGAACTTATATTAATTTACATTTATAAGGAACTTATCTGAAGCCACATGAAAAAATCCACTGTACTAAACTCTGCAACATGCTTTCTGCAGCTCCCAAGCACAAACAAACTATGCTCCCCCTTTTTAGGTCTCGGCTAGGCCAGAGGCGTAACATACTTTGAAGGGGGGGTTGGCCCATGCTTCGGACCCACCCAGGAGTTCTCAAACCAGAGACCCGCCGCCTGTGCACAGTACAGAAGGGGGCCCCCTACAGCTTTGGTCCCCCCGTACTGCGGGGACTATTGGCACACCACTGGGTTTAGATATCGCATGTGCTGACTCGAAGAGACACGTTTTCAATTCAGTAGGCTTCAGCCAGCGCTAAGGCTTGCCATTTGTTCTCTCCATCATTGCTCTCGTATCATTCATTTCCGTTTATCCGTAGCATGAATGCATCATGCATCTTCCTGTGTTTGGCTCTTCCCTGGAGAATTGGCAAAGTACTTATGTGCATCCACTGCACCCATTTTAGGAGCTACTTTTTTCTTTGCCTTTGAGCACTCCACACGAGCGCTCGTGTTTTCTCTCGCTCCGTCTCCTCCCACCTGCCCCAACCCTGTTGCTTCTTTCCCTTTGCAGATTGGCTTTATTACCCACCTCATCCGCCCAAACACACAAAAAGTAATATAAATGTATGTAGCCACATATTTGGTTGGCAGCAGCTCTTGCTTATCTTTATGATCTATAAGCTTTCACTACAAAGGCTCTGCCCGGCTGAAGTGTCCCCGAAGGTCAGAAGACTGACGCAGCTCTTCTGAAGGACTTTTCCTTAATTTTAACAATACTCAGAGCAGCACATCCTTCATAAAGATTGATAAGGATGAGCCATTGAAAAAAAATAACAAGCTGAGCGATGCATCTCGCCTCCTGGCATATGTGTGTCGCTGTTGCTTTGGCATCGATGTTTCTTGACACTCATGTTCACTGCGATCCACCAAACCATGTGGTTATGATTGGAAACACAGCTTCCTCTTCCAGGATGTTTTACTGCAACTGTACATACATTCTACTGTGGCATAACAACCAGAGCTGCTGACTTTAGAACTGGGGAGCTGGGCTTGAGTCTCTGTGTTGACTCAACATCCTGTGATTCTGGGCAAATCACTTTATCTCCCCATGCCTACAAAAAATGTGTGTGTCCTTGTGTAATGTAACTGGTGCTCATGTAAAGCACTCCAAAACCTTCAGGTGGAATTCACACTATATAAAACTGCAAAAGAAAAAAATGAACTCTAGGGACATTGTTTTAGACTGGTAGGTACTCCACATTGAAGACAGGGGGCACCTCCACTCATGTGCATCGCTCTGAGAAGTGCAAATACGGTAGAGATCAATAAAGATAAGGTGCTCCTGGTGCATAGACATGTCCAGGGCTGGACTGGGCATAGCGGGCACCGGGCATTTCACCGGTGGGCCGCCAGATTTGGGGCCGCTTTGGGCCCCTGGGAGTCTATTTTGTTACAGGGCCTTTTTTGCAGCATAGCTGCAATATCGGCCACTGTAACGAAAACGGCCAAAACCGCCCGTGGCAAACAGCTCGGCCGCACCCTCTTTCCCCCGGGGGGCCGGCCGAGCACTTTGCCAGGGCAGGTTTTGGTTCCCAGTCCAGCCCTGGACATGTCTGAGCACCCGCAGCATCCTTCAGCTTATCCTTCCACAGGCTCGATCACTCCCTACTACTCTTCACTGCAGGGTAAGACTAGCAGCTCCTGCACAGTTTCCCATATCTATGCACACCACTGTCCACATCAAAAAACTGACAACACAGTGGTTAAAGAAATGAACATGAATTGTTGTCAACGCCTACGGGCCTGGCACTGGCCACCAGACTTTTGGCTTTGTCAATGATTTTTGAATGCAGATGGCCAAAGAGGGAGTCGTCACTGGTCTGGCATACTCCTAACACGCCACAGCCAGCGGCCTACTCCTGCTCCTTCAAGTGCATGATTCACCCACAACCCTTGTCCCCCAGATTGGATTCCACTCCACCCCATGCCACATATTTCAGCTCCACACCACATACATCCACTCCACTCCATAACACTCGGTTAAACAACATTGTTAACGCTAATATCTCTTGGCTTGCAGAGACCTATCGGCTTTGCCAATGCTTGTTTGATATCTATTGGAACATTCGCAGCAGTTTTTCAGGAAACATTGAGCAGAGCCAGTTATCATAATAAATCAGTAGGTAGGAAAATGCATCTTTAATGAGCCCATTGTAATGGTCTCGCTAGACACAGCTCTGCCTTTCTGAACAGATCCTTCATACTCAGTGTGCCAATGATGTGGAGGGAAGAATTAGGCTGAAAAACCAATGTGCCATAAGGGCATTACCGCTCACTCGCAACCATCTGCCAGCAGCCTGCCCTTGCCAAAGAAAGCCATTAATGAGGCCCAGTTCCTAGGAATAAACCTACCTCTGAGACTTACGCGAGAAGCTCTGTTCGAGACATACTGAAGGTACATTCAGCCATGAGCCCTGGCACATACTTTCAGACCTCCCTTTTTGATCCAGAATTTAATAATCCGGAGCAGAGGGTTCAAAGCACAGTTAGGATCAAAAGGCAAGGAAAGATTTTGATTGGATACCGATAATTGGGTAGAATTCTTCAGTTATACCCTTTTTCCCACTGCATTTTATTTAGGAAGAAATGTTGGCATTGAGGAAATACATTAAAGTTTTTTAAGGCCTTTTCAAAACTGTAGCAGTAGCTCTACAGACGAACGTAGACAGCATTAACCTCTTGGTAAATGGTGGAGGGAGTGATGTAGCTTGCCGGGTTATCGGCACAAAAATATATTGTCGTCCTACAAAACTATTCATATTCAGACTATAAACAACCACTATTTTGTGAAGATAAATATATAATAGGTAGTTATAGATTTGCTGTTCTGAACTTCAAACCTTGATGGTGTATGTGTGTGCGTGTTCATGTGTGTGCGTCAAGTAGCGGGTTCTGCTCCCATTTAAATATTACACAAGAAAGGTTTCAGGGTATAGAAACTTACTGGCACTCCAGGGTTCCAACTTGGAGATCATTTATCATAGCATGGAAAGCATTTAAGGGCATATTATCAAGCACAGCGTTCAAATTATCGCTGCTTTAGCGGCAGAAATGGGCTTGATAATATGCCCTTGAGGATTCCAATAGAAGCCCATGTTGACACCAGAACCTAGGCTTCTATGGGAATTCTCAAGGGCATATTATGAAGCCCATTATCGCCGCTTTAACGGCAGTTTTCTGCCGCTAAGGCAGCGATAATTTTAACACCGTTTCTTGATAATATGCCCCTCAGTTTATAGCCTTCATCGAACAGTGGTGTGCCCAATTTTCCACAAATAAAACCACAATTGTACATGAAACAATACAACCTGCACCTATAGCGCAAGGGTGTTCAAACTGGGGAGCCGGCACCCCTAGGGCAGCCTCGCGCGATTCCAAGGGGGGGGCGCCAGGCTCTGGCTAAAAGAAGCATTATGCTGATAACAGTCATTTGTTTTCAGCAGAAAAAAAATGAGCAGAAGTAAGCTGCTCAGTAATGGGCAATCACTAACAACTTTTGACATTTACATTCTGGCCAAGAGAAGGTGTCAAAAGGAAAGGGACTCCAAATATTCCTCAAAGACCTCACCCCCATTTCCAATAATCACACTGTGGATATTTTTACACGTTAGAAAGGCCTGCCTGACCTGAATAGTATGTTTGCCAATCATGTATTTGATTGCCTTCGTGAAAACAGTAACATAAATTCACTGCGATGTTTAAATAAGTCTATATATATTTAGACATTGACAGTTTAATAGAATAAGTGTGAAAAATGATGGGGGGGGGCAGTGATTATTTGTTTCCCCACTGGGGGGGGGGCGTAGCTTTATAAAATGTTGACGACCACTGTTATAGCGGCTTATAGTGGCACATTACTCTAATGATTTAATCTGCATGAACGGCATATGCCATACATGGCACTTATTTCATGATATTCCAACTAAAATATCGAACAACATATAGAGTTGCTGATACACAACAGACAAGTAACATGTTATACACACAGTCTTTCTTCACAATGCTCCCTCTGTATTTCGGAAATGGTCACTGAGTATTTATACCTCTAATTACTCATCTAGACAATATTGCTGCTACACTGGACAACAAGCTACAGACCTTATTCAAGTTGCGTACAGTAACTAAATGTGTAATCATCCAACGACTGATCTGCAAAGAATTTTGGATTGTGCTATATTTCAAGTGAATCCCATGGTGCAACACATAAACAAATAAATAACAATAATAAGTTGAGCACCACGCTCGGAATGAATAAATGAATGCAATTAATCAGTTCCGGTTAACATGGCGGCATTTCTACAGTAGTGCGGCTACTTTCTAGAGGAACCATTTAGAATGCTATTCATTTCAGTATGCACTCAGTTATACCTAGCAAAATTGTTCGATGCTATAAATTGGATATATCAACATCATTGCTACATTAGGGATATCAGTGTTATAGAAACCATACCATATTTTAATTGCCTAAATCATTAACAATACAAAGCCTTGAATATTACAATCAGTGCATGTGGGTGCCCTTTTTAACTAAAATATATACAAAAAGTTATTTGTCCTTGACGTTCCCAAATGGCTTCTTTGTATTAAATTCCAAAATGTATTTTGATTCAAGAGATCTCAGTGATTTTCCCCTGTTTCTTCAGCTATCATTCCCCTTAGTCCCAATCCTGTCAATAGCACAAATCAGCAGATTACTGCATTTATGTATTAAAATGGTCTTGTAATCTGTTATATCTGGGGTGTACAATTTGTCCTGTGGTAAAAAGATTTTAGAGCATATGAGAGCAATCAGAAAAGCAGATGCATCATTCCCAGCAGGCAGATATTTTTAGAGTCAGCTTGGTCAAAGCTCTGAATATCTGCAATTGTTTCTTATGATTTGGATGTTACGTTGAAAATATGGAATGGTTTCTATAATTGGTGAATCTGTGCGATGATATACATCTGCCACCCAAACACAGCTAGTAACCGAGTTTTTTACCTGGTGGTTCACGATTGCTTTTTATCACGAATGGACACAGACAGAATACATTATAAATATAAACCTTTCCTGAAGTGCAGTGCCTAATTTGTGCTTGTGTTTGCGGATGGTGGACACAGGGACTTATTTTCTATTAAAAAGCCCCAGAAAAACTGAGGGAAAGGCAGAAAAGGGAGACAGCAGGTGGAAGAAAAAGGTGTCAAAACACCCACAAAGAGAGAAAAGATGGATCAGTGGCGTAGCAAGCACTTTGGTCACCGGTGGCGGTGTCTGTGTTTTCTGCCCCGCTGCGGCCGAATAAAAAAGCTGGGGAGGGGGGGGGGGCCTGGCGGGATTTTTTTGCATTTGCCGCCCCTTGTCGGCCAATGGAAGAGCGGGGGGCAATTGCCGCCCTGAGAACGACAGGTAAGAGAGGGGGAGGCTGCCGCCCTCAAAACACGTGCCAACCAGGGCGGACCGCCCCCCCTTGCTACAACACTGAGATGGATGCACAAGACACTACAAGAGTGACATTAAGAGACAGGAAGTAAAGAGTGGTGGAAGAAAGAAGCATAAGGTGGAATCAAGACTATGCAGCCTTGGTATTTGGAAACCCTGACATTCAGCATCATCAGTGGTGGGCTCCTAAGATCAACTTTGTCTCTGTACTCTTTTTAATATGGATTGAGCACTGTTTATACTCAATCAATCAATCAATCAATCAGGGGTTTGTAATGCGTGGCTACTCACCCGAGAGGATCTCAAGGCGCTGGGGGAGGGGGGGGGGGTGGGAGGGGCTGCTGATCCCTCAGAGGTGGAGGTTCAGTGGAAGACCCAGGTCTTGATGTCCTTCCTGAACGGGATCAGCAGCGCGGATTGCTTGAGGTGGAGGGGTAGAGTGTTCCAGGTTTTGGCTGCAAGGTAGCCAAAGGGTCCTCCTCCTGTTCTGGTCTTGTGGATTTGTGGGGCACTCGAACACTATTCATCAAAGATCAGCGGTTCGCAGACTTTTTTTGAACCACAACTCACTGTTCAGAACAACAAACCTTCGGGACCCACCTATCTTCATTGGACTGGAGGTGTGAGATTTTTGACTGTAGCTAAAGCATTGTGTGTTAGCGCATTGTCATTTACAGACAGCACAGTTTCCATTGAAATGGCCACTAAATGTACACAGACATACAAATTTCCTGATAAAACTGTATAGCACACAAATGATAATGTATGGAAATCTGGTTTCTGTATACTTTTAATCATTTGTGCTAGACCAAGTAAGTGTCTTGATTTGTTTTGATCCAATTGGAATCTCTGTTTCTAGAACACTTCAGAATTACAAAAAGAGGTGCTTTATTTTTGCTTTTCTAACCGCTGGATGCATACAGCTCATTTAGAGATATTCATATTCTGTTATGTATTGCAGAAACATCCTACATTGCCACAGAATTCACTTTATAAACTCATCTCAAGAAAGGAGAGTAAACACCAATCCCCCAGTTACAATATTAAAGCAGCCTGACATTTGACCCCTGCCTTTGAGGCAAATGTGGCATGTTAAATACAGAATTTAAAGGCATCTTTATTTATTGCTCTGACTTTCTGACCCACCAAAAATCAGCTGGGGATCAATTATGCTGTGTGTTACTACATTATGGAGATGTCTCTGTTTTTTTGTTGTATGCCTACAGTGCCTCAAAAAGACTGAAGCAGCCGGAAGGCAGCATGCTGGTACAATACAAAACACCAAAATAAGTAATAGTTTTTTTTAATACAAACACATCAATACAAAAAATAATAAATGCAAAAATAAATGTAGTGATTAGTCAACTTTTCATGCCATCCCCTCCTTACTTTGCCTCTACCCACTCCATTCAGGTTTGATTAACTGCTTATTTTAAGTGAACACTGCAATTGCGCCTATTCGTTTTCAAATGGTTGCTGATTAAATATTTTACTGTACAAATTGCCAAGAGCAGCGGTTTAAGACAAAACTTCACAAACTGGCCTTTGGCACAAAGGTCATATACATGTTGATTGGAAGCCGTGATAGGCGTCATTCGAGCTGTGCCAAAAAAGGTAAATTCTGAAAGTAAAACCGTCTTATGGGAGCAAATAAATGAAGAGAAATAGCGATTGTGTAAGAGACCGCGAACTCTCAGACCCGACAGCGGCGGGAGAAGCTGCCCCCTGCGGAAGTACATGCTCCCTGCCTGGACCTGGAATGAGAGCGCCTGCCGAGCCCTTGGAATGAGTCAATATTTCAGTTAACACCTACGGCGGAAAAACGCTCGGACACCGGAAAAATACAAGCGCCTTAATTGTGTAGTTGATGGTACCCAGGCGTCCACCCCTCTCCGCCGTCCGTCCCTCCGCTTCGAGGATAAATGCTGAGGCGGTGTCCTTGAGCTAAGGTGAGTTGAGGACAGCACCGTGGTGGGTGCCTCGCGCCCGCTCTGTCCGCGCGCCCCGGTGCTCCAACCGCCGTCGGTGTAAGGGTCCTCTATAGCGGCCATACTAAGGCTTAAACCTGATAGGACTGCAAAATGTAAGTGCAAATTGTGCAACAGGTCATTTGCGTTCTCACGAGTTGCTCAAATTAGTGGGTGCGTAAATTGAGTAAAATGGAAAATACCACATTAATGGTGCATGGTATTCTGCACTTGACCAGACCTGCCAACTCACACGGTGGCCACCGTGTGTCACACGATTTCGGCTCCCTTCTCCCGGCGAGGAGCCGAAATCACACTGTGTCAAAGAAAACGAGCTGAAAACCACTATAAACAGTGTATTTCCAGCTCGTTTTCGGAGGCTGTGAGCAGCCAATGCCCATTAAAGATATGAAAACATCCCAGGACATCGGTGACAGCCTTGATGACCCTTCGTTTTTTTGATTTTTTGGGGGGGGCTGGAGGGGCTTGGTGAGGGGCAACTGCCTCTTGCTTATCTCTGGCACCCGGCCCCGTCCCTTCCAAGGCCCTGCATCCTCCTCACATAGTGAAGATATTTCGTAAATTGGCAGGGATGATTTGACCCTGATTTTAATCTTTTTGTGGGTGTAAAATGAATATTGAACTGAAAACAGGTTTATCGGATACATCGTGATTTGGTTCTTGGAGTGCACTGACGTCCTGTTTGGGCGAATAATAAAAAGGGAATTACAAAAACGAATTTTCTTTTCTTTTCGATAACTACTCGCAAGCCTTCCAATGCAAAGCCACGTAGCAAATCCACATATATATCTATATATACATACATAGGTGGGCTTTGTCAGTCCTCTTCATCCATTGGAATGTTTACCCAGTTGAGGCCCTCAACATTCTGAACAAGTGCAGCACCATGGTTGAGCTTGCCTAGTGCCTAATGCGCATGCACCCAAAACCCTTTAGAAGAGGTTGGCACTTTTATGCATGTCTAAGGCAAAGTTACTTAGGCCATTGCTAGGCTGCTCCGAAAAATAATCACCTACTACATAATGTGAGTGATGAACTGAGTTCTGACTCAATTCTCGGTTATGTTATATTCCACATTGGGGTCCTGAAAGCCCTGCTGTCATCACTTGAGACCTTCTGTTTGTGTTGATTATTTTGTGTTCTGTGAATTATGAAGTAGTCATTCATCCACCTACACATTCCTCTCAGTGACTTAAGCACCCGCTCCAGAGATCTTTCTGTAACCCACATGTCACTTATGCCTTAACTAGGGCTTTAAGTGGGCCAGGTCTTACCGGTGCTGAGCACCGGCTGTTATTTAAAAGGGCCCTCGAAAACGGGTCTCTATCGGGCTCTGTGCACAGGTGGTCTGTTTTTTTTTCCCCGACTGCAGTGACAGCAGGCACATCATGTTCACACTGCTCATTTCTCACTAGTGGAGAAGTTACGGCATGATGTCATGCAAGGGGAGTGTTGTAGGGGACGGGAAATCCTTTAAAGAGAGTAATTTTCTCTCTGGATTTCCCTTCTCTTTTTGAAACTCAGGAGCAGCAACATTGTCGTGGTGTCACCAGGCCCTTATGTGAAAGCTTTTTCAATATTATATACAAGCCATAGTTGCTGCTTATTTATCATATGCAACTAACAACGACTGACAAAGCCAGTAGTCCTGACTTGTAGGTATGATGTTACTTGTTGTATCATATATCTGGATGCAATGACAGAAACTGCAAAATACAAGTCGGGCGGCTCACAATGCTAAGCACAGATTTTTACATTACGTGTTTTTAATTACATTGGCCACACCCCTTTGAGAGACCCCCCAGTTTTTTCATCCCACTTAAAGCCTTGGCCTTAACTGTACACATTCTGTGAGAAATTTTATTTGCTGCTTTCTATAAGAGAGGCAAACTTGCATTGATGCTGTCATGCTGTACCTATTCTGTGTGGAAGCCATGCTAGCACTGCTACTGCCTGATTTGTACCTGACCCGTGTTGCGGAAAGCTTATGCTGCAGCTGCCCTAGCTGTACCTCTCGGCTGAAGAAGGGATGCTTGCACTGTTTCTGCCCAGTACCTGTTCTATGAAGAAGGGGTGTTTCCACTGCTATTGCCCCATTTTTATGAAAAACAAAGGATATATTAAATGCACTTGAATAACATGCCCTGTGAGCAGGGACCGTTACACAATATTTGATGTGAGATGCCTATATTCCTAAGGAAGGCGCCAGATCCCATAGAGGCAATCTTTGAGTGCCGAAACATGTTGTTGGAAAATAGAAGCAGGTTCCATTCTTCGAAGCTCCGGCTTTTAATCGTGTGATAGGGAAACTCAGTAAAAAACATTTTAGCTCACCCACATACAATTTTATTACAGGTCTGACAAAAGGAGAACATAAATGTCGACATAAGGGACATAACCTCACAGAAACTAGAGAACTCATAACTAGGAGACCGTACAACCAGTGAAGAATAGTACTCTTGGATCCTCCCTAGTGCTATCTGTGGAACTCACTGATGAATCATACCACTCTAGGTAGGAGAACCATCAACATCCGAAATGAGTACAAGAATGTATGGTAATTACATAAGTGGTTTAGCAGTTTTTTCCAGGATTTTTTATTTCTTAGAAGTTTGTCTGTTTACAGAGAGTGCACAATAATCTTTAACACCTCTCTCTCCCTCTTTAGTGTGTTTTTACTTGTGTTGTACATGTCCTTTATGTGTAAGAGAATTGTGTGATGTTTCTTCTGCTACTGCCACCAATCCTTTAGCTAGCCTTTACATTACAGATGGATACTTTGCTGCTGTCCATGTGGTGCCTTGATTGTGTTGTGAACGCCATACAAAACTTTCCACTACACAAAAGACAAAACGATTTGCATTGCTAATGCTGGTTCTAAGGTATGATGTGAAAGAGAGTGAATACTCACAAAACAAGTGAGTAGTTTACTTTTGGTTTTACATATGAAGCAAGCAGTTTTTGAAACTGAATAGACAACTTTGTAAAATTGTAGAATATATCTGGCAAGTGGCTTCATGTTATGAATAACACTTTATACCAATTCTGGCATATTAGCCACTAGCACTTCCATGCTGGGATTTTTGAGCCCCTAATGAAACTGCTAAAAGCAAAACTACAAGCCCCACAATGCATCATGCTGTTGGCCGAAAACCCAGGAATGGCTCATATATCATAGTGCCGACTGGCAGACTGCTGAAACAAAAATAAAATGTACTTCCTGATGCTTTGCTTTTTTCTTGTATGCGAGCACAAGTTAAACAGCCCAGTCAGTGAGAGGGCACAGGTAGCCTTTCAAATACCGATGCAGTCATCTCATTACTAATAGGCTAACATTAACACGCCTTGAAAAGCCTGCTTACTAAAGAAGAAGCTATTTTCTAGAACACTGCGAGCTGTAGCATTTAGACCTGTCTTAAAGAACACAGAGAAAGGAATTCAATGTGCTGGCTCCCATCTTAGTGCCAGAGCTCATCCCCAGCCTGGACATTGGTGAAGCGCTTACACCCTGTGATGCACCTGCCTTGAACAAGAGCAGCACAGGCTGCAGGTGCTGTCCCGAGAGTGGCATAACAAAGACCCTCTCAGCTTCCGCAGTGCACGGGGGCCCGAGCTCCAGGGGACCCCTCAGCACAGAATGCTGGCCAGTGCTTAATTTGTAAACCAATAAGTGCAGGGGCTCTTGGGAGGCCACTGCAGCTTGCACCACACATTGCCCCTGCCACCTGGCAATGACAGTACAAACACAGCTACTAACCATCACGCACAGCTGTTGGGGTGCTGATACCTAAATTAGCCAGACAGCTCCACCATGTGGCAGACTGTCATAAGCCCCGGTGCTGGCAATTAGGTGCTGGTGCTGAGCACCAGAAACCACCGGCTCAAATTAAGCACTGATGCTGGCCTGAGAACTTCTGAGTGAGTCTGGAGGCACAGAAGCAGCCTGCTCTTGGAGGATAACTTGTGATGGGTGAGGGCAAAGAAAGAGAAAATCTCAAGGCCACAACTCACAGAACGCAGGAAGTGATGGGGACAGATGGGATACATCTGAAGACTAAGAAGGGGCTCGAGATGTGTAAACAGTTATTGTAATGGGAAGACCCAATGGTCACAGGGGTCTTTTTCTGTTGTCCTTACCCATGGGACTTCAGATCAAGGCACAGGGGAACGGGGTTTTAGCCTCCTGGACACCATGTTAGTTACACCACAAAACAGACCATGCTGTAGACAGCAGACTAAGCCCTCAGGTTACGCAGATTGTAGAGGGTCACATGACAGACAGCAGAGTTGTCTCCTTGGCCACATTGATCACACAATGGCACACTGTAGAGAGCAGAGAAAGGCCGCTGGATGTACAGATCACACAGGGCTGTCTTTGGATTACACAAACTATAAATGCTTAAAACGCTGGCAGACAAGCTATTCCTCGGGTCACACAAATGATACATGGTTACACCACAAACTCTGACCACATGGGCATATATAGTGGCAGAAGCACTCAACACATCAGGTCACACTATAGACAGCAGAGCAAGGCCTCCGGTAACACAGATCATACAGGTTCACACCACAGACAAAGATCTATCCCTCTGGATACACAGCTCACATAGATTCACACGACAGATGGCAGAGATACCTATCTGGGTACACAGCTCACATAGATTCACACGACAGGTGGCACAGCTATCTATCTGGGTGCACAGCTCACATAGATTCACATGACAGGTGGCACAGCTATCTATCTTGGAACACAGCTCACATAGATTCACACGACAGGTGGCACAACTATCTATCTGGGTACACATCTCACATAGATTCACATGACAGATGGCAGAGCTATCTATCTGGGTACACAGCTCACATAGATTCACACGACAGGTGGCGCAGCTATCTATCTGGGAACACAGCTCACACAGATTCACATGTCAGATGGCAGAGCTATCCCATGTGTTACACAGCTCACACAGATTCACACGACAGATGGCAGAGCTATCCCTCTGCATGCAAAGCTCATATAGATTAATATTACAATGGCAGTGCTATCCCATGTGTTATACATCTCACATAGATTCACATGACAGATGGCACAGCTATCCCTTGTGTTACACAGATCACACAGATTCACACAACAGATGGCAGAGCTATCCTTTGGGTTACACAGCTCACATGGATTCATTCGACAGATGGCTGAACTATCCCATGTTTTACAAGGATCACACAGATACACACAACAGATGGCAGAGCTATCCCATGTGATACGTAGATCACACCGATTCACACGAGAGATGGAAGAGATATCCTTTGGGTTACACAGCTCACATGGATTCATTCGACAGATGGCTGAACTATCCCATGTGTTACACAGATCACACAGATTCATAAAACTGATGGCAGAGCTATCCCATGTGTTACACAGATCACACAGATTCACATGACAGATGGCAGAGCTATCCCATGTGTTACATAGATCACACCGATTCACACGAGAGATGGCAGAGCTATCCTTTGGGTTACACAGCTCACATGGATTCATTGGACAGATGGCTGAACTATCCCATGTGTTACAAGGATCACACAGATAAACACAACAGATGTCAGAGCTATCCTTTGGGTTACACAGATCACACAAATTCATGCAACCGATGGCTGAACTATCCCATGTGATACATAGATCACACCGATTCACACGGGAGATGGCAGAGCTATCCTTTGGGATACACAGCTCACACAGATTCATACAACGGATGGCAGAGCTATCCCATGTGTTACACAGATCACACAGATTCACATGACAGATGGCAGAGCTATCTGGTGGGAACACAGCTCACATAGATTCACGACACCTGGCTGAGCAATCCCTTTTTTACACAGCTCACACAGATTCAAAGAACAGATTGCAGAACTTTCTCTCGTGTTACACAGCTTGCAGAGATTCACACAACAGATGGCAGAGCTATCCAATGTGTTACACAGATCACACAGATTCACATGACAGATGGCAGAGCTATCTGTCTGGGTACACAGCTCACATAGATTCACATGACTGAGCTACCCTTGTTTTACACAGATTCACAGAACAGATTGCAGAGCTTTCTCTCGTGTTACACAGCTCACACAGATTTACACAACAGATGGCAGAGCTATCCAATGTGTTACACAGCTTACACAGATTCACACGGCAGATTGCAGTGGTGTCCTTGTGTTACACAGCTCACACAGATTCCCACAAAAGATGGCAGAGCTATCCAATGTGTTACACAGTTTACACAGATTCACACGGCAGATTGCAGTGGTGTCCTTGTGTTACACAGCTCACACAGATTCCCACAACAGATGGCAGAGCTATCCAATGTGTTAAACAGCTTACACAGATTCACACGGCAGATTGCAGTGGTGTCCTTGTGTTACACAGCTCACACAGATTCCCACAACAGATGGCAGAGCTATCCAATGTGTTACACAGCTTACACAGATTCACACGGCAGATTGCAGTGGTGTCCTTGTGTTACACAGCTCACACAGATTCCCACAACAGATGGCAGAGCTATCCAATGTGTTACACAGCTTACACAGATTCACACGGCAGATTGTAGTGGTGTCCTTGTGTTACACAGCTCACACAGATTCCCACAACAGATGGCAGAGCTATCCAATGTGTTACACAGCTTACACAGATTCACACGGCAGATTGCAGTGGTGTCCTTGTGTTACACAGCTCACACAGATTCCCACAACAGATGGCAGAGCTATCCAATGTGTCACACAGCGCACATGGCTTTCACCCCATAGACAGCACAGCTCAATATGTGCTCAAGGTTTTATTTGTGCTTTTTCTCTCGCAAACATACCTCAAAAATAATGTTGGTTTGACGACAGAAAACATAGTGCATACGCCTCGACAGGTGTAGTTAGCGCTATATAAATGCCATTGCAGTACAATACCTTTTCAGGCCCCTCTTGCTGTCAAACTCCGATTTAGCATCAGCGCATCTCCTCGGCCTCCTGCTGTCTGTCCAGCAACCACATGAAGAACTAGAGAAAAAAGAAACGAGGATCATATTATGTGCTGTTTACGCATTACAATCAATAACACTTCGTCGTGTCTATAACAACCTCCTGGACTTGTACGCCCCTTAGCCTCTCGACTTGGTGATGGGGAAGGAGGTAATGATTAGAAAGAAGAAGGAGGGTGGGGGTGGGGGAAGGAGAAAGGAAAAGAGACAGAGGCGTGGAAAGGTATAGGGGCAGATTTACAAGCCCCTTGCGCCACTAGTGCATCACTTTTTGTGACGTACCGGTGGCGCATTTAATGCTCCATACTTACAAGGACAAGAAAAGCCACTCTGCGTGACTTTTCCTGTCCTTTTAAATATGGCCCCTTTGCACACAGCACTTTGCGTTGAAGGGGCGTTCCATGGGTGTTGCTGTGGGTGTTCCCACGCAACACCCATGGAACCAGACACATTTCCAGATTTACGAGGAATTGTAAATCTGGAAATGTGTGTGAATGCTACGCCTCAAAGGGAGGCCAACAAGGAGAAATGTATTCATTTCTCCTCATTTGTTTTCCTCTTTCTGTGCGTACTGCATTCTGCAGCACACATTGAAAGATGAAATCAACTCTAATGATTGTTTATGTACAGGAAGGTGTCCCTTACTGTCATAAACAATCATTGAAATAATGATGTTTTTTAACTTTTATGTGTGCTAATACAGCACACTTAGTAGTTGAAAAACGGCATTTCAGATTGTTTTTGTGCGGGAAGGGAACCCTTCCTGAACTAAAACAATCCCCCCACGACGCAGGCATCCTTGCACCATGGTGCAAGGGTGCCTGTGCATGGCAGCAGTTTGTGCGCCAGTGCAGGAGGAAGCACAGGGATGCGACATATTGTTGTAAATATGTCGCATCCCTGTGCTTTGAAAGTGACTCAGTGCGGCACAGCCAAATTGCTTGCAGCACGCACTCAGTCACTTTCTTGTAAATCTGCCCCATAGTTTTCCACGATAGGCAGAAGCAATTATCACATATTTGGAAAAAATGCCAAAATGGTCCCAAAATGGTTGTCATTTTTCACCAAAGTTTCTCGAGATCTTGTTCACATTTCAAATCATTCTCTAAATAGGGTTAAAACGCTGTGTTTAAATAATAATAATAATTTTTTTTGCATATTTATATAGCGCGAACTCGACCCGAAGGTATTGGAGCGCTTTACATAGCACCGTATTTACATTACACATTCAGGCACGGGGAGATTAAGTGACCTCGAGGCTCGAACCCTGGTTTCCTGGGCCAGAGGCGGCAGCGCAGCCAACGGACCACACCCTCTCCCCAAGTAATCACAAACTTATGCACACTGCGTCCCAAGTACTCAACATCAGGCCCAAAAGTAGTGACTGTTTTCCCAGAATGGTGTCAATATGGTCCGAAAATGTCCGATATTCCTTGAAATAAGTCAACAATTGTTTAAGAACCCCACGAGTGTTGCTGATCTGGATCTGCAAATTGTGCATTTTGCCCTCAAACCATTTAGAAATGGTCCCAAAAGTTGTACTGCCTCAGAAAGTCTTAAATGTTGCCTCAGGAAATATACATTCAAAGTCCTTTAAATATAGCTTTAATGACGTCCCACAGATGGCGCAAAACAGCTTTGAACACGGCCTGATAAGGATCGAAGGCTTATGGCCTGAATAGTAGTGAGCTAGAAATGTGGGACACCTACGCAAATAGGAATTGGTAGTTTCTAGATTTTCTCACAACGGGGTAGTTACCGGGTGCAGTAAAGATTTCATTCTCGAGTGAATTTTGGCATGTGAAATCTGTTAGAATTTCATGGGGGAAAAGACCACATGTTTATTGGGACATGTGGATTTTGGTGTGGTAAGTCAGTTACTTGGACTAGGGATATCACATTTTATTGGGTACAATAAATTCCTACTACAGTTCGTGGGTACCCGTGATAATGCCCTTAACCCAGGTCCATTTAAAAAAACAGTGGTCCCTAAGCAAAATGGAATAAGAACAACAGATGAATATAGACCCGCTCAGTACTATATTTTTCAAAGCTGTCCAGCCGGACAGTTATTTAATGTTCAATAAGTTACTTTATACGTGAATTACAGAAAGGATAATTTTTTGTGCGACACAAGCCTGCATCCAACTTAAACAAGGAAAACGTACAGATACAAAAACACAAAAGGCTCAGGCAAAAATAATTGTTTGTAAGATACACGTTATCAATGTAGCAAACAAATCATACGAGACACCTTTACACATAAATAGTAAATTGTGAGAGTGTATAAGGTGTACAAAAAGTCGACGGCGTTTCGATCCACAAACAACATACTAGGATCATCATCAGGACATTTGGAATGACATGCCTGTGAACATATGCCAGTAATAACAAAATGAAAGCAGGAGAGAACCTGGCAGGGAACCGGACTGAAAATGTGTTTAACCATAAGTTACTAAGGGTACCTCAAGGCAGGAGCACCTAGTTAAAGGGCACCGCAGTGGCGCTGATAAGCTTGCACGGAGCCGCGTTCACAATCTCTGTAGTCCAGTTGCAATGAGCTGTGTCCGGTTCCTATGGGGCCATGGAGATTCGTCTCGGTTGAGAGAAGCGGGAGGAATGAAGGTTTGTGTCCCACGAAAACTTTTCCTTTCTGTAATCCATATATAAAGTAACTTATTGAACATTAAATAACTGTCCTGCTGGAGAACTTTGAAAAATATAGTACTGATCGGGTCTATATTCATCTGTTGTTCTTATTCAATTTTACTTAGGGACCACTGCTTTTTTAAATAGCCAATTCCCAAGGTCCCTTGCCGACCTCACTTGGGTTTCCTTGTTACGTATAACATCTTGACCAAGGTCAAGCACGCCTGACAGAGATAATTACCAAAAGCCCTCATGTGCTGGAAAGAAACTCTGAGCCTCACTACTTACAAGTCTCCTTCACCACCGGAAAGTCACTTTTAGCGACGATCTGGCAGCACACACTGCAGGGCCATATCTACAAGGCCAATTTAAGGCACCCTGCGTGGCTTTTCATGGCCTTGTAGATATGGACTGAAGCAATACAGCGCAAGTCGCTGCGATGCCTCACTCTGCGATAGGTAGGCATGCCATGGGCGTTATGGTGGGTGCTCCCACGTAACACTCATGGCATTGGACACATTCCCAGATTTACGAGGTTTTGTAAACCTGGGAATGCATCAAAAGCCTACGCCTCCCTAGGGGTGGCATGGGGGAGACGCAATGAGGAGAAATTACACTATTTCTCCTCGTATTTTCCTCTTTCTATGTGTGCTGCATTCTGCAGCTCACATACACAGAGAAAATCCCCTCCATTGATTGTTTTTGTGCAGGAAGGTGTCTCTTCCTGCGCTAAAACAATAACCCCTAAAACACAGATATTCTTGCACCATGTCGCAAGGGTGCCTGCGAAGGCGCATGGAAGCCAGTTGTGCACAGGGGCAGGGCAAAAGGACAAGAATGCGCCGTGTCTGATAGATACGACACATTTGTGTACTTTTCGTTTGACGTAGTGCAGCACAGCAGGAAGGCTTACGACGCTGACCCACGCCAAAAGATTGTAAAGGAGGCCCCCCGCAGTGTCAGGGCCATTATTTATTTTATCCTCAGAAATAAACTCCCGTTTTAACTGGGTTTGTTTCTGCAAAGCCTAAATGAATGTCGAGTGAACCACCTCAAAATTGTAGCCTGCCCAGCATTCAGCCATGATCAAAGTGCATCTGCTACCTCAGTGTCACCACTTTCAGGACTCTTTAGATAGAGGGGGCAACCCTACCCTTGTGGAAGAGGCGCTGAACTTCTCCAACCGAGTGAACTTGTGAGTCGCTTTCCTAATAATTAATGGCCCACTCAGTGTATAAACCGCCTCTAACTGAATCCTAGCTTTTTGTTATATATTACTTCTAAAATACGTATCTTTACGCTAAGGTTGACATAGAGTAATTAGGCGGAGATTTACTAAAAAAAGTCACACAACGCAGCGCAGCCCCCCGCGAGGCTGCACTGCGCAACAAGGAGGGAGGAGGTAAGCACCATATCTTCAGAGATATGGCTCTCGCCTCCCCTTTCCCTTGTGCTGGTGCTGATTACAGCTGCCGGGCGCCATGCACACACCTTAGTGCTGCAGCGCTAGGGTGTGTGCATGAGTTCAGCATAGGCTTTGTACAGGAAGGGTATCCTTCCTGTACAAAATACTTTGCTCGACACAAGGGAAAGCTTTTCCCACTTCGTATGCGTGTTACACAGTGCTGCACGCATGCAAAGTCGGGAAAGGAAGGAGAAAGGAAAACATTTCTCCTTCTTTGGGCCTAGTTGAATAGGGTGCAGTTTTCTCATGCTAAACCCAATCTCCTGTTTTTAGTAAATTGGGTGAGAAACCTTGGGTGGTTGCATGGGAACGCCCATGCACCACCCTTGCTACGCCCCATGGCGCAAAGTAATGCTAAGCCGCGCAATGCGCTGCTTCGCATTACTTTTACATTGTTTCCAGCGCTGAACAAGTTTAGCGCTGGAAAGTAAATTACAAAAAAAGATTTTGCGTCATTTTGCGTGACTTTTGTGACGCAAACAGGGTGCAAATGCTTAGTAAATCTCCCCGATATTGTTCTAAAATCTTTAAATGCTATTTAAATCCTAATAATGCGAGAGATCTGTTTTACAGCTTGCATTTGCAGTTTCTCATTTCATTCTTGTTAACCGTGAAGTTGGGGATACTATTACTTAACTGGGCAGTTTGTGCAAAATACTTCAGACTCAATAATTAAGGAATACATTGATCCTCTTACACACAGTTCAATGTGCTTTTTTTATATTTCAAACAATCAACACTCGCCTTTTTGCTCAAATAACAAACCTTAAAATATACATTTTATTTCTATTTTCAGATGCAACTGTTTGCTGTTTTCGAGCTGGAAACTGGCTGAGATCAGATTTTTTTTTTTAAATTGGAGAGGGCTAGTGAAATAATAGTATTAAACATGTTATGTCCAGGTGTTAATAGAAGGGATTTTTTGACGTGGAATAATCCCAACCTGTAGCAGCATAGACCTTTCCCATTTGAAATGAATGGGATGGTGAAGCAGATTTTTGCATGATGGTTTATGATGGAGTCACCATGCTCCTCACAATGCATGTGACCTTCTCATGATTTCTCACTTGATTTATTTTCAGTGCTTAATTTGTAAAATATTAAGTGCCAGGGCTCTGACCAGGAGGACACTGCAGCTTGCACCACCCATCAACCTTGACATCGCTACCAAAACAACTACTAACCATTCCTCTGGCATGTAAGTGCGGCAGTTCAGATTATTCAAGGTCCTCAAAGCTAAACGAATGACTGGAGAGGTAGGTGTTAGCAATTTTTTTAATGTATATTGTATTCCTAAACAACCGTTGTTCTGCTCATCTAAATTAGATGAGCAGCGCCACCATGTGGTAGACTGTTCCAGGTATGGTGTTGACAATTATGTGCCGGTGCTGAGCACGAGAAAGCACCAGCACAAATTAAGCACTGTTTATTTTTAGGCTGAATTTGCTCTCACTGTGACTTTGGAACTGTTGTGGCACTGCTGAACTGGCCTCGATCAGTATGGCTAGGATGAGCTAGGGTAAGTTGGAGCATGACACCTGGAGCTGCTTCCTATCAGTGACTCCGCTGTTCAAACTGGTGGCACTGCCAGTAACGTAATGTAAGATAAAGTGGATTTGTAGAGCCCTGGTTATCACCCATGAGGGTATCCAGTAGAGAACAAGTATGGTGAGCACAAGCAGGGCCAGTCTCGGATTGGCCAGAAAGACCAGCCCCATCTCCTCCTGGTCGCCCCACTAGGGCGGCAGCAGTGAGTTTGGTGTGCCTTCCAGTCATATACCTCACTTATTCCTGGAGCCACCTGCACATCAGTCCGCAGGCCAGGTCTCTCACAACCGATGCGATGCAAGCAGGAAGGAACGTTCCGAATGTTTGCCGCTAGCTTCAAATCAGCCGACAGGATGTGGCGGTTTCTGGCTAAGATGTCGTGGGACTCAAGAGATTTACAAAAAGTTTGGAAAAATTTAAAAATGCAGTACCTGGATATTTTAGACTTCCCCTGTATGGACCTGAACTATAAAGCCCATCCTTTGGTACACCTTGCATATTTATTTTCTGCGAAACTTGAGACCCTGGACTGTTTAAGCACAGAAAAACATTAAAAAAGTAGCCTCCAAGGTTTAGCATGGGTGTGTACTGTGGCATCTCTGTCCGTAGAACCACAGAATCCCTTACTTCAAGAAACTGACCTCACATGGCCAGTGTGCACATGCATCTGTGAATGAAAGGTCTCTTACAGACAAGCATCGATCTGGAACAATGCTGCCCTTCTCCTTGGAGGCCAAACATTACTCTGGTAGGAATGGTCTGAAAAAGGGAAACATCAACTTGGCCAATTATTAAATTGACACAAGATTGTACCATTTTGATTACATATAACAAACGGAATTCCAGTTTGACAAGATATAGATACGGAGATTGATGCAACTGGAGCATTGATCAAAACTAAATTTGTTACCGTCACTGTTGCCTGATCTCCTATGTATTTATACTTGAAAAGGTGAAGTGCTTTCCAGTAGCAGCTGGCACGGATCGGGGGTGAGGGGGCAGGGGCAGGATGGGTGGGCACAGTGGAAGCGGCTGTAAATAAAACAAACAAAAAAGATAATCACTTACCTTCTCGCTGCATCTCTCCTCCTTAGTCCCACGCTCTGACCGAACAGGAAGCACACTCAAGCTCCCTATCAACCAATCAGAATGCTGCAATGTAGTGTTGTGAATGGTCTGAGCGCCATGGTTCAGCGCTCAGATGCTGACTGGGAGCCTGGGCATGTTCTCCAAGCAGGCTGTAAGGCAGCCTATGTGGAGAACATGCAAAGTATGCATGAATGTTTGGCCGGCCCGAGACGGCCGGCCAAGCATTCATCGCACTTACACTGTGCTCATCACTCCCCCTGCTCCTGTCATGAGAGCATCCCAGGCCCCACAAAGCTGCCGGACATCAAGACAAAATAAAATGATAATAACACAAGTTATTATCATTTTATTTTTCCTTAACTTCACTCTTTAAAAGCAGTGGGGCGACGCTCCTCCGCCTTAGCGGAGGAGCCGCCACTGGTGCTTTCAACGTTGTTATCTCTACTTTGCATACCACACTGATAGAATAAATTCACTCTAAACTACCACAGTGCTCATTGAAAGTTAAATGGCAGGCTATTTTAGACATTGTACACTCCAATGATGATTGGTCCACTCTATTAGCCAATCATGATCAGGGTCTGTGGGAAGCATAGGTTGAATCTCAGTTTCTTCAAAACTACGTTATGATTAGCACTGGTTGCCCAAGAAACATCGACTAGACAACAAGAATATTTCATCAGATTGCTGACAATGTGGGGGACCTAAATAAGATATGCTACATTTACTGATGTGTTGCCCCACCCTACGAAACCTTTTACAGAAAGTTGAAAATGCAATAAACTGCACCAACACAATATCTTTACACATTTCTCCGAAGCTTGTTCTGCTCCACGATTCATCTAACATTTCTGGACTCATTCGCCACCTAAATAAATCACTTGCTGAATCAACAACATGTCTGTGTGACATATCTGGGGAGAGGATGTGGCCTAACGGCTAGGGCCGTGGACCTCAAATCTGCTGAACCGGGTTCGAGTCTCGTCAAGCACGCGCAACATCCTGTGATTCTGGGCAAAATCACTTAATCTCCTTATGCCTACCAAAAATGAATGTATCCTCATGTAAAACAACTGGTGCTATGTAAAGCGCTCTGATACCCGATACCTTCGGGTCAAGTTTGCGCTATATAAAACTCTGTAAAAAAAAAAAAAGTAATAAGGACCTTATTACTTTCTGATCTGACTGCATGATTTATAATTCTTTGTATCATTTGTTACTGCAATTGACTGAGACAGGGTTCTAGTTTTTAACTGGTCTTGAATAGTAGCTCCTGATGTACTCTGGCAAAAGGTTGTTCACCACTGCATACATACTGATTGCTCCTATAGGAAAAGTCTTTGATTATGTAGTCCTCTTTTGATCCTTCTAGTCTTTCCAATTACTTGTCTCGTTTGCATTTTGTTGTATGTCCAATTAGGCAGGGTAGTTTTTTTTTTAATAGACTCTCCTGTCATGCTCCTTTTAGTACTAATAAATCATATTTAACCAGACACAATGTGTAATACTTTCAAGAACCCAGTAAACAATTGTTCAGCGTAAGTGCAGCTCCTTACATGCATCAATAATGTATATTTCATCCATAATTGCTGAGGTATAATGCTAAGTATGTAATGCATGCAAATAGCAGCAGCAATCCCTGCATGTTAGTCCCATAATCAAAAATAATAACATCATAAACAAAGAGCTGTTCAGTAGGTAACGTATCCCCCACTCTTGCATTTTGGACAAGAGCTGCAAATTTGGTTGCAGCATAAAAATGACAGATATCAGGGCAAGAACTTCATGCCATCTCACCTTTTCTGTGATTAAAATGTCAGTAACTGAGTTCAGTACAGATGGATTCTATTTTGTATTATTTTGGGGGTTTCCTTGAAATAAGCAGGCGGTCCCGGTCATGGATGACGCCACAATGGGGGTTCATATTGTAGATTACTGGAATGACCATGCAGCTTAGCTGATCAACAACATTTTTATGATATCATTTATAGGCCATGATCCTTCCCTCCACTATGGCTGGTGGATAGTTGGGGTACCAAGGTGTTCTTCACTTTGTTTGGTGAGGTTGGTACCAGAAGACCACAGGTCTTATCTGGAGTGATATTTAAGGGATAATCAGCTGATGGAAATGAAGCTGGAACAGGCCTTGGAAACAACTGACCCTCAGAGGCAATATATGAGGCATTCCTGGACACTGGCCTTATATTTAAGAAGGTCCAACAACTCAGACTGAGGATGGAGGCTGAACAAGAGCACCATTTGCGTTGTGGTAATAACTTATTGACTGTCACCCAGGAGCACCCAACGGTTTACTAAATATCTACGTTGACCTCTAGAAAGGCTATCCGCATTGAACGTGAATGTCAAAAGACATCAGTTTCAGGCCGCAGAGGTAAGTAGTGGTATATTTGAGGCGTTTAAAGCATCGGCCATATTGTACACAAACTAGAGCTTTACTACACCAGTGGGAAGAAGTATAGAGAGACTATTGCTGCAGTGTAATTGTTTGAGCACAAGACTTATCCAGTGATTCTAGGTTTTTCCAGAGATGAATGAACCTACCCATGGTCCGCTTGGAGCAATCCTACTTTTCACTGTGATACCTGTGACTGCAAACTGAGGATTCTTTCAGAGTTTACCCTATTGGGAGAGGAATCAAGCACCAACCAAATAACAGGGAGCACTCTGCCCCAGTATATACCTTCCTGTGGTCTGAGTGGTCTGTCTCATGGGGCTACTGGCTTGCCTACATGGGCGACTGAATGCAGTGCGCCTTGCCCGTGATCTTACAGGAGGTTTGTGTGGGAGCGCAGTTGCACACTTCACAGAATAGTGGTCACTCTTGAACTGGCAGCACTCATGCTACATATTCACATGGGTTCTATTGTGGGGTCAGGCATGATGAGAGCAGGGAGTGTTTTGTGGTGTGGCTCTTGCAGACTGTCTTCCTGTCTTATGGCCACAGAGGTTAGAGGTGGGCGAGCCAAGAAATGAACAGAGCAAGCCGACCCATGGGTCTGGCTTGGCTCTTAGAACCTGATCTCGAGCTGAGCCCTAAAAATGTTTGCCATGCAAACCATACAACAAACATCACATTAAATATGATAAAGTCTCATCAGATTCCAAAATTTAAAAAATAGTGCAAGCTATGACATTATTATGTCACACTGCACTATGAAGTACTTATTAAAAGTGATAGTTTTTAAAAATTAACTAAGCGCTATTCTGACCCCTCCCCCACCCCGTCAACAGGAGCATGTACACAGAGGACAGGCATTCTCTCATTTGCATGGAGGGTGAGGACCCATTGCAAAAGATGGCACATCCGAATATGGAGACGTGGCCTAACAGCCAGAGCAGGCTACATTGAAACTGAAGAAACAGGTTCGAGTCCCAACATAGGCTTAACATTCTGTGATCCTGTGCAAACCACTTAATATACCTGAGCCTCAAAGAATAGATGTGTGACATTATCAGGTTCTCTTGTAAAACATTTTAATGCCCTTGGGACATGCTTGTGCTATTAAATGCCAAACAAAATATATATTAATTCACCTACACCACAAGAGTGGACTCTTTTCTGGTATCCAGATCAGCATCATATTTTGCATTGGCAATCCACCACTGGAGGACAAATAGCCCAAAAGTCTAGTCGTCCTAGAAACACACTTGCTATAATCTGGTCCAGGTTGAAAGCATTCAGCAGGTATGTTTTCTTTGCTTTCCCCATACATTCTGAGAATAACATTTATTGTCAAATAGTGATACTGCCATTGTCCAAAATCTGTTCCATACCATTAGCTTTAAATTGTTAGATTTATAAAGGGTCGTTCTTGGCAGATGAGCCAAAGCCATAAGAGGACTTGATGCAGCTGCCATAAACTCCCGAGAGGCTGCCTCAGGCTTACAGTGTGATTTTGGAAGCATTCAATAGGTTTTAATTGATATATGGTCAGCGATCCACCTTCATTTCCCATAGATGAGTCAGTATTTTATCAGGACCAAGTGGTGCTGATCCTTAAAAATGATTAGGTCTTTGAGTTCCACATATCTGTGAAATGGGAGATTGGAGCTAAGGGGAATGGCTCTCTGTCTGGTGTCATAATTATTGCTACTTTAGCTATTCCTACAAGACAGGATCCCTGAAACAAGGTTATTTAGAATCCTTTTGGGGTTTGCATTACTGTTTATATTGTTTTCTCTCTCTATTTATTTCCAGCCTGGGCTCAAGCATCCACAATCTGCACCATCTACAGATCATAGACAAACATTTTGCTTAAAATAAACCGTGGTAAAATGGGAAGGCCCAATTCAAAGTTCCTTTGAGCAAAACTAAAGAGTGGGTAGTTGGTAGTGGTAGGCAGAATAGCACTCGTTACAACTCATGCTTTTTCTACGCATGCCATTACAACGCAAGACGTTACAACGACGCGTTGTTACATCGCATGCCATTACAATGCAAGTCATTAAAACAACTTGCTGTAGGTGGGGTGCTGGAGTTTGGAATAGTGTGTGCAACAGTAGAGAAGTGAAAATCCAACAAATCCAACACCTTCTGCCCCCTACAGCAAGTCGTTTTAACGACTTGCGTTGTGTTGGTATGCGATGTAACAACGCATCATTGTAACTGTTAGACCTGGCACCATTGGCGTGGGTCTCCCTTCCATTTTTTTGCTGTTGCTTTCTGTGTTTTTACTATTTGTTTTGCTGGTTTAGATGCTTTGGGCACTGCTATTCAGTGCCACAGTGCAAGTGCTCCCTATGTTAAATTGTTCTAATGGATTAGTGACTCCCTGATCGGCTTATTTGGTTTACTTGTCAGACCCTAGTATAGTGCACCATGTGTGCCTAGGGCTTGTAAGTCAAATGCAGCTGGTGGGCTTGCAGCACTGATTGTGCCACCCACCGGAGCAGCTTGTAACCTATGTCTCAGGCCTGCCATTGCAGAGCCTCTGTGCAGCCTAGTGCTGCCTTGTTGACTTGGTAAGTGCACTCACTTACCAGTCCCTAAACCTTCCCTTTTCTACATGCTCGCCACCCCTAAGGTAGGCCCAAGGGCAGGGTGCACTGTATGTAAAAGGCCCTGATGTGTGTGGCAGGTCCTGATAGTGAATTACAGCCATTTTTGTTTTTCACTATTGCAAGGCTACCTATCCCCATAGGCCAGTTTGATTATAACACCTTATAATCATAACTGACCCAGGGAACATGGTAGAAAAACAAATTTAGTGTGCCTGAACTCAGAATGATAAAATACATCTTTTAGTGAAGTTGGTTTGAACATTCTGTGTTTGAAAATACCACTTGTAGAAAGTAGGTATTTTCTTGCCTAACCATCCAAGCCTGCCTCGGCTAGGTTGGCTATTGCTTGTCTGGTTTGTGAGTGACAGGGGCAAGTGGGCTCAAGGAGACAGGGTGAGTCAGTACAAGGCTGAATAGATCTATCTTCATGAGGAGTGGTGGGAGGAGTAGCACCTGGGCCTGAATAGGGCTGTGCCTGCCTTCTACACTGCTGGCTCCACCTCCTGTGGTGTGTCTGATGACCCTGGCCCACACTGACAAAGGAAGAAGTTGTGCACTGGCAGAATGCACCCAGAACTGGTTTGGACTAGGTACAGACACTCTCTGCCTTCAGAGACAAAGGATTTTGTTATATAAAAAGGAGGACCCAGACCCCAGAACTTTAGATCACTTCTGGGAATCAAAACGAACCTTTGCTGAGGAGAAGAACCAGGAAGCTGAAGGAGGAGACTACCCCTGTGCTGTGTGTTTGGGGGTTGGCCTGCAGTGGTTGCTTCATTGCCAAAGAAAGGAGAAGAGGACTGAGTGTGCTTTCATCATCTTGAAGAAGAATCTCAAAGGGCTTGAACTTTGAGCTTGCCTCCTGCCTGAAGTCTCAGGGATACAAGACTTCACCCCCAGCTCCCCCCTGAATTTCCAAGGCTGGGAATTGAAGTGCCTGCTGTTGTGCTAGGCCTTCTGAGAGACTGCGTGTCACTGGGAGCTGGAAGCGCGACTCAACGACGAGAAGCGTTTTGCCGCCGCAGCAGTTGCCATCGCATCACTGAGGAAGTGTGCCGCCGCTGCCGCTGTCACCATCGCATCGCCGAAGTGTGTCACCTCACCGGAGAGGCATGCCGCGCCACAGAGGTCGCTGTCGTATCACCGGAGAAGCGTGTCGCAGGGCCTGTCATGGCTCAGAAGATCAGCGTCATAGCATAGGATCGCAGTAAGAAACCGACGCATCACCTCCCCACACAGTAAGGAAGTGAGCATCAACTCCCCTGAGCAGCAGTAAGGAACCGTCGCATCCACTCCCCTGAGCGTAAGGAACCAACGCATCACCTTCCCTGCGACCCTTCTGTTTGTTTTGTGTTACGCATCCAAGGTACTTTGACAGTAAAATGTTGCATTTGCAATCTAAAGTGAACTAAGCTATTTCCTACCATTTTAAAGTCTATTTTTGATTACAGTATTGTGGATTTTTGTCATTTGGTCTTGTGTTAAGTCTAGTAAAGATTACTTATTTTTCTAAACCTGTGTGGTGTCCATTTGTAATGTTTTCACTGTATTACTGTATGTGTTCACAAATGCTTTACACACTGCCTCTGAGATAAGCCTGTCTGCTCGTGCCAAGCTACCAAGGGGGTGAGCAGGGGTTATTTTAGGAGTTTAGCCCCTTACCCTGACTAGACGCAAGGGTCCCTATTTGGACAAAGTTGCAAACCATTCCCAACTAGAGACCCCCAAATCTAACAGTAACGACTTGCGTTGTAATGGCATGCGATGTATTGCACGCATTGGAAAATATGTTTCCCAGTCAGCATCGTCTACTACGCTTGGACTCTGAGTATTATTTTTCCTCATGAGACTTTGACCAGGAGGAAGAGAGGGAAAGAAAGAAAAAGGAGAGAGGCGAGAGAAGGAAAGAAAAACAGTGACAAAGGGGCTGATTGTGACTTAGCGGTCTTGGAACTGCTGTACCTTGGCGGTTTGACCTCCCGATTATGATATATGCAGTTGGATTGCCTCCAGACTGCCGCCACTGCCAAGATAGGAGCTCCCGCTGTGGTGGCAGTGTGGACAGTGGCGGTCAATGGTGGCGGTGCTGGCATGGGCACCGCCGCTGAAATTATGACCTTCCTTTCCACTGACCAGTCCCCGTGATCAAAGGTCAGCGGAAAGGCAGGTAAAGGGCCACAAAAAGAGCCCCAGCGGATTGTGGCCAATGGAGATTGTGGCCGGGGGCACATGTTGTGCTCCCCCATGCCTGCACTCTCAGTGCGCGCACTGTTTGCCAGGCATGACATGGTGCATGGCAATAGTACTCCTGAATTGCTGGAGGTGCAGCAGTGCAATGGGCATCATGCCTAGAGCTGAAGCATGCAGCTTCTATGGCTGCGTCACCGGTACACCACAGCCCTGTAGTAAACGTGTGATGCGGCAGTCGTGATGGCACCATTTTATCAACCGCCAATGCGGCGGGCTGGCGATGTGACCAATGAACTTGTAATGGGGCCCAAAGAGTAAAAGCATAGATGAAAAAGAAACTGCAAGAGAAAAGATGAGAAAACAGAAATGAAAGAGTGGTGGAAAAAGAGGCACGAGGTGGAGTCAAGACTGTGCAGCCTTGGTACTCCGCAAACCTGGCGTTCGACAAACCTGGTATTTCAGCCATTCTGGTGGCAAGTTCCTTAGAAAAACTTTGGTCTCCTGATCTACCTTTTATTTTGTACCAATGAAACACTAAACAAACAAGGGACAAAATACTTAGGGACAGATTTACGAGGACTGGCGCATCCCTGCATATCAGCAGGGATGCGCCAGGTAAGATGCGTCACGCAAGTTTACTCTTGCGCCACCACAGGTGCGCCGCATTTACAATGCGGCGCATCGTGGCACAAGGCTGAACAGATGCGTGACGCATCTGATGGCGTAAGGGCGGCGCATTGCTGGAGTCTTGTTGCAAGTGCGACGCAACTCCAGCAATGCTCAGGGGCTACCCATACCTAACATGCTGCATCACGCCTTATGCCTGCTTCAAGCAGACGCAGGGTTTTGACGCAGCGGCATCGGAAAAGTGACTGCGTCACTTTTCCGAAGCTTTTTCTGACGGAACGCCCACCCTGCATACATTAAACCTGACGCAGGTTTAATGTGGCGCAGGGCTGTACAACGTGACACATCTCCCAAGATGAGTCACGTTGTAAATAAGGCGCAACATGGCGCATGGTTTACGTCACCGCTGCGTCACAGAAGTGACGCAACGGCGGCGTAAATGTGTCGCAAGAGACTTGTAAATCTGCCCCTTTGGGCCTCATTTATGAGAAGTGATGCATCGTTGCGTGAAAGCAGTGATGCTTCACTTCTCAGTGCGCCCTCCTTACGACATGATGGATGCGTCATATTTACTGTATGGTGCATCATGACGCAAGGAGTTACAGATACGTCAGTATTTCAGATGTAACTGTAGGCGCAAAAGTGACGCATTGCTGGAGTGTGTCACAAAACTGACGCAACTCCAGCAATGTGTCCTTACAGATGGGGCAAGCCTCATGTGAAAGGGCCTGCGTCAGTCTTACGCCTGCTGTGAGGCATGCGTAAGATATTGATGCATTTGCACCCTAGAAGGGGTGCAGTGAAATCTTGTAGATTTCACTGCATCGCTTCTACAAGGGTTACTTACGTGGGAATGCCCACCCTGCATACATTATACCTGACGCAGGTATAATGTAGTGCAGGGGTTTACAGTGACGCATCTGCTTAGATGCTCACTTTGCAAATAGGGCGCAACAAGGAGCATGTTTTACGCCGCCGATGCGTCCCAAAAAGTGACGCAATGGAAGCACAAAACACTCGCAAGACCTCATAAATAAGGCCCTTACTACATTAGTTACCTGCTATATCCTTTCACTATACAAATATACCAACAACGTTATTGCCTTTCAGGTCACCAATACTAGGAAGCTTTCTAATATCTGTGACCATAGTTCATAGGATGGTTCTGACCGCCCATGCATTGTGGTTATACTTGCATTATACTTATCTTGTTACTTTCAACAGAACTGTAAAGTGGACGTGTTTATGTAAATTAAGCAGCCCTCTATCTTAGGGTCAGAAGCGTTCGTTGAAAAAGTAAAATTACAAAAATAGCATGAACCTACTGTTTAGTTTGACTATGTTTCTATGCCTGTAGATTATTTTAAGAATAATTCCCTGCGTGTTCAAAAATATGTGTAAAATCCATGCTTTTTTACTTGATGTTATTAATTAGACTAGATATGCCTTTCTCATTAGGCAGGGAAAACTAAAAAAAAGTTTGACATGAGATGTTCCTTGTTGTGTTTAATAAAACTGAGCTGTTTATTTTCAACCACATTCCAAAATTAACTCAACTTATTCAGTATGTTGCCTAGATATGTCTAACCACTCCATAAAAACATGTGACTAGGGGCCAGATGTACGGAAATTTGGGGCCGTATTATCAAGGAACGGCGATAACATTATCGCCGCTTTAGCGTCAGGAAACTGCCGCTAAAGCGGTGATAATGGGCTTGATAATATGCCCTTGTGAATTCCCATAGAAGCCCAGGTTCTGGTGTGAACCTGGGCTTCTATGGGAATTCACAAGGGCATATTATCAAGCCCATTATCGCCGCTTTAGTGGCAGTTTCCTGCAGCTAAAGCGGCGATAATGTTATCGCCGTTCCTTGATAACATGGCCCCAAGTCACAAAAATCTTGTTGCAATTCACAACTAACTCTGAGTTGTGGCCATCATGGGGATGCTTGCCTTCTAGGATCAGTAGGCCAACATATCTATGATCGCTTTCCAATAAACTATACTTTTTTTGCTTAAAGGAAATGGAGCAGCGTTTTTATTAAAAGGTTTACTTTTTAGTAAAAATTGATTTTAGAGTTGGCAGTGGTCACTGTCTGTTCCCCAGCAAACTTTAAAAAAAAAGGTTTGCAAGGAGCAAGAGTTCTGTGTTGCATAAAGATTGACACTCCTCCTTGGGAGTCAGTAGATTTTTAATGTTTTGTGACCAGATTATGTTTACAAAACATTGATACATTGCATACTGAATCGGCATTTTGAAGATGTAACTGGGTTGTTGGTTGGCTGTGGTGTGAGCCCTGGTAAAGCATCGGCCACAATCCCTGTTAAGGTGAGGCACAAGCCAACCCTAAATGGACCTGTGCTGATCCCTCTAGTACCTTGGCACAGAGCAGTCTAGCTTAATTTAGGGGCAACATATAAAGTATTTGTGCAACACTTCAAACAGTAATAAAGTAGAAACACCACACAAATAGGTCCCACACTAAGTGAGAAGAATAGTACTCTCTTTAATAATTAAAGCAAGACTCAAACTACAAAAATGCAATCAGTAGAATCAGAGCTATGCAATTTGAAAGATCTTAGTGAAAATAGCGCCAAAAAGAACAAAGCACTAACTGCGGATATCTGGTATCACCAGACTGCGACAATGTTGCAAGTTTAGTCTCGCCACACTGGAGCACATGCCAGCTACAGGGACCCAGTTAGGATCACTGAACAGAGTACCATAAATTGCTGGTTTGAGGAGCGTTGTAGGGATCTGTGTCGATAATGAGACGTGCAGCCGAAGCGAAGCATCAGTTCCGAGATGCGGCAAAGCTACGATGCAAGGTCCTGCATCGTCATTGAGAATCCCGTTGATGGGGCTTACCTTGCAAAGTCTGGCATGCGGTGTGCAGTCGGAGTGATGTGTTGGTTCAGAGAAACTGTGAGACTGTGATGTGGAGTCCAGCATTGTTGTTAATGCTGCCATTGATGAGGGATTTGAAGGCCTGTGCCAAGGATGCATTGCGCAGCTGTGATTCCGGTGAGGCTGCGAAGATAATGTGGACCTTTGCAACAAGTCCAATCCACGCAGCAGCAGCAATGCGTCAGATCTTCTCAGGTTTGCGTAGTGCAGCAGACGAGATGCATCGGTTCCGCCGTATCCACAGAGGCTGGCAGAGCACCATTTTACCACTTCCAAGGGTAAGGACAAAGGTGGCAAAACGTGACTGGGTGGACTCACAGATGCAGAGTCCAGGTGCAAGGTTGGTGGTAGCCTGTTGTGTCCAAGAGGCTTCAGATCAGGAGGACAGCCAACTAGCTCTTGCAGTCACTCTGGGATCTGGTTTCAAGAGATGTAGGTCCTGTCCTTCTCACTGCAGCAAGAGGGCACAGCAGGCAGCAGGTCAGCACAGCAGAGCAGCAGTCCTTCAAAGCAGCAGTCCAGGAGAATGGCAGTCCTTTTAGTAGCACAGCAGTCGTGCTTCCTGGCAGAGTATAGACAGGTCCAGAAATTTACTGAAGAGTTGGTGTATAAGGTCCAGTATTTATATCCAGTTCTGCCTTTGAAGTGGGGAGAAGCTTCTAGAGGCAGGCCTTGGACGTGCACAGGTGCCCTGTCTTCCTGTCTCTGGCTCCAGACGAACTACAGGGGGTTTGCAGCTCTTTGTATGGAGGCAGAGCATAGTTTATTCAAGTTTAAGTGGGGCTGGGCCTAGCTCCTCCCTCCCATACTGCCAGTGATGGCCTATCCAGTCACACCTAAGCTCCCCATTTTGTGGCTGTCTAGGAGGAATACACAAAGCCCAACTGTCAACTACACCCAGTCATGTGACCCAGAGGCAGGCTGCATGCAGCAATTGGCTAAGGCAGGAAAATGCAGACTTTCTAAAAGTGGCAGTTTCAAAATTGGAATTTAAAATCCGACTTCACCATAAGTTAGGATTCTCATTTCCAAACATGAAGTGGTTACCTGCTCCCATTTGGAAATTACAGATGATAAGTTAACTACAATGTTATCCTATGGGAGAGGCATGCCTTGCAGTAGTGAAAAACTAATTTAGGAATTTGTCACTACCAGGACATGCAAAACTTAAAAGTACATGTCCAACATTTTAAATACACTGCATCCTGCCCTCTGGGCATACCATAGGGGTAACCTATATGTATTAAAAAGGAAGGTATAAGCCTGACAAAAGGTTTATTTTGCCAGGTTGAAATGGCAGTTCAAAACCGCACACACAGGCTGCCTGAGACAAGTTTAAAGTGCTACTTAAGTGGGTGGCACAATCAGTGCTTTAGGCCTACTAGTATCATTTAATTTACAAGCCCTGGACACAGATGGTGGCACCTTTCTAGGGAATTACAGGTAAATTAAATGTGCCAATTGGGTATTAGCCAATCTTGCCATGTCTTGAGGAGAGAGCACAAGTAATCTAGCACTGGTTAGCAGTGGTAAAATGTGCAGGCTCTGAATGCCAGCAAAAACAAAGTCAGCAAAAAAAAAGGTGGCCTGAAGGCAAAAAATTAGGGGGAAAACCACACCAAGGATGCCAACTCTAACATAAGGGATGTCAGCAAGTGCCCCTTTCAAATACTGATTCGGTAAAGTGTCATAATATCTATTTTAGGAGTTGGTAAAAGTTTACTAACTCCTAAAACTGGATTTGTAAATTTGAAAAAAACACTTTTGCAGTCACAAATCTTGAATTGGAAAATGTGTTACAGTAAAAATGATTCATACATTTGGCCCCTTGTCTTATGTACAGACAACTATACAGGGAATTGCGTTTTCAGTGCAGGTCTGTTATAGATCACCCCATGTTGAGAATATTCATTAATTTTGGGGACACAGAGGACATGATCAGAAGATGGAGATACATTCTTATCCCTGTTGCAGTCGGGAGTTTGAGCGGGGACCGAAATCCGAGTTTTGTGGTAGAAAACAAACACACACAATTTTCCCCTCAAAAAAGTTTGTCATGGTGAATCTATCGAAATTTACCAGGTGAGAAGAAGTCAGAACACTTCAACAATGAGGATTCAGGGCTGTAACCTCTGAATTTGCAAGTAATTACCAATTTTCTGAGTGAACACTTGTAGTATGAGTTGTTCACTGTATCCAGTAAATACAGTAGCTCTTTACCAGGACCACTAAAAATCAGAACCATTCAGAAGTCAAGTGTCCAGGAACAAGATTATTTAATTACTCTCTTACACCATCATGTTTTTCAAGCGTGGCTGCGTCCAGGTAAAACTATGGAACACACTATGAGCTGCACCAGCCTATTTGAAGCTTTAGAACATGGTGGTCTCTTATGAGTTTCCTGTTATCTGCTTGTAGAGATACTAGGGCCAGAATGTACGATTCTGTGTGATATCTTCATGTAGCTTAAAAATGATTACAAATTGCTATCCCCACAATGGTGACCATTTGGACTACCAGGTTCAATTCAGTATGCTCTCATCTTCTGGGGAAACAACAGGCCCAAATCCGCAAACATTTACCACCTGCTTAGTGCTGGTGGTTAATGCACAGAGGCTTTGTGGGTGTGCAGAAGAGGAGAGGGGGCAGGGACAATAGGAGGGGAGGTATCCTTTCACTTCAGCTGTGGCAAACTTCTTCTCTGAACCTCCATGCTGAAATATGCAGGCGGGAGGATCTGGGCATAGCAGCTGTCTGCATCTCCCGCGGATCTCAGATGGCTATAAGTCAGATGCCTTCAGGCCCGTAATAATCGGGTCTGGAGTTTGAGGACCTGATAACTAGAGACCCAGCGGCATCGTAAAACTTGTAGTTGCCCGGGGCAATATAATGCATACAGTTCCGGGAACCTTGCAATAGGTTCCATAGTGTGAATTCCTTTCTGAGTGCCTCCACAATGGATATGACACATCTCCCTTTTTACATTTCAGCATTTTCTTTTTTAAGCAAATAGACAAGCTATTTATGCTGAAGCAGGTCAGATACACTCAACTAAAATTAACTTTGACTGATGGACGAGCACTGCTGTGTTTAATAAGCATGTGCATTATTGTGTCTAAAACTGGCTAAGCATAATTAATACCTGGTAAGTAATTGCTTATCTTTATTGCTAATTAAACAAAAATAGATAAGGATACATTTTCACCTAGCAGTATAATGTGAACCACATCTAAAAGTAGAGGTGTTTTTTAATATGACGGTCTAGGGTACAGAGTGAGTTTTAAGAGTCTGGGGTGTAGGATGGGCGGCCACGTTTTAGAGATGTGACAGATTTCTTGGACAGAGACCAGAAACCTACTGGTGTCTGGCACCCAACCCTGTCTCCAAATCTCACACATTTCACCCACGTTTTCCCTCACAGACCGAACCACAACCACATGATGAAAACTGGAACGTTACCATGAGCTTGTTAGGAATAAGAAGTGATACATAAATTAAATATATTGGATAGTTATTTAGGCAGCAGATAAAAAAGTTTTTTCAGCTTCTCAGTGGGCGTGGAAAGCACTGTATGAATACTAATATAATATCCTGGGGGAAAGCCAGAACAATCTCAGTACAAAAGTTCTTAACTTTGCCAGAATTCTCAGGTCTTAAGGAACTGGTCTTAACCCGACAAATGTTGATAATGGTTCAAGCGCTATCAATAAGGGCCGTCTGTGTCTCGCATTCACCAACACTTCAACACTGGTCCAGTCCTGCACACTGGATATAAAGGTACTTCTGTCCTGGGACGCAGGAAATGAGAATTTTTACTTTTAGACCCATAATTTGTAGGTTCCAAATTTCCTCATGTTTAGCAGAACCACCTAACAAAAAAATCATTCATTTTACTGAATTTCTCAGCAGTTCTTCTGCTTAGCTAAAGAAAAATGTAAATTAAATAATAAAATACTCTGATTTGTATCAGAATACAACCACAACACATTATAATTTGATTTAGGGACCAATGAACGCTGTAGGGGCAAAACAGAGAAAATCCACAAGGGAAAACAATTGTTACCTGCTGTTCAGCCAGCAGAAACAAGTCCTAAGGAGACGCGCGAGCGCGCGAAACAAGATGGCCGCCGTGTAGAGAGCTCCGGCGTTTTTTCGCCCGTTTTTCATTAAAAACGACGATTCCTGTCAGTTTTTTACCGCAAATGAGGTCGCTTGAGTGCTGAGCATCTTACCTGTCGATTGCTGAGCTTTTCCTTGAATTTAGGCGCTGTTTGAGGCGTTTTCCAGTGTCCAGCCTCTGCCTCCAGCTCTCCCTTCAGGTATTCCCAGCTTTGTCTGTCAGGGGGCGGAGCAAGCATTCAGGAAAGGGCCTGGCTTGGGCCTAGCCACTCCCATAGCCTGTTATAGCTGCTGCACCAGCTTTAATAAGGATATTCTTACTGCTGCAGTATTCTTTTCCTTCATTTTTTCTGCGTTGTTGCTGCTATTTTTGCAATTTGGATATTTTATTTTATTGTTATTATTATTATCCTACTTTTGCTACCAAATCAACATGGATAATAAAAATATTCATCCTAAAAGAAAGCAGCAGGTTTCACCTCCGCCAATTAAATCAAAGGCGGTAGAATCAACAGAACCTTCATTATCCTTAATTTTGGAGGAAATTCAAGCGCTTCGTGTTAACACAGATGCTATTGCCTCAGAGATTAAAAATGTTCGAAAGGAAATGGCGAGTATGTCAATGAAAATATCTGATAATGCAATTAAAATACACGATAATAAGGCTAAGCTTGAGACTTTCACTCCTCTTGTAGCTAAAATATCTCCTTTGTCTACCCGGCTCCTAGAGATGGAAAATCGTAACAGACAATACAATTTACGCATTTTTAATTTACCAGAGGATGTGGAGAGTGGCAACTGTAGGTTGTATTTGGAAAATTTGATTCCTGGGCTTCTACAAATTAAATTCCCAGAAAAATTTGAGATTGACAAGGCCCATAGAATCCCTTCACATCGCAATCCTCAACATACCAAACCTCGTCAAATGATTTTCAAAGTCCTCCGACATCATCATTTGGTTTTGATTCGAAAGGCAGCACGAGAGATTCCTTCCTTAATGGTCAATGGGAATAAAATTTTTATTCATCAAGACTTTGCCAAGGAAACAGTCTCAATCCGCAAGGAATTTTCTACTCTTCGGCCTCAACTGCGAAGTCTTGGATTCAAATATGGTCTTTTTGACCCTTCAACAATGCGTATCTGGAAAGACAATCTGTCAAAATCTTTTCAACGTCCTGAGGACTTGCGTCAGTTTTTGGATCAACGTTCACAGCAATCCATGGATACTCATGACTCTAATACCTGATTATAGCTAACTTCATTTTTGTTTTCTGACAGGTTAATGAACCATTACTACATTGGGCTCCAACGGTTAGGTCATGCTTGTTGAGCGTATGTGCGTCTCATCTTTGATATTTTTGTACCCTGTTTGTCGTTTTCTCCTTTTTTTTAATTTTTTCACCTCCTTTTACTTGTTCTGGAGCTACTATTTTCTCTCATTATTGTTCTCCTTCTTTTCTTTTTCTCCTCTTCTTGACTTTTTCTTCCTTCTCTCTTCATTATGGCTAATATCCACAATATTAAAGTTGTTTCACTAAATGTTAAAGGTTTACGTCATCCAGTTAAGCGTACAAAAATCTTAGATTATTTAGGTAGTTGTAAGGCAGATATTTGTTTTCTTCAAGAGACTCATATAGATGACAACATCTTAAATTATATGAAAAAGAAATGGGTAGATACTATTGTTTCATCACCTGCAATTGGTAAAAAAAATGGGGTGGCTATTTTTGTTGCGAAAAAATTGCATTGCCAAGTCTTAAGCAAAATTTCGGATGCAGATGGAAGATTTATTATAGCTAAAATTAAAATTCATGATTCAGTCATATTTTTGCTCAATGTTTATGGTCCTACTGCGGATGACCCTCTTTTTTGGTCTAATATTACCACCGAGGTTCTAAAGTTGGGTAAAGTTCCTTTAATTGTTGGAGGTGACTTTAATGTTATTGCTGACCCATTACTGGATAGAATATCTAGTACTAAATTTCGCCCTCCTAAGGTTTTTCATGCTTTTAAGTCATTTATTCATAACACCAAGTTAGTGGACATTTGGCGTTTGCACTTTCCCACAGAAAAATGTTTTACATTTTTCTCTAATCCACATAATTCGCATTCTAGAATTGATTATTTTTTAGTCTCCACACAATTAGTCCAATCTGTTAAGACTCCTAAGATTGGTAATATTGATATCTCAGATCATGCCTTGATTTCTTTTGTTCTGAATTTAACTTCAACTTTTGCAAACCAAACTAGATGGCGTATGAATACTGGAATTGTTCTTAATGAACATAATAAGCCTAAAATCTTAAATGCTATTCAGGACTATTTTTTACTCAATCCTGAAGGTTCCACTTCCATGGTCAATAGATGGGACGCCTTTAAAGCTTACATTAGGGGTGTAACTATTTCAATTATGGCCTATGAAAATAAAACATTCAACGCACGTATCAGGTGTTTGGAAAAACAAATTGCGAAATTTGAAAGGCTTTTTATTTCATCAAATGATCCTCAATTTAAAATCAAGCTACAAAAGCTTCGATATGAATTTAACTCAATCCTTAGTACTAGAGCGGGCATCCAAATTTCTAATTCTAAGGCTAAGTTCCGTTTTAATGCCAACAGATCTGGGAAGCTTTTAGCTAATTATTTACGTATAAAAAAAGATAGAACACAAATTACCTCAATTCATGGCCCTAATGGTAACATTGCAATATCTCATAATGATATTGTTAAGGAATTTTTGGATTTTTACTCTACTTTATATAATAAACCTGATCCTCATGATCCTTCCATACTGGACTCTTTTTTAGATACATGTGATTTGCCCAAAATCTCACACTCGGACAGGCTTAAGCTAGATTTACCCATTACTACTGAGGAAATTTTAGCAGCTATCAAATCTATTAAAAAAAATAAATCCCCTGGCCCAGATGGTATCCCAGCTGAGTTTTATAAAGAGTTCCAGTCCAAACTTCTGCCTTATTTATTTCAACTTTTTACTTTTTTTGGTTCTTCAGGAACGATCTCAGGTTCCTTTACTGATGCTTTAATTATTGTACTTCCTAAACCAGATAAAGACCCCACTCTTGTTTCAAATTATCGCCCTATTTCCTTAATTAATCAAGATTGTAAATTGTATGCTAAAATACTCGCTTCTAGACTGTCCCCTATATTGGATTCTATTATACATCTTGATCAATCTGGTTTTATGAAGAATAGATATTCTACAAATAACACAAGAACCTTATTACACATTATTGAACAGAGTTCCACTTTAAGTTCCCCCGCAGGAATTTTGGCTTTAGATGCAGAGAAAGCTTTCGACAAAATCCATTGGCAATTTTTATTTCAAACCTTATTATCATTTAATTTTGGTGCTTCGTTTATACGCATGATTTCTGCTCTGTATTATGCCCCTACTGCTCGTTTATTTATTAATGGTCAAGTATCTAGTCAGTTTTCTCTTTTTAGAGGTACAAGACAAGGTTGTCCCCTCTCTCCACTTTTATTTCTCATTGGAATTGAACCTTTCCTTACTCATATAAGAAATTGTGTTAATATCAAAGGTATTCAGATTAAGGAGATTAATATCAAAGCTTTAGCCTATGCTGATGATGTGCTGTTATTTATTAGTGAACCTCTATCCTCAATGCCTGCCCTATTAGAAATTATTACAAAATATTCCATGGTTTCTGGTTATAAACTTAATATTAATAAAACTGAATTCTTCCCTTTAAACATTTTTTGTACTCCTGATATGTTACCCATGGCTGATATTGTGTGGCAAAAAGATAAATTAAAATATCTTGGGATTCTATTTGCGTCCTCCGTAAAAGCAACATTAACATTAAATAGTAATTTTATTCTGAATTATATCAAAGATAAAACGTCTAAATGGTCTTCACTTCACCTCTCTTGGTGGGGTAGAATGGACTCCATCAAAATGACTATTGCTCCTAAAAATTTTTATACACTTGCTATGATTCCTATTCAATTTCCTTTACAATTCTATAAAAACATTGATAGACTTCTCTCCAAATTTCTCTGGAATAATAAATCAACTCGTATTGGTTATAAAAAATTAAAAGTACCTAAATGCAATGCTGGATTTGGTTTGCCTGACTTTTTTCTATATCACAAAGCATTTATACTGAAACAAAGTTCCATATGGTTTTCTCCTTCCTCTTTAAAGAACCAACCTACATGGTTTCATATAGAGCAGTCTCTTGTGGATCCTTTTCCATTGACCACCTTGCTAACAATGTCCAATAGGTCAATATATGTGCATAAATCGGTTATTATTAAATCCACTAAACTCATTTTTAATGACCTGGATTCAATCTTTTTGATCCCTATGACTCATACTGAAGATATGTCTTTGTGGCATAGTAATGTGATTAAATTGAATAGAAATGTTACTTTTTGGAATGCTTGGATTAAAGCTGGTATCTTTTATCTTAAAGATATCTATTTTGACAATGTTTTTATTTCTTTTGAAGCTTTACAAATGAAATTTAATTTACCTCAATCTGATTTTATTAAATATGAATCGTTATGTAATTCAATTTTAGACTCCTTCCCTCATGGTATTCCATTTAATGTTAAAGCAGATTTAGCACTATATATTCTAACTATCTCTACGTCATCACATACTGTCTCTATTTTATATAAAAAATTATCTAATTCTATAGGAAACAATCTAAATATTATTTCAACATTTTGGAATGATGAGCTTTCCCTTTCTTTGTCCAACGATACATGGACGACTGTTTGGCTTAATAGTATTTCAGGATGGCTGCCTGTTTCACTTTACCAAACCAATTCTTATATTTTATTTAATTGTTTATGGACCCCAGTGCGTTTATTTCGTGCTAAGCTGATGCAAGACGACATTTGTTGGCATTGTAAATTACTCCCTGGTTCACTACGACATATGCTTTTTGATTGTCCATTAATTTTTAAATTTTGGTCTGATGTTTGGGATATTATTCAACAAATATTTCATATTCATGATGTTATTTCTTACAAAATATTAATATGTAAAGCTGTTGATCTTACGCATAACTTAACTGAATTAGAAGGTAAACTGTTTAACTTCCTAATATCAGCTGCTTTAAAGTCCATTACATTTTGCTGGAAGGATATTTCGTCTTTATCGGTTCATGCTTGGTGGTCATGGGTCATTTTTACAAGAAGAGGTGCTCAATTATCCCTGAAGGGGATCAATCAAAATTCTAATTTGTTTCACTCGTTTTGGTTACCCATAGATGTATACTTATCTTTATAATTGTATATGTATACTTGATTCACCGTTTTACAGTCATTCTATTTAACGCCTTATATGATGAATGTAGCTCCTTTTTCTAATAAGTTGACAATGCAATTTTTCATGGCTCCCTCCCTGCCCTTCTTTTTAGTTTATCTCCCCTCCTTCTAATTGATTATATATACATCTTTAACTATTGTATTTAGAACTGCTTTTAGAAATGTTTTATTTTATATAGGTATTTTCGCTTGTGATAAATTTTTTCTGTATTGTCTGTATTTGTTCATTCTTATGGAAAATCTAATAAAACAATTCGAACTCAAAAGAAACAAGTCCTAAGACCCGTTGTCCACTTTTCATCTAGTGGACTCAGGGTCACTGGAGTTTAGTGACAATGCTGGAATAAATTATGTAGCAGGCGTGTCTACGTCATGCGACAAGAAATGCCATATTATGCAGGCTGATGCTGCCATTCTATGGTAGCATTATGTCACTATTTTATCTTTTTAAAACTCATGGATCAAGTTTGTGCAAATGTTCCATATCCTTAGCACCAGTTTAACACCTGACTACAGCAAACAATAAGTACAAGGTGACCACTTCACCGTTTCAAAGGGTCTGCCACTGGTGGTACCATAGGTGGCAAGTTTTAAGTAACATTTGATCTGCTGAGCAAGAAAAAATATCATTTTTGAAATCCGAAAATGATTTAGCAGATGGTGGATTATGCAGGACGTGGTAAATTCAAAAGTACATTGAAAATTCAGCAGCCACTGGATGAAATGATTTCCAACCCTCCTGAGCGTACTATATTATAGTATAGTGAGAAAAGAAAAGACAAACAAAAGACCTTCTTGAATAATAATCAAATATACTTGGCCAATACAGCAAGTCAAGACTTTAATATTTCATCAAACCATTCAAGAAACTCAGTCCATTCCCTGAATAATTTAGAAGTAACATATTTGAAACACACAAATTGTCCTTTGGGCCCAACGGCAGGGGCACTCATTTTCACGCCGGGGCATTTTGGTATTACAGAAGGTGTTTGGGCGTCAGCTTCTGTAATAAAAACACATGGGTATTACTGACCTCAAGGGGGTGTGCCCTCATTTGCATGGGAGCGTAGCGACATTTTGCCTCTGCAGCCATATTACTGATGCAGACACAATGTGCACCGGAGAGAGGCCCAGATCTCTGTACTGAGGTGAATGTATGACATTGTTCTGCATTCTGTCCATCAATTGTTGTTTTTGCATTTGTCACCCCGAGTGGGACGGGTATGCTCAGACGTGAGTCCCGTGCTCTCCATGCCACTGGAATCAAGCTATCCTGGCTGAAGAGAGGTGAAACCCCGAAACCGGTCCTAGGATGCTTGTTTCCAGTCCAGGGAGGACCTGGCTTGGCAGTTCGGGCTGGACTGTTCCCATGAGGCACAGGGTCAAGACTGATTTGCATATGGCTGGGTTCAAACTGGAATGGCATGGTGAGCAAAAAAACGATGGATTTAGGCCCAGATCTCTGTACTGAGGTGAATGTATGACATTGTTCTGCATTCTGTCCATCAATTGTTGTTTTTGCATTTGTCACCCCGAGTGGGACGGGTATGCTCAGACGTGAGTCCCGTACTCTCCATGCCACTGGAATCAAGCTATCCTGGCTGAAGAGAGGTGAAACCCCGAAACCGGTCCTAGGATGCTTGTTTCCAGTCCGGGAGGACCTGGCTTGGCAGTTCGGGCTGGACTGTTCCCATGAGGCACAGGGTCAAGACTGATTTGCATATGGCTGGGTTCAAACTGGAATGGCATGGTGAGCAAAAAAACGATGGATTTAGGCCCAGATCTCTGTACTGAGGTGAATGTATGACATTGTTCTGCATTCTGTCCATCAATTGTTGTTTTTGCATTTGTCACCCCGAGTGGGACGGGTATGCTCAGACGTGAGTCCCGTGCTCTCCATGCCACTGGAATCAAGCTATCCTGGCTGAAGAGAGGTGAAACCCTGAAACCGGTCCTAGGATGCTTGTTTCCAGTCCAGGGAGGACCTGGCTTGGCAGTTCGGGCTGGACTGTTCCCATGAGGCACAGGGTCAAGACTGATTTGCATATGGCTGGGTTCAAACTGGAATGGCATGGTGAGCAAAAAAACGATGGATTTAGGCCCAGATCTCTGTACTGAGGTGAATGTATGACATTGTTATGCATTCTGTCCATCAATTGTTGTTTTTGCATTTGTCACCCCGAGTGGGACGGGTATGCTCAGACGTGAGTCCCGTGCTCTCCATGCCACTGGAATCAAGCTATCCTGGCTGAAGAGAGGTGAAACCCCGAAACCGGTCCTAGGATGCTTGTTTCCAGTCCAGGGAGGACCTGGCTTGGCAGTTCGGGCTGGACTGTTCCCATGAGGCACAGGGTCAAGACTGATTTGCATATGGCTGGGTTCAAACTGGAATGGCATGGTGAGCACAAAAACGATGGATTTAGACCCAGATCTCTGTACTGAGGTGAATGTATGACATTGTTCTGCATTCTGTCCATCAATTGTTGTTTTTGCATTTGTCACCCCGAGTGGGACGGGTATGCTCAGACGTGAGTCCCGTGCTCTCCATGCCACTGGAATCAAGCTATCCTGGCTGAAGAGAGGTGAAACCCCGAAACCGGTCCTAGGATGCTTGTTTCCAGTCCAGGGAGGACCTGGCTTGGCAGTTCGGGCTGGACTGTTCCCATGAGGCACAGGGTCAAGACTGATTTGCATATGGCTGGGTTCAAACTGTAATGGCATGGTGAGCAAAAAAACGATGGATTTAGGCCCAGATCTCTGTACTGAGGTGAATGTATGACATTGTTCTGCATTCTGTCCATCAATTGTTGTTTTTGCATTTGTCACCCCGAGTGGGACGGGTGTGCTCAGACGTGAGTCCCGTGCTCTCCATGCCACTGGAATCAAGCTATCCTGGCTGAAGAGAGGTGAAACCCTGAAACCGGTCCTAGGATGCTTGTTTCCAGTCCAGGGAGGACCTGGCTTGGCAGTTCGGGCTGGACTGTTCCCATGAGGCACAGGGTCAAGACTGATTTGCATATGGCTGGTTCAAACTGGAATGGCATGGTGAGCAAAAAAACGGTGGATTTAGGCCCAGATCTCTGTACTGAGGTGAATGTATGACATTGTTCTGCATTCTGTCCATCAATTGTTGTTTTTGCATTTGTCACCCCAAGTGGGACGGGTATGCTCAGACGTGAGTCCCGTGCTCTCCATGCCACTGGAATCAAGCTATCCTGGCTGAAGAGAGGTGAAACCCCGAAACCGGTCCTAGGATGCTTGTTTCCAGTCCAGGGAGGACCTGGCTTGGCAGTTCGGGCTGGACTGTTCCCATGAGGCACAGGGTCAAGACTGATTTGCATATGGCTGGGTTCAAACTGGAATGGCATGGTGAGCAAAAAAACGATGGATTTAGGCCCAGATCTCTGTACTGAGGTGAATGTATGACATTGTTCTGCATTCTGTCCATCAATTGTTGTTTTTGCATTTGTCACCCCGAGTGGGACGGGTATGCTCAGACGTGAGTCCCGTGCTCTCCATGCCACTGGAATCAAGCTATCCTGGCTGAAGAGAGGTGAAACCCCGAAACCGGTCAAAGGATGCTTGTTTCCAGTCCAGGGAGGACCTGGCTTGGCAGTTCGGGCTGGTCTGTTCCCATGAGGCACAGGGTCAAGACTGATTTGCATATGGCTGGGTTCAAACTGTAATGGCATGGTGAGCAAAAAAACGATGGATTTAGGCCCAGATCTCTGTACTGAGGTGAATGTATGACATTGTTCTGCATTCTGTCCATCAATTGTTGTTTTTGCATTTGTCACCCCGAGTGGGACGGGTATGCTCAGACGTGAGTCCCGTGCTCTCCATGCCACTGGAATCAAGCTATCCTGGCTGAAGAGAGGTGAAACCCCGAAACCGGTCCTAGGATGCTTGTTTCCAGTCCAGGGAGGACCTGGCTTGGCAGTTCGGGCTGGACTGTTCCCATGAGGCACAGGGTCAAGACTGATTTGCATATGGCTGGGTTCAAACTGGAATGGCATGGTGAGCAAAAAAACGATGGATTTAGGCCCAGATCTCTGTACTGAGATGAATGTATTACATTGTTCTGCATTCTGTCCATCAATTGTTGTTATTGCATTTGTCACCCCGAGTGGGACGGGTATGCTCAGACGTGAGTCCCGTGCTCTCCATGCCACTGGAATCAAGCTATCCTGGCTGAAGAGAGGTGAAACCCCGAAACCGGTCCTAGGATGCTTGTTTCCAGTCCAGGGAGGACCTGGCTTGGCAGTTCGGGCCGGACTGTTCCCATGGGGCACAGGGTCAAGACTGATTTGCATATGGCTGGGTTCAAACTGGAATGGCATGGTGAGCAAAAAAACGATGGATTTAGGCCCAGATCTCTGTACTGAGGTGAATGTATGACATTGTTCTGCATTCTGTCCATCAATTGTTGTTTTTGCATTTGTCACCCCGAGTGGGACGGGTATGCTCAGACGTGAGTCCCGTGCTCACCATGCCACTGGAATCAAGCTATCCTGGCTGAAGAGAGGTGAAACCCCGAAACCGGTCCTACGATGCTTGTTTCCAGTCCAGGGAGGACCTGGCTTGGCAGTTCGGGCTGGACTGTTCCCATGAGGCACAGGGTCAAGACTGATTTGCATATGGCTGGGTTCAAACTGGAATGGCATGGTGAGCAAAAAAACGATGGATTTTGGCCCAGATCTCTGTACTGAGGTGAATGTATGACATTGTTCTGCATTCTGTCCATCAATTGTTGTTTTTGCATTTGTCACCCATGAGTGGGACGGGTATGCTCAGACGTGAGCCCCGTGCTCTCCATGCCACTGGAATCAAGCTATCCTGGCTGAAGAGAGGTGAAACCCCGAAACCGGTCCTAGGATGCTTGTTTCCAGTCCAGGGAGGACCTGGCTTGGCAGTTCGGGCTGGACTGTTCCCATGAGGCACAGGGTCAAGACTGATTTGCATATGGCTGGGTTCAAACTGGAATGGCATGGTGAGCAAAAAAACGATGGATTTAGGCCCAGATCTCTGTACTGAGGTGAATGTATGACATTGTTCTGCATTCTGTCCATCAATTGTTGTTTTTGCATTTGTCACCCCGAGTGGGACGGGTATGCCCAGACGTGAGTCTCGTGCTCTCCATGCCACTGGAATCAAGCTATCCTGGCTGAAGAGAGGTGAAACCCCGAAACCGGTCCTAGGATGCTTGTTTCCAGTCCAGGGAGGACCTGGCTTGGCAGTTCGGGCTGGACTGTTCCCATGAGGCACAGGGTCAAGACTGATTTGCATATGGCTGGGGTCAAACTGGAATGGCATGGTGAGCAAAAAAACGATGGATTTAGGCCCAGATCTCTGTACTGAGGTGAATGTATGACATTGTTCTCCATTCTGTCCATCAATTGTTGTTTTTGCATTTGTCACCCCGAGTGGGACGGGTATGCTCAGACGTGAGTCCCGTGCTCTCCATGCCACTGGAATCAAGCTATCCTGGCTGAAGAGAGGTGAAACCCTGAAACCGGTCCTAGGATGCTTGTTTCCAGTCCAGGGAGGACCTGGCTTGGCAGTTCGGGCTGGACTGTTCCCATGAGGCACAGGGTCAAGACTGATTTGCATATGGCTGGGTTCAAACTGGAATGGCATGGTGAGCAAAAAAACGATGGATTTAGGCCCAGATCACTGTACTGAGGTGAATGTATGACATTGTTCTGCATTCTGTCCATCAATTGTTGTTTTTGCATTTGTCACCCCGAGTGGGACGGGTATGCTCAGACGTGAGTCCCGTGCTCTCCATGCCACTGGAATCAAGCTATCCTGGCTGAAGAGAGGTGAAACCCCGAAACCGGTCCTAGGATGCTTGTTCCCAGTCCAGGGAGGACCTGGCTTGGCAGTTCGGGCTGGACTGTTCCCATGAGGCACAGGGTCAAGACTGATTTGCATATGGCTGGGTTCAAACTGGAATGGCATGGTGAGCAAAAAAACAATGGATTTAGGCCCAGATCTCTGTACTGAGGTGAATGTATGACATTGTTCTGCATTCTGTCCATCAATTGTTGTTTTTGCATTTGTCACCCCGAGTGGGACGGGTATGCTCAGACGTGAGTCCCGTGCTCTCCATGCCACTGGAATCAAGCTATCCTGGCTGAAGAGAGGTGAAACCCCGAAACCGGTCCTAGGATGCTTGTTTCCAGTCCAGGGAGGACCTGGCTTGGCAGTTCGGGCTGGACTGTTCCCATGAGGCACAGGGTCAAGACTGATTTGCATATGGCTGGGTTCACACTGGAATGGCATGGTGAGCAAAAAAACAATGGATTTAGGCGCAGATCTCTGTACTGAGGTGAATGTATGACATTGTTCTGCATTCTGTCCATCAATTGTTGTTTTTGCATTTGTCACCCCGAGTGGGACAGGTATGCTCAGACGTGAGTCCCGTGCTCTCCATGCCACTGGAATCAAGCTATCCTGGCTGAAGAGAGGTGAAACCCCGAAACCGGTCCTAGGATGCTTGTTTCCAGTTCAGGGAGGACCTGGCTTGGTAGTTCGGGCTGGACTGTTCCCATGAGGCACAGGGTCCAGACTGATTTGCATATGGCTGGGTTCAAACTGGAATGGCATGGTGAGCAAAAAAACGATGGATTTAGGCCCAGATCTCTGTACTGAGGTGAATGTATGACATTGTTCTGCATTCTGTCCATCAATTGTTGTTTTTGCACCGGAGAGAGGTGAGGCACAGTCAGTGCACCCGCTGATGGCGCCACTTGAATCGAGGGTTCTAGGAGTCCCATTGACCCTGAGACAACCACCTACAGCTGGGTGCCATCAGTCACTGCAACCATCTCCAGGGACTCCTGCCCATCATCCATCAATCAGCTAAGGACTAGCAATGATACTGCTCTGCCTCTGGTACAATTACTGAGGGCATTAGTTAGTTATTCCCTCAAGTAAACTTCTTTGGCTCTTTGGATTAGGAAAAGATGGAAATTTATCTCACTGGGTACATCAACCGACGGCTCTGCACAACAACTGCAATACTTTTTTTTCTTCCCACAGCTAAAAAACCTAAAAACAACGAAAACTCCTAACAACTGTGGAGTGTGCATACTAAAAGGAGCAAAGCTGGCAGTTTCAGAACTAATATACACAAATTCTCTTTTTATTAGTAATATGAGAAAAGATTCAAAGCCAGAACCAAAATATAAGAAAATGTGTAGAGTTTTTTTATTTGAAAATGAATAATCATATTGTGTTTCTTACACTTTGCTTTATAACACACTTTTGCAGTTTCTACATCCTATAGATAGCAGTTGTTACTATTACTTAATTCAGTGGTACAAGATGTACATATCACACAAGGCTAAATCTTCCTTAAATGGATTCCAAATAGTGACCTGAGGATCACTGAAGATTTGAGTGGCAGGCATAATGGCACTGATCCATCTTGCATGGTTCTATCATGGAGGAAGAATGCGCCTCTAGGCAGTGCCTTGTAACCAAACTCCACCCAGTCGGCCTTCATCCCCAAAAAATGTGATACCTGTAGATTCTGATTGCTGCATTTGATGTTTTAGATTTGTTTTTTTATTGTGTGCTGGCTGCAATAACAAGTGTGTTTGCCTCAGATGCAAACTAAGGCATGACTGACCCTGAAGTGTGATAACATTGATACAAGGCTTGAGTGCTCAGTCAGAAGTAATGAAGAAATAATTCCCACGGCCGTGCTAATTCTGCTTTTGTCTTCACTCACTGCAATTATGTGATACAGCCGAGCAATAATTACCTTTAATTAGTATCAGCTTCTAAGCTCCCCAGGCAGGGAAAGGAAGCTCAGCATCGATGTCGTGACTGAGGGTCTTACTTCTGATCGAACTTCATTGAAGCACAGTTCTTCCCTGCCTTCTTTTCTCCCCTCTATCCACATCCCAATTCGTGTTGTCTGCACTCTTCCATTTCTAGAAGCCACACATCCACTTTTTTGTTCTACAGCTCCTATTCTCAAGGTCTGTCGCAGACCTTCTTGAGTTAATCTTTTCATCTCTTCTCTTTAACGGAAGAGTGGACAATTTAAAGCACCCGAGGATACAGTGACGACATCACTAGTTAGTGCCAATCACTGCATATGCCTCATGCGAGATCTGCTAGTGCACATGTGCGTGAACCTAAGGCACCCTGCAGTAAAAAAGACTGGAAAATGCACATCACTTTGTCAATGTGCCGGCAGCAGCTCAGCAAATCCAAAGACATGAAGCTGCACATCAATTCTAGTGATGACCTTCACTCTCCTGAGGCATACCATCCATTCCACTATCCATACCTGGCACCATGTGATGGAAATACTGAGAGCCCTATATACCACTGATATTGTATTAGCTGTACCTTATCATTCCCTAATGCCCTTGTATGTAATACTGAGACCACATACATCCTCGATAATGCATTTTCTTTGTGCCTCACAGCACCTCAGCTCTGTGGATACTCTTAACCCACACATTCCACCAACATTCCACTTACAGTACTGAATAGCCATTTGAATATGACAATTTGTGTCAATTGTGACTACCAACTCCGTCTGCTACTCTCTCAAATAGATAGCTCAGTTAAAACATGTCTACAATCACCTGGCACCATGTGCTATTCCACAACTTATACCTCACACCCTTTGATAGATGCACTGAATCCATAACTCGTCATTGAAGACGGGCCTGCGCCACCATTTATCGCTGTAGAGCTGCAACCCATACACTGCTTGCTAATGATCAATGAAACCTGAAGCAAACCCTCAATTCCAGTATTTTTATTCCACACCAGCTGTTGGGAGCAACAAAACCCATCTAAAGCCCTGTGTACGTGCACTAATTATATTTGTATTCCAGAAAGCATGCACACATGCAGAAACACATGTACATACACACAGCACACACAAATTGGAAAATATACACACATACACTAACACATTTGCATGCACGCGTGCACACTTGCATAGGTGCATGAATATACACACACACACACGCCAACATATACACAGACACACCCACACATATGTGCATACATATACACACACACCAGCACATGCACACACACACACACACATGCAGGGACATGCAAGCGTACACACGCTTGCTAGCACAGAGACAAGCGAACATGCACAAAACATGCACAAACACATGCACACACACACACACAAACACACTTATACACATGGAACTACACACACATGCATGCATGCACAAAAACATGCACACACACGTACATGCACAAACATATGCACATGCACAAGAACATGCACAAAGACACTCATACGCACACAGGCATATGCACACAATCGCATTTGCATCTACAGGCACCTACATAGATACAATCATGCACACATACAAATATTCACACACACAATCTAACTTCTAGGTCTGAAAGCAATAACCCCAGAACACGGCACAGTTCTACCGATGGACTATTATGGAGACCTACACAGTTACAATGTGATGTTTATGTTCTAACAGCCAACAGCGCAATGGTGAGCTACCAGGACTTGGCGGGGTAGAACCTGTGCAGGTAAAAGATGCGTGTCAGGCACCGCAAGTGCATGTCTCTTCCTATTGTACTGCTGCTTCCACTCTCATGCCAAGTAGCTCCGGTTTTAAAATTACCTCTGGCATCTAGCAACAATTCTGTATCATCCGCATAGCAATCTCTGTGTCTCCTCATTCATCCGGAGTTGCTTACATCGGCTCTTATTCCCATAACACTTTTCCACTACACACCCTGCCACATAATTCCACTACACAAATACACTACACACAATTTCACAACAATTCCAGTACAAACAACATAATTCCACTACATACCACATACATCCACTGCACTACAAACGTAAACTCATATGTAAAATATATTGTCATTTACAACGCTAGTAGCTTTAACTCTAAAATATGCGAGACCTACTGCATTGAAAATGCTTGTTTGTATTGTGGGAATAGTAATCTTTTTATCCAATTATATAAATGGATTAGATGCCCAAGAATGCAAATAAGACCTGGACTGGAGTAGCTAGTGTCTAGTTGACTGGAATACTTAGGAGGTATTGAGGTCATGAAGGCAGCAGCAGAACGAGACAGAAAACAGACCTGTTTCCGTTCTGTAGAGCTCGCTCCTTGCCTTTCCTCTGCTGCTCAGCAGCAAATAGGAGGCCGTGCAGGGGCCAGTCATGGTGTCATAGAGTGTGAGGTCACTTCCGCTACCTATGGCATTATGGTGAATTGGCATCAAGGTCAGAACAGTGAAGGTGGGTCAATGAGAATAATATGCGTACAGCTTAAATTGGATTAACCAAGATGACATGGACCCTAATGCACGCAAGGAAAACACCAAAGCCCTGAGTTGGCTTTGTGACTCTGCCCTAAACAGTACAAAGGAACATAGTGAGAATGACTGAATGAAGGTTTTTGTGCGCTTAACAACACACTTCCACTGTGGAAGTAGCTAAAACGCCCTGATCAAGTTATCTGCTAAGTCTGGAGCAGCAGTTGCTGTGAATCTGTAACACATCTAGGACTTGGTACCCACTGAACCAAAAATGCCCACTACTACTAAGGCAGTTAATGTCTTGTTCTGTCAAGTTGTCAAGTGAGGAATAAATCACTTAAAATACATTATAACTGAAAGGTTACATACAATGTCTCAAGGAAACAAGAGAGCAAAGCAAGGGAATTAGCCAGTGGCGGCTGGCATGACTCGTGGGTGGCAGGCGGGGCGAGTGGTGTTGAAGTGGGGTGGCTTGGGCAGGCTTTGGCGGGGAAGCGCGAGGTTTAACAATGTAAAAGCAATATATATATATATATATATATATATATATATATTACACACTTACCTTGCCGCCGGTGCCTGGTACTACGTCTCTGCTCCTTGCTCCTGCTCTCCTCATGGGACAGGGAGCCAGGCACAGCCAGGGTCCCCTGACCAATCACAATGCTGCAATGCAGCATTGTGATTGGTAAGCACCCAGGATCCTCTGACCAATCACAATACTCCATTGCAGCGTAGAGATTGGTTTTGAGCATCCTGGTTCGATGCTGAACCAGGAAATGGGGGCCTAGGCAATCTTCTCCACGCAGGCTGTAATGCAGCCTCCATGGAGAACGAGGAAAGTGCGCATGACTGGCTTGGGTGGCCTGAGGGGGACGACCAAACAGTCATTGCGCACTTAGGAGTGGGAAAATCACTACTCCCCTGCTCCATGAGCAGAGCAGCCACGACCACCCGCTCGCCCGCCCACAAAGGAAACATAAAGTGATAATAACTTAAAGTTATTATCATTTTATATTTCCTTTTCTTTCCACTACTCGAAAGCAGTAGGGCGACGCTACTCTGCCACAGCAGAGGAGCCGCCACTGGAATTACCCTCGGTATATATTTTTTTCTCGTCTGGTGGCATTTGTGACAAAAACATTGAATAGTCAGATTGTGCTCAGTTTCTATTTATGTGGTCTGTAGTGCTTCTTAGTGCTGAGAAGAGGGTAGTAGTGGCGCTTTATACTCTTAATAACACAAATATCAATACAATGATACACTTACATGATGCACAAAGGCAGCGCGGAGGTAACAGAAAAGTGATTCAGAAGGTTTGTGACGAATTAGACAAAACAGTGACAAAAGAATGCGTCATATTTAATAGATGCTATATACGTACGTTACACAAGGCCAGTTCGGTTTGGGACAAAAAAAATAGGCCTGAACACCAAAATATTAGCCTGTCTTAGCGAATCAGTTCAGTTCAAATAACTTTATTCGATTCATTTGAATCATAAAAGTATACAATTATACATAAAATAGTTAAATAGTCCTAAAAATGTTGTATACAACAATTGGGATAAAATACGTATATTGATTCACAATTTAAAATGTTCAAATACAATTTTCCTACATTAAAAGAACATTTCCGCCTCCAAAGCTCCTGGTCCACCGGCACAGATTTTAATAATATACAGCATCTTCTCGTTCTATCACAGGTTTATGTAACATATATAAAACGTAAAATCACTCGAGACCTAATTTCCCTATCACAGTTCGTACCATTTCCTAATTAGTAAAGCAGTTCTAATGAAGTTAAGCACAGCGCTACAAATAGCAGCAGTAGGCAAAGATCATAAATGAATAAAACCTTCTTGATAAGAGCAAGGGCGAATTTCCTTCAAAAGAGGCTTAATAAAGTGTGCCCTCAGATCTTTATAAAGTGTGCAAAACAGCATAAAGTGCATTGTGCTTTGGTGGGCTAAATTATTGCAAGGACAGGGAGTCAGTCTCTCACACCAACTTGCCTGTTTAGGAAAAGCCACAAGAAAGTGCAATGTGCAAAGGCGGAGCCTAGTCATAAGGAAACGTGATTGTGTATGAATAGTAAAAGACAAGTAAAATTGCTGATGGCATAAAGACCCATGAGTTAATGTGTCATCGTCCTGGTTGGACGTTCTTAATTCATTGTAGTATGCATTTTTTATAATCAATTTCATATTAGATTGTATGCTATCAGGATTATCATAGTAGTGTCCTAAGCCAATCCTATTAAAAGTATCTTTGACATAGCAAAGCCAGGGAATAGACAGAGCCTTTTACAGATTCATGTAATCTCTAAGGATCGCTCTACAGAATAATAGCTCCTCCGAGGTCCACACTTTTCCCCATAGAATCAGTGGGGCAATATTTACTCTATCTTTTACATAGTCCAATCCCACTTCCGAGTGGCAAAACGTTGTAGGCGAACTAATGGGAATCATCAACAATCTTTTTAAAAATGTATTTTCCAAGATTTGTATCTGACTGCTTTTTTGATGACCCCATACTCCTGCCCCGTAAGTTGCTACTGACAGGCATTTTGATTTGTATAAAGTTAACATTTATGCCACCCACTTATGTCCCAGCTTGCACGCAAAGCGGAACAGTCCCTCTACGATTCTACTGGTGTGTTGGACCCTGGCTACGATGATCCCAATTCAACTTGTTGAAAACATTTCCCAGAAATGTGAAATTGGGTACCTTGTCAATGATCTTATCCCTTACCACAAATTTTCTCGCTTTAGTCTATTTAGGGCCACATACCATGATAAAAGATTTACTAAATTTTACTTTTAGGTCCAGTGCCTTCATAAAATCAGTAAAAGCAATCAATGCTTTTTGGAGGCTATGGCCGTTAAAGCCATCAAAACCGTGTCATCAGCGTATGATAATAAGGGAACCGATTTACCTCCTATACTAGGGAAATCCAACTGCTGCTCTAATAAAAAAGCATTTGTATGTAAAAGAAATAAAAAAGGGGCCAAGATACAGCCCTGTCGAACACCGTCTGTAGAATCAATGGGCCTGGTCTTCTCTCCTCCAGGGCCGTAGCGAATAGAAACAGTGGTGGACGCATGCAACCTGCGCAACAGGGTAATAAGGGCTGCCTCAAAGCCCATTTTTTCCTTGAGTGTCCACAACTTCCCCCTGTTAACTGTATCGAATGCACTGGATAGGTCCATGAAAGCCAGGTGGTTTGATCCCCCCTTGGCCTTCATGTACTTACCCATGATTAGAGACAGCTCGAGACATTGGGGAGAGGATTTGGCCTAACAGTTAGGGCGGTCAACCTCGAATCTGGGGAACTGGGTTCGAGTCTTGACAATAACGCTGAACATCCTGTGATTCTGGGCAAATCATTTAATCTCCCCGTGCCTAACAAAAATGAATGTGTCGGCATGTAATGTAACTGGCGCTATGTAAAGCGCTCTGATACCCGATTCGGGTCAAGTTTGTGCAAGTTTGCGACTCAAGACAAGCAAGAATTACCCTCCACAGGACTTTGCATGTAGCATCAATTAAAAAAATTAGGCCTGTAATATACAGGATCATTCCTGTTGCCTTTTTTATAAATCGGTACCACCACTGCCTCTTTCCATGAACTAGGGATGCGGCCCACTATTACTGCTTTAAAAACATTTACCTTCAACTGGGCCATAATTGGGGATTGCCTTCAAACAAATTCAGGGGCACCCCATCTGGGCCTGGGGCTTTTGAGGAAATACCCTTTGCCAATGCATCTTCAACCTTGCCAAGAGAAATGGATAAGCTAAGTTCGTTCGCAGTTTGTGAGTTAATTACTATTTTATCTCTTTGATCTTGGGGTGAAACACCATTTGGGTTGAATATATTTGAGAAATGAGATTCCCAAGCTTTCCCTGTTATTGTCGATTCCATGTTCCTTGCGTCATTTGAAAAAAGGGGACGATTTACTTCCCTAAAGCCCTTAGAGTCCTTGGTAGCGCTAGCTCTTTCAATATCTTCCCAAGCTAGTCTTCCCAGTTCATCATTCCTATGCCCAATTATGCGTTTATAAGTTTGTCTCGCATTCCTAATTAATTGCTTATCACTGGGGACTATGTGCAAGGCTTTCTTAAGATCTTTTTGTGCTCTAGAGCACTCAGCATTAAACTATCTCGTTTCCTGTGGTTCCCTTCTTCTCACTGATCTTGTCAAATTATTGGCCACATCTTTACAGATCCCTTCAAAGCACTGTATGACCACATCCGGAGCAGAATCATCGGATAAACATGTCATATCTTGACTTAGATTTGATTTAACAATATCCTCCTCAAATTGTAAAGCATTTACTTTGCCCCATTTTAATCTCACCCCCTGGTTGAGGTTATATTTTAGTGGGCATTCGTCACCATTGCCCTCTAGTGCCGTTACGTGCAAGGAAGCAATGAGAGGATTGTGATCACTAGTTGGGTTAGGTTCAACCGCCAAACTGTCTACCAGATAGGCACATTTTCTAGATATCAGCATAAAGTCGATAATACTTGCCCTGCCTCCTCCCAGATATGTTGGATACTGTATGGGTGGGGTACAGACCAAAGTATCAATGAAACATAGATCATTTACAACAATGATTGCATTTAATGCTTCACCCTGCAAAGCATGTTTAAAATGGGACAGTGGTTGGTTTTCAGTGTCTAGAATCCCACATACTGTATGTGAACTATGCTGACATGAAGTGCAATTAAAATCACCCACCCAAATTATGCACAAAGGAAAACGTTCAGCCACAACCTTGTCAATTTCCTCTTTAAGGGTATTAATGACCCCACAGTTATTTTGATAAAAAATATTAAAATATTATAGTACCAGTTAATCAGTAATATTCTAACATCAGTCAGATTAGAGATCAAGATAATCTGGTACCAGGGAGAATCAGCAATATTCTCTATCTTTCTTGACCCATATTTAACAGAGATCAAAGTCCCTAATCCTCCCTTTGCCCTCCCTGCAGTAGATGGTGTTGCCTGTACGTTAAATGAACGGTAACCGTCAATAGCGACATCATCCCTGCTCCACGTTTCCTGGGTGCAGATGATATCAAATGTCTTACCATATTGTAACCAAACCTTGTCTGATAATCTAGATCTGATGCACGCAATGTTCCAAGAAATGAGGGTCTCATTTATGAAAAGTGACGCATCGCTGCGTGAAAACAGCGATGCGTCACTTTCCATTGTGCCCTCCTTGAGACATGCTGGATGCGTCATATTTACAGTATGACGCATCATGTCGCAAGGAGTTACAGATACGTCAGTATTTCTGACGAATCTGTAGGCGCAAAAATTACGCATTGCTGGAGTGTGTCACAAAAGTGACGCAACTCCAGCAATGGGTCATTTTGCATGGTTAAGTCCCATTTTAAATGTGCCCGCGCCTGTCTTACGCCTGCTGTGAGGCAGGCGTAAGATATTGACACATTTGCGTCCTATAAGTGGCGCAGTGAAATCTCATAGATTTCACTGCATCACTTCTATGAGGCTTACTTGCGTCGGAACGCCCACCCTGCATACATTATACCTGGCACAGGTATAATGTGGCGCAGGGGTTTACAAAGTGACGCATCTACCTAGATGCGTCACTTTGTAAATATGATGCAGCATTGCACATTTTTTACGCCGCTGGTGCGTCACAAAAAATGATGCACCGGCAGCGCAAAAGTTGCTCAAGGGCTCATAAATAAGCCCCTGAGTCTCAGTGAGCGAGCATTCCGATAATGTGCCGCTACCACTTCCCCACCAGTACTAATAGTGGTCTGCGCTACTGGTGCGATGTTTATATCCCAACTAACCCTTCCTTCACTCCCAGAATGCAAGTGTAGTGGGTAGTGTAGGCTGTCCTCTTGGTCAGGTAAATAAAAAAAGTCTGCTGTACTATTTACTAAATTAGGGACTGCCTCTAGTTCATTATTTAAGATATCCATTATCCCTGGACTTCTCAGGTTTAGGGCCAGTCAGTCTATATCTCCGAGACCGCTTAATGCCTCATAGCGGTTTGGGTGAAACCAAGGAGGATGCATGGGATGCTGATTAACTTGTCTGAATCTCTCCTCTTACACAACAAACTACTGAGGTCTAGGTGGCTGGTGAAAAAAAACAGCGGTAAGATAGATACCCCTTTGAACATACGGACCAGGTGTGCGTCCTTTCTAGGATTGTCTTAACTAGGCCTGGGGATCTAAAAGTCAATACTATACAATATCCTGTACATTTCTTTGTGGATATCCCCACCCACCCAATCTGGCGCACCATCTTAAATTCCGCAAACAACAAGTCATCAATCTCCGTCCTTTCACTCAAGTAATATAATGACTTGTTCCTCAGTGCTGACTAGTGCTCTGGGTCACTGGACAGCAATGGGGGAACATTAGCTAGTATTACGGTGTAGGGGGTCGCATTCTCATTTCATGGTCAGTCACTATAGCCACAATGATGGCTCATCAGCAGCAATGAAACTGTCCCACATTGGAAATACCACCAGAAATCACCTTCCTTTCCAGTGCTCCAGTCTTCCCTCTTTCCACACTCACTAAAAGGACAGAATAGGACAGTTTTATAGTAGCTGTGAAAAGCAAGAGGTGCAAAGTTTTTGAATCATCTTACCACTCTACTATATAAGAAGATTATAAAATATGGCAGAAAAGATAAAGGGCAAGCAATCAAATTATTGGTTGAAATTAGATTTTTGGATGTGACTTGTGCCGAGGGTCAATTTTTATTATCTGTTGATACATTTTTACAGTTAAACTGAGAAATTCCCATAGAATTATGTGAAATCTCTTGCTCGATTGTTAAGGATGCTTTTAGAGAATGGAGATTTTATTGGTTGGATGAATTGTGTTTTAAATGTATGTTATATTGGGTTTTATAGTGAGTATTTTTGCATCGTATTTTACAATGTTTTAACAATTCTTGTTTAAAAGACTAAGATCGAAATAAACATATATTTTGACTGACTGAATATGGTATACGAAAAGCTAATCTGGCTAGAACTTCTCATTAAAATGTTATGGTTCCAGAACATTGTGGAGGTGAATGTAGTTGACAAAATATTGTTGGCCAAATATTGTTTTTAAAAAATCGCTCCAATAGTTTTATGTCAGAATATTAATATAATTAATGTTTAAATAACATTAATTAATTAATAAAAACATCGTCCAATTTAAATATCCTGCACTAGATACTGATGTACAAAATTGCTTTATTAAGAGTAGATTTTATATTATTAACCCCTTCGACGCGCATGACGGAACGGTTCCGTCATGCACGTCGGTTGCGTTGTGCGCATGACGGAACCATTCCGTCATGGCCCCGCCCGCGCACGGAACCTTCAGCATGGCGCGGAAATCCGCGCCGCGCTGAAGGGGTTAAATACAATGGGACTATATGTTTGTAAATATAGGACACAATATTTTTGTAGGACAATATTTAGCCATAATATTCTAGTACCATACCAGAGAAATGCCTTAGGACTGATTCCTATTTTTAAGGCTCTTAGTTGAGAACTGGGTAGCTTTCTCAGTAATTAAGACTACCTACCAGGGCCTGTTGACAGAAGTCACTGAACATCCAAATTAGTGGCCCATGGACTGATATCTTAAATCTACTGTTGACAATTGCAAGATAAAATAGTTTTGGGAAGGTTTTCCAAACCACCCTCCCATGAGAAGCTGTATGATAAGGATGGATATGTGCAACCCTTTTTAGTGACTACGTTTTGCAAAGTTTCTAAATTTTACTCTTTGTGAAGTTTCATGGTTCAGTTTCACCTTCCCCCATGCATTGTCTTTCTGTGCATTGCAAGATCATTTTCATTCTAATTTAATTCAGCCACAATGGCAAATGTATACAGCATTTTTCTCTGCAAATATATGTTTGGCAACACATATTGTCCTAAAAGACGTGATTTTCAAACAAATTTGAAAAGTGAAAAACCTTGTGACTTTGCAAAAATGCATGGTTTTCAATATAAAATCCAAAATGTGCAAAACATCCTCTGAAAAATAACACATCCCCAATTACTCATACGTCAATCCCAAACTACACATCATGAACATGATTGATCATATCATGCCAAATCAGACATTGACACATCATATCACACCACTTAGGGACTTGACATGCAAACACACCAACATAAACACAAAACTCATTATACCAGGGCCACAAGAGCTTTACTGTTCTATAAATGGAATACTTTTATATATAACTATGGATTTACAACTCATGCCACAAAATCCATCATCTGCTGTATAATTTACAGACTTCAACAACAAAATGTTTGTTTCTAGCTCAAATTGGATCAACAGTTACTTAAAAAAGCAACACTTGACATATAATTAACCATCTACTGCATAATTTGCATATTTCAACAAAATAGCTTTAAATTAAAATAGATCAAAAGCTAGAAAAAAAGATGCCAGATGTGGCGCTGTTCAGTGTCAAACCCTTTGCAAAGTCTAACTGATCACCTTTCTAAAGCTGATGGTTGCATCCAAGTGATAAACTGGTGCTAACAATGCACGATTGAAAGGGGTTCCAGCAGGATCATGGACCTGGCAACTATTACTGAGCCGGATGGAGGATGTGTCTGCCCCCTGCCAAATACGGTGAATTTGTCCTGCTGTGATTTACCAACACCCAGGCACGATTCTGCAGCACCCTCACATTGCTTTCTGGAGCAGCAATGTGCAGGCAACAAGGGGGTTTTCTTAATTTAGATTCCAAGTGGGCCCAAAACAAAGGCCTTTTGTACCAGTATCACTCTTGCGGGGAGCTACATTTAGCCTAAAATGTAAAGGCCAGTGCAATGGAGAGTAAACAAAGGCACAGAGCTTGTTATCACTTCACAAGTACTTAAGAGAAATTACGACTTGGAGGCAACTTTTTGTCTTTGTTCAATCCCTGTATATAGGAAATATGCATGCAAGGTAAGAATAGCAGACGTCTCCGTGTGTACCAGTATTTACACAAATGCCAATTTAAATAGCGCAAATTATTTTAATGACATTCTTTTATAGAGCAAATCATCTCGCTGTAGAGTGTCAGAGCGCTTTATAGCACAAGCACACATTATGCATTGACAAGTGTGTAAATCAAGGCACTGACGTTACATAAGACAATAAGAGTATCAAGGTGTGGGAGTCACACATCGTCTTTGCTGGTAAGGATTATATGTTAAGAGTGCATGGCCGGGAGAAAAACAAAGTTAGGATTTAAAATGTAACATGGGGGCATATTATCAAGGGCCGGCGATAAATATTGCCAAGCGACCTTAGTGGTTGCATATTTATCGCCGGCTATCCCTTGAACTTATCACCCGGTTAGCGCGTTATCATCAATGCGCATCGCCGAGGCGATAAAAATTCCAGAGATAGTTGGGATATCGCCGTTTTCCAATGGGGAAAACGGCGATATCCTAGATGATAGGGCCTGTGGTCTTAGCAACACAATCCACCCCTCATGTTAGGTATGCCTTAGTCAGGAATTTAACAGACGTTAAATTCCTGCGTTAAGGCATACTTAACGCGATTTAATATATTGCTAACCCTCCTAGATAATATCGCGAAGCTGCCTTCGCGATATTATCCCATGTTGTTTTCACAGCCACGCCTCCTCTGCATCTCATTATCGATGCGAGGCGAGGCGTGTGAAAAAGGGGCGATACGTCAAGGAATCATGTGCTAGCGTGCCCTTGATGATAATGCAATAATATTATCGCCGCTTTTCGCCCGAAAACGGGCTCTAAAGCGGCGATAATATTATCTCCGCCCCTTGATGATATGCCCCATAGTTCTTGGTGTTGTCTGCACTATTAACCCCATCCATGCTCAGGACGGCTCCCGGCTGTCATGAGTCATGGTAGTTGTGTGTTCATGACAGCCGGGAGCCGTCCAACCGTTGCCGCTCCACCCACGCGCGGCTAATTCCCCACCTGTGCGGGCGAATTAATCAGTGGGCAGAGTTTGGACGACTCCCGGCCGTCATGAGCACATGCCCACCGTGATTTATGACGGCTGGGAGCTGTCCTGAGTACCTGGGTGCCACGCCCAGCCTCGCCCCCCTCGCACCGCGGCGGAATTTGCCACGCATGGAAGGGGTTAAGGCTTTACTTCTACCCAAAGAAACCCATTTTAGCAGCCTTCTAATAAGAACAGATTGAGCAAAAACAATAAGCTTCAAAACCATGGTTTGCAGTTTGCATACAGGTCATTGATGCAGGTTCATAATTCACTGACCTATATTAGACGGATTGCAATTTATGAACAGCAAATAATAAATGCATCTCAGTGTCAAAAGCAGGAACATTCTTACCCAGCTGCATAAAATGAAATTTCTTACCTATCATCTGAAAGTTATATGATGTGCTTTGCAGGAAACACATTAACCCTCTATGCTACTCATTGAGTCAAAACTTTGACTAGACAAAACAGAGATCTCTCCAGCAAGTGCATTGACCGCCAGAGTTATCATACCATTATTAATTGTTCACAGAGATTTACTGGGCAGACAAAACTCTCCACAGCAGGTGCCTTAACCCCATGAGATATTTTAAGATGAAGCCTTTGCAACCAAGTAAGCCAGAACAGAGTTACTATCCTCCTTATTGACAATTTATTCGTGGCAGGGTTCATGAACAATAAATGTATAAGTCAACTTTAAGACTGCTTTTCATGACTCTGCCCTCTGCAACTCCACCCCCTTTCAATTGCCACACCTAAACCCCCAATTTTTGAAATCCTGGAATAAAGTTTTTCCAATTCCAGCACTGGGTACTAATGAGGTAGAACCTTTGCGTAGAAGGTAGCGGTATAAATTTGCATTTAAATGGCAAAAATGTGAAATAATACTGGCACAAAATATGCTGCATTGTGCAACATAACTTGGCTTTTTTTATCACATAATTTAGTCAATTCTGCCATATAATTTGCGCTCCATTACTGCATTATTCCAGTGACCCCGATTATACCACTGCACAACATGAGAACACCCTGACAGTGAGACACAATACAGATGTCACTTCACAAAATTTTAACTGAGGTCTTGCTCCTTTTCCCCAAAATGTGATATTCAGTTTCCTTTGAAACTGTAAATCTGAGATAGAAAAAAAGCTAAAAAGTGCTGAAGGAGATTTGAGCCGCCCATTGAGGATTGGTGACAACATGAAAGGAGCCGCCAAAAAAAATCTTAATCCCGATCAGAATAATGTGGAGCAACAGAGAGTCATCAAAGAGCTCAGATCGCTCTCATGTCCGCCCCCCTGGGAGAGGTACTTCTACCTCCTCAGGGTACCCTGGCAACCAGTAAGCCGTTCCATGCCCGACACTTGACTCATCTTGTGTGCCACAAGCCATTGACTACTCCACAGGGAAGGCCTACACCTTCTGCAGCGCACACATATTGGAAGTCTGCAGCTCTCTGGGGTGGGGTGGGGTGTCTTAAGAGTTTTCAACTGCCTCTTGCGGGTGTGTACCCTGCAAAATATAATGCGAGTGTTACAACTATAACCACTAAAACAAACATTACTGCTATCAGACCTTCCAATTCACATAGTGCCACATAGTGTGGTACACAATGTAGGCTCCCTTCATGTGGCTCCCCAGTGATGAGCCGATATTACATGTAACGGACACAATAAACTGGAAATCCCTGCAGGGAGTAGGTTTCCAGATAACTGTTTGGAGTCTCTGCAGAGTTGATGTCCTATACAGGGTGGGAAAACTCCCCAGGACAAAAAGCCCCGCCCTCCTCCTCACAGTGTGAAACATTTTCACAAGTTGGCTAGTCTATAATATTATTATTATTATGTTCACATTTATATTTACAGCGTCCAATTTTGGAACTTCTTGACATTAATAATCACAAATGGATAAAAGGAACTGTGAGGGGAGGAGGTTGCCAACCAGTCGCGGTCCGCGCAGGTAACAGTGGTAGGGTGGTGGGGCCAGGTAAGGGGGGATTTCGATGCAGAGGGAAAATTAATTATTTATTTAATTTTCCCTCAGCATTGTCCCTCGAAATCCCCCCTTAACTGGCCCCACTGCCATTACATGCACGGACCACGGCTGGTGCCAACATGGATAGGAGAATTTAAATGCCCAACAAGAAAATGTGCAAAAAGAGCAATTGATGGACAGAATGCAGAACAATGTCATACATTCACCCCAGTACAGAGATCTGGGCCTAAATCCATTGTTTTTTTGCTCACCATGACATTCCAGTTTGAACCCAGCCATATGCAAATCAGTCTTGACCCTGCGCCCAATGGGAACAGTCCAGCCAGAACTGCCAGGCCAGGTCATCCCTGGACAGCAAACAAGCATCCTAGGACCGGTTTCAGGCTTTCAGCCCTCAGCAGCCAGGATAGCTTGACTCCAGTGGAATGGAGAGCACGGGACCCACGTCTGGGCATACCCGTCCCACTCAGGGTGACAAATGCAAAAAGAACAATTGATGGACAGAATGCAGAACAATGTCATACATTCACCCCAATACAGAGATCTAGGCCTAAATCCATCGTTTTTTTGCTCACCATGCCATTCCAGTTTGGACCCAGCCATATGCAAATCAGTCTTGACCCTGCACCCAATGTGAACAGTCCAGCCCCTGGAATCAAGCTATCCTGGCTGATGAGGAGTGAAACCCCAAAACCGGTCCTAGGATGCTTGTTTCCAGTCCAGGGACGACCTGGCTTGGCAGTTCGGGCTGGACTGTTACCATGAGGCACAGGGTCAAGACTGATTTGCTAATGGCCAGACCTAAACTGGGGTGGCATGATGAGCAAAAGAACGATGGATTTAACCCAGATCTCTTGACTGGGGGTTTCTTTAACAAGAAAATGTGAGTGACAGGAGGTCAGCTGGCCAGAAAGAAGCAAGTGAAAAAAAGAGCTATAGATTAAATATTAACGGCAATATCAACAACAAAAAAGAACAAAAGTAACAACAAAAATAACAACAGTGATATGTTATGTTCCTCTATAATGCTTATTTACCGGTTGTGCCTCTTTACCAATGCTGCAGTTACAGAACTAAATAAACAGTGGCTAACATGGCCGCACCACGATCAAGCCTGTGTCCTGAAAGAAGCACATATATCTCTTCAGTCAGCACGTAGGGGTAGATTTTCAAACCTTTTGCGCTGGGTTAGTGTCGCAAAAGTGGTGCTAATCAGCACAAAATGTTTTTTACCAATTTAATTTCCAGCGCAAAGCTTGCCTTGTGTTGGAAAGTAGCCTACAAGAAGTGCAAAGCATTGCTTTGCGTTACGGAGCACCTAGGGGGCTTTACATGGGTGGTACATAGGCTACCACCCATGCCTTTTGACTGAAAACCCTATCTACAAACAATTGTAGACAGAGTTTAGTGCCAAAAGTTAAAAGGAGAAATGTTTTTATTTCTCATTTCTTTTCATACTTTTGCATGCCTGTTGCACTGTGCAGGACACCTGCAAAGTGGGAAAAGTATTTGAACGCGTCTAGGCAAAGTATTTTGTACTGAGAGGGTACCCTTCCTGTACAAAACCTATGCTAGACTCAGGCACACAGTAAGGTGTGTGCGTGGCGCACGGCAGCTGAAATCAACGCCAGTGCTATGGAGAGGGGAGCAGAGCACCATATCTATGTAGATATGGCGCTGTTCTGCTCCTTCCCTGTCACGCAACGCAGCCCAGCATGTTTGGCTGCTGCGTTGCAGGACTTCTTTGAAATTCCGCTCCTTCATTTTCTGAGCTCGTTCATTGGCTTATAGACATTCAAGCCTCCTTTAAATTCGTCTCTCTGCAGCTCTGTGCCGCGTTGTGAATCTTCTATTCTTCATGGAAATGTGACACTTGAAATTTTTGCATCTCCCTTTACCCTTACAACCATGACACTCTTCAAACTACCTGCAAATGTTTCAGCCAGACGCCATTTTCTTATCCGGACTGCTATCACATGGCCCCTGGTGCTGTGTCAGCAAACCTTGATGTCACTTTCATGTCACGTTCATGGCTCTGGATGACTCGAACGGCCTCAACCGCTGAAAACAGATGAAGAGCGTCTCCGGAGACGAAGCATTGATGAATCCGGTTCAAGGGCCGCTCTGCGCTTTTCTGCCTCTCGCTGAAGCATGGCAGCGCCCGGGTGCCAGCGCTGCAGGAGAGCTTCTGAAGAGCCCGTCTTTTGTGGATCGCTCTAGAGGCCTGTATGACCTCCATTGAACAGTTTTGTATTATTTCCTGGATCTGAATGTGCTTATCAGGCCCACTCTAGCAAACACGTCCCCAGATTCGCTTTGACTCTCAAGCTGAGCCACCAAGAGCAGTAGCTGGGTCCACACCAGGTGGTGGTGAGGTGGGCAGGGAAGAAGTGCGTTCTGCACTGAGCAAAAACGACTGCACCAGGACTCTGCCCATCGATGCCCGCAAAGCGTTGTTTCAGTGTATGGGACATATTCAATATGGTGGTGAGTCATCTAATTGCATGTGATATATGTGATGGGCCCATCAGATGTCATCTAGTAGACTTCACTCCCTCATCAAGCTAAGTCGAAGTGAAATAAAGAATACAAAATACAAGTCCCTCGACAGCGAAGTGCTAGGCAATGTACCAGATGGGTTTGCATTCGCGATCTTGATGTAGTGACACTTAACTCTTATTGTAGACCTCAGATTTTGACAGGCCTTTTACCCAATGGTGATGTCTAGCTTTGGTTCCACAAGCAACAAGAAATTGGACTAACTAAGTACTAGACCTATGCGTGTGCAGTATTGTGATATTGAGGCATTGTTTTAGTGGTAGTTCCCACAAAGGGACAGGTTGGGAAGGTTTGTCCGTGCCAGTCGTTCTGCATCAGAAGGCAGGTGGTTGGGTGAATTGGCTGGCGCGCTTCACTTGATTTTCACTAGAAATGGCATAAAGACATCCAGAGCTCTTCTCCTCAACAAAACATATATGTTGAATGCGGCTTTGGGTCAGTCCGCGTAGGCCATCTTTTGCTTGAAATCGTCATCCTCAAGACATAGTTTAGCTTTTTTTCCCAGTTTCGGGTGTATCATTGCTAAAATAGTGTATGAGCCTCGATGGAATGAAATCTATTTTCCTGTTAGCAGTGCAGGACTTCTGCAATTTCCCTGCCAATACAGGCCACACCTCCAACTCCATTCCCACTCACTCAGAGGCATGGCATGTGCCCAGCTCTTGGGTGAATTGCCATGTGGGCTGGGTTTGCCCCCTTTGTGTTAGTGACATTTACCTTCTGCCTGAGGTAAAGCAGAGGTTTCTGCCAAGGTTATGGCTCTTTCACATGATCATGTCCGCCTGGCTCTCTCGTCTCCATTTTCTCAGCTGTGATTTGGCCATATAGTCAGGAAGGTGTTATGTGACAGTCTTTTTGCTAAAAATCCTAGCCTGGCCACTGTATCTCAGCACTGTGGAGCCTGTCCAGATAATCAGGGGCCTATTCACAAATGTAACTCTATATGTGAGTATATATACACATATAAATTACTCTTACACTTTGTAGTAACTTTAATATTTTAGACTATTCACCATTTCCAAATGTAACGTTACTACAGAGTGTGGAATTATGTGTCCCTACCCCCAGAAACAGGTAGTGGTATGAGAAAAAACATAAAATACAATCGTAAAGTCAAAATAGTAGTAATTTTACATTCTGCACACTAGGCGGAAACCTCCACAACTGAGGTGAGATCTCCCTATGGTAAAGTATAAGGAAAATAATAAAATTGTATTAAAGTGTAACAAAAAAAAAAAAAAGTATTTTATGTTAAATTTTAAAGTAAATGTATTTTGTATATTTATTTAAAATGTGGAATCAATCAACATATGGTGCAATGCTATTGACAATTTAGAATTCAATATTTGTTTAATGTGAATATATGAAATATATCAAAATGTAAATATCTGTTTCAAAACTCCTACCTAAAGTAAATTGTTTTATATTTATTTACTATGTATTGGAAGTTACTAAAAGTCATGTATGCAATTAATTTGAATTCATTTAATTATGTTTGAAAAAATAAAGCTATATTTGTTTGTAATTTAAAAATATTCTTAAAATATTTTATAGTAAAATAAATAGTATTGATATTTATATAAATTTTTTAACAATAAAATAAATGTATACATATTTTTGAAGAGTGTAAATAAATTAATATATTTTAACATTATATCTTATGGGGTTACATTTTACGTCCCTGCCTATTGTTTTGAATTGGAGGTTGTTGTACTACATGTGAGTGGCCAGGGGTGGTGCTGGACTTACTCCACATCTGAGAGGAATCAATGAAATTTTTTTTTTTGGGGGGGGGGAGTTATCTATAGAAGTGCAGTTTGTGGTTTGTGAATAGGAGTGGATGCACCCTTTTCTGTGTGGCTGCAGGTCCCTCGCTCAACTTCTCTCTAGCTGCTCCTTTCATCCCTATTTACTCCATTCTAGAGCCTTATAATTTAGTAATAAATATTCCCCATCTCCCAGCAATCCTCGTCCCACCCACATTTACTTCTAAAATAAATACAGGCGTAAGTGTGTGTAGATCTCTACAGTTGTGGCGGAGATCTCTGGACAGAAGAGATAGAAGAGGGTGTAGGCATAGACCTCTGCAAGTATGTTTGTAAAGAGCACTTTCTAAACCATGAGTAGTAATATTATAGAACCACTAAACATACTATAAAATGCAGTTTATGAACAGGCTCCTCATTGTGCAGTGGAGCTTTAGCTGGGCAACTCGACACACCCTCAGCCGGTGTGTGCCCCACCCATGGAGACCTAGGTAGCACGGAATTGATGCAACTCATGACATCCTGGTTGCCCAGTTCCCCCTGAGAGGCCGCGAGTCTAAGGAGTCCACGTGTTGCCACCTAAGATGCTGAGGCTGAACCTGCATAGACGCAGACAGTCGAAATGACCACCCGTACCAACGGCAGTTTAGTTAAGATGAGTTAGTTCAGTGAGACTGACTGTCAGCGTTTAGGTATGCTGCAACACCTGTGGGTGAGTGCCCCCAACCATACCCCGGTACACATACTACAGGCTGTATCAGCTGTATGCGACAATGAACCTATCATGGGCTAGCAATGGCATGGCTCACATACTTTGTGCCCCTATCAGTATTGTGTAGTGAGTATTAGGATTTCCCAGGTAGAGTTTGGATGATGCCTATTGTACAATACTGTGCAATAACACACTGTTGTAGTTGGTGGTGGCGAGGAGTGTGCATGAACGCATAGTGGGTTTCGTACAAATAATTGAGGAAACATGGTGCCTTTTGGAACTAGTGCATGATTACACGCAGGCCGCCAGCACTGCTGGCTTAAATAATGCTGGATCTTGTGCAGTGGTATTAATGGCTGGCATATTGTGGGCATCCCAGGCCTGATGGTGCCGACCATGCCCTGGAAGTCCTTCGCAGGAACGACGGCTGGTCCAGTCATCATGATGCCATTTCTTGCCGACTTGTGGAGTTCCATTCACATGCATTAAGCATTGTATGTAAAAAAAGTTAAAAATGGCAATTTGTAAGAATGTTTGACAGTTTGAGAAACAAAGCCCCCTTGCATCGTGTGCGATTTGTTACAATCCAACGCTCCAGGCTATGCCAACATTTTTAACAAGTCGCTCATCCATGCACCCAAGAACAAAGTCAATTATCAATCCATACACCAACTGACCCATTCATCCATATGTACTCATCTGTTGCAAATCAAACACTCTTTGGCCTTGTGGCCTTTCTTGAGAAAACATAAACACAATGGTTGTTGAATTTAGACGACGTAAGGACTGGGAGAGGTAGTGTTAGGTGCCAGGGTTGGGGGAGAGTGAATGGGTGAATGCAACAGGTATACGTATGAAGGGGAAAAAACAATATAAAGAAATCAGATCCAAGTTCATCTGGGTTTATAGGAATAATACCGACATGGGATCTTTGATAAAGGCTGGGGATGGCCCGAAGGCTAGCAGAGAAGGTACCTGCCTATAGTGTGTGTATGGGCCTTTCTAATGATGGATATTTGAACAAAAAGACCGGTTGTGCTAAATATAATTCAGTTTCTTGGAATAAATGTCCCAATATCCAGAGGTCATGTGTAGAATTCCATGTTTATTTCAAACAATGTGATCAGTGTAAGGGAACATTCAACACGTGTTTCGCCCATATGGCTGGCATGCCAAGGGCTTTTTCAAGCCATATATTTGAAAGTTTCAGTCGCAGTCCTTAAGAGCATTTTCGTAGGGCATAAAAAGGCGTCTCTGTGGTCAGTGCCTTGAAAAAGCCCTTGGTGTGCCAGCCATATGGGCGAAGCACATGTTGGCTGTTCCCTTACATTGATTACTTTGTTTCAAATAAACATGGACTTATACACATGACTTCTGGATATTGGAACATTTATTCCAAGAAACTGAATAATAATTAGCACAACCTGTCTTTTCCTACAATTGTCCCCTGAAGCTTGGTGGATCATTGGGAAGTAACCACCTGACAGGTTGTTCTGCCTTTCAATAGCTAATTAGGGTCCTTTCTGGTTTGTGTGTGAACCCCACTAACTACACACTCCCTCAAATATACCTTTAATGGTGGATTTTGTCTAAGTAGGCCTCTAAAAATGCAGTTGACCATGGAACACCAAATAAGGCATTAAAGAGCTTGATTCAAGACTGTCCAAGACAGTAGCAGCACTACACTAATGTGGCACTGAGCGAGAGAATACGAGCCCTTACAGGCAGTGTTGGCATCTATACATTGGTGCAGTTGTGACGTCATGTCATGGGAACTAATGTGAGCTAGGAGAGGGCCCCACCACCCAGCCTCTGTTTAGGTAATGAAAGAAAAAGGTCCTCCCCTCCCCTAGCCTCCCGGTGCCACTGCACCTGCTGCACTACAAATAGCTATATCGCTCCACTTATAAATGTTCATCGCAGGCTCTAGAGCACACAAAGCTGCCACTGGATGGGTAAATGGATATCTCCGGCTGAGGCAGAGCTGCATATGTTTCCTCCTGCATCATTTAATTTCCCTCTTAGCTCATGGTACACAGCGCACCACGGCTCACACAAACCACTCATTTCGCCGGGCTCTGGAGGCTGCCCGGCTTCTGCTTCAGTCTCTAACTGCACTACTGTTGCAGTGAGATGCCAGCGTTCTCTCCAGCTGCACGACGAGCTTCTGTGACCATTCTAGGGCAAAAGCAGAGAAGGTCGGCAACCTAGAGAATGCCGCACTGTAAAACTCAAGCCTAGAGACGAGGCACCAAGCCACATAAATGAATATAAGCTTCTGTCTGTCCCAGGGTGTAACTATGGAGCATATTTACAAGGCGGTGATAGAAAATTATCGCCACTTTTGCGGACGTTTTCAGCCGAAAAGCGGCGATAATTTTATCGCCTAATTAGCAAGGTTACGCTAACGCGTGAAACCTTGCATTACCGTGCGTATTCTTAACGCCCAGCTTTGCATCTCTAATGAGATGCAAAGTGGGCGTTCCTGACCTGACATGACAGGAGAAATGTCGCTAAGCGACATTTCTTCTATCATCAAGCTCCACGCTATGAAGCATAGCGGCAAGAAAAGTAGCGATAACCCCTGTTATCGCTACTTTCCTTACGCCTGCTTCAGGACTGACTTAGCCATGATATCCTATGGAAGGTGGATATCATAGCTACGTATGTGAGGCCCTATCAACAAGCTAACGCCACATTTTGTGAGATTATTGCTGGGTTTCCAGCGATAATCTCACGTTAGGCAGTTAGCGCTAGGATTTTTATCGCTTTTGAGATAAGCGTTGCTAATAGCACGCTATCTCAGCGATAAAAATCCACGTTAGCCGGCGATAATTATCCTAGCGCTAAGTGCGCTTAGCGATAATTAGCGCCGGTTGTTGCTGATATGCCCCCAAATTTGATCTGATGTGAGGCATACTTATGTCCTTGTGCGATGTTCACGCTATGTAAAACTGCAAAAAACAACATGTGGATTCTGCCTGTCACGCACACTCTAATCTCTCCCTCCTGGAATCTGGAACAAATTAATAACATTTGATGCCAAAAAGAGATACCATCTAGTGGCATGCAGAGTATGAAACTGGAAAATCACTGATAGATCTCGGCTTCTCTATTTGACTAAATTGTGTGATGCTAGGCAGACACTTCATTTCACCCAGCCTCCGTTTTGTTTATTATCACTTATGAGAGCGCCTTCTTCAGGATGCCCAAAAACTCTTTTGTTTTATTTAATAGACTAACGGCTTGCTCCATGTAAAATAGGAATCAAGCTCACATGCCTACGTGCCCCAATAGCATTATCATCTGGGTGGAGACAGAAATGTTTCTGAATTCATGCATAAAAACCCTCACGTTTAATAAATACTTCTCAGCGCAGTGATAGAATCCGATGTGCTAAATTAAAACACTTCCAGTGTTGAAGGAAAGCACTTTTTTGAACTTTGAAGACTCCTTGTCATAGTCTAAAATGATATGTGTTGCATGATTCAACTCACGCATAGGCTCTTAAACCAGAGCAGATAATAAAAAAAAATGTTTTTGTTTTATATAGAGCAAACTCGAAGGTATCAAAGCGACACATTCATTTTGTTAGGCACAGGGAGATTAAGCGATTTGCTCAGAATCACAGGGTGTTGAGCCTCAACCCCAGTTCCCCAGCTTCGAGGTCGACCGTTCTAGCTGTTAGGCCACATCCTCTGGCTCTCCATGTTAATTTGTTAGCTATCCCACCGTTTGTTATGTGCACCGGAATTTGGAGCAGCGTAACAGTTAAAGATAAGCCGCTAACCAGTCTTTCCCTTCCAGGGAAGTGATCAAATTTTTTAGGCCGACACAGGGACCCACCTGCAGGAAGATGCAATGTGTGACTTCATCTGTCTTCCGGGGGTGCCGTGGTCATCCCTAAGTCCATGTGCCCATAACATGAGTGGTACACATCTTCTTATGTGTTGCACAGCCACTCTCCTCTCGGGAACTTGTTTATCACGCACCCACCTCAGTAGCGCAGCGGCAAAGGTGTTTGATTAGTTGTATAGGGCCACACTCCCATGCAAATATATGAACTCCCCTTTTCACTATGCCGGCATAAAATGTGCACAAGTACAATGTGTAATATAGAAGCAGCACTTGTAGGTCTGCGCCTGTGATATGGAAGTGCCCTGTGGGTTCATAAAGTGGTTGCATATATACACATTAAACCTCCCCTGGCACTTATATATTCCGGCCCAGATAGCATTGCCAGTAGATGATCACTGAAGACAAAGTGAGACCTTACCTGCCCTAGTGTGGCCCTACCTGCCCTAAAAGATGCTTCTCAAACTTGCCAAAACCGCCCACTTAACCATGAAGTCCACTATAATGGTGTGTCACTTTAAGGAGAATGCGAGTGCGGAGTCAATAACATGCACCACGCACATTAGGAGTTCATTACCATTCGATGAATTCCTCTTCTACTAGTCCATCGAGTGGATGAAGCCGCTGCTGCAAGGTATGCATAGACCTTATGGTGGTACCCTTTTGTCCAACACAGACAATCTTCAGTGCTAACTTTGATACAATTCATCTACGCTGCAGGCGGAACTTCTTTCCGACCCAAACAAACATACTTCCACATTGTACAGAACATAGGTTAACATGGGGCAGGTGACCAATTGAGATCAGCAGAAGCCCAAAACTGCTGGATTAAGCCCTACAAGGACCACACCATCTCAGCACCTAGGGTGTATGATGCTGTCCATAGAGGTTGGTAGAGCATGGGCAGGAGCCTCAATCACCCTACACAGAAGTACAGTCAAGACATGCCTGACGACGAAGGGATAACACAATTAAAAGTTGCTGTGCTCGATGGGCTTTAGCAAGCAAATGTCCATCTCTCGTATCATGCGTATTTCAAGGGCCAGCCTCTTTCTAAGCATTCCTAATTTAGGTAGATGTAGGAAACAATGCACACTGAGACATACATTGTTTTGCCCAGAATCACACGCTTTCGTCCACAGTGACATCATTTGAACCAACTCAGAGGGAGTAGAGGGGCCAACATATACTCTTTAGCCACCGGCTCAGAGCTTGACATCAATTATGGCCCAATGAAATGTCTGTTTGGAAAGTAGTAATGCACAGGGATTCAAAACCACCTGATGCTAACACTAGCAAACAAAACCAGGCCAGCAGTCAGATTGACTACAAAGGGTAGTCCAGGAGTTCACAACCATTCAAGCAGCTATTTAGATGTAGGAATCGTTATCCGGTAGATCACTCTGGTCCATTGGGAAAGCCGATTTCAGTACCCAGGTATCCTGGAAGCACAGGCTACAACTAAAATATCGCCTCTACGCCTTCACTACCAAGAAGGTCTAACCTGTAGGGTCTGAGCACAGTTAGGAGTGCTACCATTTAATGAACACATTTTTTGTTTATTCACCTCAACTACTACAATGTTGCGTATTTCTAATATTAATCTTTACAGATTTTTCTCATAGAACATTAAAATATGTGAGCTTCTAAACTCTGTAATACTAATTGCCAATATGATTTAAATTAACCTGTAGGTACTAGAACCTGCACCTTTGGTATCTGTGCCCTAAGGAGATCTCTACTTCAAGTACATCAAAACACTAACATACGTCACTGGCTTCTCTTGTAAGTCAAAAGCAATATGTTTCTAATTCCCTTCGTGCTCGGTCGCAGTCATAACCGGTCGTGGTCAGTGTGTTGTGCTGCTCTGACCCAGCTCGGATAACACCGCTGCCCTACTTTGCCCACCATCGTGCCAGTTACATAAATGGTGCAGTCATGAGCTGATCTGCCGACCGCCTGCCTTCCCTGTTACCTTGTTGCTAAATCTGTAATGCAATTCCTAGAGCTCAGAAAACTGTATTAGAGAAAGAGGGTTTGGGCTCTCCCCTACCTGTGCTGTGGTGGTCAGAGCACATCACATGCAGCAATTAATATCCAACTACATTGCTTGCACAACATTAGCAATTGATTGTGCGATCAATGGTGGAGACCAAGGTCAAGTTGTCAATTACCCGATGGATCACAATGAAGAATTACACAGGCACTTCATAAAGCTGTGAAGAACTGACCTCTGTGGGAGAAATAACTAGTCAAGCAAAGAACAGTGCTGTGCATTACTTAATTAATCGTATACATAATACAAGTGGACTATAATCCTAAAATGAACCATGGAATCTTTCCCATAGGAAACAGTGGTTTTCAAGATATCACTGTAATCTTAAATTCATTAATTCTGATACTTGTTTCCAATTTGGTCAAATTTACATGGGTACATGGGGCAGTGCAAGGTGAACATTGAGTGTGAAAATATGTCCAAAGTGATATACAATCCAAATAGATAGATTTAGTGGTATAGACAATGTCTAAAAATATCTGTAAAGCCCAGTCGATTGTGCCTCTCAAGGCCAGTCTAAGGATGATGCAGTTGTCAACGTTTTGACCCTTAAAAGAAACAATCCTTGCTATGTTTGTGGTTGGAATGTACAACACCTTGTACATATTTTTTCACGAACACTGTTCACCGTGCCCTGTGCTGCCTGTACTACATAACTATTTGCTGTAGTATAACTATCTATGGAATACAATTTATACACATTTATAAAGATATTGCCTCTGGTTTGCTTGGTGATACTGATTGCATCTATTTGGGGTAAGTTCATTGAAACAAGGTAAGGAGAGACAACAACAGAGAGTTTGATTTTTAGCTGGACGGTAGGGAGTAGTGAGGAGGAGGAGGTTAGCAGTGCACAGAGTTCATGAAGGTGGGTAGAATGCAAGGGTGGTAGTCAATGAACTGACTTTGAGATCTAGAAGATGGGTTTCTCCTGAGCTCCGTTGCCGCTGGACAGCCAGAAAGCCTGTTGCCAATGGTAAATGTGACTGCTGTTGGATGAGAACAAGACGTACTTATGTTGCAGTGTTGATTGTGTGGTTATGTCATTTACTGTTGGTGTTTCTCCCAGGACACCATACATTTATGTTACTAACTACTAGTGAAGATTATGGTGGATAATGTTCTGGAATTTCGTCACAGCATTCACGATGCAAGGCCATTGACAGACGTTGTGAAACACGTTGACGCTGTTCCTTTTGTCAGGGTTGAATACTTTGTCAAAAAAGAAGATTTCCGTAGGAGCGTTGTGTGCCGAAACATCTTTACAAATTGGTGACAAGGATGCCTGAAAGTCTGCAAACAAAAGTTTTGGAATTTGTCATGAAGTACATTTAGGTATTGGCAAAACTAAATGCAGAGTGAAAAATGTGTATTGGTGGCCAGGGTCACATATGGAAAAAGAGAGAAAAGTAAGAAATTGCATACAATGTGAGAATTCAGACAAGACCCATACTGCACTCAAGCCACCTTTGCACCCTATATGTAGCCCAAAGATGCAGTGGGAAAGAATAGGAATAGATGTCAATGGTCCCATATGGGAACATGGTGAACAAAAGTACTTGATAGTTGTTATAGGTCATTTTACAAAGTGGCCTGAGATTGAGATTGTTCATAAAGCAAAAACTGGTAATACTGTCCAATTCTTAGGTACGGTATTTTTGAAGGAAGGGTTACCTAAGTGTATACTTAATGACAATGGTCCACAGTTTACTTCAGAAAGTTTCATTTCCTACCTGCAGGTAGGAAATGAAAGTAGGTGCAGTGGAGCGGTAGGTGCAGTGGAGCGGTTCAACCGTGTTATTAAGGGGTTCATCCAATTGGCCAACAACAATAAGCTGGAATGGAGGAAAGAATTACTTGGTACTAAATGAAGGATTATTCTGTGTGGTCCTTTAGAATTAATGAGTGGGAAACCATCTATGTCTAAAGAAAACATGGGCTGGATGGCGACAGCTAAATGGGTTCATTGGTCACTCTAAGCTATCAGAGAAAGGTTGTCACAGGCACAGACCATGTACAAGAAATATTATTACCTGAGACATAAATGTAAGCCAGTGCACATAGAAGTAGGAGACAGGGTGAGTGGGAAAAGAAGTGGAATGTTGAAGAAAGGCCGAAGTCGGTTTTCCCAGCCATTAATAGTGGAAAAAGGTTTTTGTAATTCGGTACTGTTGAATGATGGTAAAGTATGGTACCTCACTCCTGTCTCTCTGTGTAAGGGGAAGGATGAGTTGTACACTCAGTCTACAGCGCCGGAGGATGTTCTAAATTTTATAAGGAAGAGATTTGATTGGATACCTGATAGTCAAGAGCATATTCAGTTATACAACCAGTTACAGTTAGCTGCATTATATAAAACCTTAAATAAATAAATCAGTCTAGTCGAGGTACATGTGAGGATAATATGGCAGGTGGAGAAGCTTTGGATGACTTCCCAGGGAGAGTAGGAGGAAGCAGATACTGGAATCAGCAATAAGACGAGTACATTTTTTAGAGCTGTGGTTGAACCAAAGAAACTGCATGATTATATTTGCAAATAGATTAACAGTATAATTTCTATTGCATTCCCTGACATGTATTGTACATTTTTGTGTATTATTATTATGTTACCTTTTTTTCTAGTTACATTACCGCGCACCTACTGCAGTGTTTTTGCATTTTTTTAAATGTAATTTTATTATTTATTATAGCAAGAATATTGGTTGGAAGTGATATTTTACTTTTGTATATCTAAAGGAGGGAGGTGTCTTATAATGTCGTTTACCATTAGTGTTCCTCCCAGAACACCCTACATTTACGTCATCAACTACGAGTGAGGATTCCGGGGGATAGGGTTGTGGAATGTTATCACGGAATTCACAATGCAGAGTTGGCGACAGATGTTGTGAAAGACCTTGGCGCTAATCCTCCCAGAATTTTCTCAGGGTTACCCACAGGGTTGTATTCCAGACCCTCTCTACAAATTACTTTGTCAGTAACATATTTTGGAAATCCACCAGCAGTCTATTAATGTAGTTTAATTTGGTCCTATGCTAATAAGGGATTGAGTTGTGTGGGGAGGCAAGCAGGGTGGGTCTTACTATTACTGAGCAGCTGGTATTTATCTGTAGTAACATGACTATTTCAAAAGACTGTCAAATATATTAACGGTAAAATATCAGCAAAAAAAATTGAGACTTTACATATGTTAAAGGTAAAGTACAAATATTTTGCCCACCAAAATATCGATGTCCAAAATGTCGACATTACAATGGTAAGCATATGTATTTCATTGTAATTAAAAATGTTGTAATTTAAAATAAAAGTTAGATTATATGTTTTAAAAAGTATATAAAAAAAATAAAATAAAATACACATGAACATTTATTCACTTTAAAATGTTCAAAAAATATTTTTAATTTGAAAATAAGAGTATCAGTAAAACATATTGAATTATGTTACAATTAATTTATTATACAAGTAAAAGTAGTCTGTAATGCAATAATAATACATATGAAATAATAAAACTCACTAAACCATGATTACATTAGCAATAATGTAAAATGTAGAGAAAACATATTTCGACTTCATTAAGCAACTCAAATAATTGTTGACAATTTGTAAAATATGTACATTTTTAAACTACTGAAAACGGAAAAATAATTAAAACGCACAAAGGGAAAACAATTACAAGAAATAAAATAATTAAAATATATAGTTTTCAAGTACATATGCTCAAACTAGTTTAAAAACATATTCTAGAATGAAGTATCATATAGTAACCTAAGTACAATAAAAAAACATTATAATAATAAACGAAAAACAAGTAAAGTATACTATTCTAACTACAATCCTAAAAAACCTTCCAGAAAAAGCATATGTTGCATGTGGGATAGGGTCAGTCTAACAAACATTGGGGAAAGTGCGTACATAGGAAGGGGTATCAGGGTGAGGGGCTGGGGGGCTATGGGGGTCAGATTTAGTGTTCTAACTCATGGTCAAGAAACACTGGGGAAAGTGCATGCACTGGGTTGATCAGGTTTACTGTTCGAACTCCAGTTTAGCAACTACTGTGGTAGGGCGATGCACTGGGAGTTGATGGGTCTGATTTACTATTCTAACTCTTTTCAAACAAACACTGTGGAAACTACGTACATTAAGATGGGTCACATTTGCTATTTTGACTCCACACCAACAAATGTGCATACACTTGGGTGGTCAGATTTACTATTCTAACTCCATTCCAACACATGTTTGGGAAAGAGCATACATAGTGGGAGCATGGGAGAGCATAAGTAATATTGGAACTCCAGCCTAACAAACATCGGTGTAAGTGTATATTTTCTGGGTAATTTATTATTTTAACCGTAGCCCAAAAAATAAAGAGAAAAGTGCATAAATGAGAGATGGGTCAGAGGTGCTGTTCTATGCTAATATTGCAGCTAGTGCATACATTGGAGGGTGGTGGGTCTGATTTATTGTTCTAACTCCCGTCTAACAAACTTGCGGAAAATTCAGTGCTTAATTTGAGCAGGTGGATGCAGGTGGAGCCCTTTGGCACCCATTTTTGGGGGACATCACTTATTTTCCACGTCAGACTTTGACTCAGAGAAAGACAAAGAAAAACACAAAAGTTGGAAAGGGGGAGGAAGAGAAAGACGAAAAAAGCTGTGGCAAATTGAGAGAGCAGGGATAAAAAGAACATGCAAGAGTGAGATAAAAGGGCAGGGAGTACCTGGTAATGGAATAAAGAGGCTTAAGGTGAAATCAAGACTAGCAACCTTGGTGTTCAGCACATCAACATTCAATTGTGGCAGCCACTGACTTCTGAGCAAATCATTAGGCCTCGCCACAGTTATTCTGTCACAAATTAGGCACAGGAAAGTTCACACATTTGGTGTGGGGGGAAGGGGGAGTGGATGAGGGGTGGGTCACATTTACTCCAGTCCAAAAACATTAGGGAAAGGACATATATTGGTATATGGGGGAAGGAGTCAGATTCACTACCACCAAATAATGTAAGTTAAAAAAAAAGTCAAATAAATATGTAAAATGTAAAAACATAAAAAATAATTCAGATAATATTGGTAAATATTATCAGAATTGTAAGAAAGTCCCATTTCAATAAATATTTTTTTAAAGGAAGCAGCAGGTCTCAAACTCTATGAAGCAAAAAAAACCTAAACGAATCATAATAAAATCAGTTCTAATGAATTATCATTACTAAAAATAATGAACAATTTCCAGACGTTACATATTTCACTTTTTAAATTGAACACTATTGAATACATTTTTCATAATATACTATCTAAATATATTTTTGAAATAACACTACCCACTCATTCTCCCACTATACCCACGACATGTAATAAAAAAAGTAATGAATATTTTTTTTTAGTTAAACATAAAATCACATATTTCAATAAGTGTAAAAACTGAACAAGTTGACTAACACAGTTTCACTTAAAAATACCATAATTAGTAGATTAATCAATTATTCTAAATTCATGTATATCACTTTAAGACTAGCCACTAAATCCCCCAGTAAAACCCATATGCCAAAATTAGAAATAATAATTATAAAACTGAAAAAATGTAAACAAATAAATAACAATGTCAAACATTTAAAATGAAACATGTTAAACAATTAACAATAATTAATACACACTTTAAAAATAATACTACCTCCCAAAACCACCCTACATCTGCAACCAATAAAAAAACAATAAGGTAATACTTTTCTAAAACATATAACCACATGATTTTATAATCAATTATACATATAAACTAATTTGCAATTAAACATTTCTTAATAGTTACTGATATTTATGTTATGATACTAATGTTAATTCATTAACATTAATGTGTATTCTATTTAAAGCAGTGACCAGTCAATCCTAAATAAATCACAGAACCTAAAATTAAAATGTGTTATATAATTAAAAAATATTAAACCTGTAAACAAATAAATAAGAATAAAAAAGCAAAAAATTAAAATATTTTTCAATTAACAATAATTATTATAAAACTAAAAAACACTACCCACCCAATAGCCCAATAAAATAACAGCACATAAAATATTATATATCACCAACTTTTTTTAACGATAATTAAAAACGAACTATCACAATAACTTTAATACCAAAATAAAATGTATATTATGCAAGGATAACTACATAATAAAACTATTATTGCAATTGTATGTTAAACTTTGACTCTATGATAAAAAATACAAAAATTTACTTTTTCAACAATGTTTTATAGTGACGGTAACACATCTTTTTTTTTGGGGGGGGGGGGGGGGCGGTGGTAAGCATCAAGTAGTTATGGCCATCCAGTATCTGATGGCAGACATGTCATGCAAAGTAGGAGTGAGTCTGTAAAAGAGGGGAAAGGAGGAAGAGATGAAGAGGAGTGGAGTGCCAAAAGCAAAGAGGTGGGAGGAAGAACCGGATGAACTTAGCAAATACATCATTAGTTACACTTATCTTGGCATGCTGGTGGAAGGCGATGTGCACGGAGAGGAAATATGAACTGGCTGATAATGAGAACCCAAATCAATAACACGGAAGTTAATGTCTATATTGTACAGAGCTGTGTGTTTATTTGAAGTTGCTGAATTTACTCAGCCTTTTGTTGTTCCTTGGTTGATAAAAATATGTGCCACAGAGTTTTGCGGTAATAACCCTGTTATTAGTATAATTGTTAAAAGACGTAAAAAGTGAAGTAATTAAGTGCACATATCATTACACAGCTTTGATCGAGAATGTACCAGAAAAGGAACTACATACATTTGGGAAAGTTCAACAATAAGCTACTAGAGTTTCCCTCAAACTAAGGTTACCTCGCATCATTTCTCACAGCCCCTAAGCCAATCAATAGGTATAGAGGTATATCTATATGTGTATGTATATGTAGAGGAAGGAGGCATTTGAGTCTAGAAAAACAAAGATAAAACTGCAAGGGGACAATAAGCGGTTGTTCCAGCAACACCTGTAAAATCATCTGCTCTTTTCCCACGGACACACCGATTGTCACCCAACATTTCTCGGCATAAAGCAGATGCTCCTTGTCCTTCCTTGGCTTTCACAGCATGTCAAAGGTCATGTCTGAAAGCGAGGCTTGGCACACAACGCAGTTACACCTCAGTATGCTGCCAGTGACCGGATATGTCATAAAGTGAAACAGCAAGCTATCAGAGACGTTCCAAATCGTATCGAACGAGACACAGCACGAGGTCCTATGTGGCTGTCCCGTGTGCAGATTAGTGGCGCAGATCCTGTGGCTGCACACTGTCATACCGTTTGCCTTCCAGAGCTCACTGTCCATAAAGTGGGATATCCGTCATCCAGCCCTTGCTAACTCTGGATCCCTGTGCACCAGAGCCTGCCACACTGACCACATATATACACAGTGGCGTAGCAAGGTCAGGTGGTACCTGGTGCGGAACATTTCTTGTCACCCCCGGCATGACAAAATGGCAAAAATATGTGTATAAAACACATATTTTTGCCATTTTGTCACCCCCTCAGTGATTTCTTGTCACCCTCGGCTTGACAAAATGGCAAAAATATGTGTTTAAAAAACACATATTTTTGCCATTCCCTTCTGTGATGACATGCGGGGTGGCCCGCACCTACCGCACCCCCCATCCTACGCCACTGCAGATACATGAAAAATGGATAACTCCTATAAATATAGCAGCACATCCCTTCTAAGGACAAACTCACAAACCTGGCAAGAGGCATCCTGTGGCAGACAAGCTACCCATAACATCTGGACCCAGGGCACAAGGCAGACTGTCCACCCAATCCCTGCGGCACCCTTACCCAACAGTAGGTCAGATGTCTCGAAAGGGGTTTGATCACTTACATTGCCCCTGCGGCAGCCATATCTCGACACTTGGAAGGGCATCTTCAAGCCTAATGAGAGCACTTGCGTCTTTTGACAAGTTATTATTTGACCTTGTTGTGAAAATGTTGAAGTTAAAGTGGAGGTTTTCACATGCGTGATCCATGATAGGAACAAGAGCACATAACGACTCTTTTCCTAGATGGCATACCCAAAGGCACTGCATGAACAGTGAAGATATTGTCTGAGTTGCATCCTCTACCGACTGTTATCAACTCCCAAGCTGACACTAGGGCTGTGCAAAGTGGAAGCCTTCACCAGAGTTGCTGGGCAAAGCCTGGAAACTTCACTTTAGCAAAGGTTGGTGGAGATTCCCAACTTTGCCATGCCCGCAGTTGAGGCAGTTTTGCTTCTTTTCTAAAACTTCAAGGGTGGTACATCCTGCAAGTGGAAAACACAATACAAGTTAGGGAGGGGGAAGGGACAGGATGATCGTAGGTCCCTGACAGTAGTGAGTATCTCGATATTGTGTAGAAGTGCTGGAGCTTCGAGCAAAGGCACTTTGCTGGGATGGATGTTTTGGGTGTGCTTGGTGCTCTGAAGGGCATCAAATGGCTGACGCCTGCCCACACACTGTCCGTCGCCAGAAGGCCGAGAAGAGCCAAAAAGCGGTACTTTCGTTTATTATTTTAAACTTTTCAGATTTCGTGTTTTGCAAGGCGTGCTAAGTATAAACCGAATGGCGGTACCCAACCCCCTAAATATCGATCTCTCACCTCAATCACCATTTTAAACTTTCTGTTTTGACCTGCAAGGCTCAAGTTGGATTCTCGACAAAGGCAACAAAGAACCCATAAATGGATTTAAGTGGCTTTAACTCACTATATAAAAATATGTATTTTCCATAGGATAGGAAGGCACATTCATTGCTTCTTCAGATCTCTAGCAAGTTGCCAGCTCTATGCACTGCTGCACCAAGGCAGAAGCCCTGTATGTGAACCACTGCTTCCATGTTCCAGTTAAGCTCACTACATTCCACCATCACTACACTGCAGCACCATTGGAGACGACTGGGGCTGATGCCGAAAGGGGAAAGTGATCACAAGCCCTGCTGCCCAAGAACATATCTCTGCACCATCCCACCACTCCAAACCCTGAAATCCCTTTACAAAGTGCCAGAAGAACATACAGTCAAGATCACAGTTCTTTGAAATATCAACAACAGTCATGTGGAACTCATACCAGGTTGCTGGCATTAACATCCTCTTCTTACACATAGTTGGAACCCTTATATCCAGGGTGAGATCCCGGATTACATTTACAGAAACAAACACAGTAGAAAGACTGTAAGATTGATCGGCATTCACTCCTGACATCACCTGAACTCATATTGGAGGGCCCTGGCCTGCCTACTAACCTTCAAAAGGAACTTCAACATTACTGTCTTCAAGGATTCCTACCACGATATTCCACTGGTAACACAAGATCACCCTTACCTTCCTCCCCAGAAGGATCAGGCCCAGATTCCCTAGATCCGACTGCAACTATAAACCCAACATTTAGGTTAAGGAGCTCAGTCTATCCAATGGGTGGATTCCAGAAGGACAAGGGACCCGATTCACAAAGGTAAACTGAGACGAAAGTCTAACTTTACGACTTTCGGTATTCACAAAGGGCATTTACTACTGGTAACTGCCCCTTGTGGATACTGAAAGTCAGTAAGTTCGAATTTCGATATTCACAAAGGGCATTCACTTGTAGTGTAGTAAATGCCCTTTGTGTGTATCGAAAGTCATAAAGTTAGACTTTCGTCTTAGTTTACCTTTGTGAATCGGGCCCAATGTGTTTCCAGTGAATCGGCTATCAAACATATTTACTTAGCTCCGCAAAGTGGTTGCAAGACAAAACATAAGAGCTCTATAAAAGAGGTATATGAATGCCTTCTTTCTCTGACAATAAGTAGATTAAAAGATTTCCATGAAAAGGACAGCACACCTGGAACTTATCTAAATGATGCAGCTATGTGAGTGTGTATATTTTTCTAACATGAGGACAACCATCTCGATTTACTACTATATAAAGGCAAGTGTCAAATGTACTTTAGAGCCATGTTGTCCCCTCCATTCAGCACTTACAACTTCATTAACCTTCCAAATTAATGTAAAATGTATTAAATGTAATAATTTATATTTTTTATATTTAGTTTACATGCTTTTTTATTCTAGGTAATTGAAATAAAGTTATCTTGACCTAACACTACTACCCAGCTTAATTCTAAACTCATAATTAATTTAAATTAAATTAGATTTACGTACCTCCTAACCCTTAAATCTAAATTGTTTATAATGACATTATATTACATTAAATCAACTAAATATGTAACGATAGCTGGAAGGAAACCAGGCTATTAGTTGTGCAGGATGTGAGCCCTACGAAAGTTATAGGTCCACAATTGCACCCTCACTGGGAAACAACCAATCCATTGTAGCGCTTGACTCTCTCAGGATAGGGAAGCAGAGAAGTCCAAGGCCTACACAGGTGGTGTTGGCTCTAGGATGAAAAAACACTCAAGACATGTTTGTCCAGTCTGTGGTTTTCCTTTGCAAAAAAGCACATTTATTACACATACTTTAATAAATACTAATCAGTAATTTACTAATATATACATAAGGTTGGTGGAAATACCGCTGATGAAATTCTTCAATCAAATTCGACCCATAAAGGGTTATGACCCCTAAAAATCTCAGTACCCCTCCCATACCAGATTGCACATTACCGTATAGGGGCATTTCAATTTAAATAATACAGGCCTATTAGTGCGTCAGAGTTACCACATTAAAGGCCATGAATCACGTCATAAAGCATCTATCACTGACATTGTATTTCACATACAAGCATTTTCATCAACAAACCACTGCAATATTTATCAGGAATCACTGTCAGCAATGCTGTTTTTAAATAAAGCACTGTCAAACAACATAACCTGTGTCTTTGTATTTTTAAAAACCACTTTAGACCACAAAACATGCAGCCATAGGACCAACCACAAGAGGTGCCCACACTCTCAGGCTGTAGAACAAAAGTTTGAGTCTTAGAAGTGCTTGAAATGTTGAGGGAAAAGCCTTGGGGTCATAAATTCATTGACCCTTGAAACTAAGGGTCACTTATTAAACTACACCTCCAGCCACCCACAACTCTCCTTTGAAATGTTGGTGGTGCACCAGCCCTCCTGTGGCCACCACGAGGAAGAAAACTTTGGGACAATGCAGTCCTGCAGGGCATTAGGAAGTGCTCCCTATGTGGCGCATGCATATTTAATTGTGGATATGGCTGATCTACTTTTTGTTGTGTGGGGCTTTGCGTCCTCCATCTTCTTTTCTTTTTAGTTTCATTTTTTATCGGGTGTGCCCAGTCCCACCTGAGACACCCCGATGAACATTAGTTTGGGGCAGTCCACTCCTGCATCATCCAGCCAGCTATCCTACCAGCTGGCTATGTTGTCTGCCAGTGCATGAGCTGGTAACTGGATTGTCCCTGCCAGCTCAATGCATGCACGCTGTCCGCTTCGTGATGCCCGACCCACTCCCATCAGACACCACCACGCAGAGAGTGGGGGAGCCAACTGCCATTGTATGATTAGCGACTGCACTCTGCAGTACATTCTCCACATTAGGGGCCTGAGAATGGGGTCTGGAGCCCCTTCCTTCCATGGTAGAGGGTACGATAGCGCTCTCCATGTCTTCTTTCCTCTTTGGGGAAGAGGGTCTCATGCACATCCCCTTTCAAAGCATTAATTAATTATAAAACTGTTGCCGAACACTGGCCATCCTGGGGTCTTCTGTAAACTTGCCACAGAGCCCCATGTGTGCCATTGCTCGAGCTGGCTATGTTTAAATAGGTCTACTTTAAATATACATGCCTTGGGCCCTGGTGGGCTGGTTTCGGTGATCCTGGGCCCCTTATGCTTCTGGTTGAGAGCCCTAGACAACTGGAGCTTTTACAGCAGAAGTCCTGGCCCCTAAAATGGCAAACTGTGCTGACAGCTGGTTCCACTGGCTCCCTGTGCCAGCTTTTCTCCTTTGCTTTATCCCAAGTGCCTCTCTCCTCCTGCTGGGGCACAGATGTCCAGCAATTCCCTGAACTGGTCCTTAGTGGGTGTAAGGGAACCAATCTCAATGGTCCAATAGAAACCCACTGGTCCTGGGGTCATCTGCAGACAGAATCCTTAGTCCATTAGGGCATCAGGGGGCTTGTCCTTCCAGCTGTTTGTGGTATTTCGGCCATCCAGTTCCAGTGTCCAACTACATACATGTCTCTCACTCGTGGAGGACTTTTTATGGAGGAAGGCTGGGTTCTAGATACCAGGCTCCCCTGGGCAATCCTAAGGTGCCAAATGCCATCGAACCCTGCACCCAACTCCCAAGCACAGCATTCTGGGACTATCCAAAATGGCGCCGTTAAGTAGTATATGTGCACATCTAATCTGGGGCCCTCATATCCACTCTTAACACACGACAACTAACATTTAAGAACCCAAAAGCAGTGAAATTCAGCAGTTATCGAGCTAACTATAATATACGCCCACTGTGCACTTCTTATCACTTTATATATTACATCACTCGTGCCATGTTAAATTACATCATTGATAACATCGCTGATGACACCTCAAAGGACATTATTGATGGCCTCTCCCCACACTCACAATGCAACAATCATAATGAATCTATAAACAACAGGGGATTGATTCTCTTAAGGAATACAGAGGTTGGAATCAAAGATACTCTTAACAAAACATGTTACCTCTGTCACCATAAATAAGCTTTTCAACTTTTTGAAGTAGATTTTTATTTTCCACTAAGTGCGTATAATATACAAATACTGCGTTTCATATTCTTACATCAAGACCTGTTAATTCTGGGCAACTGTTGCTAAAACAAAAACAGGATTGTTTCAGAAAACTTAACAATAATCAAATAACAAATAAACACAATATCATATACTTTGACAGTATTCACATGAAAGACAACAACGATTCTGTATAATGGATACAAAAAAATCTCGTTATACTTTTTTAGACAACTATGTGTAGAGTGCTGTACATATAGGGAAAGTCCTACGTTGTTCACATAAAGTTCCAGGGACTCCTATTCTTCTGGTCCTCACAAGGTGATAATATATTAGAGCGCCAAAGGGAGGTAGCCTGCAGGCATTAGGAAACCGAATTTGCGACACTATTTTGAATTCTTTGCAAGTTTTGGCGAAGACTTGACGTCGTTCTGTTTCCTTGATTGTTTAAGGCTTGCCTCGTCAAAGAACCAACGCGTTTCGACCTTCTACGTGGCACTTATTATCGAAGGTCTTCATCAGGGTGGACAAGTATTAAACGGAGGACTGGAGGTATCACAGGCGTATTTGAAGATGTAAGGTTCTTGATTCTTGTATCTCCAAGCGGAAATCTGTTCAACTAGCTCAGCCGGAGTGCAAGCACTCGTATTCTGTAGCGGCCCAATTGCATAGGAGCTGGCTTTACACAAATTAATTGCGTTACGGCTCGGGATTTTGTTCCGGGGCAATGGGTCGTGCAGTATGCTTCAACAGCTCAACCCCAACTCAATTCCTCGATGCAAATTGAGTTGGGGTTGAGCTGTTGAAGCATACTGCACGACCCATCGCCACGGAACAAAATCCCGAGCCGTAACGCAATTAATTTGTGTAAAGCCAGCTCCTACGCAATTGAGCCGCTACAGAATACGAGTGCTTGCACTCCGGCTGAGCTAGTTTAAAAGATTTCCGCTTGGAGATACAAGAATCAAGAACCTTACATCTTCAAATACGCCTGTGATACCTCCAGTCCTCCATTTAATACTTGTCCACCCTGATGAAGACCTTCGATAATAAGTGCCACGTAGAAGGTCGAAACGCGTTGGTTCTTTGATGAGGCAAGCCCTAAAGAATCAAGGAAACAGAACGACGTCAAGTCTTCGCCAAAACTTGCAAAGAATTCCAAATAGTGTCGCAAATTCGGTTTCCTAATGCCTGCAGGCCACCTCCCTTTGGCGCTCTAATATATTATCACCTTGTGAGGACCAGAAAAATAGGAGTCCCTGGAACTTTATGTGAACAACGTAGGACTTTCCCTATATGTACAACACTCTACACATAGTTGTCTAAAAAAGTATAAGGAGATTTTTTTGTATCCATTATACAGAACCGTTGTTGTCTTTCATGTGAATACTGTCAAAGTATATGATATTGTGTTTATTTGTTATTTGATTATTGTTAAGTTTTCTGAAACAATCCTGTTTTTGTTTTAGCAACAGTTGCACAGAATCAACTGGTCTTGATGTAAGAATATGAAACGCAGTATTTGTATATTATACGCACATAGTGGAAAATAAAAATCTACTTCAAAAAGTTGAAAAGCTTATTTATGGTGACAGAGGTAACATGTTTTGTTAAGACAATCATAATAAATAGCACATTACACTCTGCACATCTGCACTTAAAGAACATCAAATTACTCACCATTACTCTTAATCAATTTAAATTAAAGTGAATTTAAGTTCACTGAATAAGTACTTCAACTCTTTTTTTATACCTTTTATAATCATATAAGATTAAATTTACCCTTAACCCTTAATTGAAAGTAAATAGAAATGTAATTAAATGTATTATTCTTACTTAAAACAAAGTAGGCTATTGTCTGTGAAGGACGCATCAGCGCAGTGGCATGGTTTTGGTGCCACTGCACCAATGCGTCTCTGGACAGAAGAACATCTCTGAACAGAACTGCATATTGTGTCTTCCCGGAGAGCTTAGATTTGCCTGAGATCGCAGATGCCTCCGGGTCTCTCTGAACAGGGTGCATGCTTCCTGCTTTCAGCACAGCTCATCGTGGTAACAGCTGGCAGGTTGACAGAAGTGACAGTGACGTTCAGATTGCAGTGACAAGTATAGATGGTGAATTTGTCTGACCAGTCACTTGGCCGCCAGACAGAACTATGCACAAGCTTGCGGGCCACCTGCCCATGACATCTAGCCGCCAGATCAGATGTACTTTCTCTGTTGGCCTTCCCTCAGGACTGGTTGGTCATAGCTCCTGGAGGACAGGAGTGATTGACCAGTTGACAGAGTGCAATTGCCACTAGTGCCAGAAGACTTGTTTGGTCTCAGAGAAAATCCATTCCAAAAACAGATCTGACAAAGAACCCTTGATTGAAATGTTAGAAGACATTGTGACAGCGGCAGATGTCAGAGAGCAGGCCAACATGCAAGACAGAATGGGACATGAACAGATAAAACAATTGCCTGCTTTCTTATGCTCCAGGATACCCTTCATTTTATCTTTTTTTGTAAATATTTCTCACATCCTAGAAGAGTGTTTCTCAAAGGTCTTTTAAAAGAACTGGGGGGCATATTATCAAAAAAACGGCGTTAAAATTATCGCCGCTTTAGCGGCAGAAAACTGCCGCTAAAGTGGCGATAATGGGCTTGATAATATGCCCTTGAGAATTCTCATAGAAGCCCATGTTCTGGTGTCAACATGGGCTTCTATTGGAATTCTCTGCGGCATATTATCAAGCCCATTATCGCCGCTTTAGCTGCGATAATTTTAACGCCGTGCTTGATAATATGCCCCAGGGTTTTAGACAGGTCCGTGTTGCCTTATTGTTTTTACAGCTTTTACCTAATGTTAACACCCTTTTTTTGTGTGAGTAATTTTTTAAGGTCTGCCCTAAGGTTGAGATGCACTAGAGGTGATTAACGGTTACCTCCCCCTTGCGTATTTACACATTGTCATGCTGCTACAAATGTAATGGACCCTTGTTGATTAATATGGTCCATTTATGCATTACCTTAAATCTGTCAATTACTGCTTGCGGCTCTTCACCTTTTGTTTTATTGTTTTAGCTGTTTTTTTGGATACTACGTAAACCTGTATATATGACCATAGTGTACTTAACATGTGGATTTGATGTACTGATTTTTTATCTTTTTAAAACTGTCTCTTTTTATGGCAGCATAGACAGCTGAATAAAGATTATTATAATTCTTAATATTATGCTCCAGTCTGCAAGGTGAAAGCGAGGTTATGTCTCTGTGTTTGTTATTATTCTCAACTCATGGTCACGTGACCTTCTTCTCCCTATCTTCGGTGCATTTCCTCTAAGGTCTATTGGTCGTAGGCACTTCAGAGCCATAGTGGGCGGGTCAGCTTGTGGAGCGCAAACCCCATGCTCATTGAATTAAAAAAACATAGGGGCATATCATCAAGGGCAATATCGCCGCTTTAGCAGCACTTTTTGCTGCTAACGCGGCGATATTTTTATCGCCCTATCAGCAAACTGTCGCTAACAGCTGTTAGCGACAGTTTATTGGCAATAGCTCCCCTTGTCAGCACGCCTCCCATCGCATCGCTAATGAGATGAAAAGGAGGCCTGACAAAACTCCCTTGGGAACATATCGCTAACCCAGCTTCGTCATATTGACAACGAGGGTTAGCGATATTTAAAATCACGTTAAGTATGCCTTAACGCAGGAATTTAACGTCTGTTAAATTCCTGACTAAGGCATACCTAACATGGGGGGTTGATTGTGTGGCTAAGACCACAGGCCCTATAATCTAGGACATCGCCGTTTTCCACCATGGAAAACGGCGATATCCCCACTATCTCTGGAATTTTAATTGCCTCGGCGATGCGCGTTGTTGATAACGCGCTCACTGGGCGATAAATTCCAGAGATAGCCGGCGATAAATATGTAAGCGCGTTTTATGATATTTATCGCCGGACCTTGATAATATGCCCCACAGCCTCCCCGGCGCATGCAAAATCTTAACGTGACCGTGCACTGTTCTTGCCCCTGAAAGAATGGGGGTAGTGGAGCAGCAATGGAACGGTTGTTCAAAAATACTACCGTTCACACAACGCAGTGAAAATTGCCAAGGTGAATCCAGGATGAAATTGAGCTTCCAGGTGCTACAGGTCGAAAATGTACAAACTAGAGAGGCCTAGTGGAATAAATCTGTTCTCATATTCTATTAATCGGAACGCTCACTGCTTATCACACTAGGATTCAGTGAGTGCATTAGTGAAAGCCGTTCTGTAGCGCACTATAAAAGCCTTAGCCACCAGGTGCTAAACTGCTTACTTCCCACTACAGTAGCCAGTGGCTGAAAATATGTAACAAAAAAACAGTTTTGGGCCTAGACAAGACCCACCAATTTCTGGCTAAAAAAAAATAGTAAGTGAAGACTGCAGTTTCCTGCTCGAAGTGTGAAGCACAATGTTCTATGTGACTACTCTAGATATTAAAAGGTGTCAATGTAATGCGTGAATTCATCTTAACCATACTAGTAACTGCTTTTGAGCACATTCCACCATTTCTTTGCTTACTGTGCCAATATTGAATGGGACCAACCATATGTAACTACTAGGCCATTCCCTTCTGAATGAGAAAACAACCTTAGATGTCTTTCACCTTTAATGGGCCTCACTGCTATGATTTAGACCAAGGCCCAAATTTACTAAAATTTAGAGTTGTGAATGCGCCATTTTATTGGCGCATCCACGGAGCAAAATGTATTTCCAGCTTTACAAAGACACATAAAGCCTGCTTTGTGTGTCTTTGTAAAAAAAAAGAAAATGTAGCGCTGCCTTGTATTACTTTGGTCGGGGAAGCATTCCATGGGTGGAGCATGGGCATTCCCATGCATCCACCCATGTATTTTGACACAAACTCAGATTTTAGCACCAAAAGGGTGCCTTTACTCGCAGCTGGCTTAATGAGGACACGTATTTTTATTTCTCCATGTTACTTCCTCTTCGCATGTGTGTCAAATGGGCTGTCCCTCCTAGGGTGGAGCCTATGTTGACTTGAGTATGGTTTATCCCCCATCTACAATGGCACAGGTGAGCTAAGGAATGATTCAATACATTGAGATAATTACCATTCAGGCGCAGCCGGCACAGGTAAGAGTGGTGGGGTGGGGGCGGGGCATTGAAGTCGACAGATGGTGGGATAGGTAAAATTAAATTAAAAATGTATAAAAACCGCTTAGCTTGCACTCGCCACATCACCTAGTCGGCGATGCGGCAAGTGCAAGGTAAGTGGTTTTATTAATTTTTTTATTTCACTTTTACTATCCTGTCATCTGTCGACTTAAGCCCTGCCCTGCCACCGCCCCACCGCTCTTACCAGTGTTGATTCATGAAATACCATTCAGCGTTTCAGCCCAGTCTAAGTAAGTCATTTGGAGCCATATCATGAAAGCAATCTTCTGGCGTTCCGCAAGCGCTTAAAATCCAGGCTTTTCAACAGCTACCCTGATCGCACCGATCTAACATCTCCTTCCAGTTAGTCAATTCTGCAGAGCCGCCGCGCCTAGACACCCTTGGGTATTAGCGTGCGGTACAAACCATTTCATTTCATTTCAAGGTGTTTGTGGCCTAGGTAGAGAGTTTTGACAAAAAATTCTAATTTCAACACCTGCACAGTGAAGCAAACAAGATACTGTTCGGTATGTTTCTTAAGAGTGTTAACCCGTCTAACACCAGAATTCAGAGCATTCTGGAGACAGTGTTTATTTTTTTTTCGACAAGTCCGTTAAGCAGCACACATAGCTTCAAAACGCCATGAATTATTGTTTATGTGCAGGAAGGGAGACCTTCCTGCACATTAACATTCATTTCCCCCAACGCAGACTATGGTCCAAGGGTGGCTGCGTTGGCGCTAGGCAGCTGAACTCAGCGCCAGCACTAGGGGAAACGCAGGGGTGCACCGCATTTTTGTGACTACGCCGCATCCCTGTAGTTTCAGAATGGAGAAGCGTGGTGTTAGCAGTGTTTGCTTAACCCCACACTTCTCCATTCTGTTGTAAATATGCCCCGAAGAGGACTAAGAATTTTCTTTGAGTGGAATACTAGGATCAAATGAGAACCGGTGCAAACAAGGTGCAAAGGAAAATTGCATGCTATTACCGAGCATAGCTGCAATTTCTACAACAATACACATGGGGGCATATTATCAAGAACACGCGATTAGTATCGCAAATCGCGCTTAGCGAGTTTTCCATTATCGCCCTCTATCACTGAATTACATCGCCGTGTTAGCAGCGTATTAGCAACGCTTTGCTAACAGGCAATGTACAATCCAGCGATAGAGTGCGATAACCATCATTAGCGTGTGAAATCCTGCGATGATTTCACAGCTCTAAAGGGAGGGGAGTGTGTACCTAACCACACAATCCACCTCCCTTAGGCAATACTGCTAAGTCAGGTTTTTCGCAGGCGTTAGAATCATGCGATAATGGGGACTTAGCTTGCGTTTTGTTATCGCTTCGCTGTTCAGGGTCAGCGTTGTTGATACATCGATGTTGTGTTTGCAACTTTTTACATGTTGTTTTTCATAGGAACGCCTATTTTGCATCTCATTAGCGATGTATATCACTAACATGAGAAGCGTTACAAAAACGGCAGCTAACATGCGCTAATGCATGTTAGCGCCACCTTGTTAATAGGGCGATAAGAATATTGCCGCATTAGCGGCAAAAAGTGCCGCTAAAGCGGCGATACTGCCCTTGATAATATACCCCATAGTACGTAATTTGCCCTTGTGCGGTTGTCTGTAAATAGAGACTTATACTGGGTGGTGTGTCTTGAGCTCAAAACTAATGCAAGACATCACTGGTTTGCCGTTGCGTGGTGATGCAATACTAAATTGCGTGCAGAGTCACACAAACGTAGCATTATTAGCGAGAGTATGACTGATGACATCATCAATGTTTGATGCCAAGTAAATACTGTCCTGTGCTGTCACACGACATAACACTTCAGATTTGCACTCAACATTCCTTTGCACATTTCTTGGTCAACTAGGAGCTAAATAATTTAGGAGTTCCTCAAAGTTTGGTTTTAAATAGGTTTTTGATGGAATTTGGCTGTTGTCCCTTGACATTTCTGACGTTCGCCTGTCCCCAGTGCTTTTATAATTAACTATTAGGCATCGAATAGCTGAATATAATTTTGGTCAAATGAAGGCTCAGTTATAGAAATCAAATTATTTTATGATTGTGGATTTTAGAAACCGAATTTTGCAGGAGTACAGGTGGCAAGACAGAAAATTTAGGGGTCGAACCGAATGAACGCCAAAGACCACTATTTCAAGGCTTAATTGAGTTCTCTTAAAAGACGTCAGAGAATTTAAGATGGGAATTTTTTATTTTTTTATTAAAAGAGTATCTTCGCCAATGGACTTCTCATTCATTGCGTAGCAGCCAAGAAATCAATAAAAAAAAGTGTAAACATAGAAAGTTCATTTAGATATTAAGGTTAGACCAGTATAAACATAATCCTGACCAGGGCACCAAATCTGTAGACTTCTTCAATTAAGCCGTGAAAAAGTCATGTTGTCGAAACGTGTCGGCTGCGTGCAAGTTGTGCTTTACTATACATCTTCATCATTTCCAGCTTCTTCTCAAACCGACTATGAGTTTCTGCCTGCCTCTGTCTCAAGCTGTTACATCTTATTTTTGATTACCATTTTGCTGAACATATTTTTTTTTTTTTTAATGCGTAACATTTACTAAATATTGCTCTTTATTTACATCCCTACAATTCTGTGACATTTTATTTGCAACTTCTTAGCGGAGGTGTGCACCGGATTCTTTAAATAATCTTTTGAGTGTGGGTTTTTAAACACTCTGCATCTAGAAGGTAGCAATAGTGCAATTTGTGCTGAACCCTTGTTCCTACATACTGCATCATTAAGTTAATTCTGTTCACTGTTACTTTGAGCCTGCATATTGTTTAGTGATGTGCGGTTGGCTGATCCACTGCTACGGTTTGTAAAGCTGCCGAACGAGACCCAAGCCGATCACTGTCATATGCTGTGACAAGCTAGTGTGGTGGGGAGGATGTGCGAGAGCGGTGCACGGTGTTGGAGGTGTCCCCGCAGAAAACTCTGTTGGTGGCTACGGCCATTTTATGACCGTCTGGTCCCCCTAATAGGTCGGTAGTGCAGACAGTCACAGTCAGTCACAAGTCAAACTACCTACTCTGTCCCATCCCTACCTAATTGTCACACTAGCTGGTTTCATTTTCACCATTTCCTCCAGTCGCATCTCGTGCTGGTAAGAGCGCTGGGGCCCGGTGGAGGGGGGTATTTTGATGGATGATGACGAGTGAAAATTAAATAACTAATTTTCTATCGACATTGTCTGTCAAAATCCCCCACCCGGCCCCACTGCTCACCACTCTTACCTGCACGGGCCGCGGCTGCTTTCGTTTCTTTGTTCTTTTCTCTTTTCCCATTTATCACTACTCTCTGTCACATTTCCTTTCCTGACTCGCTAATGGGTCCATCACTTAGTTGCCACCTGTATCCCTCTCTGCCTTGCCTCTTTCAAGCCCTCTGTAACTTCTGTCCTTTCTCTCTTCCTGTCCCATGCCCTGTTTCTTGCTCTGTAATCTCTCTCTTCTCCTCTCTGACTCAAGCCATGTGGGGTACTCACTCACAACTTGGCTTGTTTTTGTCTCCTAGGTCATAATGGATCTTGGGCTGAGATAGAGTTAGTAAAAAGCCTTCAGTGGCTCCCCCATCTTTTATTCTGACAATGACTATGGAGCAAATTCACAAAAGGGCTACGCACTCTTGGCGAAGCCCTGCAGGTATCGCTGGGGCAGACCCTCACTCTTGTTGGGGATCCCGCAATGGGTAGCTGCCGAACGGAGGTCCCGCCATGACTGCCAGGCTTCCGCCTTGAGTACATCGGCCCTCTGTGATTCAGGCCTTACTTTTTATTTTAAAGCTTCAGTTACATAGTGATGTTTTGGAATTTATATTTTTGTAGAATGATAAAAACTCAATAATGTTGAAGAGCAACATTCATAAGGCCTCTTGGGGCAACCGGTTGTCCAGAGTTGATTTGACAAAAGGTTTCGAACTTTCGGGAATCTGGGTCATCTTCAGATAACACATAATGGGTCCTGATCATGTAGATCTGCACCACATCTGTGGTTCTCATGAAGTACACAATGCCCTCTAAACCCATTGCCCATAGAGTTAACATCTTCTCATTGAAGCTGCAATATGCTGAAAGTACCTAAATCCCAGAAGGCCATTGATTCACTATCCAAGTGGAGAACCCCCAGCCTCCTTTAGGATGGTGAATTCAAGCAGGCTAACGCAGCAGTTTTCTTCCCTACACTCTCCGAAGACCATCTGAGAAGAAAAACCAAAGAGACGCGAAAGGGTTATGAATGTTTCATGATGGCTTGAGAGCATAAGAGACCGGAGGAATCAAGAGCTGTGCGCGAGCCAGGGTCCCTGACTCTTCCTATTCAGACTTTAAAAGCAATGCCTTCCGCAGTCACTTCCATTGCTCGGTTTATCTCATTAAACAAGACAGAGAAGCAGGCCTCACACACGCCAGGAGGACCTCGGCGCACCAGCACACTTTGGCTCATCAATATTGCACCAGGGAAACCTACAGTGCTAGATATGATTGAGCTGCCAACTCTGACATTGAGATGTCTCCTATAATAGGAAGATGCCTTGCAGCATGTAGGCATCCCTCGTGCTGTATTCAATAGAAGGTGGAGGTATGGGTGGAGAAGTACCTATCGGTGTAACATCTGCCCTGGATAAAATTAATGTGCTACCCAGACAATTGTATGTTTTCACGGGTGCTCCATTAAATCCCCGCAGTGGATCTTTAGAGCGAGGCAGAGTTTAATCACTTCCTTAATATATATGGGATAAAATGCCCCATGATGCATATTATAAGGGTACTGCAAGTCACCAAGGAGTTCAATGACCATATAGAGGAACAAGACCAAACTTTATAAGGTAACAAATCTCCCAGGAGACTTGCAATATCTTTATAATATACGGAGGGGGTACTTTATTTCTTATAATACATGGTCATACCTGTGAGAGGTTGGCCTGGTATATGCTGTCCACTAATTAAAGTGGGCACCGTGCACCATTCCAAATGACCATTATGATGTATGAGGTCAAAGGTAACCTTTAGAAAGCTATCCTAGTCGTAGCTGTGGAGAGCAGCCTTCAGGATTAATCTTGAAGGAATGTAAAGCAGCTTGTTTTACCAGAATATCACCTTTAGTATTAATCAAATGAAAGGAGAACCACACAGTAGTTATAAAAATATGTATATATTTATATAACACTCCCTAGTACCCTCTACATGAGGGTACAACACAAAGCACACAATACTTTAGCAAAGAAACAGTTGTAAGTAGCACAGTGGGCTCCTGGGGGAGACCAAACCATATTCTAAGATAGTGGTATAAGAACCACGACTGGAGTCGAGACAGTGTCTAGAACACGTAGAATTGCTGGGACCCCAAGGAACCACCCAAGGTGAGTAGAAAGGGACCCCACAGAAGACAGGTGCAGTGTGCTAACACGACAGCGGACTCCGTACAATTCTATGGGGAACTCGCAGTTCCAATTTTAAAGTTTAAGGACCCTTCTTGGTGGACTTCAAAGGAAACCCTTTGGAGCTTAAGAGGTTGGAGGGCCACCCCACCCATGGATACCGGAATACCCGAGTTACCTATCCCAGAGGAGCTGGGTGCATAGGTCTGGAGTGGTGTCGGAAACCGCAGTTGTTTTCAATGGAGGGCTTCAAAGAAGAGCTGCTGCCGGGAAGGAAGAAAGTGTCCGTAGGAATCCAAGGGTGGATTTGTGATGGAAGGAACCTGAAAACAGAGGGAAAAGAGTCAAGTCACTTCAGGGTGACCGGGGGCTCCGTAGACCAATGCCCACCGATGTCGGGTGCTTCAGGTGCGAAGAAGGGATGCTTGACTCTACAGCCACGAGGTCCAGGAGATGTTGAGGATGATCAGGAGCTGGATGCAAGCTGTCCCATGAAGGATGTTGAGTGCTGAGGGGCCAGTGTCCAGCTGGAGCACCAACAAGCCTTGGCAACAGCAACCCACATAGGTAGGTCAAGCAGGTTGCCGTATGGATCAGTAAGGTCTAGGGGACTCACCAAGCAGTGGGGAGTCAGGGCACGTCTAGAGCAATCAGGAAATTCCAATAGAGATCAAGATGAACCTCAAGAGGACCCACAGGTCAAATGACCAGGAGTTGCGAGGAGACCTCAAGCAAGATCACAAAGTAGCAGCCCACGGAGCACGCGGTGTGAGGAGGCTGGAGTTCTTTGGTGGAAATACTGCTCAGGGTCAGGCCTACACAGAGTCTAATGCACAAGCTCAGAAATTGCCAACAAGCATATGCACTTGCAAAGGTATGTGGTGCGCAGGGGTTCTGGTTATGCAGTCCCCACGAGAAATAATGGACTCAAACTCAGTGAGAGGGCAGCTCAACCTCAAGGAACTTTGCAACCCACCTCCTGTGTTGCTGGAGCCTTTGGAGTCCGCAGGAGTGCAGGATCAGCAGACCTCTCAGTTGCGTTACAGTGCCTTGCAAATGCAGGGGAGTGACTCCTTCACCCCAAGGGAGATTCTTCAGTTGTCCTTAGTGCTCCACAGGTCCAGCACGGAGCCTGTATGGTGCAAGGGCACAGATGATGCTTTGGAAGGAGAGGAAGACAAAGTCAGACCCAGTCGAAGTCCAGCGAAGTCCAGAGTGTCCAGCCGGTCGAAGGTCAATGGTTTCTTGTTTCAGAATCTTGTCCACGTCAAATCTAAGGTCCTACAGCCAGGTGAGCCCTTATGTATTCACTGGAGAGGGTTGGACAGATTCGGGGGACCCTCCTAGGGGAGGGTCAGGACAGAGGGGAGGTTACTCCCATGTCTTTTGTCCAGTTTCGTGCCAGAGCAGGAGCCAACGGCTCCCAGAACTGGTTTGAGCTGGACTATGCACAGGGACCCCAAATGTGCCCCAGGTGCAGACTTTCAGGCACTTTGGAAGTGCACCCACCCAGCCCAGATACACTAAATCCTGTCTGGGAGGTGGTCACACTTCCCTGTGACAGGATGCCTATTGTGCTGCCTTTCTCTGCTCGAGCTTAGCTCAGCAGCAGGAGGGCAGAAATGTGTCTCCGGTCGGCAGCATCCATTTTGTGCTGTCCGGGTCGAGAAGGCTGGCACCGGAAACACCTGTGACCCCACGAAGCTCGCTTCAGAAGGGTGGAATCATACCTCTCACACCGGTTACCGGTGTGGAGGTATGATTTCAAGGTGTTTGATACCAAACATGACATGTTTTGTTTCAGCCATTTTTGAGATAGCATTTACCGCGAGGTTATAATGCACCTCTACCTATATGTCTGGCTGAGTTACAGACAACCCGGGAGAATGGTGTACGAAAGCTGCAGAGGGGCTCTGCTTATGCAGGGGCACCCTCTCACATAAAACCCAGCACCCTGCCTTCAGGATTGTTAAGGCCTGCTATAGGGGTGACTTATACGTTTAAGTGTATTGACCTAAAGATATATTGAACCTATATCTAAAGTAAGTGGTGCAAGCACCAGCATACACAGGCTGCAATGGCAGACATGTAGTTTCATTTTGCATGGCCTCTCATGGGTGGCATTATACATGCTTCAGCCCATGGAAGGCCTCTGGGGTACCTATACCCTGGGTACATGTGTACCATATACTAGGGACATATAAGGGTACCCCAGTAGCCAATCTGGAGTGTACCAAAGTACATGGCATAATATGTTAAGGAGAAAGCAGATAGACTGGGGTCCTGATTAGCAGGATCCCAGCTAGACTACTCAAAAACCAGCAAAACAGCAGGCAAAAAGTGGGGGTAACCATGCAGTCAGATCCAACCTTCCTACAATACCTTTTCACCCAAACCACTTTTATCCTTGGTGTGTAGCTCTTTCATATGAAAGAGAGAGCATGCTTGCAACCAAGAAGAATACACATAGAATATCTGTTGCAAAATTAAACACATCAAAATAGTTATTAGATATTTATTGTAACAAGATATTAGAAGCAGTTTAATACAAACACGTTTTTTAAAAAAGGTGCTGCAGAAACATGCATAAAGAGTCTAACTTTTTTATAATTGCCTGTTGCCATAAATATATATAAATATAGAAGCAAGAAAAGCAACATTTGTTTTTGTGACCTGACCTGTCGTTCCCCTCAGCTACTGGCTCTGGCAACAGGCACTCTAACGTCAGAACTCAGCTGTAATCTGTTATTACAGTTGAGCTCTGATGTAATTTCTTTGTAATCGGCAAATGGATGCGTCACAAGTCACCTATTATATTGAAACTAGGGATGGGTTTTTATACAGGAATTGCAGAATCCCATGTATAGAACAATAAATGGAAGTGGGTGAAAATATAGACCCTATATCTAACCTACGGTACAGGAGGACTCGCACCTACAGATCTGTAAAATTCCTATGTGGTGGCACAACTGCAATATATGGCATACTGGTTAGACAAGCCTTATCTACGAGAAACATTTACTGAATGGCTTTAATGGCCATGTGCCACTATGTCAAATGTCCATGCCTAAGCTGGGGCAGTGAGGGGAACTACGTATCTAGTGAGGCATATGGTTGATATGTGGCATTGGACTATCACCAGAAAACTACACAGTATAGTGGTGAAATCCGGGGCTCAGTGATCTGAAATAGGAGGCCAAAGAGGCAGAGTGGAACAGAGGGGGTGCACTAAACTGGTGGACCTCTAGGACAGTGACAGAGTAGTCACATCTGAGCATGCCAGAGAGACTTTTGGGGTGCCAGCAGGCCAGTTCCTTTTCTATGCAAGGTTGACATGGTGGGTACAACTCCTCTGGGTCGGCTTCCTTGAGAAACATCCAGACTGTGGACTGTTTAGTGACCTGTTGGCTTTGTCAAAGGGAGGTGGGCTGATCGCCAACAGACATACAGCACTTTGAGAAGACCAACAAATTGCCAGTTAACAGTGAAAGACTTGCAGGTAGTGCTGACTGAGAGCACATGTGTGAACGCTGTGTGCTGCATTAAAAACAATCCATTAATGCCAGTTTTCAATATTTACAAAGAAAGCACACATGTAGAGTTAATTTCAGACCTCAACACCATCCAACTACACTTTCAGGACCCCACCAAAGACGCAAATAACTTTAACAACTGGGTCACCACCTTCGCCAATACCCTGGTGCCCCTGAAAAACACCAAGCACAAAATATCCAACAAACAAGCTAGCTGGTACAACACTGACATGAGAGAGTCCAAGAGAGTTTGCAAGCAACTTGAAAGGAAATGGAGACCCATCCAAGGATTCAGCACAAGAAATACATACAAGACCTCACGTAGACACTACCACCATCAAGTGAAAGAGACCACGAAAAAGGCCCTCACCCTGAGAAATGAATCTAGCTCCAACTTCTGCAAGGAACTTTTCGCCATCATCAAGAAATTCAACAACCCAACAGCTGCTAACAACACCATCACCCCTACACAACTCCCAAACAACCTCTCTGACGTCTTCCACAAAAAAATCACCAAGATCTACAGCAAATTCGAATCCCAGACACCCCCAATGACCTTCCCAGCCTGCTAACCTCATCAACCAAAGACTACCAACTGACAGCTTGGAATCCTTTATCTAGGATACCACAGCAATAATGAAAACAGTCCACTCAGAGGCGCCCACAGACCCCTACCCCCACAGAATCTACAACCTGGGAAATGCAATTATCAGCGTTGCACTAACCTCCATCATCAACACCTCCCTCAAGAAAGCCACCTTCCTAGAGCTGGAACCATGCCAAAGTCATCGCCCTCCACAAAAAGCCCTCAGCCGACTCCGAAGTACTCAGCAACTGTCAACCAATCTTGCTGCTTCCCTTCCCAGCCAAAGTCATCAAGAAGGCCATCAACAGACAACTCTCTGATCACCTAGAATGTCACACACTCCTGGACTCGCAATCAGGATTCCTAAACAACCACATTACTGAAAAAAGCTCTCATTGCTGCCACAGATGACATACACATCATCCTCGACCATGGAGAGACCACCACCCTCATCCTCCTTGACCTCTCCGATGCTTTCGACACCGTTCCCTACCACAAACTCATCCCCAGGCTACACACAGCGGGCATACAAGGACCAGCACTCACTTTTCAACATGTACATTACATTACTCCTCTGGCTAACATCATCAAATCCTACTGAATCAACATCATCCCCTAGGCTGATGGCACCCAGCTCATTATTTCTCTCGCAGACAACACAGTCAATACCAAGATAAACTTCAAACAATGCATGACCAGCATGGCCAATCGAATGAAAGAGAACTGCCTTAAGCTCAACACCGACAAAACTGAAGTGCTGAGTTCACCTTGGTATTCCACCTGAAGTCCCACCGAACTCTGACCCTTACTCACCCCAACCGCCTGTGCTAGGAACCTAGGCCTCTTCCTGCACACCAATCTCACCATGAAGTCCCAGGTCAATGCCGTCACCAATGCAGGCGTCTACATCCTCAGCATGTTACGTAAAATCTTCTAGTGGCCCCTACTGGACACAGTAGCATCTTCTCCAGCCTAGGAGCATGCAAAATGAGCACGCCACACATGGAGCTCATACCTGATGTATTTACTCATCAGTGTACAACATTCAACTGAAACTTTTATTCTCTCCTAACCGTTAATAACCACAGCCTAACACCTCTCCAAATGATTACACAATTCTCTCATTGAGTCCGCCCTGAACCGCAGGGTCCTGGCTTTCATAGTCTTAAGACACTACATCTCCTCCCTTGTTAAATAAAAAGGTGTAAACAACAGCAGCATTTTTTTATTTCTTTGATAAGTCTTCTAGGCACTCGCACTGTTCAGCCAGATTGCATTGTATGTCCTAGTTGAGATGCACCCAGAGTGGACACCGAGGGCACACACGCTAATGTTTTATCTAGGCTGCCAGGTGGGGCAGACTCAACTGGGATAACAGGGGCTGATGAATGTTGAGTTAGATGTCTGAATTGTGAGAAACTGCTTGTGATGGATTTTTCAGGATGTTGCGCTGCTATCACATGTCTCTTGTGTGTCATAACTTTCAAAGGCTCAGCAGCGAACGGAGGAACTGTTTTCCTGCTACCGTTTATGTTTGACGAGAACCTAGTCAACTTCGTCAAAGACGAGTTTCTGACTTCAGCTATGTTGATCAGCAAACATCTTCATTTGATATTTTTGAGAAATGCCGGTGGCGCAAACTTTGTCAGCACTCCGAGGTTGGTCAGTGATCCACTGTGGCAGCTTGGTTCTTATAGCTTTCCCAAATAGTAAGATGGCAGGACTCTCACCAGTGGTGGAGTGAGGGGTCGACGATCGGAACGGAGGCCTTAACATAAGGCCTGACTCCGCTCTATTCCCTCCATTGATGCACATTGGACAACTCTCTTTAGGGTGCCCATAAATCATTCCATGATACCATTAACTCGGGACCACAAAGGTGTGCTTTTTGGTGCTTGACATTGAGCCTACTTAGAAACTTCTTGAACTCCTTGCTATTTAACGGTGGACCATTGTCAGATTTAAGGATGTCTGGGATGCACCATGGTGCAAAGATTTCGTCTAGCTGCACAATAACCTTGTCATATGTTGTTGATGACATTTCCTCCACCAGAGGAAAAGAGGAATATTCATCAATGACTACCATGTAATGATGTCCATTCACTAAGAGCCCAAAGAAATCAATGGCCACTCTTTCCAACACACATACAGGAAGATCCGACATGGTTAGTGGATGCTGAATCACTTTAAGGGAAAGGCAATTACATAAGTGGCACTTCTTTATTTCCCTCTCAACTCTCTCATCCAAGCGAGGGTACCACACTCAGTCTCTCAGGGTTCTTTTGGTGGCGACAATGCCACAATGTCCTTTGTGAGCGAGTCCAATTAATTGCTGTTGGAGACTCTTGGGTATGACAATCCATGAGCCTCTTAACACAATGCCTTCTTTAGTGACAGACAGTTCATCCTGGACATTCTTGAACTTTTGAAGTTCAATATCATCACTTAGAGGTCGAACACTTTGTCTCCATGACTGCACTGAAATGATATCTTTAAGGGCAAGCATGTCTTAATCTGCATTTGTAACAGCAATGGTCTGTTCAATGGATAAGGCTACTGGCGTGCTGGACCTTACAATGAAGTTGATGCACTCTTCAGCTGTTTTCGATGTCGAGTCTTGATGAGGTGAGGGTACCCGTGAGAAGTAATCTGCACTGTTTTGGTACTTTTGTATAGTTGTACTCCTGTAAATGCAACCCGTATTTCTAAATACGAGGGGGCATCTTAACTTTTGGATTTCCAAATATGGTGAGCAGTGCTTGGTGGTCTGTGACAATTGTGAAATGCTTTGTGAAATGCTTGCGGTACAGAAACACATGAAAGTGTTAGCAGGCCCACATCTCAGCCATACTCTCTCTCTATGACTGAGAATAGTCATGTTCGGTGTCAGACAAACTTCGGCTAGCGTACACCACAATGTGTCTCTGAGCATTTGGATGTCCATTATGCTGAGCAAGGACTGGTCCTAGCACCACCGGGCTTGCATCAACAGCAATCTCAGTATGTAGTTTAGGATTAAAGCAAGTCATCGCAGTGGCATTTTCAATGGCATGCTTTATCCTTTTTAAGCTTTGGTCGCATTCAGAGGACCATCAGAACTGGGCATTGCGTTTAATCAGATTTCGCAATGGGGCACTCACTTTGGCGAAGTCACAAATGTACCTTGAACAATAGCTGGCATGCTCAAGAAGGATCATAGCACGGTGACATTTTGTGGGGGTTGGGTGGCTGACAGTGCTTGTAAGTTATCTGGGTCAGAAGCCCTTCCCCCATCAGAGAATATGTTCCCAAAGAACTTGAGTTTGGTTTTGTGAAATTCATATATTTCTGCAGTTAGAGTGAGACCTGCATTTGTAAGTAGCTGGCACACTTGTTTGAGAGCCTTATCATTCTCCTTCCATGTTGCCCCAAATACCAGTATGTCATTACTGTAATTGAAAGCATGCGTAACAGATTGAATCATTCTATGTATAACATCTTGGAATATTTCTGCAGCAGTCAACACTTCAAAACTCAAACTTTTGTATCTCGACAAACCAACATGAGTTGAAAAAGTGGTAATGTACCTACAGCTTTCTTCCAATTCGAGATGATGGTATTCCTTGTTCAGGTCAAGACGGGGAAGACTTTGGTTCTGTTCAGGTGCATGATCATATCTGCAATGTGTGGACCCTGATGTTTTTCTCGTTCGATTGCTTTGTTGGCCTGGTGCATATGCACCAAATGCGCACTGAACCTCCTCCTACTTTTTTGGCACTATCACTATGGGCGATACCCATGGTGTGGGGCCAGTAGGGCCCTCAATTATGTCATACTTCAACAGCATTTCTAGTTTTTCAACCACTTCTTGTAGGTGAAATGCTGTTCTGCAGTGTCGCTGTGCAACAGGCCGGATGTCTTCGAAGATATGAAGTTGCACCTTCATCATCTAGAGCTTCCCTAGGCCATGAAATAATGACGGGAACTGACTCACAATTTCAGATTGAGTATGTAGGTTATAATTGATAGATATTAGTTCCATGTCAGCAGCAGTTGCAAAACTCAGAAGAACATGAATTGGGGCTTGCACAGACATCTTCTTATGTCGTAAGGTCATTGTGAATGATCCTTGACTCTGCAATGGTTTTGAAGCAGCTCATGTGTATACTTTCATGTTAGGCGGGTTGAGTCACGGTACAGGTGACAAATTGTTAAACTGCTAGACTGTCATGATGTTGCTCGATGCTCCACTATTATTTGCAAATATTATGGGGCAACTATTGCCTGTAGTGTGATCTTGGGGCAGTGTCCATATCAATTAGTTTGTTACTTTGACTCATGAGTTTTTGTCATTCATTTATCTTCATTGCAAGAAGCAAGACCCACATGTGCATGTCGCTTTTTGGTGGATATGACCATCGCACATTCAACTTCTTCACTGTCGCTTAATTGTGACATCAAAGAACTTTTGTTGGATGAATTTGATAACGATGAACTTAATTTAGCTTCTACCTGTCGCAGTTGAGGGTGCTTTTTGTCTTGGTAGGCGTGGCGAGAATGCTTCTAGAACTTTCTGGCATCCATTTTCTCATTTTGCCATGATGCACGTGGTTTCTCTTTTGCTTTGAAAACCATTATGAATTGTTTTTTATTTCTGCAACCTTTGCACAACTGTCCAATGGCTGGACATTTACTTTCATGTTGAATTGAAAATCCACATTGGAAACACATCTTTCCTTTCTTTGAGGATACCAACTAATTTGTATCTACTTTATGCTTGTATTTGCTCTTCATGATTAGTGCCAATTCATTCTCTCCTGTCCCAGCTTTCATGTCAGCAGCTTGCCGATCTGCTCTCTCCTCTGCTCTTGCAGCTAGGAGCACTTTATCTAAACAGAGCTTCTCTCTCAAAATGTGTCTTCTAATTGAGTACACCAGACAGCCATCAATGAGTGTAAGGCACACAGCTTCTTCATCATTAAATTCACAAAATTTACAATGTTTGATAAGCACGTCAAGTCTCTCAACAAACTCATCCATCGTTTTACCAACTTGTTGTCTCACTTAATGGAAAACGTACCTTTCATAGCCGACGTTTGGCAGTAGTTTGATCTTGGCTTCCTTAATTTGATGGTATGATGGTGTACCAGCTTGTGATATTTTCTTCAGAACTTCTTTTACTCCATCACTGCAAAGGTTATTTAGGTACTTAATGATTTTCTTGTCATTTGCCTCTTCTAGGGCATTCATGAAATCATTGAACTTCTCAATTCATGCAGTCCTTCTGGCAGCAATATTCTGCTTTTCTACCGTGTCGGTGGTGGCTGTTACAGAAACACAGCAGCATCCTACTTCTCACTCTTTTCAACTGTTGTTGAGAGTATATGCTGTTCAGGTGGCGGCAGCTGACGGTAAGTGGCAGTTTTGTCTCTCGTACTGGTTCATCACCGCTTTCAGCTTTCTGCATCGTACCTGGTTGTGGCAGTCTTTAGTGCTTCGCTTTGTGTCAATGATGGCTCTGTGTTAGTCTGTGGCGCAGTATCTCTTCTTTTAGCGTTAAGAGGTTTCTGGCAGGCTTTCTGAGTGGGCTCCTCTGCAGGGTCCTTAGCTTCTTCAAGGGCCATATATGGGCTGGATATATATATATTACGTGCTGGTGGTCGCCAGTAGGTTGTTATACTTAAGACCAAAGTTTCCATAGGAAAAGCATTTTTTTGTTTTGCCAATAACTTTGTTGCCATTTGACGAATTAAAAAAAAAGTCCCCTTTTTGGTTCAGCTGTTGTGTTGAAAGTTTTGGGGTTCTCGGTCAAGTGGGAGCCGAGAAATAAAGGGGGTCCTAAAACGCATTTTCCCAATGTTATGTCCATGGGGATTTTTTTATTTTTTGAATATGACTGCAGCTTGGACCGCTGAACGGAATTTTTCCAAATTTGGCAGACAGCTAGATCTTGATCCAGTGTGCTTTTTGTGATTTTGTGTAAATTTGTTCAGTAGTTTCAGAGATATTTAAGTTAAAAACATATAGATATCTGGGAGCCCAACATCCTACTGAAACCCTACTGAAATTTGATTGGCTGCCAACATTTCAAATGGGAAGTGTTGGCAGCCATCTTGGGACTTGTTAAACCGAGTCCCCCACAAAATGTTTAAAAAAACAGAGAGGCAGGGTAGAAACACCCTGAGCCTTTAGGCCTCTTGGGGGTTACCACTGGGAGCCCCAGTGCCCAAAAAAGCATGTTTTTTACATTTTCGGCTGGATTTGAGGATCCAACTGAAAAGGAAAAAAAACAAAGTGGGGGCTCCCGTGCTTCGTTAATTATTAGCCCCTGGGTGGGCCAGGTCCCAAGGGCATTGATTTAATAAGGGAGGGGGGTGCATGCCATAAGGCCTCTGCTAATCGCCTGGGGATTACCACCTCACCGGGACTTATATTTTTATAAATGGAGGCCTCTTGGACCCCCACAGCCTCGGGGACTCCCACCTCGCTGGGGCTTTAATAAAAAAAAAAATTCAGGTGGGCCACTTGGAACCTCCCGCAGTCACGGGGACTGCCACCTCCCTGGGGCTTTAACAAGAAAGAATCCGGGGGGCATGTGGCTCCCCCGCAGCCACGGGGACTACCACCTCCCCAGGAAAAAATAAACAAAGGAGGGGAGGGCAGCCAACACAGCGCCGATAGGCCACTTCAGTTTTCTGACAACCCAACACCAAAACCAACCATGACAAGCATCTATGCAGCTAAAAACACCTAGCTCAAACTACTTCTGAAGCCACGTAAAGGGCATGTGAACCACCAGGTGACCTTTCAGAAACCAAAATTAAACACCAAACCAGAGCATAGACAGAAAACAATAAAAAACAGGAACATATAATCAAAGAATTACCCAGACTCTGGTCCCTTATAAAAAAGCAAAAATTATATGCTGCGGTATCCACAGACAGCCAGCAGTGCTTCAAGGCCATACTAACTGCAGACTGTGCGCTATGTAAATGCCAACAATGTAACATCGCAATCCATGATATAATATAACACAATATAATGTAACATAACCTTTGTAGAGTCTGCTGGATTGTTTAGAAAAGATTGCATATGGCACAAAAATCTCTCTACAGGTAACAAAGCAGTACCTTTCCAGTTTAGATACCTCGTGACAGGCACCAGAGAATTTAAAAAACATACACACAAGAAGAATCGAGAGATATTTTATTGGATACAAATAAACAGATCTCCTCTTTCATGGGATTAACTAGTTCACAAACTGTTTATACATTGCGATGAGTCATACCTTGCCTTGGCTTCTTAAAAATACAGAGAAAGCAGTGGGTGTACAAAGACTCTGAATGGAAAAAGAAAATTGAAGGGTGAGTACCACAATCTACATCACAAAGGGACTTTAGCAGACAGGCAGCAACCTCAATGAAAAATCGCTTTTGTTTTCCTATAAAGCCCAACTGCGAGTAGTAGTGATAATAGGAATAAAATGATAAAATAGCAGCCGGGGTGAGAAAAAGTTGGAGGGTGTCAAAAAAATTAATTACCATGGAGATTTTAGACACAACTACAGCCCAAAATGCTGGACGGAATTACACCAAATTTGCAAGACAGGTAGGTCTTGGTCCAGACAGAACCCTTTGTGCTATTTGGTGTAATTCATTCAGTAGTTTTGGAGATATTAAAGAAAAAACTAATTTGTATATATAGGGATGCAAAGGCTCCTTGATCTCTCCCATTCTCATGCACAGATTTGATTGGCTGCCAACACTTCAACCAGGAAGTGTTTGCAGCCATCTGGGGACTTGGTTTAAGTCGAGTCCCATAAATAAATGTACAAAAAAAGAAAAGGGGGCATTGTTGGAATATCCTGACCCTTGGCTCCGGTGTTGGGGTCCCAGAGGACCCCACAAGGTTAAAAAAGCATTTTTTTAAAAAAACATTTCCCCAAAAATTACATCAGATCTGCTAATCCGACAAAACAAAACTATGGGCAGTTCTTTTGAAATGAGGCCCCAGGTGGGCCAAGTCCTGGGGGCATTGCTTAAAAGAAGAAGGGGGTGCAGGGGTCCCCCCTCATAAGTCTCTTAGAGCCCTGGGGAACACCACCTCCCTGGGGCTTTATCTTTGAAAATAGAGGGGGGCCGCACAGACCACCCTCCTGGGCTTCATTAAGCCCCGGGGACCACCACCTCCCCGAGGCTTCAGTTTAAGAAAAGGAGGGGGCCTGCACCCCTGTGCTTTGAAGAAGCCCCAGGGACCACCACCTCCCCGGGGCACTAAACTAGCATTAAAGTGGGGCCGCAGGGGCCCCCAGGCCTCAGGGATCACCAGCTCCCTTGGGCCTACTAAATAAAACTGGGAGGGGGCCACGCGGCAACCCTCCCAGGCCATATACGGACCCAGGGTCCACCACATCCCTGGGGCCAACACATCTATACAGAGGGAGAGGGGCCATGCAGCCCCCCTCATGGAGCCATTAATGGCTATGGGGATGGCCACTCCCCCTTGGCCGGCTCCTGCTATGTCCTGGGGTTCCCACCCCGAGGACATAGCTGTTTGCTCTGACTTGTCGGGAGCTTTGACAGCTACCATCGAGTCAGAGCAAACACGAAGTTCGCTCTCAGTATGCGAGAGATGTGAAACTGCTCCTGGTTGCTGAGAGCAAAGTTTTCAACTGTTTCCCTGCCCGCTGTCAAGCAAGCCGGGAAACAGACGAAAGGATTGCTCTCACAGACAGTGAGTTGCATGTTTAGCAGCTTTCTGTCTGTGAAAGCAAAGCTGGCTCTCGAATGAGGTAGACAAATGGCAAGGACCATGGGGCCTTGATTCTCCCGCACAGTGCCCTAGAGTGGTGACTGAGTGCCCTGGGTGGGCTCCAGGGCACCAACAATCAAGTCTCCCGACACCAGGGCATGGGGTCTCTGGGATGAAATTGACCTGGGGAGGAGGGCCACGTAGCCCCACTACCCATTGATTCGTGGCTGGGCCCCAGTAGATGGGGTTGAAATTGGCCCAGGGATGGGAGCACATGGCCCCTTCCCCATTTAAAGAACATTTTTGGCCCCGGGGAAGTCGTAGTGCCCGTGGCCCAGGGGTTCGTGCAGTCCCCCACCAAGTCATGTCATTGCCCCAGGGAGGTGGCGGTCTCCGGAACTACTCCAGCTAAATGGTGGGGAGTCCCCATGCACCTGTCCTTAATGTTAGTACAGCCTCAGGGAGGTGGTGATCCCTGAGGTTTTTAATTGGGAAAATAGGGCAAAGAAGGAGCAGGAAAGACAAAACAGAGGGCAGAAAAATGAGCAGGAAAGGCAAAACAGAGGGTAGAAAAACAAGCAGGAAAGGCAAAACAGAGTGGAAGAGGGCAAAACATAGAGCACTCAGACACACGCACCCACGGACAGACCCACTCAGAGACTCACACACCCACTCACAGACCCACTCAGATACTCATGCACCTGCTCACAGACCCACTCAGAGACTCACACAACCACTCACAGACCCACTTAGACTCTCGCACACCCACTCAAAATCCCACTCAGAGACTCATACACTCAATCAGACACCCATTCAGACACTCAAACACCCACTCAGGCACTCAAGCACTCACTCACACATCCAGTGAAACTCTTATGCAGCCAGTCCCTGGCCCACACACACACTCACACACCCGCTTATTCACCCATTGAAAATCAATAAAAAAGTAGAAATTCACTGAAAACTCAAAGATTACAGGGATGTTATAGTTTGGAAATATAATTTTAAAAAACCTTAGAAATTCAATGAAAAAAACAAAGGTTACAGGGATGTTATAGTTAGGCTCTAAATGTACTCGTACAAAACCAGTGAAATTCAGCAGTTCAAGTTACCCGAGCTAACTATAACTTACACCACCGCAATGCACTGCTTATGACCTCACATATTTCAAGCCTCATAACATGGTCAATGACATCACTAATGACATCTCAAATGACATCACTGATGGCATCACTGATGACATCATTCACATAACTACTCACACCCCATATAACCTCTCAAACACCCACTTCCACTCTTGCACAACTCCTCACATACCCATTCACAGGCCCATACCAGTTCTCACACATCCAATCACTCAACCATAGAGCCACTCACACAACCACTCACTCATACTGCCATTCACACACCAACTAACTCACCCATACAGCCACTAATGCACCCATTCACTCACCAATATAGCCACTCACATATAAAGTCATACAGACATGCAGACACTTACACACCCACTCATATACTCTTATAGCCACTCACACACCCACTCAATCACCCATACAGAAACTCACACAGCCACTCACTCACCCATACATGTACTCACACACCCATACAGTCACTCACACTGCACTCACTCATTTACCAATACAGCTACTGACACACCCACTAATATACCCATACAGTCACTGACACCACCACTCACTCACCAACACAACCACTCACACTGCCACAGAACCACTTACATACCCATTCAAACATCCATACAACCACTCACACACCCACTCACTGGCACTAACAGCCACTCACACATTCCCTCTACAAAACAGCCACTTATACTCACTCACCTATACACACACTCAAACACCCACCCCCTCACCCTTACAGCCACTCACACAGCTTCTCAGTCACCCATACAGCTACTCACACACCTACTCGCATACCTATGTAGCCACTCACACAGTCACTAACTCACCCATACAGCCACTCACACACACACAGTTACTCTCTAAAACAGCCACTCACACAGCCACTCACCCATACAGCTACTCACATATCCACTAACACATCCATATAGCCACTCACACACCCATACAGCCACTCAGACATCTACTCGCACACTGATACAGACAGTCAGACTACCACTCAGATGTGATATGTTAGAAATAGTATGGCTAATTACTAGTACAGAAAGAATAATAATTTAACTCATGCTGTAGCTTAGTATATATCTTTAAGTCTCACTGTGTGTATGTATATATATATATATATATATATATTATATGTACATACATGCACATACACACAAACAACTCATTAGAGGCTTGTCTAGCTAACCTATATGTATACAGCCTGTGTATGTTTTCTGAATGGTTTTGGATTGGAAGCACATTGCCCGCTTCAAATTGTGTTTTTTCTGGAAATTTACAAGAGTTTGTGTAGTTTGAGTAAGTAATTGATCTAACAAGAGAACCATCACCCATGATACCAAAACACCTCCCACACAGCCCACTCTGCAAATTTAAATCCTTCTAATGAAGCACAGCATATGGTGTAGTATGCTAACCATGTTACTATGTGATTTAGCACCTCCACAGGGGTATGAAACGTTGGGAAATGCAACCTCAGCAAAGTACATTCCTAATCAAAACATTTTTGTAGCATATGAAATATTTATATTCTGACATTGGGTCTGTCAGAGGTCAAGGGCAGAGATTAGGAAGCACTGTGGAGTGTACTGCCTCTTAGTCATTTAATTGGTGGTGCATCTTGGGGGTAGACATGAATTTGTGGAAAGAAGGTGTTCTCTGTTGTGCATTTGGGATGGTAACCCACAGAAGGGTTCCTGGAATTTAGAAGGATAGGGGTGCATGATTGTTTGGATGCGGACATGGGAAGGGGATGGCACAGTCCTGTGAATGCAAGATGGCATGGACGGAGAGATGTTTGGAAAGATATTGATGTGATATGGGCTCCCCAATACATGAACTCAATCTACAAGGGGGAGTTAATGATCAGCGACTGTAGGCCACATCTCTACATCAGATAATTATGCTATCATATGGGCTTCGAATGAAAGAGGTTAAACCAATGACCTCAAGAGAAACCATACTACCTTCTTGTAGCTCGAACCAAGGTTACCAAATAAACACAGTGTTTTTGGAGTATTTTATCATCATATAATATTGAGATGACCTTGGTTTCTTAATCTGGCATATTACAGGGTACACTGGCTGTTTCAATAGCAATAGTAATTCGACAAAAAAGCCTCTACCAGTAATAGAAATGGGCTAGGTAACGCTTTCCTCCAAGTCAGTGCTTAATTTGAGCTGGTGGTTTCCGGTGCTCGGCACCGGCACTTAATTGGCAGCACCGACACTCATGGCAGTCTGCCACATGGTGGGTTGTTTGTCTGATTTAGAGTGAGCACAATAACAGCTGTTTACTAATTCAATATACGTTGAAAATGACTGTGCCCATGCTAACCTTATAGCTTTGGGGGCCTGGAATAGTCTGAATTGTCGCATGTGTAGGAGTGTGATGTAGCTGGTTGGGTACTGTCATTGGCAGCGCTGGCAGTGGCAATGGGTGGTGTAGGCTGCAGTGACCTCCTGAGGAGGACCCTGGACTGTTTTTTTGGGACAAGTTAATACTGCACCAAGGTACTGATCTGTAGGGGAATATCTCTTGTGGACCCCTGCCATGGTTAAAAATTCCCCTTAACATGAATGCCCATAGGAAATGGAGCTCCCCTGGGCCAGTAGCAGCAACATAATTTGAGCATTCGACTAATGTCAAGCTTTAAACCATGATATTTTCACAACCAAATAGCCAAGAAAAATGTTTCCAACAGTTTTTAAATCACAGATATCAGCTTAAGCCGAACACGAGACAAAATCCAAGTGTCACTCTCCTACTGGAACTTATTAAGTTCTTTTTATATGAAAATAAAAGATTATTTGTAAAAAAAAGAAGGCTCACACACAGCCAGGGAGCTGTATGGAGCAGGATCGGGGACACACAACTTCCACACACAGTACTGGAAGGCCACTGGTAAAAATCTGTCTTCAGTTTAGTTCTGGACAGCAGAGCTTCAAGAGCTACATGACTTAAGGACAAGTCCATCCTTCAGATGACCTCAGTGGAGCATGGCCTGCGCAAAGGACAAGGAGTAGTTCAAGGCTTTACTGTGTGCCGGGGAATCCTCACTCTGAGCTGCATGGAATAAGTACCCTAAAAAGGACAAACACTGCAAATCAACCTGTCGCCATGCATACTTTTCATGAGCCCAAACACGCAAGCATTTTTTACTTGACACACAGACCACTACATCCATATGGGGGACTTAAGTACTCCATTTATTGAGGCCTAAGTGAACTTCCACTAAAATGCTGATGGAAGTTCTTCTCCTCACCTATGGTACTCATTAGGCACCAAGATCACATCTGAATTCTGCAGCTACAAGCTGTCAATATCCATTTGTTTCCTGGTTAACCATTCAACCTGGATGTGTATATATAGCAGAATGATTGACTGGTGATAAGTAACCTAGTTGTCCGGACACAGAAGATTAGTCAAAGTAATATGGGTTAGCCACAAACTGAGAACATCTAGGTTGCTCGTTCATGGTGTAACCAGGCATTTGTGCCCTAATGAAACCCACAGACTCACGCCCATAGGGGTAATACATAATCTATATGGATGTTACCTCTCAAAATTAGGGAGTCTAACATAAAAGAGAGGAAAGTAGTGTAGTTAAAATGAAACCTTGGGGACCATTGTTTTCTATATAGGAAACCCCAGGTTCATTTGAGGCATATTGGTCAGAATGCTTCAATTGTGTGTTGCTAAAAGGGACAGGAGACATCCTCCGCTAAGGGTGCCACACAGCCGGTGCAACTCTTGGACTGCAAAGAGCAAAGCTCTGCTTGGGAACGTCACACAGAATAATAGGGCAATCTAGTTGAGAAGACTTGCATTTTGTCAAGTTCACTGAGGCAAAACAAAGGGGCATGCAGGATAAAGAAAATAAAGGTATGACACAGCTTTTCATACAGTCTGTCGACCTATGTCCCAAATTCTATGGTCTGGAATAAATAGGTTTGCTTCATAGAAGCTACATTTCAGGCCAATAATTGGCTCTGCTGTTAGTTAAGACCTTTTCAATTTACAAAATGTATATGTTTAATAAACTTTGAGCGGTTTTCAGACAACCTCTTCATCCATTGTACTGTTAACCCGTTGTGTGCTTATGATGAGCCCAGCTCGTCATGAGGCACAGTGGAGCTGTGCTCATGACGAGTTGGGCTTGTCATAACGGTCGCACTCCGCCCACGCCCGATTGATTCCCCGCCTGAGCGGGAGAATCAATTAGTGGGGGGAGTCGTGACGAGCTCAGCTCGTCATGAGCACAGCTCCACTGTGCCTCATGACGAGCTGGGCTCGTCATTCACATTTTTCTTCCTCTTACTATAGACTACAGCATGGGGAAATGTGTCAGCCCACTTCAGACATTGGCTAAGTTCACTGCGACTGACAGAATTGTGCCCTTTAACAAGGAGCATATCCACACAAAGTAGTCCCCTTAAATGGCAGAGACTACCATGACAATGTGTGGACCTGGTATGGCCAGATGTGGGTCCCGGGCTCACTGTTCCACTGGAACCAAGCTATACCTGGCTAAAGAGCCCTAACTATGGCGAAACCGATCCTAGTTGCTCGTGTTCCGGTTCAGGGAGGACCCAGCCTGTCAGTTTGGGCTTTGATTGTTCCCATGAGGAGCAGGGTAAATACTGATTTGCATATGGATGAGTCCAAACTAAGGTGGCATTGTAGGTGAAAAAACGATGGATTGGAATTTGGCCAGAACGATTGCCAGTGGCTGAGATGAACTCAAGCATTTTTTCTATCACCTTGTTATTTTTGCATTTGATGCCCTAAGTGTGCTAGGTATGCCCAGGTGTGGGTCCTAGGCTCACTGTGCCACTGGGCCCAAGCTATATATGGCTAAAGATCTCTAACTAGGGCGAAACCTGTATCAGGTTACTTGTGCTCCGGTTCAAGGAGGACTTGGTCTGGCAGTTCCAACTGGACTGTTCCCATGAGGAGCGGGCTGAAGACTGATTTGCATATGGATGGGTGAAAACTAAGGGGGAATGTTGGGTGAAAAATGATGGAATGGGATGAGGTTCTGAGCAATTACCAGTGACTGAGATTAATTCAAGCATTTCATCCATCACTTTGTTATTTTTGCATTTGATGCCCAAAATACACCGGGTATTCTCAGGCGTTGGTCCGGACTCACTGTGCTACTGGAGCCAAGCTATACCTGGCTAAAGAGTCCTAACTAGGGCAAAACTGGTCCTAGGTTGCTTGTGTTCCGGTTCAGGGAGGACCAAGCCTCGCAGTTCGGGCTGGACTGTTTCCATGGGGAGCAGGGTCAAGACTGATTTGTAAATGGATTGGTCCAAACTGCGATGGCATAGTGGGTGAAAAAAGATGATTAAAAAGGATGCAGCAGGAGTGATTGCCAGCGACTGAGAAAAATTCAAGCATTCCAACTATCAACTTGTTATTTTTGCTTATACAAATAAATGTAGCATAACAGTACCATGCATGGTGAGTTGTGAGTATCTAAAAGCCTACAAAGATACAACTTTGCACATCACACCAATAGCCCACCTTGTTTGATAGAATATTTAAAACAGGTAATACAACAGGAGTAAGATATAACTTGGTATAGGTTGAAATATAATGAAAATTATGTTTCCTCCATTTAATGATTTTCTTACTCTGTTCCTATATGTATTCATCTGAATCTGCATGTAACTACTCATGTATGTGTTAATGGATGAAGGCAAGGCAATGCTACTGCAAAAAGCTTCTTCCACTTTGATTCTATACAATATTGATTTTATTAATTAGAACTTTTATGGTAAAGCTATGAACAAGACCTGATCAGTTTTTTTTTACTACGTCCTATCAACACAGTAGGATTCCCCACTATTTTTTGCTCCTATATATGCTTTGCCTCATAGATTAAAATGACCCAGCAATTATACATGTTCTGCTACCACAGCCTTATAGGATGTATTTTCTGAAAACCTCAATACATTTATTTAGTCTTATTTAATTACATTTGTGGACTGTTATAAAGTGCTACTTAACACCCTATGGTAGATTCAAAGTGCGCATACAGTTCTCTACTCTATGTTAATCTTCTGATCAACGTGTTCTATTTTTCCTCCCTGAGAAATCATCATCGTCAGTGTGTTTCTGAATGACTCTGGTTGACTCTCCTAGATACCTAAATCACTCAAACAAAGACATTACAAAACTACAATGTCCAAAACCGAGTAATAAGGATCTTTTACAGACTGGAGAAAAACAACCATGTCTCCAGGGCACAGAAGTTTTGGTGAACCATTGAATACCAAATACAACACAGAGGCAGAACCCTGAAAGGAGCTGGAGGAAAACACTGGAGTAACCTTTCTATCAAAACCAGATCACTGAGCTAATTCACTCTCTTCAAAAACTCTCTAAATCAAATGCTACTTTCAAGACAAAAGTTACCAATCAGTGCTACTTCAGAAAATATAATAATTTTAACAAGGCATCCTGTATCTTTTCCCTCACTATCATGGCTATGTGATCTCTTCTGCATGACCATATGGTCCCTCCAGCTTTCTACAAAACTAATATGGCCCATCTACCGATTACCAGCCGCTGCTGGTGCAGGTAAGCGTGGTGCGGCCGGGCGTCGTAAGTCGACAGACGATGGAATAGGGAAAAGAAAAGAAAAAAGAAAGAAAACCACGTACCTTCCGCTCGCCGCATCGCCGACTCAGCAATGCGAGAGTGCAAGGTGAGTGGTTTTACTTATTTTTGTATTTTATTTTCCCTATTCTGTCGTCTGACTTTCACCCCCCCGTCCCGCCCCACCACTCTTATCTGCACTGGGCATGCCTGCTGATTACCTTTGGCTGTCTTGACGATTCTTTCTTTCTATATCCATACTCCCCATTTACCTCCTCTATCTATGATCTCCCCTCCGCTAAAATAATTTTTGCCAAGCTAGATTTACCTCTCTAGTCATTGTCTCCAATCCTTTAAATTACAGCTACTATCATACTTGTCCAATCCCCGCCCCTGCCTAAAAGATATTTTATTTATTTATTTATGTATTTTATAGAGTGCCCGAATCACCCCCAAAGGGGTATCTCCGTGCTATGAAAGTGCTATTAGGTCAGCGTAGGGGAACTAAAGCTAAGTTATAGAGTCATCGAGTGGGACTGAAAAAGTGCGGTTTAGAGAAGTCGGCGGAATTGAAGATAGTTGGTGCATTCACGAAGATGAAGCGGAAGTTGATTCCAATATGAGGGGGCCAGATGGTAAAAGGCCTTCCCACCTGTGTGTGATTTATTTATCCGAGGAACCACAAGGAGTGATTTCGATCCAGATCGGAGTATTTTGGAGGGCTGATAGCGCGTAAGTCTATCACTAAGGTAGATGGGGGCTTTGCCGTGGAGTGCCTTATGCACTATACAGCTGATTTTAAAGTGGATCCGCTGCTGAACAGCCAACCAGTGAAGTCCCTGGAGTAGAGGCAAGGAAGCGGTTCTGGCTGGGGAGTTAGACACCAATTGGGCGACGGTATTTTGAAACACCTGAAGTCTGTTGAGTGATGCTTCAGGGGCTGAGATAAGGAGGGCATTTCAGTAGTCAAGGCGACTTACCACAAGGGCCTGTAGTAAAGTTTTCCTGACTGTCAAAGGGAGGAAAAGAAAGGCCTTCCTCAAAAGACTTAATGTAAATAAACAGTTTCCCACGGTACCTGAAACTTGTGTTTTCATCGAAAGTTTCTTGTCTAAATGCACGCCTAGATTTTTCACCACTGCCTTAGGAGTAGGAGCGAGACCTAAATTGGTAGGCCACCAATCTGGGGACCATAGTAAGGGTGCCTCTCCAAAGAGCATAATTTCCGTTTTTCTGGCATTTAACTGGAGAAAGTTGTTCTCATCCATTTCGAAATTGCGTTCATACCTTCAGAGAAGGCCAACTGAGTGTTAGCAGAATTTCTGTCAGATGCCATTAGCAGCTGGGTGTCATCCACATAAGAAATAGGGATGAAACCCAGGGTCCTAAGAAGATCTGCCAGGGGGGCCACATAAATGTTAAACAGTGTGGGGCTCAAGCAGGATCCCTGGGGCACGCCTTTGGTTAGCTTTGATGTACAGGATTGTAAAGATACACTCTATGCGTCCCAGCCTCAGTAGGATACACTGTTAGACGGTGCTGGCAGGTTGGGAGAGCCCATGTTGGTACGGGTGGAAGCAAACAAAGAGCCCTGGAGTGATTGAAACTCATTAACATGTGGTGAAAGCATCACATTAATGCTAATGGAGACCTTCTGCAGCCCTTCAAAGTGGGTCTTCCTTGAATTAGCCCATATGTAGATCAGATACTAATGTAATAACCAATGGAGATCATAAAGAGTAACTGCAAGAGAGCAGCACAATGTTTGCTGCATTCCTGGGAAGCCTCGCGTCAACACCTGACATACCAAGCGAGACCCACCAGCATGACCCGCTCGGTGAACTCAGCTGGCAATGGAACTGGCTGTGAGCTTCCGTCACACAACTCTCAAACATGCTGCTGTGAGTCTGTTTATGAGGTGGCCGTATAGGGCCATATTAGAAAATATTAGAGGATAAAGGTGTAAAAGGCTTGTGCGGTCAGTCTACTTTCAGTCATACCCCTACAACGGGCAGTTCTAACTTCTTTGTGTCTACATTAACCCTTAACTTGTCTGTACTCTTGATCTTCTCGGTCTGTCCGGTTGTTTTCACTACAATCAGTACTTGGCTGCATGCATTCTTCTTGAAGGTATCAAGGTATTCTCGAGCCATGATAGCTTTCACCCTGTCCACCTTCTGTCATAGCCTGTAGTTCTTCTGTGAGGATTGGCTCCACTTGCTGGTTTTGCAGTGGGGGCACCAATTATGCGTCCACACCATGCCACCACAAAGGGCAGCACCTCAGTTATCCTTCACTAACAACTAGGACATTTAATCCACTCCATGCCTGTGATCGCCAGAAGAGTTGACACCTGTGTGAAAGTCTGTCACTGGTTCGCTCACGGAAAAGGACCAATCGCCTGCTAGATTTGAACTATTCTTCTACTAAAGATGGTTCCTCTTTTCCTGGATTTATTCACTCTGGAACTTAGTATGTCTGGTGTATTTAATTTAATATATAAGGGGATGAGTGTATGCTTATGGGTTTATTTTTCTATATTAACACATATATGTCACAATGTATAAATATGATTATAGCAATTCTATCTATTGGGGTTTCACTATTTAAAAAAATAAGCTGGATTTACAGCAAAATGGAAAGTCTGAGTTTGTAAATGTTTATACATGCATGTACATATGGGACTTAATTTGGTACAATTGTATATCCCCTGAATATTTTCCATAAGCATATCATGTTAAAATCTCTATGTATGTTACCTTTCGAGCGTGCTTATGCATCTACATTTATATATATATTCCTCCGACTGCATAGGAAAAAAACTATCTTATCTTCCCAAACTTCATGAAACCACCACAATATGACTCATCATATCCCTCTTCCAAAATATCCCCTACCTCCACTCTCTGACTCATCCAAAAAATCTTTTACAACTATGAATTCCCAAATAACTTTTTCCAAACTCTTCCTCCCTCTATCTATCTTGTATCCTATTAATCTCAGAAACTATGCTAGCTAACTCCTCCCAAACCCCTTTTACAACTCTTTTACAACTATGAACTCCCAAGTAATCCTTTCTAAACTCTTCCCTCCTCTATCCTTCCTTTGTCCTATTCTTCCGACTAACAGGCTCACATGTCTGCCATTAACTAATCCACCATCCGCATCCGGGTTCCGGAGTAGCTTGCTACTTGCCAAAAAGCGCTTCAACGCCTCATCAGGGGTAGTAGGAGCTATATGAATACAATTATACTAATGTGTTAAGTTGTACAGCCAATGATGTTCTATTGTGGGCTTTTTTTATGTGGCATTATACTTCGAAATAGTGTGGCCTTGCTGAAAGTGATTGTCCCAAGAGGAGGTTTGCCCCAGTTGGCCCCCAAAAGTATGATAATGTAAATTTAAGTTAGAGGCCTTGATAAACATTAACATGGTCTGTGCATGAATGAATTTACTTAGCCCTTGTATGTGCAGAATAATAACTCTTTATTGCAACCTGAATTATTCCTCTACCTCTACATTGCTGAAGCTGCAGCTAGGAGGCAAAAACCTTTCCTGCAGATTGACCTTACTAATGCTTCTGAAAGCTCCCCGCCTATTGGGACATGATACTGAAGCCCATCATGTCTGTGGCAGGTATGTCGGGAGTCTGACACTGGTGTACAAAAAGATAAATGGGATAAAGCACACTCCTGCGAACATTTTAAGGCTATTGCAAGTCATCAAGGAGATCAGAACGAGGGCAAAGGCCAAGTTACTTTAGAGGATCATGGCAGCCGCGGTCGGTAGTAGGAGTTCCTGCAGGGCGGTGACGTGGGGAGGGGGAGGGGCAGGGTGGGGGGTAGTAAACTATGGATTACGGAGGTTTACAGGTAAGTAAACATATAAATTAATAAAACGAATTTCGTTGCGTGCACTGTATCGCATTTGGGGATGCAGTGCACGCAACGAAATTCGTTTTTATTAATTTATATGTTTACTTACCTGTAAACCTCCGTAATCCATAGTTTACTACCCCCCACCCTGCCCCTCCCCCTCCCCACGTCACCGCCCTGCAGGAACTCCTACTACCGACCACGGCTGGATCATGGAACTCCAAAGCAACTTACAGTATGCTTATAATGTACAGAAGCGGGTACTTTATTCCTTATAATACATGGTCAGAACATCAACGCTCCCACAAACCTCTTATATCCCTAGCATGGCTCTCTCTCATATAAATGAGATAGGAGGTTTGTAAACATGAAGAATACAATTTTAATCTCTAGTGCAAAATTATACACACAAAAAAGCAGTTAGTTATTTGTTTGGAAAAAGGTGCTAGAATCAGTTAGTCATAATAAAAAAAGATAACAAGCTCCATATGTCAGCATTCATAGAAACATGCAGGTAGATTCTATCTTTTCTATAATTACCAAAAGCATGCAAAAAAATAAACATATTGCAGTAAATGTATCCTTTCCACTGATCACTGTGCATCTAGAATAGGAGAGTAGAAGAATCAAAAGTCAGGTTTTGTAATCGTTTTTAAAAGTGCAGGTTTAATTATCCTCTGTGACCTACATTTCACTCTGGCTGCTGGCTCTCACAGCAGGCATTGGGGCGTTAGAACTGAACTGTAATGAGTTATTACAGTTGAACAGCTATGTCATTTCTTTATTACAGGCAACTAGAGCTGTCACAAGTCACCCGTATTAAATAAATTAAAGACTGGCTTTTATACAAGGATTGAAGGCGACCATGTGTTATAGCAAAATACCATTATGACGCACAACACATGGGGGAGTTTCTCAATTGCCTTGAACATGGGTGTGCACAGATCAATGTTTGGTCCTTACATTTAAATGTTTAATTATTAATGAATTATCAATTATCGTGGTGATGTGTGATAATCCCAACATCACCCTTTCCATGAATCTCTAATATCCCTAGTGTGGCTCTCTTTCATATGAATGAGATAAGATTTTTGTAAACATGAAGAATAACATTAGAATCTCCAGTGCTAAATGAAACACACACAAAAAATAGTTAGATATTTGTTTGCAAAAAGATGCTAGAATCAGTTAGTCATATTAAAAAGCATAAAAAAGCTCTGTATGTCAGCATTTGTAGAAACATGCAGGGAGATTCTATCTTTTCTATAATTACCCAAAACATGACAACAATTAACTTGCTGCAGTAAATATATCCTTTCTACTGATCACTGTTCATCTCGAATAATAGAGTAGAAGAATCAAAAGCCAGTTTTTGTATTTGTCTTTTAAAAGTGCAGGTTTAATTATCTACTGTGACCTGCATTTCACTCTGGCTGCTGGCTCTCACAGCAGGCATCGGGGAGTTAGAACTGAACTGTAATGAGTTATTACAGTTGAGCAACCATGTCATTTCTTTATTACAGGCGACTAGAGCTGTCACAAGTCACCCGTAAAAAAGAAATTAAAGATGGGCTTTTATACAGGGTTTGCAGGCGACCATATATTATAGCACGATAATATTATGACGCACAACACGTGCGGGAGTTTCTTAAGTGCCTTCAACAGGGATGTGTGTAGATCAATGTCTGGTACTTATATTGGCATTTTTAATTATTGCTGAATTATCAATTATTGTGGTGATATGTGACAATCCTTACACAGTTGATGTATATAATAAACACTAAATATCATAAAATACAATGGTTTGTGCACATACTGATTTGGGGGGAGTGCCAGAGTACAGTGCTGTGTTTATAACCTGAAAGAGCTTCTCTGGCAAATTTGACAAACTTCCAGCACCCCAATATTCGGATGAGTATAACCCAAAAGGACATGGTACATATTTGTTTTCCTCTCCCCCCCCCAAAGATGTCGAGGTAATGAAGGCTCCTCAGCAGGCAAACACACTTTTCCAGGTGTGACACTGAGAAAGAGCACGTTCACCCCACAAAGGTGCACTTCACAATATTGCCCAGAATTCACTGCTGCTACAGGTTTATGTCACTTTAAAAAATGCTAGCATCTGTCCTTTCCGGATATTTATAATTAAAAAAAGGAAGCTAGGTTATTTCTCTGCTATCCACATATCAAAACAGTGCATCTGCCGCATAATTCTTGAGAAGACAGCTCAACGTGTAGGGTGCCAGATGCAGAGGGGTTTGTGCAGCACACAGGCTGCAGAATTGCCTTAAGAATTCTGGGGCTTTCATCATGTTCCGGTTCCTAACATGTGTAGCCGTGAGATGGATAAAAAGACCATTAAAAAAGTAATTAGCAGCACACAGTTCGATGCATGATATGTGCTTTATAATTGGTTATCATAATATAAATATAACTATCATGCAACTGTTTCTGGTATTCAGTGCTTAATTTGAGCCAGTGGTTTCCAGTGCTCGGCACCAGCACTTTATTGTTAACACTGGCACTTATGGCAGCCTGTCACATGGTGGTGCTGTTTGTTCAATTTTGTGTTGAGCACAGCCAGCCGCAGGTGTTTATTAATTCAATATACATTCAACATTTCCAATACCTGCCACCCAAAGCTATAAGAATAGCTTGGACGGCAAGTATTATTCATTTTGGATGTATATTAAAAGGCTGAATTGTCACACTTGTAGGAGTCTAATGGTTATTAGTTGTGTTGGTACTGTCACTGGCAATGCTGGCAGGGGCAACGGGTGGTGCAAACTGCAGCCTCTTGGCGAGGGCACTTGCACTTATGTTTTTTTACAATATAAGCACAGCTTGCAGTGTAACAATTCAACAAATTAAACTATTAACAGAAATACACACTCATATACATACGCAATTCGGAGAGCTCGGTGTGACCCATGCCAAGATGGAAACAGCTCATCCTATGTTGCTTTAGTGAGTGCATTCTGGGACATGTAGTTGTACTCGTCCTGTTACAAATGTAGGACCACAAGTAACATAATGCAAAGAAGAAAACAGGATTGTATGAGATGCTCCCCTGCAAGAACCGCTGGAGTTCCATAAGGGCCCGAATATGATTCGGGCTGAAACGGCTCCGACCGTCAGTAAGAGCCCTTCAGCCCGCATCGTAATCAGCTGGTCGGATTCCTTTCTGACCGACCCATTTCGATGGGGTCGGTCAGAAGGGAATCCGAATCAGACTTCCAAATGGCCTCTGAGGGCCCGTCCGCCATTCGGAAAGCCTGCAGTAATCCCTCGGCTGGCTCATTCCGGCCGAGGGATTACGAGGGCAGGTCCCTGCAGGGCCCCCATGGGTACAAGGCCGCCAAATGGTGGCCCAGTTGATCCCTGCACCCCGGATGCGACATTGGTTGGGAACTGGAACCGAACGACCCTGTTCCGTCCCAATCCTATTCTTTACAATGAAAGAATGCATTCCAAACAGAATGCATACTCTCAGTGCAAAGCGCAGAGGTGCAGTTCATCCCTGCACCCCGTGGCAGGCACCTTTAGTTCATTCCTGCACGGGGTGCAGGGATGAACTGCACCTCTGCGCTTTGCAATGAGAGCAAGCCTTCCATTCGGAATGCATTATTTCATTGTAAAGAATAGGATTGGGACGGAACAGGGTCGTTCGGTTCCAGTTCCCAACCAATGTCGGATGGACTCCGGTCCGTCTGACATCGGAACTGGGCCCTAATGGGAATCACAGCTTTTCGACAGCTGGGGCCTGTGATCCTGAGCGCTATGGTGCTGGGTCGTCAGAGACGAGGCTAAAAATAAGAATAAATTTAACTTTCACCTAAATATAATGCATACACCTCAAATGAACAGTCAACACAAGTTAAATTAATCAAATTCTTTGTCCTGGTAGGAAAGCTTAGTTGATTATTCAATCACTTCAGCTGTTCGGATGTCACTGGTTTGAATCCTGTCTGGTGAACAATGAACAATTACATGACTGTAGTGCTATCAAGTCACAGCCTGTGACAGAAAGCACTGTGAATATGAAAGTCAACAATTAAAAAAAAATTAGACAAAGCATGCCAGTCTGCTGGATTTTAAAACGAGCATTGTCAAAGAAAATAGATCTTGTCTCTGGGACCTATTGGCATTGTCCACGCCTAATGGTGATGCTATGTAGCGTCAGCTGTTTTCCTGACAATGTTCAGCATTGTCAAAATAAATAAATAAAAAAAGGCACATTGACACAACCACTGCTGGCAGTTGCATTATTACACTCTGGCACTCGCATCCCGGGGTGATGTATCATGTGCATGCGTCACAATGAATGTGATAGCAGCAAAATGATGCAGGTGTCGTTTGCTTTAATCCTTTTATTTACCAACTCAAGACAAAAGGAGCCACTTGGTTCCGTGAATTAAAAACAAATAATATTTTTTTATTGCAAAGTGCAATTTTTTAATGAAAACAAAATTGCACAGTTAGGTGTAACATGGGGAGAGAATAAGGAAGCGAGTAGGGGGGGTGAGAAGGGCGTAAGCATCAAATGAGCAAGAGTGCAGCATGGGGAGCAGGGGAGAAGCACATATAAGTGAAGAATACAGAGAGCAGGGGACAGGGACAGAAGTACATGGAGCGCGGAGGGCGAAGGAGACGTGCAGCAACGAAAAGCACTCAAAAGTAACACCATGAGGGGGAGCAGAGGAGAAGAACACAAGAGAGATGGTAAAGAGGCTATGCTCCAGGGGAGGGACAAACACAAGGTGGACAAGTTGTGGCAAGGAAAGCCACTGAATAAAAATAAAGCAAATGAGAGTGACAATAAAGCTAACCAATGGGAAGCAATAGGTGGCTTGTAAGCCCCTGTACATTCTTGTGCTGTCTGGTAGGCTTGACCTAAAATGCATTTCACACAATATAAGATAGGTCCTCCAGCAGCTTTTAGATTTGCTGATTAACTAATTGCCTGCACACATTTACATGTCTTTCAGGTGACAGGCGCCCTGGAGAGAAGGCTTGTTGCTTCTTTAGCTGTCTGTTCTCCATCCTGCTTCGGAGAACAGGAGACTTTCTCTTTCCCTTTCACTCTGAGGCAACTCAGAAAGCTTGAGAATGTCATTCCCAGCAGTTTCCCAGTTTGATCTCTGTGCAGGTCCCTCAAGAAGGGTTCTTTGCAGATATAAGCAACATGTGCAATGTCCATCTCAGCTTCCTTGGCAATGTATACTACTGAGATTGCAAGCTCTGACATGCAAGTTACAGTTTGAGTCCTCACATTATCTCTCTGTTTACTCTGTTTTCACCCTCTACCCTGCTCATCTGTTCCCTACTCTCCCACCCTCGCCAATCGTCTCTGCCTCCCACTCTCAGTCACTTTCCCTTTGTTTCCTCTACCTTACATTTCGTATGTCTCCTCTACGTGTATTCTCCTTTGAAGCACAGCCACTGATGCAGATAAAGTGTCCTTTGGACCACTTGTCCAACAGCCTCACCCCCTTTCACTGTCCTCAGTCCACATCTGATTTTGGGCATACCCACATGTTATCTGGAAAAAAAGAGGCACTCCTTTCAGTAACTACTGTGTTGCAGCCTTCTACCAGTGCGGGCTGTGTGTAATTGTATGAGTGTATGAGGTCAAGACAGCCGCGGTCGGTAGTAGGAGTAACTGCAGGGCGGTGACGTGGGGAGTGGGAGGGGCAGGGTGGGGGTAGTAAACTATGGATTACGGAGGTTTACAGGTAAGTTAACATATAAATTAATAAAACAAATTTCGTTGTCTGCACAGTATCGCATTTGGGGATGCAGTGCACGCAACGTAATTCGTTTTATTAATTTATATGTTAACTTACCTGTAAACCTCCGTAAACCATAGTTTACTACCCCCCACCCTGCCCCTCCCCCTCCCCACGTCACCGCCCTGCAGTTACTCCTACTACCGACCGCGGCTGGGTCAAGAGGTCTGTTTCCCCAACACACTTGCTATTACACATTCACACCTGCACTCCCACACCCAAAAAGCTCTCATGCACAGTGGTGGTCAGAGACAGTTTGAGTGCGGCAACTGTGAATGTTGCATTGTGTGCTGAGCACTCGCACCCAACACTGTCACACCCTGTGCTCTTTTACCATGAGCGAGCTTAACAGCAAAAGCATTTTCAGGCATCCAAACACCTTCACACCATTAGTGCACTCTGGCACCCAACACACCCACCGCTCCATCGCTCTTCAAAACCTGCCCTTTCTTACACTCAGCACGCTCACAACTGCACTAACTTACATTAAAAACGTTCACAACATCAGTGCACTCTGGTGTGCAACACTCTTATCCTGGGGCGGCTCAGCCGTTGGAGTGGAGAAGCGTCGCCCCACTTAAAACCCCCCAAAGCCCCAGAGATAAAAAAAAATGGTAATTTATGACTATTTTATTTTTCATGCCCCATCCTGAACAGAGCGTCAGGACGGGGGTGGGGTCGCTGCTGACTGACAGCAGCAGGGAGGATGGTGGGCTGGCTGTGCACTGTTTAAAGTGCGCATGTCTTTTTGGCCGTCCATCTTGCGACGGCTAGCCACACATGCGCACTTTAAACAGCTCTAACCCCCCTGCTTTAAGACAGCTGGGTTAGAGCAAGCCAAAGCCTCCAAAGCGCTGTGGAGCACCAAGTCAGGCCGCTTCCACCAATCCTAGCGCTGCTCCCATGCGGGTGAGAGTAGCACCAGGATTGGCCAAGGGAGTTTCCTGTTGGCTTGGCTGCAGTTGGAAAAAGAAGACTTAGGTGCAGAGGATGTTGTGTTCATCTTCAGGTAAGTTTAAAAAAAAATCTTCTTTTTGCTCCCATGCGCCCACCCCCCTCCCAGTAGATGCAAGCCACCACTGCCTTCACCACACCAATGCTCTCCAACACCTGCACTTTCTCACACTCAGCACGCTCACAACTGCACTATCTTACATAAAACACTTTCACACCACCATCACTCTATTGCAGCAACCACTCTCACAACACCTTAGCACACAACCTCTCCTGGGAACAAAGAACTTGTTAAGTTTGCCAACTCTGATAAATGTACACCTTTAAAAAGAAAAATGAAAACTAGTAATTCTACTGTGTATGAACTCTAAGTCTACATTCATCAATAGAGAGCTACCTCTGGCCCTATCATTCATTCAATATCGTGCAGTATTGTGACTAATGGTTCTGATGTTGGCTGTCAAATTTTGCTTGCAGTGTGTAAGTTTGCTAGATGTTTCCCCTTAGATAGGTTCAGCTATATGTGAAGTTATATGCAAACCAAAGAACAGAAACCTATTTCGACTTGTACTTTTTTTGGCTGTCTCTTTTAGTATTGCGTGACCGCCTCAGATGTGTCCTAAATAATACTTTCTGGCCTGAATGTTGACCCTCAATTTTTATAGTCCCTGTCCAGAATTTGCCTTCTTGCCAGATGGTCACCCTCCGTACGGAGAACCACTTTAAATCCTACAAGGCACATGTTTGAGCTCCCAAAATATGTAGAAAAGTTACAAAAGATCCACCTACTCAAAGGCACCCAGTAGAGAAAAACAACTTGTATGAATGTTTGTAAATATGCTTGTAAATATGCTCCTATGTTCGGTGGTGCATGGAGGGTTCATACACCGTGGCACGTGAACACGCTATATTAAGGGAAGGCTGACAATGATGAGTTGGGATAATTTATGCCTGGGCACTTTATCCTGTGCTCAGGCTAGAATTAGTTAAAATATTTTTGGTTACCAGCGCATACAGGGCCCTAAGTTTTTTCTGTGATTGCACTCTTTCCACTGCTGATTTCTGGGATAGCCAAATGTCAAGGCAACCTAGTCTTGATTCCACCTCATGACTCTTTTTTCTACCAACTTACACTCCCTGTGCCTTTATGTTACAGATGTAGGTTCTTTTTAGGTCGAGCCTGGGCAGCGCATGCGCTGCTCTGTGAGGCATGCTGTATCGAGGTAGGGACTTGAAGCTCTGCCCACATTTTTCATTGGCTTGTGTCATTGTCAACTGGCTGTTCATTTGTCAAAAGGCTTAGTAGTCCCTCCATAGTACCACTTTGTCTCATTTTGTAGCCTTCCATGGCAACACCCCCTTTTACATGTGTTGTTGCTCAGTATGCTTTAATTACAGCCTTTGACGCACTATTTTCTCGAATGGCTTTGTCCTGCCTGCTGTTGAAGGCAGGAAGCGCTCTCTTCTAATGCTTTTTTAATTTTTATAGCATGCATTTGCAATGCAATAGGTCTCACATTTGTGAGAGTTTAAGCTATTAATATTGCAAATGACAATGCATTTTATTTATCTGTTTTAAAAACAACACATAAATAAAAGGAATTGTTATTTACGATGCCAATAGCTCAACTCTCATAAATGTGAGACCTATTGCATTGCAAAAACTTGTTTATACCTGATTTTGCCACTATTTTCATGCCTTTCTCTTCCTCCTTTTTCTCCCTTTTCTGTTTTCTCTCTTGTGCTCTGGGTCAAAGATTGGGGAGGAAAACACACACACACACAAGTCCTGGCCCCCAAAAATTCATTCTGGTGCTGCCGCCATAAGCTCACGTTTATTGGCCTCTCACTAAAAAGAGGCCAAGAGTCGGTCTCCTCGAATTTTACCATCGCCCCTTTGTAAATACAAATAGTAGCCGAAGGGGGAACTCCTCCCCCCCATCACACCACATCAGGCAGCCACATGGATAATGGAGGGCTCATGGCATATTTACATCTTTTAACCATATTAACTTGTTTTGTATAGTCCTTCATACACTCCTGTCTCTTATAAGTGCTGTAAATAGAAGGTGTTAATATTACAATGTTAGTGGTACACAATGCACTGACCTCAGAAGGAAAGAAGGCTGAGGTGGCTATGCCAAGATTCAAGAGTGCGAACAGCAGTTCATTGTATATCTCAGCAATTACAATGTATCCCACCCACAAGCACCCACACTGCTCTCGAAAGGCCACAGATGAGGGCACCGTGGCAATTTGAACTTTGAGTGATTCCCCTGACTTGAGGATCCGTCGAGACAGCTCCACCCTCATTGAACTACAACTTTCGCCCATAAAGCAATGGGACATTCAATATGAATTGGCTCAGACTAAGCATTTAGATGGCTTCAAGCAGGTTTATGCACCTTAGTTGACAAATAACACCAGTACGGCTATTTAAAAAAAAAAAAAACATAGAAATTTTAAACAAAATTTTATCCATTTCATCTTCCTATAAGATCTTTTAACATTAGTAGTTATGTATATGATCTACGTCTTTGTAAAGGTTTTAAACAACCAAACAATAAAGATATCTCTTTCAGTTTCTTTCTACAATTTATCTCACCATGGGGCATATCAGCAAGGAGAGGCGATAAAATGATCGCCGCTTTAGCGTCCGTTTTCGGGCGAAAAGCGGCGATAATTTTATCACCTTATCAGCAAAGACACGCTATCGCGTGTTTTGCTGACTTAGCGCCCGTTATATCAACGCCCATCTTTGCATCGCTGATGAGATGCAAAGTGGGCGTAACTCACAGAAATTACCAGAAAAATGTCGCTAAGCAGCATTACTGCTATTATCAATCGTCACGCTAACCTGTGCAGCGATGATAAAAGGAGCGCTAACCGTGCTTATTGCAGGTTTCTTTACACCTGCTTTTCTTTTCACTAAACCATGTTAGCCTATGGGTGGTAGACCATCCAGCCCTATCAACAAGGCATTGCCTCTCGCTGTGCGTTTATCTCTGGATTTCCAGCGATAATCGCACCTTTTTGAAACTATCGCTGGTTTATATATCGCATCAGAGAGAAGCGTTGCTGATAGCACGCTATCTCGGTGATATAAACCAGCGATAGCCGGCGATAATTAACCTCGCACTAAGCGCGCTTAGCGATAATTATCGCCGGCTGTTGCTGATAAGCCCCCATGAGGTATCCTTTAGGCCTGGCTGTGATTTTGTGGAAGATTGCTTTTCCAATGGTGAGACAGTATTCCATTTCTCTGTAAGTGTGCGTCACATGCAATACTTCGCAGAGGGTTTACGTTGTGAGGGTGAGCAAGAGGCCATCGGGTCTAAGGGAACTAATGCATCTACTCCAGAAATCATAGTAAAAGGTTTGAGTCTCGGTAGCTCCACTCAGCCTTTTATCCTTCCAAGGTCGATAAATTCAGTATATTTGAAAGTGTTAAAAATGAGGCTGTTGGAATTTGAGCTTTTAAACCAGGCCACATTGAGAATGTAAAAAAATGACAGGTGGCACTGATTGCTTATTGGACTCAGAGTTTTTAAGAATTCACTGGCTGATCATGCCATCTGATCTGTGCTCTAAATAGTGCTTAGATGGCCATGGGTTCAAGCAATACATAAGTCACGATGATGGCGGCTTGTAGACATATGGATACCCACCGAACACTGACAGGCCTACAGCTGAACAAAAACAGGGCCCTTCTTAGAAAACACTCAAGAAAGTGCTTCAACTTTCAGCCAGTCTGCACTCTGGATGGCCCTACAAACTTCCCCCTGCATTGTTATTGTTCTTGTTACATGTACCTAAGAATTGTAATGACCATAGCAGAGACCTACTCTCTTCACTGACATCATATTGAAAATCAGAATCTTTTTAAAGATGAGGGCCAAATCTATGTGCTATACCCCACTTCCTGATCAGTAACGGTGGCACCGCTTATCGAGCGGATAAGCTCGCCTTCTTCAGGGGCTCTCCGCACACCCGTAGCCAGGATAACAACAGCTCAGAGGGTGAAAAAAACAAGAGAGAAAAGGCGAGGCAACATGCCCCCTCCATCTATGCACCTGGGATGTGCAACAGGCCATTTAGGGAAGAGCTGAAGATGTGTGTGTAACTTTATGGAACATTCCATAATGTCCCAGTAAATAGTCCATTCCTGTTCCAGCGCAGGACACGCCCTCTGCGCATCTCTGCCTTCGAACCTGTACAGCGCTCTGCTGCCCTTTGGCTAGGTTTGCACTATACTAGGGCACAAGTCGGGCGTACATGCAGGTACACGGTGTCCACCCACTATTTTCACAGGGTGGACGCCGTCTCCCCTGCCAAGAACTTGGACCCCACAGAAATATGCTGAACTTGTCCCAGTGTAATTTTCAGACACTGGGACACATTCAACAGTGCCTGTACATTGTCTGCCTTCTATTCCCAGCAGCAGCGTGCAGGCAGTGAAGGAGCTTTTTTTGCACCTCCAGCTGGGCCGAAGTTAAGGGGCCATGAGGCCTTGTTTTGTTTGAATATCCTTATTGGAGGAGGCCTTAAATTTAAATGCAACGGGGGGGAAACAGAGGCACGCAGCTTGTTATCTCTTCACAGGCACTTAAGACAGGCATGCTTTTGCCTTTGTTCTGACCCTGTATTTAATAGATGTAGGAATGTCAGGTGTGTTGGTCTGTCCCAGTATTTACACAAATAACAATTTCAATAGCAATATTTGTTTTCTTTTATAGCTCTATGCAACCCAATCCATGGTGTCAGAGCTCTTTACGTAACATACACATTATACATTGACAATAAATCATGTACATGTGTAAATCAATGTACAAGATGAGTTTCATGAAACAGGGTTACAGGGTGTATGAGTCCTCACTGTGCTATACTACAAGGATTACAATGTATGAACTGCAGATAACAAAATGATCTGTGTTCAAAGCAGTAACTCACTTTACTATGTACATAAAATAAAAATCTGTCATGTGCGTGCTGCAGATTGTGCTTTGCAGGAAATACATTAACTTTCTATACTACTTTGATTCAAATTTAGGACTTCACAAAATACAGATTGTGCATTAACCTCCAGAGTTATCTCACCATTATTATTATTCCCCTAGATTTACTGGGCACCTTTACAGCAGATGCCTTAACCCATGAAATATTTTAAAATGCAGAATTTGCAACCAATTAAACAGAACAGATATACTACCATGCTTCTCTGTGTTGTCAATTTCTTTGTGACAAGGTTTAAAAAAATATATATATTAGTTGCTGCCAAGATTTTGCGTCGGGATTGCACCACATTTTTGGCACAACTACGACGCCAAATCTAATTTGTTAAATCTCATAATGTATTTAAATGTACTCATGTTATACCTGATAAACATGTTTGAGGTCTTAATACCTGATGTCACTTCTTGTGATGTCACTTCCAGTGAAGTCACGTCATGTGATGTGATGCTATGCGCGATGTCACACGTCCTGACGTCATGCGCTGTGCTGGCACGCCTCATGATTTCACTTGCATACTACCTAACCTGCTTAGTCCCCCCCTTCTTTTTTAGGACTTGTGCCCAGTGCTATACAAATAATAATACATACCATACTTCGTTCACTACCTGCTTCCAAGTCTCGCCATCAGCCCACTTTTCCACCCTCATTCTTTTATTACTCGTGGATTTCCCCCCACCGAACCTAGCTGCTCCCCTCTAATTGGTGAGGACTAGCTTTCTTCTTTCGTTAGACACCGTCGATCCCTCCAACAGAAGAATCAAGTGGTCCCACAGGAATTTCTTAAGACCATAAGCCGGGCAATTAGACAACAGTACGACAGGATCTTAAAGGCCCCGCGTCGTCTTTCTTCGGCCTCCCTTCAGCTACTCTGGCTATCATCTTGGCCTTCCGGCTTCCGTAGCGTCGCAGCTGGCCTGTCACCTACCTGTAGTGGCACCTGCGACTTATAGCTGCAGCTCTCAGAGGCAAAGCCGCCACGGCTGTCAGCAGTAATAAGGGGTGCAGTTCGCTTCTCCAAATAATGAAGCATATAGAGAAAGCGTTTTAGATGATTTCGAAATAAGGAAATATTAGACTGCACTGTGGTGAAAGGTAGTGTCCCTAGAAAACATTGTAGGTTCTGGCAGCACACTCTACAGCATAGCGCTACGCAATTTGTGGCTCTACAGTTCATGGAAAGTGTTAGCACTCCAAATAATCAGTCCACTTGACTTTAAAAAAACTTGATTTCAATGAATATTTGTAATGTTGTTACCTACTGTAATTCATTTGATGTTTTTGTATCTCTATAGATTAGGTATTTTCGCTCAATAATATTTTTTCTGTATTGTCTTTGTTTATTGCTTAGTATGAAAACTCAATAAAATATTTTGAACCCAAAAAAAACACTTGAGACGTATCTGTACTAGGTGGTAAAGTGATTATATTTGAACCATTTGCTGTGACTCTGTGAGAACATATCGCGCATATGCCTGATATTTACCAATAAATGGGGGAAGTGTGTTTGACGCATGAATGGGTTTGCTTATATTTCCCAGTGACATACTGCTTCACCCAAATCATAGGTGCACATTTTTCCTGTTAATGCCCAGTACCAGACACAGAACCCTATTTGTGCCCCTCTCCATCAGTCATCTATCTCATGGCCCAGTATCGAAGCTGAGCCTACTTGCAGGTGTAATAATATCCCCCCACTCCTGTTTTTGAGCATCAATAGAATTCCTTTTTTTGGGCAACTTATCTGTGGTCTTGAGGATTTTTTTAGGCATATTTTGAGGTGCTCTGTTTGTATCCACTTTGAATGTTATTACTCATTTTCTGCTAATTAAAGCCTCGAGATGCCAAACAAACTTTCAGAAATGGGGTTCACATAAAAAACAGTTGAAATGTATTTCCAGGGCCCCAAAATACTTAAGATGCCACTAGGCAAAGAGAGACAGGCTCAGAGGAAGAGGTAGGTGGAGAGGAGAGAGGTTGAAATATGGAAATAGATAGAGATTAGCAAGATAGAACATTTACTTTCCAGGGGCCTCCTAGAAGACAGGGTCTCCTGGCAATTACCCCCTTTGCTTTTTCCCTTAAAACATCTCTCAAGTGAAGATGAGTTTTTACTTCATTTTCTATTCAGATAAAGATTGCTAAACACGTTAACAACCAGTGCATTTTTTTCTACTTTGAAAGTGGAATTATTATGCTTCATTATTTGGAAAAGTACCATCCTTGCCATGTCCAGATTTGGATGTTTACATGGGCAAAAAGCAAGAAGATGGCCTTAAAATGGTCTGCCACTAAAATTGGAGTAGGAAATTTACAATCACAGGGAGCAGGGCATGTACAGCAGATGAACAGCGCAATCACGTTTTTTTTGTTGAAAGGTACTTTGTAAAAACATGTTTTCAAAGCCACCGGAGTTATACAGAAATGGCCATGAGTGTCAACATTCCATGTGATTATTTCGGGTCCCTAAAGTAGCAAAGGTTTCTATTTTTGAAGTTGATTTTAAATTGATATTGTTTAATTAATTTTATTTTTATCTGAAGCAGTTTATTTCTGTGTATTACATTTTTGTCTGACACACATATGTATATATATATATATATTCACTGAAAAATCCATAGGTTTAAGGTACTTTATGGTTAGAAATTAGCATTTAAAAAACCTTAGAAATTCACTGAAAAAACCATAGGTTTCTGGGATGTTATAGTTAGCTGGACATTTCACTCTTACAAAAACATAGAGATTCCACCGTTACAGTTAGTTCAGCTAACTATAACTCGCGCACCCTCAATGCACTGCTCATGACGTCACATATTACAACATTCATGGCATGATCAGTGACATCACTGATGATATCACTGATGATATCTCAAATGACATCACTGAATACATCACTGATGACATCATCCAGTGACTGTGTGTTTCTGTAAAGTAAAGTTAAATATGTTTTATATATATTCCAAGGTGTATTGAAGAATAAGTGGGTGTATAAGTGTCTGGATGGAGGATATAGTAGGTGCGTGACTGACTGTATAAGCGAGTGATTAAATGTGTCTTACTGAATGCATGAGTTAGTGACTAAACTGTGTGAATGTCTGTATCACTCTGTCTGTTGTTGTGCAAGCTGCTGCATGGGTTGGTCAGTAGCTACACAAGTGTCTATATAGGTTATTGATTAGTTGTTTGAGTATTTTTTGGGGAGATTGAGTGTGTGTGTGGGTGGGTGGGAGGTGTGTGACTCTGTGCATAGATATGTGAGTGGTTGATTCACTGGGTGTATGGGTTCAAGAGTGCATGTCGAAACAGCTGTATGGGTGCGTGAGTGTGTGTATGGGTGTGTTGGTGAGTGAATGGATGTCTCAGTGGTACATGTCCTAGTAACTACATATGTAAAACGCAGCTTATGTGAGAGCTGAAGTATATAAATGACTCAATATGATAGTCAGTGATTGTGAGACTGGCTTTATGCATGAGTGAGTACTTGTATCACTGATTATATAAGAGAGTAAGTATGCATCAGTATCTGTATGAATAAGTGAGGTGGTGTGTGTATAATTGTATAGGTGAGTAAATGGGAGTGTGATTGAGTCTTAGCATGACTGACTAGGTGTGTGAGTAACTGCATGGATGAGTGGCGTTGTGTGAGTGTCTGTATAGGTGTATGACTACATATGATAGTGTTGTATGGATGAGTGACTGCATATATGAGTGATTGTATGGATGAATGAGTGAATGGGTGTGTAGACCTAGGAATCAGTGAGCGTGTATGTAGTAACTGGTATTGGTGTTGCAATGATTTTGAAAATGGTAGTCTGTATTTTACAGCGGGTGTATCAAAGGTTATATTAGATTGTGAGTAGGTGCATCAGATTTTCACGTGGATGATGTCATCAGTGATGTCATCAGTGATGTCATTTGAGATGTCATCAGTGATGTCACTGACTATGTCATGAATTATGTAATATGTAACGTCATGAGCAGTGCATTGCGGGTGCGCGAGTTATAGTTAGCTGAACTAACTATAACGGTGGAATTTCTATGGTTTTGTAAGAGTGAAAGGTCCAGCTAACTATAACGTCCCTGAAACCTATGGTTTTTTCAGTGAATTTCTAAGGTTTTTTAAATGCTAATTTCTAATTATAACGTACCTGAAACCTATGGTTTTTTCAGTGGATTTCAATGTTTTTTTAAATGCTAATTTCCAACTATGACATCCCTATAAAGTCCCCTTGAATCCTGAAGGTCCCTGGTGGCCAAGTAGCCCACCAGGTACATCCAGTAAGTGCCTTAGACCTGCGTTTCAGATAGGTGTTCTGAGGCCACGCCCCTTTTTACTCCAAGCTGTAAACGCGGCTTCTGGCGCACTGCTGCTCAGATGATGAAGTTCACTTGTGTCTTGAGGTCCTCAGGACACAAGAGGCCCTCATCGCCCCACCAGCAGTGCACCAGAAGCCACGTTTGCAGAGTGGTGTAAAAAGGGGCGTGGCCTCGGAGCACCTCTCTGCAACACAGCCCTGTGGCGTTTACAAGAGGTACCTGGTGGACTAGTTGGCCCCCAGGAACCCTCAGGATTGAAGGGGAATTAATCCCCCAACTTAAAATGCGCCACAGGGCGCATTTGCACTGTGGTGCAGGGAGGGGGCGGGGCCTGTTGTAACAAGTGTGCAAATGCGCCCTGTGGGGCGTTTTAAGTTGGGTAATTAAGTCTCTTTGAATCCTGAGGGTCCCTGAGGGCCAACTAGCCCACCAGCTACCTTCAGTAACCGCCACAGAGCTGCGTTGAAGAGTAATATAAAAAGGGGGCATGGCCTTGGACCACCACTCTGCAACGCAGCTCCTTGGCGCTTACTGGAGGTACCTGGTGGGTTAGTTGTCCCCCAAGGACCCTTAGGATTGAAGGGGGCTTAATCCTCCAACTTAAAACGCGACACAGGGCACTTTTGCACACTTGTCAAATCAGGCCCCTCCCCCTCCCTGCAGCACCGTGCAAACGCGCACCCTGGTGTGTTGTAAATTGGGGGATTAAATTCCCTTCAATCCTGAGGGTCCCTGGGGTCCAACTAGCCCACCAGGTACCTCCAGTAAGCGCCACTGGGCTGTATTTCAGAGAGGTGTAAAAAGGGGCGTGACCTTGGACCACCTCTCTGCAAGGCAGCCCTGTGCATACTGGAGGTACCTGGTGGGCTAGTTGGCCCCCAGGGACCCCCAGTATTGAAGGGGAATTAATTCCCCATCTTAAAACGCGCCACAGGGCGCGTTTGCAGAGTGTTGCTGGGAGAGGTCTTTTTCAAAAAAACATTTTTTTAGAAGGGGGCTGTGTGGCCCCCCTCCTTTTTTCTTTTTGTTAGGCCCTGGGGCCCCATCTCCCAGGGCCTGACCTCTTTTTAAAAAAAAATTTAACAAATCTGAATAGGAAGGGGGCCGCGTGGGCCCCCCTCCTGTGGCCAATTCAGCCCTGGGGACCCCATCCCCTGGGGCATGGCCACATTTTTTTAAGGAGTGGGCTGTGTGGCCTCCCTCCTGATGCCTCTATTGGCCCCGGGGACCCCATCCCACAGGGCCGGCCTTTAATTATTTTTTTTTATTTTGGGAGGGGGGCCGCAAGTTTGCTATGACAGGGCGGGAGCTGCACGGCTCCCGCCCTGCCATAGCAAACAGCAGTGTCCCGGGGGTGGGCACCCCGGGGCACTGCAGGAGCCGGCCCCGGGGGTTGGTGGCCCCCAGGGCCACCAAGGGCTCCAGAAGGGGGGGCCGCGCGGGCCCCCTCCCAATGTGATTGAAGCCCCCGGGGAGGTGGTGGTCCCCGGGGCTCGGGGTCCATAACGGACACCTGCAACTGCATTATTAGTGCCCCGGGGAGGTGGCGTCCCCGGGGCATGTGCGGGGCTCGAGCTCGCCACACAGGTTGATTTATATTTTTTTAATTAGAAGCCCCGGGGGGAGGCGGTCCCTGGGGCTGCTGGGGGGGCTGTGTTTCCCCACCATTATTTTACAGAAGCCCCGGGGGTGGTGGTCCTCGGGGATTCGGGGGGCCTTGGAGGCCCCCCACAAATTAAATAAGCCCTCGGGTGGCGGTCTGCGGGGATGCGGGAGGGCCGAGTGCCCTCCCGCACATTATTTAAAGCAAGCCCCGGGGGGTGGTGGTCCCCAGGGCTGCGGGGGCTCCCGTGGGCCCCGCATATATTTTTTGACAATGCCCCCGGGACCTCGCCCACCCGGGGGCCTCAATTAAATAAAGGGCATTTTTTTTTTCAATTTCAGCGGGATTCGCGATCCCAGCGCGAATTTCACCAAAATGTTTAAAAAATGCTTTTTTTGGCCCTGGGGGTCCTTGTGCGACCCCCTAAGCAGGCCTGGGGGTCAGGGTGTTTCTACCCTGCCCCCTTTTCTTTTTTTTACCTTGGTTTTACTGTTTTCTTGTGACTCGGTTCTACCGAGTCACAATGTGGCTGCCAACACTTCCTGGTTTGGGGTGTTGACAGCCAATTAGAATAAAGCTCATGGTCAGTAGGGTTCGCGAATCCTCCCCGGCCATAGATATCGATATTTTTATTTTTTGATTTTCACAGCAACTACTGAACGGATTTGCACCATTTTACAAAAGGTCGCTTTCTGAACCAAGCACTACCTTTTTGCCAAATCTGGGGTAATTCCGTTCAGCAGTTTGGGCTGTAGCCTTGCCTAAAGTTTCCTATGTGAAATTGATTTTTTGACTCTTATTTTTTGAATTTCTCAGCAACTACTAAACGAATTTTCCCCATTTAAAAAAAAGGTCACATTCTAAACCAAGCACTACCTTTTTGCCAAATTTGGGGTAATTCCGTTCAGCGGTTCGGGCTGTAGCCTGTCTCAAAATTCCCTATGGAAATTAAGAATGGGAAAATGCGTTTTGGGACCCCCCTTTTTCTCAGCCTCCGCTTGACGAATCACCCCCAAACTTTCAAGACAGGAGCTGACCTGGATAGACTTTTTTTTGAAGAATTTCGTGAAGATTCATCAAAAGACGCCAAAGTTATTAGCAAATCAAAAAATGCTTTTCCTATGGAAACTAGGTTCTAACTATAACTACCTATATATATATATATATATATATATATATATGCATTAATCTCAGAGAACTGTAAAATATTCGAAATATGCCAAAGTTACCTGTGAAGTATTGATTTCGTCATCATATCAACAGTCCCCAAACCACTCCTCTGACCATTAACATTGTCCGGGTTAATAGGAATATGCAACAGGACCAAACTATGCAGCAGGGTAATCTAATGAAGCAAGAAAAGCTAAATATGCAGCACATTCTCTGGAGTATTATTTCATCCACGTGCACTACAAACAAAGCTAAAAACAAGATTATGGGGTAAGTAATCAAATTCTGTGGTAAATAAGGTAAATTCATAACTATGCCCATTGTTTTATTAACTATTTATTTAACTAAGGTATATGCAATATAAAAAATATGGGTCTTATTTACAAGCCCCTTGCGCTGTCGGTACATGACTTTTTCCCATTTTTAAAGTGACCCACCGGCGGCTCAACAGGTTTGTAAATAAGCCCCTATATATCTAGTACCATGTGTTATATAGTCCTATTTTGCCATCCTCGGATTCCGGTGACATGTACAAACAACTCAGCCTTCAGCTTTATTATATATGTTGTCACCAGAACCCCTTGATGGAAATATTGGGGTTGGGGGGTGTTTGGTGTGTGTGTGTGTGTGTGGGTGTGTGTGTGTGTGCGCGGGTGCATGCACCTGTGTGTGCACATGTGTGTGCCCGTCTGACCAGGGAAAGGTGTATCTGTATTGTTGATGTAGTTTTGGTATCAGAAGTATTCCTGATTTATTTGTCTATTTATTTTCTCTTCTGTTGTTATTTTTTGTTTTAACACAACATTCACTGCAGCACATATCTTTGCTTCAAAGAGAGACAAATGTGATACACTTTCACCATCAAATTGGACACTGTGACTTCTCTTTGGATGAAAAGGGTTTAAAGATTAGTGACGGATGAACAGCTCAGGTCATCTTTGTATTTCAGAAGATGCGTGGAGAGGAGGCTGGGATTACATCTCTCTCCTAATCCCCCTTCAGTTTCTGTTGAAGGGACATGGTTTGATTCAAAGAATTCTCTTAAAACATTTTCTCCCAAAACACTGGATCTCACTGCTAGAATATCTGTAAGCTTAACCAGTTTTACATATCTCAATGTTCTATGCACTGCCTAGAAGCGGACATCTGCATGTGTGTCTCTTCAGTTTTATAAGTAGATGTCCTTTCATCCTTTTGGAAAACACACAGATGTTTTTCCTAAGGATACTTTAATTGTTTTTCATTGCTTAGAATCCTCTGTTTAGATTAGATCTATTGTACAGTTGCCTGAATATTCTGCATTGAGATTTGAATTGACTGACCTCTACAAGTTCCCATTTTTGCATAGGTCGGTTGCTCAGTCATCGATAGTAATAACGATTATCATCTTGCTTATTTACAAAGTCTTCATGACACCTTCCCCTGTGTCTAAGGGCCTCATTATGGATTTCGGCGGTCCTGGATCGGGTGGCATGCCACTGCTCTGCTCCAGGACCGCCGAAACTAACCGCCGCTGCCCGCCAGATTACAAGTAACTTTGTGGTCTGGTGGGCGGGTGGCACGTCGGTCCCACGGCAGTGCTGTTTAAAGGATTATTGTGAGCCTTAAACAGAACAGCTGCGGGACCGCCAGTGCACGTTCCCGCACGGGAAGGGTTGCACTATGTCAGGCATTCCTTCCCATGCATGAACTGGAGGTGCACAAGTACACAAGGCACAACATGTGTCCCCTGCATGCACCCCCGTACACAGGGGCATGAGGGGGCCCTGTAATGCCCCCTTTGTTGCCTCACCTCCACCATTTTCGTGGTGGTGTAACTGCCCAAAAAAGGGCGGTGGAGAGACAACTCAAAATATGCTCTGCAGTGCTGCTGCAACATCGCCAGTCTTGATTTGCCGTGGTAGCCGCGTTTCAGTTGCAGTCTGACCGCCACATTAAAAATACAGCGGGCGGTCCGGCAGTGTGGCGTTGGTCGGACTGCCACCATGACTACAGCAGTCCCATGGACCGCTGTGGTTATAATAAGGCCATAAGTTTTATGAATATGTGAGTAACAGATTTTTATTATTTTTCGCCTCTAAAAGACTCAAAGGTTGAGTTGGCCTTTCTCAGAATCAAAGAAATGACTTCAAGTTTACAGAAGAAATAAGTTTAGAGCACTGAAGCACTTGTTTTTCCACTGGTCAGACAGCTGTTTGTCCCAAAATGCTTAGCGATTGTGCAAACTTTCGCTGTACTGATGCAATGTACACAATATGGTCTCTGTTTAGTACACATGGCACAAAGCACTGTTTTACCTATTGTGGATTAGCAAATAGTCAAGTGTAACAGTGAAATCCTTCTAAGATACTTGGAAACACAGTGTTGCCAAATAAAATGGGAATTTTAATCCAAATTGTGACAATGAGAGATAGGGTTCATGGTAAAAATATGGTATTATCTTTGCAGGGCAGAATTTAAGAAGACTACGTACCATAGGTGCATACAGAATTACAAAACGTTTCACAGGAAATACTGTATGAGGGCTCCTTTAAATGCAAAAATAGATTTGTTCCATCAGATATATGTCTGTCTAGCATTCTGGACCCTAGAAACACTCCCACGGTAGGACTGTTTCAGGATGGAAGACTTTCTGAATCTGGGGTGTCTAGCTTGAGCACAGCTTGACTTCTTGAAGTTCTGGTGCTACCAAAGAGCTAAAGATTTCGACATAAGTGTTCAGTTTTTGTGTGAATCACTCTGTATATGATGCATGCAGTCTTGAAGGCAGAACAACGTCCATTGAAAGAGGAGCTGCCGAAGAAAGGACTTGTGCGAGGTGCTTAAATATTTTGTTATTTGAAATGATGTGGGTATCACAGTATAGAGTTGCTTTGATTTGAGTTAGGCAACATTCAGGCATCCTGGTGCACAGCACCCCTCCATAGTGTGAGATGGCCAGGGCTTGGGTAGGTGGCTCAAAGTCTTGCTATGGGAGAAAAGGCTTAATATTAAGGAGACCCCTTTCTTGGAATCTAGTGTTCGGTGTCATCTCTTTAATGTGTAGAGTAAGGTGGAATACTTTGACAAGTTTGATACTAAGAGGTGGTTGTCTTTTTTGTGAGGCCCATTTCCTTGAGAATGCGTTAGCATAAAACAGCATTATAACCCATAGAATGTGGCATTCTATACTGATTATTAATCTGCAAATAAAGACAAGATTATTAAATGACACATGAAACATGCCTATATCTATATTGTAACCAAGAAATAATGATTTCTCTCAAAGATATTTCAATTTTCAGGCTGTCTTAATCTAAAAGGAGCACATGGTGTAAGAATGTAAATGCAAAACCAATTCACTCACTAAATAGAATGGATGTAAATTTAGACCGGACAAAACCAGAACACAAAACCAGAGAAAGAAGCTAAATCTATCTATTCTGACCATATTATATACAATGATATGTGTGGTTGTTTTGAGTGAATTGTGACGTGCTCAGTGGAGTGACTGCGAACACACCAGTCGCAGCTCCTGCAGGTTAGTGGAGTGGGGCGGGCGGGGGCGGGAGGGGTGAAGCCGACAGATGACAGAATAGGGAAATAAATAAATCCTATTCTGTCGTCTGTCGGCTCCCCACCCCACCCCACCACGCTTATCTGCAGGAGCCGCAAACTGGAACACACAATGTGAGAGGTGCATGTACTTGAATGACAAACAAAACTACTTCTAATTAGGCAACAAGTGGCAAGATCATTTTAAGGGGAAATAGTTCAAAGGAAATTGTTAGGACACAGTTAGGTCTACAATGTGTTTCTAAATATGTTCTTGAAACACTTGTGATTTCATCTCTTCATGGGCTGCCATGAGTGCTGGGGTTAATCACAGCTGCATTAGAGGATAATAAAAGTAGCAGAGCCTATGAAAATTGAAAGCTGGCCATTGCCTGGGAGGACCTGAATTGGAAGCCTGGCTAGTGAAGATCAACACACGACAAACTCACCACAGAACGTAAGGCTACAAATAGTGAGTGGGACGAACAAGCTAACACACATCAGTCACCCACTCCTTCTAAGATATCATTGTTCTTTCAGGATGTATAATCTCTTGTCTGCAAGAGTTTACTAAATCAGTGCCAACACATGGCAGTCCAGGTGGTACAGTAGGGAGCGGTGTGGCGCAGCGGCCAGAGCGTCTGACTCCGGAGTGCGGGGCTCACGGTTTGATCGCTGGTGGTAGCCCAGCTCAGCATCATGTGATTCTGGGCTATAGCTCACGTAATCACCCCAACGGCCCCAGTGCCTTGAAACCCTTAATGGGTGATAAGAGTGCGCATTACAAATAGGAATTATTATTATTATTATATGGTAGCAAAATATTGTCAAAATATTGTCTCACATAAAAATTCTCTGCCCTAAAGATCATTTATAAAAAGATATCCTGATTGGAGTAAATAACATAAAATCTACAACACAGGGGTGACATCTTTTAAATGATATTTAGTAAACAAAACCTATGGGGGTGATATTTTGGGGCACAATATTGTGACATATAACTATTTCTTCACAACATACATGATACTCCCAGTTCATGGGACAGTTAATGGGATGCTAATAACTGAAAGCAAAAGGTTGTAAAGTTACAATTAAGATACTATTTAGGGGCTATGTTTCTGGTGGTCATGGTGATTGATTGCCATAGGACATTGGTCTTGCATCAGTTAGTTGGTGTAAGAATTTGAACTATAATCTTTCAAGATACTTATGGACATCTTCCACTGTTGTTATTTAGCACAACTGTGGCATTTTTCTTCAACTGCCTACAGAATGAATGTGGCCTCAATTATTGCCAGTAGCCTCATTTGAACTAAAAGGCAATTCCAGGTGCTAACTGTGCATCAGGCAGATACTTGTAGGGAAGAATAAGGTATATATTCTTTGCAATTTGCATATCACTTTGAGTTTCGGACCTCAGAAGTAGAAAAAAACATTAAGTGTCCATGTTTTTTTACCATTTTGAGGTGCACAACCTTAAACTACATGTTTATCTACATAATTTGTAGCAGGTGTTACTTGGCAACGGTTTTCCGCAAACATCAGGTGATAAACTGTATGTGCTGAAGTGAGAATCCCAAATAGGAGCATAAGTTAGAATAAGGACTTCGAGTATTTTAAGTTAGGGATTATAAATGTTGTCATTGACTAATATATATATATATATCTAGATATCGAAATAATTTAATTACCTAAACATTAGAACCTATGGGAGGATCTCTTATTTCCCTGCCTCCAGTGTTTTCGATGGGAGTGCGTTGCAGTACCTGTGAGTGGCCATGTGTGGTGCTTGATGTACTCCAGGGCTGGGCTGGAATACATTTACACCTGTTTTGACCCATTTAAGGCTGCCATGGCTGTCATAATATTAGACGTCCAGTTTGTGACTAGCAAAAGGCTTACTCTTTTGTACTTGTGTGTCTGTATTAGCATGTTCCTACCTAACCCCCTCCCTAAATGTCAGGAGTATGTATTCCTCATTTTCCAGTCGCTCATCCTCATTCATCCATCATTTACTACTTGGCAAAGGCCACCACACAGAGAAGACGAGAGAGGTGGAGGCGAACATCTCTGCATGTAGGTTTGTCACACTTTGTAGTATGTTAGAAGCACTACTGCAGCACTACAGTATTTAACATAAATTCAGATTTTGAGTGGGGACCTCTGGGTTAACAGCAGCACCATAAAAGGAGAGGCTGAGAGATGTTCTACGCATTTACGCATCCTCAGTGTTAACTTAGGTGGAAGAGCAGCAAATTAGCAAGCCTGCCCCTTTCCTGTGTCACGATGCAGAAGTGGCAAAAGCACATTATTAGCATGCTGGGGCATTCTACGTGTGACGCAGCAGCACGAGAAATAGAAACCTCCTTGAGGGCTTACTCATTCACAGAGAGATGGCAAGGAAGAAGGAACGCATCTATTAATACGCCGGCACATTTTCAATGTCATGGTGCAGCGCTGCAAACAGAAGCCTGTTTCCATGCTTGTCCATTTACAGCATACTTGTGAAGAACCGGAAGTGGTAGCCTATTTGCTGCCTGCTTTCATGGTCTCATATTCACCGTAACAGAAGCAAAGCGTAGGCCTGCTTGTATGCCTGCGTTCTTGCTGAGGCAGTCGAACATCACGTTTATTTGGTTCCTAGGACTACAGTCGGGTGACTAAGTGCTGGTAGATTATTGGTTTTCATCTGTTTTAGCAGATTTCACGAAATTCAGCACATGTCTCGGTTTTTAGAGAAGGGTCGACTGAACAGAGAGAGAGGCTAGATTTTTTTCCAGTGCATGGTTAATTACACTCCTTTTCAGAATTCATTTTAATTAACCTAGATGATGCGCTTAGTAAAAGTTGCCTTTAATTTATTCCACTGAGTGCCTTGCAGTCTTTGTTTTTCATGTTGGAGGAGTGCACTGTCTTTTAAGTCATTCTGTGCCCCTCAGTCGATGTAAAATTGTAGTCCTACTTCTATGTTTGTGAACTATCCTGTATTTTTAAACAGGTGGGCTGCCAGTCACAGCCTAAGCCAGGCCTGGGTCTGAGGCCCAACTCTTTCCCTAGCATTGTCTCAAGGGGGAGTGAAGCCATTCCATAGCTGAGCCAAGGATCGCAGGACCCGCCCAGACTCGCTTCTCCCTAGCTCATCCTTGGAAATAAATGAATGCAGCATCACCTGACATGTGTATTATAAACAGTGCTTGAAATGGAAAAATAGAAGTGCAGGTACTCTGTAACAGAGTACCTGCTTGTTTCTAAGAAGTGCCGGTACTCTGTTGCAGAGTACCTGCTTGTTTCTGAGAAGTGCCGGTACTCTAAAATCAAAAGTATAGTATTTCTCTTGAGAAGTAACGGTACTCTCCCTCCCAGAATAAAAAAGTGCCGGTACTCCGTACCGGACAGTACAGGCCCATTTAAAGCACTGATTATAAACGGGAATAGGACACGTCCACACCTCAAGGTGCCTTTTTTAAATTATAGTTTAAATGTGGTGCAACCTAATTAAGCTACATCTCAAGACAGGAGCTCCCTTTCTAAACGGTGCCACCTGACAGCAAATAGAAAGCCACATCCTTTTTCTGGATTGCTTTGTATGCTCCAGTAGTCACTTTAATACCCCCACCCACACCGATGACTGAGAAGGAATCCTAGTCAGTTTTGTGAGAAACTGGAAAAAGAAGAAGAAACTTCGGAAAGTTCGATACTAGACTGAAGTGCAGTGATGGCTGTGAAACCTGGGCTCAGCTTCTGGCTATGAACTAAACCCAACTGTGTGATGGTAAATTATAGCTGACCCACCACCAATATCAATAGGCCCACCACTTACCAAGCTTCTTCCTATGCCAATGCAGGCAGATCTTTGACCCGCCCCTCCCACACACTCGTTATCACACCTGTACATGCATGGTAGAGAGGAAAGGCCACATGTCTCTCAATGAAGTCCAGGAAAAATGCTGATCATGCTATGCTAGGACCTCCTGGCCCTGTCTTATGATCCTAGGCGTTGTTTATGTCTTTGGAAGTGGAGTATGTAGGCTCAGCAATGTTGGCTTATCACCCTTTTTTTGGGGGGGGGGAGTTGGAGTTATATATTGTTCAAACTCGACCCGATGGTATCAGAGCCCTTTACATGAGCACTAGTTGCGTTACAGATGGACACATTCATTTTGTTAGGCATGGGGAGATTAAGTGATTTTCCCAGAATCACAGGATGTTGAGTGTCCCTACCGAGATTTGAACCCGGTTCCCCAGCTTTGAGGTCAACCGCTCTAGCTGTTAGGCCACATCCTCTTAGTGAATGGAGAAAGGGGGAAGCTGGAGACAAGTGAGGGGTTCTGATGTCCACATGATCACATGGGATGCTACTGACATGTATAAAAGAGGTCATAGGTGCTTATTTTATCTCAGCGACAAGAGCTGCCGAATCTTTGAAATGGAGGGTATGGTTGCAGCTCAGCATGTGGAAGGTAAAGCCATCTCCCCATGTTGCCTTGGGACCAATGTTGCAGGACTCTATGTGGTAGGCTGTGGGTCTCCTCGGATATGCCTATTCTGCTGCAATCTCTGATGCATGCAAGCAATGTTTGCTATTTAGGCAACAAGCTATTTTTCTACTTATGCAGCAGTAAATCAATTAAACCTGTGCTGGTGCCTAAAGATCTACATTTTAGAGTAGACTCTTCGAGGCTTAAACGTATTTATATGTAATTAAGCAGAAAATGTAGGGGGATCCAGCTGGATCCCAGATCCCGCAGCTCTTATTGAGCCAGTTCCAGCATCTGGGGTGGCCCCAGTGACTTTTGATGAATTTTTGCCAGCATAATTTGCTGCCATCTGGACACATTTAGCAGTTGTTTGCTTTCTGTTCCGATCAGCAACCTGCCGGTAGTGAAGGGGTTTTATTATTACTACTTCCAGTTGGGCCCAACACAACTGCCTGATTTAAAGGGCCACCAGCATCCTTTTGTTTGAGTTTTATTCTCACTGGGAGCTATATGGAGCCTAAGACCTTGATACCACCAAATACGCTCACAGCTTGTGATCACTTCACAAGTATTTGAGAGAAACAATGATTTGAATGCAGGTTTTTGACTTTGTTAAACCCCTATAAATAAGCAATGAGTGAATGTCATCATCAAAATATCTTTATTCGGATATTGAAACATCCAAGAAAAGAACACTACATTTACACATATCACAATACAATAATATGGGCAACTACTTTTAAAATAATTACAATAAATCGTTTCTACAGAGTCAGTCCGGGACCTTAATAACAGGGTTACACTGGGACTTATTAAAGGCTGCGAATTTATAACATATTTAAAGTGCAGAGTGCTAACAACTATAAGGTACGAGATACCAACACAGTAAAATTTATTAAAATGCATGAACATAGCCAGTTTAAAACAATGCTTAATAAAATAGGCTATAGCATATTAAAAATACCATAAAACATCCCTGAAACACTATGCAATACGATTCATAGTTTACATATATCCTCGGTAATGTCTGCAGTTATATACCGGACATATACAACTGTAATCAAATCACCCAACCATCGGTGCCCAGCAAGCAAAGTTGCTTACACCTCACGTCTAGACTTCCTTAATTTTGCAGCTAATCTTAAAAAATTCACGGTGCAAAACAAGGTAAGGGGTTCCGAGGAGAGTTTTAAGTATAAGAGTGCTACCCTAACTTGAGTAAATGTATTCACTCTTAGGATGGTTTTTAAGAAAACAGCCCGCGGGTATTCATAAAATGGACAAAAGAATACAAAATGGAGGGTGTCCTGCGGAGATCCCAGATCGCAGCCGCAAGGACCCTTTAATCCAATATCTCTTGTGAACCCCGCGGGAACAGCTAAGATGTGATGTAAAAGATCCAGTCTGAATCTGGTCATTAAAAATCTGTCATTTTTATTATAAATCTGCGCCAGATAAGGTTCTAGGCCTACGACAGATTTCGTTAATATGTGTGATCGCACTGACCCTTTCAGTATTTCACTATCTTCCCGGGCACAGGCTAAACGCCTGAAATATTCTGCTTTTATAACTGCTTTTAACTGGGGGGTCAGAGATGTGGGTTCCTCAAAACAGTTTACAAAGCCCAACCACTTCAACGTGTCCTTCACATATTTTAGCCATGGTATCCTATGTCCTTTGTCCCTATTAATACAGTCTATAATTATTTCTCTACTTAGGCTAGCCTCGGGGTTGGTCCAAATTTTAATCCAACACATTATTGGTTTGATGCTTACTCTATCAGTAATGTAGGGGAGCCCTAGCTCCTCATGAACAATAAAGGCCGGGATACTTTGAGGGACTTGCAGAATCCTTCTAAGAAACTTGTTTTCCTCTAACTGTATCATGGAAGTGTTTCTGAACCCCCAAACCTCACTCCCATACATGATTTTGGAGCAACAGATTGAGTTATATAAATTCAATATTTCATTCGGTGACCAACGGCCTAATCTCGTAGCTCGATTCATTATTGAGCCAATTGTGCTCGAGAGTTGATTACATTTTTCTGAGATTAGTGTCTTAAAATTGAGGTGTTTGTCGAAAACTATCCCTAAATAGTTAAAAACCTCGACCTTCTCTAATTTATGACCCCCAATTTTAGTTGGTCTTTTTCCTGCTTCCATGATGTATGACTTTGTTAAGTTGGGAGATAAGTCTAAGTTTGCCATAAAACCGCAGAAGCCATCAATAAGAGACTGCAGTCCCCTCCCTGTGCGTGACAGGAGTACTGCGTCATCCGCATATAAAAGGACAGGTATGCTTCTATTGGCCACTCTAGGGCAATCTACCCCCAGTTCTCCCAGTGCTTTGTCCAGGCCATTTATATATAGCGTGAATAGAAAGGGCGCTAGGATGCAACCCTGTCTCACACCCCTAGTGCATGCGAAGTGATCAGTAAGATTCCCCTCATTACTATATCTGACCTGGGCTGTTGTGTTCCTATGTAATGTTTTTAAAATGAAAATCAAACCTAAATCAACCCCTAACAGCTCTAAAATCTCCCACAATTTTTCTCGGTTAACCCGGTCAAACGCTGCTGTCAGGTCCATAAAAGCTAGAAAGACTGTCCCCTCGCCAGCCACGGTGTACTTTGCCACCAGGTTATATAAATTGAGGCATTGATCCGAGGTGGAACGGCCCATTCTAAATCCGTACTGGGTATCGGTAATGATTTCATTTTCCTCTGCCCAGTCCATTAGGCGGTTTAGGATTACCTTCCCTAAAACCTTTACTGACACATCAATTAGTGAAATCGGGCGATAGCATTGAGGATCACACTTGTTGCCCTTTTTAAATAGGGGAACAATACTGGCAGTTGACCAAGATCTGGGCATTCCCGTTTCAACTGCCGTATTAAAAACTCTCGTTAGTATGGGTGCCCAAAGGTCAACCTGGGACAAAAATAAATCAGGAGGGATCCCATCCGGTCCCGGGGCCTTATTCCGAGTCAGGGCAAGTATTCCATCTTTAATTTCACCCACTGTGAACTGCAACCAAGAGCTTGGTAAAGTGCCCACATCTGTAATTTGTCGGACAGTGAGGCTAGCATGGTTATACAGTTTTTTAAAATGAGAAACCCAAGCATCGGGCAGAACATTACAAGCCACCTTCTCATTATTCGGTGCCTGGAAATTGGGGTCATTAATCACCCTCCAAAAGCTCGACATATCTCTCTTCTCAGCTGCCTCCCTCAAATTCTCCCAAGCCTCGTAGTGGATAGTGTATTTCCTCTTCTTTATGGCCAGTTTATATTGAGCCCTGCATTCCACTATCCTGCTCCTATCCTTGGGCACCATTTTAAGTGCCCGTTTCAATTCTTTTTGGGCTCTGGAGCATGCTTTGTCGAACCATTTAGGTGAAAGATTAGACATAGGTGATGATTTGGCCCTCAGTAACCTGTCAATGTCCCTTACTGAACTTTCAAAGGCACTTATCAGTTCTTTACCTTCAACTTCCTGGTTTAGGCACTTCCATATCCCACTTTCTGAGGGTGCCAAAAGTTTTTTATAAAATGCTTCCCCATCTATGTTAGTCCAGCGTATACGCCTGCCCTGATCAATTGCTTCCAATTTTCCCCTCGTCATCCTTGACTGCGTCGAGAGTTCCAGATCCCTCAGGGACAACACCAAAGGATTATGATCACTAAAAATACTAATTTCTATACTAAAATCTATGATCTTACATTTAAAACAATGAGAAACAAAAATAAAATCAATAATTGTATCCCTACCCCTGCCTTTAAAAGAAGGATTGATGATATTAGAGTTCCTGGGCTTGATTAGGTCCATCGTGGGGGCTAAATCATATATGCTCAGGATCTTACTTAGTTCGCGACCTTCCATTGTATGCTCTAAGTGCCAATCCTTTGTAGATGGGCAAGAGTCCCATTTCCCCCCTCCCCATTTCAGGTATGGGCATTGGTGACAGTTAAAGTCGCCCACCAAAATCACATTTGGGGGGCTATTTCCCCTGGTGTGCAAATCTGCCAATCTGTCTTTAAGCTCAATCAACCTCTGCATTGATTGGCCCGCATTATAGAAATTTATCAGGACGAATTTTAAGCCCTTCTTACAGTAACTGATACCCTGGATATTATCCGAGCTCCAACCCAGAGCCTCCCAAGACCCTTGTAAGGAAAGAGACACGTACGTTATTAAACCCCCTTTGGCTCTTCCCATTATAGACTTTCGGGCGGGAACAAAAAACATTTTATACCCCTCTAAATGCGGGGCACAACTATCCGTCTCCCACGTTTCTTAAAGGCAGATAATGTGGAATTTTTGACTGAAATCCAACCATTCCTTATTTTTTAATTTGGTTGAGATGCCTGCAATATTCCACGATACCACCCTAAGTTCCTCGGCCACATGATTTATCTCACTCCTAGCTGGGATAGCCTGTGTTTGGGGAGAAAGTCCCACTAAGCAACTCGTTACCAGTATAGTACTCTTAACTGGGGGGTTAAGCAAAACCTCGTTTGTGTGGATATCAAATGGAAGAATATTTCCCATGGGGCCCACGATCTCCCTTAACATTGGGCTAACTGGAGAAGGGGGAGTGTCCCTAGTCGCACCTTGGACCAGTCAATCTAGTTCATCCATCACTGCCGCGTCAAACAATGGGATGAACCTGTTTGAAACTGGTCCCAGTCTGTTGGTCCTTGTGTCTCTTCTGCGTGTCACTTGGCCTGACTCTTTAGAGTAGGCCCTATAAAAAAAGTTCAGGGGGAGCATTTTTATGGTTGTGCCTCTGTCAAAAGCCCCATAACTGGATGTGAGCAATTCTTTTACCAGCTCTGGGTGTCTAAAATTGACAATAACGCAGTCTCCTGCAAACTTTTTTTTACAGAGGGTCCAACCCAAGCTACCCTCCTTGCCATAAGGATGTGGCTGTTTTGTAGCTGAAACTCCTTCACATTATTATACATCCAGTGATTAACCTTATTTATCAGGGAGCTTGTGGACTCTTCTCTATCCTGCTTATGGGCTGGAACCCCCGCTAAGACTATCGTGTAAGGACAAGAAACTGGGGGTAAATCCAGCGTCTGCAACCCCGGTGTGCATTGCGCCTGCTCAGCTAGGGGACTAAGGACTGCTACAGGCCCTTTTTTACTGCCCTGATGTTGTGGTCTATGGGGCACAATGATAGAGGGAATGCCTTTATCCTTACCGGAAGTAGGGTCAACTCTCTGCTTATATCCTGCCAACCTACTTCTGTTTATACCGGGACTGACAGGGCAAGGTGCAATCCCTAACCCTTCTTGACTTGGGCTCGGTGGGGTCACTGGGGGTTCACCACTGTTCAGTTCTAGAAGCTTACTGACTGTCTCCTCTATTTTCTTTATGTGTTCCACTATGGGGGTCAAATGTTTAAGAAAAAGGGCTTCCAAATTGGCCTCTAGTGTTTTCATTATCTCCTGCGACCATTCCGTCCCATTTGCAGGAGAACAGGTTTCGCGGTGTTTACAGGCTTGCTTGAATCTCCCATCCTCAACAACCTTGGGATTTTTCCTGGGGCCACCTTTTTTCGCTTTGTTATCTAAACTGTTTTTATTGGTCCCGTTACAATGTGAAATAACAGTGGTCCTTGTATCATCTGAAGCGCCAGTTTCTAAAGGAGAGACTGGCACCAATAATGCTCTTTTTGAACGGGTAACCACTTCCCTATCCCTCCTTGGTAGTGCATTGGATTCCCTCTCCCCTGCAGTAACAATATCTTCCTGCTCATGATCTCCCTTTGCCCTCATACCCGAAGATTCTGCCACCAAATTTCCCTTCAATCTCATAGGGGTGAGTTCATGTTGGTGAGTAGTAATTACAACCCCCTCCAAAGGCCGTGGCTCTTGCTCCCCACAAACTGGCGAATTAGTGTGGACTTGTGCTGTGGTAACACACTGAGTTATGCTATGGACAGGAGGTCCATGAGTTACTGGGGTACTTACCCCTGGTGTAACGCACTCAGCTATTGTACCCAGCGACGAATGTTTATGTGCCAGAAGGGAATCAAGGGACAGCCTACGCTCTGTTAACTGTATTTCGTGGATCAACAGGGATTCAGCTTGTGTGATAAAAGCATCCAGGGTTCCCTTTACTCCACCCCCTGATCTAATCGGAGTTTTTTTAGTTTTCCCCATATCACCACTTCAGACTTACAGGCTTATATTACCGTGTATTTACTTCCTTAGCCTACTGTAACTCAATAGACAAAAGGGGCTGACCAAAGGGATAGCTACTAAGTATGTTAACCAGCGTTATCAGCCCACAATAATAGCCTGATACACAAGTAGCAGTACACCTTAACAAGCCCCCTACTGGAAGATTTCAACACCTGTATCCGGGGGGCAATGTACCACACGAAGGGCAACCCGCAAGCCCCCTCCCTCGACTTAACTTGACTAACCAGTCGTAATTGCAAAGCAGTAGTCAGCAATCCAGTTTCAAAAATCAAAAGGAGTGGCCCGGCCTCCTTTGGCCCCTGACGGCCACAGACGGCCCGCCCTCTGCCCGGGCTCAGCCCGGCGCCGCCCGCGCGCGTCCCGCGATGCGGAGGGTAAGCTCAAACTTGTAGCGCCTCCAGGCGCGTCCAGTGGGCGTGCACTTCCGCCCTGCCCCACCCGGTGCTGCTGGGAATGGTAGTCGGTACCGCGAGTGTTGTGAGGGCGGCGGCGGGAGGGAGACCCGGACACAGGCAGGCAGAAAGCGTCGAAGTTCCCGGAGTAACAGGGCAACACACAGAGACCTCCGCTGGCGCAGCTAATCAGGTACGACACCCCCGCTCCACCGAGGGTGAGCTCAAACTTGTAGCGCCTCCAGGCGCGTCCAGTGGGCGTGCACTTCCCCCCTGCCCCACCCGGTGCTGCTGGGAATGGTAGACCCCCTCCTTGCCGGTACCACGAGTGTTGTGAGGGCGGCGGCGGGAGGAAGACCCGGACACAGGCAGGCAGAAAGCGTCGAAGTTGCCGGAGTAACAGGGCAACACACAGAGACCTCCGCTGGCGCAGCTAATCAGGTACGACACCCCCGCTCGACCGAGGGTGAGCTCAAACTTGTAGCGCCTCCAGGCGCGTCCAGTGGGCGTGCACTTCCGCCCTGCCCCACCCGGTGCTGCTGGGAATGGTAGTCCCCCTCCTTGCCGGTACCGCGAGTGTTGTGAGGGCGGCGGCGGGAGGGAGACCCGGACTCAGGCAGGCAGAAAGCATCGAAGTTCCCGGAGTAACAGGGCAACACACAGAGACCTCCGCTGGCGCAGCTAATCAGGTACGACACCCCCTGTGTGAATGTCATATGTATCTGTCTGTGTGAGTAATTACACAAACAGCGATTTAATTTCTATGTTTTAATTCCTTTATTGTACTACTCATCCCATTGCAGGGCGTCAGAATGCTTTACATCACATTCACACATTTATACAGCGACAATAAGCCATATCCCAGTGTGTAAATCAATGTACAGGAAATGTTTCATTAAACAATGAGGTTTACAAGGTGAAAAGTCCCATAGAGTCCTTATTGAGAATAATTCTCTCATAAGAGTGCATGACTGAGAAGAACAAAGAGTCACTGTTTAAAACCTAACAGAGTGTTTGGAGCTGTTGTACTAGTAAGTCTTTATTACTACCCAAAGAACCCTTTTTAGCAACCTCAAAATAATGACAGATTGAGATACAGCAATAAGGTTCTACACCCATGCCGCCAGTCAGCTTGCAGCTACTTGGTGCTGGCTTATCGCTCACTGTGCTATAGTAGAAGGATTGCAACCTGTGACATGCGGGCAACAAAAGGATCTCTGTGTCAAAAGCAGTAATCCACCTTCTTATCTATATAAACTACAAATCTGTAGTCTGCATGTTTCACAATGCGCTTTGCAGCAGGCACTTAACCATCTATGCTACCTTTATGAGTCAAAACTGTGACTAGACAAAACACAGATTTCTCCAGCGAGTGCATTGATCACAATCTTATCATTATTATTATTATCCCCTGCAAATTTCCAGGCAAACAGAGATCTCTGCAGCAAGTGCCTCAACCCTGTAATACATTTTAAACTGCAGCTTCTTCGTGACCAATTAGATGACCCATAACAAATCTGCTGTTACCATGTCTTTGGAACCAAGTTTAAAAAAAAAAAATGTTGAAATTGACAGTCAGGCTCTGCTTTTTATTACTTGATTCCATGTGACTCCAGCCCCTTTCTGCTTTCACACCTAGACCCACATATATTGGTTACCAGAGTATATGTTTTCCAGTTCCCAGGACTGATACATAATTACGACCTAGATGTACAAAGGCATTTTGCATTTACAAAAGGTCCAATTCACAAAATCGGGCTATTTTTTACCACAAAAAAACCTCTTATATGTAGGAACATAAATTGGGATATGGTCAGAGATGACCAAATCTCAGTTTAGTATGTGTATTTGGAAGGGGTGTGTTTCATTTTTTGAAGGCCAGGCAGTGTTCCCTGGAACCTCTGCCTGCCCTTAAAAAATATTTTCCACTGCGTTTGCAAAGGGGAAGGGTCCCCTGGGGACCCCTTCCCTTTTGCGACCCCATTACCACCCTCTTGAAGAGGGTGGTAATTTGCGAGTGATTTGCAACCGCAATCGAGGTCACAAAACATTCGTACATTGAATTGCAGACACAATTAGGAAGGGAATGCCCCTTCCTAATTGCGACTCGCAAATCCTAAATAGCGAGTCGCAAATAAATTGCGACTCGCTATTTAGGAATTGCACATGCCAGCAGTGCTTTTGCATGCACAAACGGGTTCGCGAACCCGTTTGCGCATGCAAATTCACGTGACAAATCTGGCCCTAAATTCTCAAATTCTTTTTTGGTGTGCCAAGTCATTGAAACTTGACATTCCCCGGGAGTTGACCAGATGTTTATAAAAATGTGGTATACGTGTCCCAATATGTCAAACTATTACCTTCATTGTGCAGGGCCAGCGTTTTGTCATTGGTGCCCCCATATGCCATAGGTGGCCCCTCATATCAAAAAATGACCTAAAATATGGCAGTGCCAGAATTTTGAAAATTACTCCATCTACAGGCTATCCATAGGTGACCCTTATGTCAAAAATTACCTCAATGTGTCAGGGCTAGCATTTTGACATGGTTTCCACCCTCACATATGCCAGGCTGTCCACCTTTATGCCAAGAATTACTTGAATGCTAAGAATTGCCTCCGGTATAGCAGCACCTGTATTTTGCTCTGGTCTTCCATAATACAAAAATTACCTTAACAATTCCATGCTCAACAAGAAACTCACAAGCATCTCATTACATTCTCAATCACACTCATATTCCACTCATTCACATTCATTCTCTCACTCACACTCACTCTCACTCACTCTACTTACTGACACTTAATTTCACACAGTCTCATTCACTGCCTATCACTGACACACACACACACATGCTTACACATACTGACACACATGCTCACAAATACTCATGCTCTCTCAGGTAAACACCCTCTCACCCGCAAGTATGCAGACAACATACATTCAAAACCATTTTTACCTAACATAGCTTCCACAAGAGGTCCATTTTTTACCACACTAATAGTTTATTATTCACTATTAGTAAAATGAAAAATGAGCAGAAATTAAGGAATGAGTAGCCACACAGATGTTGCCACCTCTGAGGTCAGGGGTCGCAAAGGCAGTGCCAGGAGTTGCAAGGGTCAAGCCATGTATCTCAGCTGTGACCCCTGGTTGGGACCTCACACCTACCCCAAGCAACACATTTAACCTACGCTAAAATGAGTGCCAAGAAGGGTTCCAGTTTCCAGAAAGCACAACCCTCTCTAAAAATGAAGGGAAATAAAATTCCAAATTCCACTTCAAACTCTTGTACACCTGTTTACAGTTGTAATTTTACAGGTGTTTCTCAAATGATAGGACTGCTTGGGAAGCTGATGGCGTGAAATGCCTTTTGCCCAGTCCCTGTGGTAAATTTAGTCTCAATGGACATTTTGTTCTGCATGTGTGTGTTATTCTTGAAAACAATACGTGGGTAAACGACAAATAAACAGATGGGAATGAGGTAAAAGAGGAATCATGACAGCACATTCCTACGCACGGCCTAGCGAGTTTCCCGCCCAGCCTCCTTCCCGCCCAGCCTCGAAGCACTGATGCCTCTGCCTTAGGTGAGGAGGTATTCCCTCAGGAACAAAAGGCAATTATCTGAAAACTAAGGCAGCGCAGCCGTCTCGCAGACTTCCCTCCTCTCAGGATTTCCCCTCGTTCCTCCTCCCCATGTGTGTCGCGAGCGCTCATCACCTACCAACCGTAACCATAGAGACTCCACGTGCCCCTTGGTTTCCCCTGTGGCTCTTGCTGGTGGGAAGCCTTGTGAGTGACAGGTGCTATCCTGGCACCGCTCCATGTTCCAGAGCTATCGAACCATTGGCTAGCACATCTCACCCAAGCATCTCAGCAAGCTTGTATCTTCAAGATTGTCATCCGGAAGTGCGTTGGAAGGCCTCGTTATTATTTTGAAGGCCGCTAGAAAACAGTCACACCAGTAGATGTTGGTGCCTTATATGAACAATTCCCTATAGACAGGGTCATTGGAAATGTGCGATTGTGCGGGTGTGTTTTTTCCACATGATTATGGATTTGCCACATTTCTCACATAATCCACCATCTGCAGCATAATGTGCAGATTTTAACTAACAAAAATGTGTTTCTACCGCAAACAGATCAAAGGTACTAAAAACGTGTAGATACGTTCACATGCAGTGGAAGGCCCTTCCCAGAGGTTAACTTGAAGGGCCGGACTGGCCGTAGCGGGCACCGGGCATTTCCCCGGTGGGTTGCTAGGGTGGGGGCTGGTTTTGGGCCCCTGGGGGGCCGTTTTTGTTACTGGGGGTCAGAATATCGCCCCCCCTGTAACAAAATCGGCCGAAACCGGCCCTCGCAAACTGCTCGGCTGTACTCCCCTTCACCCCAGGGGGGGGCGGCTGAGCAGTTTGCCAGGGCCGGTTTCTGTTCCCAGTCCGGCCCTGTTAACTGGCCATCTTTCATGTGCTTATTTCTATATTTGGCTGTTAAACTGACAATAACAAGGTGAAATCTTTTCCTAGACACAGCTACCATGTGTACAGTGGTGGCCGGCACAGGTAAGCGCGGAGAGCGCTGCAGAGTGCGGCGGTGGCAATAGGCATTATTTATTTATTTAATTATACCTATTCCGTCGTCTGTCGACTCCCCCCCACCCACACACACCGCCTCACCGCTTTTACCTGTGCCGGCTGCCGCTGCATGTGTACAAATTAAAAAATAATGAATTGATATCAACAAATGGGCTGCAATATGCTGCATAGTTTGCCTTTTCTTACGCCTAATTTAGTAAATCTTGGCGCATAATTTGGTGCTCCCCGCTGCATAATTCCAGTGGTCAGGCCTATAGATGAAGGTTCATATATGTCTTAGCTGGTGTCAAAGGAATTTGTGGGCACTTGCAAGTAAGGGATGGGTGAAGGAGTACCTGAGCCCTTCCTGGAGACCTATAGGCTATGGAAGAATGATCAAATTCTATAGTTCACCCTTTCTTTTGATAGGGATGGTTACCGCCAACGGATTTCAGTGCACCCATGTGTTAAAACGGAGTGTTTGCATGGATTTTAATGGTGATCAGTGACATGACCACTGATCGATAGTCGTTTGTAGCCACCCTGCACAGGGCTTAGCGTCTGCATCTTGCAATAGTAATGAACAATTGGGCCAGCGATGCCAAACCAGAGGGCAAAAAATAACCAAAGAAGTATTGGAACTATGACTAGTGGGGTCATAGGTGGGCAGGGAGGACTGGTTGAAGCCCTTTATAATTTGGATGCTTTCAGCCTCTTCAGAAGCAAAGGTCAACCACTTTGCTCCATGGAGACAATCAAGCACAGGGTCGCACTGGCCTATCGGGTAGTCTAACGATGCCTGAAGGGCCGGGCCGACTGGTCAGTGCATGGGCTGTTTTTAGGGTCTGGCTTGAGAGCACAGCTGTCGCCAGACACTTGTGTGTGTACCACCAGAAGAGGACTTCCACACCGCCCACATGTTTGGAGCCAGGAGTACATATTCTAATTGGGCAGAAGTTGCGGGCTTCCACAAAAAAGTGCTTGCGCTCCACACAGCTGTGACCATTTTTCTTATTTAAAAAACTGCCTGAGCTTGAATTTGCATTCACATTGTAATGCTATTAAAGTGTTCTAGATAACTAGATTCTTTATGGTATTTTTCTCTGTCAGCGGAGAGTGGTCATTCACCTAGATGGATTTTTAGGTCAGGCTTAACAGTGCCACTGTCACCTGACATTTTAATCTACAGCAATAGCATTCGACAGTTCTTTGCTTCCAAACAAATGCATCCGTTCCCGTGATTTCTACCCACAATACTTCACATTGCGGTGCAACATTCCTTTAAAACCAGACCTATTGGCATTGCCAATGCTTGTTTTGGCTGCTTGTGGCCCTGTTTTATTGCATGGTGAGCTGGTTTTACTGTTGATTTAGCTGTTAATATTACAAACATTACCTGCGGCAAGCACAAATGCAATCATACCTTGCAGAACACTATATAGCGTGTCTTTACAAGTTCAAAACTTTCCTGATTTGCAGAATGTGGGACACCTTTTTAGCTATATCATTTTCTAATGGGGTCCACTTTTGTTTTGATGCTTGGGTTTACATTCTGTTCCAATCCGATCTTGATCAAATACAAATGTACTATAAAAAGAGCTTTTCTTTAAATGCAAAATAAAATTTAAAAAAACTGAACTGGAGGCACGGATAACGAAATGGAAATATGCAACAGTAATTATGGAAATATAGCAACTGGGGGGCAGATTTACAAGCCCCTTGAGCCTCGTTTACGCCGCCGTTGCGTCACTTTTGTGACGCAGCGGCGGCGCAACACCTGCGCCATGCTGCGGGGTATTTACAACGTGACACATCTGGGAGATGCATCACGTTGTAAAGCCCTGCGCCAGAAGTAGGCGTTCCTGCGTAGGGGGGGAGCGTTCCGTCGCAGGAACGCCTTATAAAAGTGGCTGAGTGAAATCTACAAGATTTCACTCAGTCACTTTTGAGCCCATGCTGCGTCAAAACCCTGCGCCTGCTTGAAGCAGGCGTAAGGATTGACGCAGCATTGTAAAGATAGGGCACCCCAAAGCGCTTGCTGGAGCTGCGTCACGCTTGCGACGCAACTCCAGCAATGCGCTGCCTTTACGGCACAGATGCGTCAGGCATCTGTCCGTTTTTGCCCCATGATGCGCCACATTGTAAATGTGGCGCATCCATGGTGGCAAAGCCGTGACGCACAATAACTGGCACATCCCTGCTGATATGCAGGGTTGCTCCAGTTATTGTAAATCTGCCCCTAAGTTTCCCTTTGTTCCTTCTCACTTGGACCTCTGCTCTAAACTTCCCAAAATCGGATGATCCAACCTTCTGACTCAAATTGTAATGTCAAATGGAGCTGGGCTCGACTCACCCTGACACTTCCGAAAAGTGTTTGGATGGCTTAGAGCCACGTGTTAGCATTGGTTCCTAATGGTAGAAAGGGCTTTTTTTATGTACCCACACTAAGGCGTAGGTTTGATAAAAGTTCACGCTATGCACTGCAACAAGTCACGTTGTTGCCCTGGGCTGCGAGAATGGGAGAGGGCAGAACTGCGCTATATTTACAAAGATATGGTATATCTCTCCAAGCTCTGGTGCACTTGTAGCTGCCTACTGCCGACGCAGAAACGCGTCATATCTCGTGCCTGAGACAAGGTGGAGATTGTATTTATGCAGGAAAGGGTACCTTTCTGCACAAGAACCGCCCCTTGAGGCGCATTCCTCTTTGTATGTGTATATCGCAATGTAGCACACACGCAAAGTGAGTAACAAGGAGAAATAAAGTGATTTCTCCATGTTGCATCAAACATGGATAGGAGCACCATTTTGGTACAAACTCATGTTTACAAAAAGTTTGTAAATATGGGGGGTGTATCAGAATACATGGAAGGATGCACGGAAATTGCCATTCTTAACCTATGTATGTCTACCTGGCACACGATAATGCAAGGCAGCGGTATGCACTGTTCCACTTTAAGTACCTTTTTTTCAAAGTCATGGAAAGTGCAGCCAATTGGGCTTTGAGTGGCTTAATAATATCAAATTAGATTTTGGATTGGGGCTGCATCAAATAAGTGATGCAACCCGATCTAAAATGTTATTAAATCTTGGCCCAGCAGATGTCACACAATATGCCTAGCAAATTCAGACTAGAATTCAAAGTTTAGCTAATGGACCATGAGCTTTGCTATTTTTTTGATAAACAACTTTATTAATTTTACAATAGAAAAGCACCATATCGCAAAGTTCGAGGATTACAAGCACGAGTTCTCAACACCCAACTTGCAGACATTGATAGAGCAGAAAAAAGATGTAGACAGTCAAACCCCCCATATTTAGACCCCCCCACCTAACCATTTCCCCCAAATTCTGCGATATTTCTTGAGACAACCACGTGCTGCATACATGACTTTCTCCTGTGTGGCGCACCAGTCCACTCCATTCCGCCAGTGCCCCACCCTTGGGGGCTCGGGGCATTTCCAAGAGGCCGCAATATCTCTTTTAGCTACCACCAGAGCTTTGCTATTTTTAACACATATTGTGAAAGCCAAGACACCTATCTATTTTTATGTGTCATTTTTTTCATTGATTTGTAGTTGTGATGGTAAATAATAGGGTGAATGTATGACTGAAAGAATGAATGAATGGATGAAAAAGTGATGAAGTGAATGGATAGACTGATATGTTCAGGAATGGATGAAGGGCTGTCGTACTTTAATCTCTGAGACCGCGTAGGGGACAGGGCCCTACCCCTGTCTATCTCGATACTAGCGAACCGCAAATGGTAAATGCGACATGTACGAGTGTTTTATATACCGTTCTAGTTATGAATGCACTGTGTACACGTTATTCCGCTTCACTACGCGGGTTCCATTTTGGAAGAAGTGGCCATCTTGTCATTGCCCTCACATAGGCTATAATGGAGCAAACACGGGCCTCACAGTACATGTGCTTTCCTCTGACTTCTCTGTGACCTGGGCAGCTGGCTCTGCTGCCCCGGGTCAAACCGGTCTCACGAGCTCCCCTTCCTCCGTCCACCTGTGATTAGCATCAGGGCTTGACCCATCATAAAACCCTTTCATTCTACCGAAACCTCCGGCTAATCTCTTCCACACCTGCTTGTTCCTGCTTTATGACTTGTTTCCCAAAACAGGAGATGCTCATATTTATTGGGGGGTCTGCCAACATCAAATGTGGGATCTGAACCTTATTGTGTAAATCATTGTGGGCTGGCCGAACTGGAATGTGGGATGGTCATCATGACTCTGTCTTTTCTTTGTAACATATACTTGTATATGGCCGTATCATAAAACCTAGGAATGTATGCTTGAGGCCAGAAAAGGCCTATTTAAAGTGAAGTCAGTTTCTATGATTTTCAGCAGTCTCCTGAGAACATACACGCTGTTGTACTTCTAGGATACCTGTCATTGGTCTGCAGCCAATAAACGATTCTTTGACTTCACCCAGAAGACTCTGTGTTTCTGTAGGTCCGGAACAGGGTGAAACCCAGAAGTCATAGGGTGTGTGCCCCTGCACCGCTGGGTCTAAAATACCCAGTACTTCAGGGCGAGTGTGCCATCCCCAGATCTGCTTGCTTGTAAATGGTAATTCCCACAATATAGCAAGAACTTCCATTATGATTCAGGGCAAACATGTCAGAAGCAGTTTCTTAAGGTGTTACATGCCAACGTATGCACTGCGCCCCTCGCATGCCTACATTTGCCTAAGAATTATCACCACCACACCAAAATTCATCATTATCCTAGAAGTGAACTTCATTGTTACAACTGAGACAATATGTGAGGCGGATGGGTCAGCAGATGCCATGGTGGCCTGAACTAGGGCTCAGAGCTGTGGAAAAGATGATGCTAAAAGGTACGAGGGACACGGGCACCATGGTCGTACATATAGCTCAACTGCCCAATCACATTCTTTGCTTACCTGTCTCATTTGCATTGTGATCCTTTGCTCTGCTCCTGGCACCTGCAGATCCATTGAGCCCTACCGTGAAGTAAGGCAGTAATTGGGATTGACTGGTCACCAGCAGCTGAGTCTTGGTACCTCAAAGCTATGTTGCCCGCATGCTTTAAAGTGCGGTTGGTTTCAGGGATAATCAAAGGGGCAGGTGTGCCAGGCCCTCTACCCCTGGTGAGGTTTGTGAAAGCATGACACCGGGATCATTTATACAAGTGAGTTTATTTCATCTGACAGTACCAAGCATCATGCAGCACCTGCTGATCTCTGAATCAAACTAAACATTTGACATTGTCAACATTCCAACCTGCATTCCAATCTCCTTGAAGCATGACGAGATCAGAAGGAATGTCCCAACATATCCCCCTTCCTTACAAAGTACCTAGAAACAACAAGCATTGGCATAGCCAATAGGCCTCGCCTTTGAGACCTTATAAGTGTTTAGCCATGCAACAGTTTATGTTGTTGCACCAAGGATATTATGCTGCATAACTAAATACTTATTAGGTCCCAAAAGCGAGACCTATTGGCTACGCCAATGCTTGTTTTGGTGTTTGAGTTCAGGAATAGCTATGTGGTTGTACATTAAGAAGAATTTCCCTTTATGTTTAACATTTTTGCTCTTTCTGGAGTTGGAATAAATTCTGTATGTTTTAGGCAAATATAAAGTTCATTATGGAAAGTTCCGCGTTGCTTGTGCTCTCAGATCTCAGATGTTTGTGTTTTCCCTATGAAAACAGTAGCCTCGTATGAGATCAGCCGCATAGGTTTCAGGAAACTCCTGTGGCCTTCAGGAGCTGAGAAATATGGCATTCATTGTCTTTTTAGAACCGTACCTTTTGTGAGTCGTACTGAGACACCAATCCTCGAGGAAGGAAAACCAGGTCCACAGAATCTCCCCCTTATGCCGCCCTTTTGAAAAGCAGCAATTTTTTCTAATTAATATGTTGAACTTTCAACATTTGACAGCCTTTAAGCAGAAGCAGGTGCGGCTACATTGCCCCTTTCCTGCTTTCTACGTGGGCGAGCATTTAATAGCCCCTTCTTAGATTTTGAACGTGCTTGGAAGAGTAGCATTTATTGAAAATAAATACATTTCATAGCGCCGAATGAGGCCGCCGAGTGTGCAGATTTGGTGCAGGGGCAGCAGCCGTGGCCTGGGGCGGCACATGGCCTTGTGGACTCAATTTGTGTGTGACCCTGCAAGCGTGAAAAAAATTGCTGGTAATGGACAAATCAGTCTGAAGACACTATAATGAAAACATGCACCAGTGAGCACAAGATATTTAAGATTTCACGACTAAAAAGAAGGATTTGGTACCCTGGAGAAACTTTTCTATTTCTACATTTACTCTTGTTCGCATCATGGCGTACCCATGGTCTGGGTCTGGGTAAACGAAGGAGGCCCATGACAGACAAAATAAACAGGTTTGTTACACATTCTTTCTGGCAGTGTGCTTATAAGGCAGCAATAAGTGCTGGCATCACGCGCTGTAATTACAACGGATCAGATAGAGATAAATAAAAGTAAACGTGCCCCTGACTGACATTTGATCTCGTCTTTGTATGAACAGCAAATGCCATGAGATAAGAATTACAGCCCTGTTTACTCAAAGTTCAAAGGAGTGAAACCACAGAGGCTCGATCCCGTGAACCGCTATTCTCCAATGAAACATGCCTCGCGTTAAAAGTGGGAGGGGTGGGGGGAGTGTGGCCCAGAGCACACAAAGCGTTTCCCTTGCGGGAGCGAGCCAGGGGCACCATGTGTTTACAAGTTAATTACAAACATATGGCGTCAAAGCTCGCTCCCGCAAGGAAATTGCCAAACGTGCACGTGTTGCCATTGAAAGCAATGCAACGCGTGCACGTTTTTGGGACACAAACTGCATCGATGACTAAAGGTCTTTTTCCAAGTAGCGCATGCGCACTGCTAGGCGAGACCTAAAAAGAAACAGAATGGAAAAAAAACTAAAACGCATTATAGGTGTGAACAAAATGTACAAGACATTTGACAACTCCCAATAACAGTCTAACGTAACCAAGTATGATAACACTGGTAAGGAAAAAGCATGTGCACAGACATTTCACATCAAAATATACAAAATAAAGGGAAAACTTTCCATAAAGCATGAAACATACTACACTACAAAATCATTGACATTCTGAGGAAATAAATTTCTTCGCATTGAAGCAGGCCAAAATCCACAAACATTTGTTGATCCAGTTGACCCCTTGGATCATTCAACGCACATCTTTCACATACACACTCAGCTTTGGGCCTGGGTACCACAACCCCTTTACTCTTGTTCCAAACTTTGCCATTCTCCAGGATCACTACGTGGTCCTTCACTTCCCTCATCAAAAATGGTGGCGAAATCCTGGAATGTCCTTTGCGAACATGTCGAGGGAACAGTAGCCTCACAAGGTCACCAGCTTGAATGCAAACCACACTCTCCCTCTTTACACCCTTCTTAGAACCATACCTCTCGCTGTTACTGGTCACAGGTGTCACGGGAGACAGTACAGCGACTTGAGACTTCTTGCTTAAAACGCACACACTCCTTCACGCAAAGCTCATCTGTTCTGTCTACCACAGGCCACAAAAAATCCTCTCGGACATGGAGTTTCACCGCACGCATGCTGACATGACCCTTGTGTGCTAGTTCAAAAACGTTTGGTCTGATCTCCTTAGGAATCACCAAATGTTCACACTGTAACAAGATTCCATCCATGATAGATAGCTCATTGGCAGATCTCCAATAAGGAAGCAACTCCTTATCCATATCATGCAAACTGGACCATTGATTGGTAGCGCACTTCATAAGTTCCTGCAACACTTAATCCGTGCAGTCCACTGTCCGCCATTCCTCTTCAGACAAAACTCCAGAGGTACCTATACCTACTGTGCACACATCTTCCACATGATCTTCTTCCTCATTCTCATTTCTCTCTCCAGCAACTACGGGTAATCTAGAAAGGCAGTCAGCGGCAAAATTGTGGACTCCTGGAGCATATTGCAACTTGTATTGACTTTCTTGCATGCAGTATTGCCACTTTGCAATATACGGAGTAGCCGTTCCACCATTACTAGTACTAAATAACTCCACTAAATGATTTGTGATTGGTGCGAAAAATGAATTAGCTTCCCCAGACAAAATTCCTAAAATACTGAATTCGCCCCGATATACTAAGCATCATCTTCTCAATGGTGGAATAAGTATGTTCTGCTCTATGGAGTGCCCTGTATGCAAATCTAATGATTACCTCTGTATCATTGACTGTCTTATGCATCAAGACTAAGGGTGGGCGTAGTTCGCGAAGTAGCACTTCGCGAAGCTACGCAAAGTGAAGTTCGCACTACGCGAGCTACGCGTAGCACTTCGCGAACTGCGTAGTAACATGTTCACACTGTGCAAGATGTTGTTTTCAATGATTGCACAGTGCGGACAAGCAACCGGCACTGTGCAATCATTGAAAATGGCATCTTGCACAGTGCGAGCTGTAGTTTTCTGCTGCTCGAGTAGATTTTTACTCGAGCTGCAGCTGCAGCTCTCTCAACGCGAACTGGTAGTTTCTCATCGCGAGCGGTCGCGAGCACACGCGACCCCTCGCAATGAGAAACCTGACCTCCTCGCGTTGGGAATCTCGCCGGGAGGTTTATTTTCCATGCTCGCAGCACTACGCAACACTACGCTACGTGTGTTCGCACTGTGCTACGTGCAGTTCGCGTAGTGCGAAGTAGCGCGAACTTCGCAAACTACACGAGCGTAGCGTAGTGCTTCGCCCAGGCCTAATCAAGACCACTCCTAGATCATGGTTGCTTGCATTGTGTCATTATGATGCATTGGTCATGTGTGTTAAACGGCTTCAGGGGTTTACCAGAGACTATGGGGGGGCATATTTACAAGACATTGTGCCACCAAAGTGCCACTTTTCCTGACATTCCAATGCCTTGCTCCATATTTACAATGCAACGCTAATCCACTTTGAGTGGCTCAACGCCACCTTGTGAATGTGGCCCTCCTCGCCACAGTTTTCTGCAGTAAAAGGACGTGCAGTGGGCATTGCTGTGGGCATTCCCATGCAACACCCATTGCTTTTTTACACTACCCCAGATTTACAAGGATCTAAAAATGTGAGGCGGCACCAAAAATGAATGCCTTTTAAAAGGACAAGTTAGAGTGGCGCAATGAGGAGAAATACTTTTATTTCTCCTTGTTCTTTGCTCTTTCTATGTGTGCTGCATTCTGCACCATACATAGAAGGAGAAAAATGCCATTAGTTATTGTTTTTGAATAGGGAGGTGTCACTTCCTGCACAAATACAATCATCCCTGCAAAGCAGGCACCCTTGCACTATTGTACCAAGGTACATGTGCTGGTGCTAGGCAGCTTTTTCAGCGTCAGTGCAAGGGGAAATACAGGGGTGCACCGTATTCTTGAAAATACGGTGCAACCCTGTGTTTTTTAAATGCCGAAGTGTGGCGCAGTTACATTTCTTGCAGTGCTGCTCTGCGCCATTTCATTGTAAATATGCCACTATGACTTTTTTGATTGACTCAAACACCATTTTAAATTCCTCACTCCATACACACTTTGCATTTTTTTAAACAGATCATGCAAACATGCAGTTTTCGATGCACAATTCACCACAAATTTTCGATAATACTCAACCCCAGAAAAGACTTCAGTTGATCTTTGTCACTGGGTGCAGGTGCCTCCTCGATTGCTCTTAATACCTTCATCTTTGGTTTGATACCTTTGTTAGACACAGGGTGCCCCAGATATTTCACGCCATTGCAGCAAAACTTGCACTTAATTTTCTTTAAAGTTAAACCCCAACTTCTCTAAATTGCCAACACTCTCTAAGCTCTCGTCATGTTCACTCCCTTTCTTTCTATAAATCAATACATCGTCCTAAAAATACAACACCACAGGCACCTCCTTGAACAGATTGTTAATTAACTTCTGAAATACTGATGACACAGAGGCTAATCCAAATGACATACATTTGTAACGTAATGCCCTGTCAGGTGTCACAAATAATGTCAGGTACTTGACTCCTCACACAACACAATATGATGGTACGCCGTTGGCATGCTGATTGCGGTCACCACAACTGCTCCCTTTAAGGTGGGCAATAACTTATTAATATTAGAGAGTGGCTGGCAATCGACCGAAATGTTGGAATTCAGGTTGCGCAAGCCGATACACAAACACAAGGACTTGTCAAATTTCCGTGCCAGGACAAGTGGGGCCAAAAACTCTGATCCTTTGATTGGTTCGATGATACCTAGGGTGCAATATTTTTCTAGTTCTGACTTAGTTCCTCCCTCAAATTGATCGGCACGCACCATACTTTATGTACCCTTCGCTTGGCATTCTCTTTCAAAACAATATAATGTTTAAAACCCTTCAACCATCCAAGACAGTCAGTAAAAACATCTGGATATCTACTGGCCCATGTGCATTTGTCCACATTGCAGATCCCACCGTTACACATTTCCAGGTGGTGTTGTCTGGATAGAGCCAGCTTGGGATGGTTAGGATCAAGAATCATGTCCAGATTGCCTTGCTTGTTCCACCCCAATAGATTGGAACCAACCTTGGCCACATATTCAGTGCCTTTGGATGTTTTGTTGTCAAAACCCAGAACGAACATCTAAAGGCACAGTATATATGACCAAGGGTGGTTCCAATCTATTGTGGATGGAAATTTTCATGTATCAGATGTTGCTGGCAGACATAGCAATGTTACACAATAAAAAAAGAATTACGCATCATGAAAACAGACCCACATGGATGCCTGTCAACGCTGACAGGCCTTACAAGAAGATCCTCACTGTAGTACTCAATTGGAGTCTTGGTTACTGCAGCATGGTTCCCACTGATCACATATAAAAGGCGTGTTAATCACACAGGCATTCCTTGAAGAGCCTGATAACTGTAGATCGCGGGCTTTGTGCGTAGTGACCCAATATTTCAATTAGATGGCTGAGCTATGAAGTGTAAACACACAATATGGCCGTTGATACTGATCCCGAAGTAAAATGGTTGGTGAAGACGCGCACAAGGAAAGTAGCATGCACCATGGGAAAAGTCATTTTATGTCTTTAGGTTCAACTAAGATGGCTGCCAAGGCCGACGTAGGTGTGACTTCCTGGCTACTGGTACGATCACTTGTAACGCTGGCTTAACACAAAATGTCTGCCAATGCTGACGTGCTGCAAAGTCAGCCATGTTGATCCCCTGTTGTTATAACTGGTGTAATGCCTGCACTGATATGGCCTTGATGCACATCCACGGGGCCACTAATTAAAAAAATATCCTTAATGTTCCTTATTCTAATTTTTCTCCAGAAAAAATGACACCGCTGGTGCACACCGGAATGCCTGAGAGGTGGAAATCCTCCAATACTTCTATTGGAAGATGCATCGAAGATATCTATGGCTCAGGCAGCGGCACAGGCGTGGATACACTCCTCCCAAGAATGGCCTCTTGGTGGAGGCCTCAGTGCTGCAAATCGTCACCAATGAAGGGATGACACCGAGATCACTGGCAGTAGGAAGTTTATTTCATCCTACAGCACTGAGCATCAGGCAGCAACTAGAGATCAAAGAATCAAACCAAACATTCGACATTGCCATCTTTCCATCCTGCATTCCAGTCTCCTTTGTGCCGGAGGAGATCAGAATGAAGGCATGTGCCAACAGTTTATGATGGAAGCAGCCTTCGCTGGAGAACAGCAACATCTGGCCATGGGATGAGTAGGTATGTGGACCACACCAGATGCTTGACACCAGTGAGTCTAGGGTGTCGAGCCACATGGAGGGTTGTGACACACTAGTACAACACCAGGTACAGGGCAAAACTGTCACTGGAGGCCGGTGTTAGAACCTGCAGTGTGGGTAGACCCATTTATTGGTAGCCTGAAAACTTAGCAATCACCATGAGTGGGAAGCATTTCTTTGCCCCTTTGCTGACTGTACCATGGAGTGAGAAGGAGCAGGAAACACCCAAACGATGATGGGAGGAGTGTTGGCAGTAATTCTAACTACCGATAATCATTTAGGGTAGCAATTCAATGAATTGTTCTTTTCTCCTTATGCCACCACGTATTAGACCCAGCCATATGCAAATCGATCCTGTTCGTGCTTCAATAGGAACAGTCAAGTCTGAGCTGCCAGGCCAGGTCCTCCATGAACAGAAACACAAGCAACCCAAGACGGGTGTCAGCCTGAATGGCTCTCTTCAGTGCAGTGAAGACTGGTTCCAGTGGCACAGTGAGTAAGTGTCCCACATCTATGCGTTCCCTTTGCCCCTTTAGGGTGCTACATCAAACACACAAAAGGTGATGGCAGGAATTCTTTCAGTAAGTCTAACCACTGGTATTTGCTTGAGGTAGCATTCCAGTTCAACATTCTTTTGCCGTCCATGCCACCTCAGATTAGACCCAGCCGTATGCAAATCCGTCTTGTTCCTGCTCCAATAGGAACCACCCAGCCAGAACTGCTAGGCCAGGTCCACCCTGAACCGGAAGACAAGCAACCCAAGAAGGCAGTATCATCTAAAGTATCACGGCTTGCTTAAATAAAACCTGTGCTAAGACTTCTGCTGTGGGTTACTACGTTCATTTATGCTAGCAGTATTATGTCATACAATCCGGATGGCTGAAGGTGGCTGATCCTAAGAATATCTTTGTGAATGTTTTGATGATGATGACATGAGCTCTGGTAGATAACTAAAGATACCTGTAGTCTAACTCAAATATAAACATACGCAATACCATTGGCTATCGGAATACCGACAAGCATCAAACTAAAACAGAACTTCTGAGGAGCCCACCCCTAGCCACATTGCATAACAGAGTCAAAAGTCCACACAGTGACATAAGGACCCAATTACAAGTGCCCTCGAGGGGTAGGTTCTATTCATCACACCTAATAAAATCCAGCTCCCCTAGGTTCAGAATTTATTTGCACCTCTTCTCAGTTTTTTGAGGACAAAAAGGTGAATTATGGTGCTTACCACATCAGAATCCGTATCACAATAAATACAGTACTTTCTGCCTCTGTTAAATTCCAGCAGGTGTCACCTGCTGAAATTTAACAAGTGATGCAAACTTTATTGCAATTGGTAATTACAGAGGACCATATGAAAAAAAAAACCAAATTCCCACAGACACAGAATGGGTAAAACCCTTTGATACATCTGGCCCAGAGAGAAGCTCTGCCCTACTTGGAGATCCAGCCCCCGTGCAAACAGGGTTTGAGCAGGAGTTAGAAACCTAGGCCCACACATAATCAGGGCCATTGTGTGCCCAATACCGCTGCCCAAGTTTCATCGTTGGTATGCTTGGAAGCACTTGAAGTTGTACTTAATGTCCTAATGCACATGAACTTTTCACAGCTCGCCTTTATGAAGCTCTTTCTTGAATGCCGCCAAATATCATTGGCTTTCACCCAAGCCCCAGGATGCACTCGAGCAATGAACGCAGATCGATGAGGCAGTGCATTTGAGTGCTTTCCAAAAGAGGTAGAGGGCCAGGAGGTATCGGTCTCAGGGTCTCCTTTTCTAGGCAAAGGTTTCCAGTGTTACCAAAGATGATAGGTGTGCAGTTGAAAGGAACATAATTAAAAGTTGTCTGATATTCTGAGGACATGAACTAGGGGCTCAGATCCCACTCTTACAGCTGTTTCCCAGCAGCTTCCACACAGCAGCTGCTGGATAAATTGGCCGCAGATTTCCTTGCTTGTTAATTAACATAATTAAACACAATAACATTCCCCAGCTCCAAAGGGCTAGGACTCTCAGCTACAGATTCCTCACTTGACTAATGAGGAAGGCTCTGGCATCACTGACGGGCGCTCTGTGATATTTGTGGTTGTATCCCCTAATGTGTGCATGACAAACCTGTGAGAGTGTGTGCATACCCTTGCCCTGTAATGTATCAGTGCTGCCAACTTGCCTTGTATCCAGTGTAACACCACCAGCTGTGAATGGCTTTTGATTTTATTCAGAAGCACATTGCATGTTAGCAATATAGTTCCCCTCCCTACACAATTAACTGCACTGTTCACAGGTATCAATAAGCAAAGCACACTTAACCAAAATAAGTAGAGTTACTGAGTGCTAAATGTGTAAAAAGATAAGTGCCAGGTCCCTTCTAAGGAGGCAACTGCAGCTAGCACCACCCTTCCCACCTGCCAGTGCTACCAATGACTGTAAGAACACAACTACTAATCACCACACTCCTACAAAAGTGACAAATCTAAGCCACCCAAAGGTATAAAAATGGGATGAGCGGCAGGTATTTTTCCTTTTAAAGTATATTGAATGATTAAACAACTGTTGTGTTCATCTCAAAATTAAACAAACAGTGTCACCATGTGGTAGACATTCATAAGAGCAGGTGTAGATAATTAAGTGCTGGTGCCAAGCACCGGAAACCACGTTCTCGAATTAAGCACTGGATTTACTAATCTTAACTTTATATTGTGTATCTTGACAATAAAAATATCCTCAGATTAGTTAGATGTGGAGTTGAAAAATGGTGCACCTACACTTAACCTTATATATCTACCTTGACAATAGAGTGGTATTCAATATCCTGAACATGATATTTTGGTAAAATGTAAATGTAAATCCGTATTTGTAAAGCACAAACTACTCACCATTATGGGTCTCAAGGCGCTGGGGGCTGTTGTGGAAATCAAGTGAGCTATTGCCCAGAGTCACATGGTGCTGAGCTGCTGCCGGAGCCGGGGATTGAGCCTTGAACCCTGTCCTCTGGAGTCAGCTGCCCTGGCCACTGCACTGCACCACACCTCGCCACAGAGGTAGTGTGCACAACGTAAATATCATCACAAATATACTGTGATGAAAAGAATATAATGGTACAGAATATTTGAGGCAAGTATATTGTATTATTTTAATAATCAATATTATTTTTGAAATATAGTTCTACATACAGCCGATTTTATTATTATTTGTAAAGTTTTATGATTTTATTAGTTTTAAGCAATTATTAGTTAGTTTATTAGTTTTAAGTAATTTTAGTTTTCTGTAATCTTTTAGTAGTTGTTTTACTGATATTTATACATTTTATTTTTGAGTTGGTTTTTTTTAGATTATTGGTGGGCTTGTAGGGAAGTAGGTTGAGAACACATTTTAAGTTAAATTAAAATTTTGTATACGTTATTGAAAAATGTAAATTTAATTGATAGTTAGATTAGTAATCGTATTCGTTACTAAATTGTTACATTAATTATTTTATAGTACAAATATTTTTTTAAGTTGTTGATTAGATTGCTATGGAAAAGTTTTTATTAAATAATTATTTAATGTTTTTTTTTTAATTACATGGTTAATATATTTATTACATTGGATATTTGTTATTTTATGTCACTTATTTCATTTGTTGAATGAATGTATTTCTTTTATATTCATGTGCTAACTTTTAGATTTTTTAAACATTTATTTTGCACTTTTTTGTTTTGATTGATTACATTTTTGTTTTATTTCACATTTTGTTGCTGCTGGTTAGATTGTAGAGTGGGTTTGGAAGTGGGTTTTCTTGTAAAACTGTTTATTGCTGTAATTTGTAAATATCGTTTCAATTGATAATAATAATAAGTACATTTTAAAAGTTATTATAAGTACAATTTCATTTTTTTTAAATATCTAAGTTTGTTTAGAATATTCAATTTGATCTTTTTATATTAATTTAGGATGTTGTGGTTTTTTAAACCATTTTATAATAATTATTATATATTTGTTTCCAACACCATCCCTTCTATTGCTTAGTTCTTACTGGGATTATTAAATCTGATGCATACAAAGTCCAATGCTTTCCCACTGTTACTTGGGTTGGAGCGACAATAGCAAATCTCTACCCGTGAAGTCCAACAAATTCCCTACTTCTGCTTAGGTTGGTGCGGGAATAGCAAATCTCACCCCTACAAAGCGCAGTGCTTTTCCTACTGTTGTATAGGTTTGAATGGGAACAGTACGTCTAACCTCTCCAAGGTCCAATACTTTCACCAATCTTGCTTAGATTTGAATGGGAATAGTAACTCTTACACAAAAGGGTAACACTTTCCCTACTGTTTCTTAGATTGGAATGGGAATAGCAAATCTGATCCTTTTAAATTCCAGTGCTTGCATTGCTGTTGCTTAGGATGGAGTGGGAGTAGTAATCCTGATCCCTTCAAAGTCCAATGCTTTCCCTACTGTTGCTTAGGTTGGAGTGGGAATTGTAAATCTGACCCTTCCATTGTCCAGCTCTTTCAATACTGCTGCTTTGATTGGAGTACACATAGTAAATCTGACCCCTCCAAAGTGGAATGTTACCCGAGCGATTGCTAGTGATTAGACTTATTTCAAGCATTCCTCCCATCTCCTTTTGTGTGTTGGTTGTAATGCCTTAAAGAGCAAGAGTATGCCCAGATGTGTGTCCTGCGCTCACTGTGCCAATAGAACCAAGTTACACCTGACTGATGAGCCTCAATCAAAGTGAAACCAGTACTGGGTTGTTTGTATTCTGGTTCAGTGAGGATTTGGTCTGGCACTTCAAACTGTACTGCTTGTACTGCTCCCATTGCAGGAGGGTCAAGAATGATTTGCATTTGGCTTGGTCCAAACTGAAACTAAATAAATATATATTGTTGTACATTTTGTATTTTAACATTTTAAAGTTTTATATTTTAAAACATGTTTTACCCTTATTTTAACATGTGTAATATATGTGTGTGTCTGTGAGTGTGTGGATGGTGTGTGTGTGTTTATTATACATGTATGTGTCTGGAAGGATTGTTGGGTGTTTGAATAAGTAAATTCTTTGGTACTGAATAAAGCAGAAGCAATTGGATAACTACTGAATAAAATACATATATATTTATTATGTAAGTCACAGAAATCTGAATTCTAAATAGGAGTGGGTGATATATTCCACATCGCTGATGAAATTGGCAGAATTTTGGGCACAATGCGTTATGCATGTAATACGGAGTTCTAGCCAAATTCTGCCAACCACTGCGTGGCGTGCAGCTTAAAAATGGTAAATTGGGAAGTGTGAGTGAGATTTGGCGTTCCCTAGCGTGGTTTTCAGGCGCTATAAGGTCCCCCTGCGAGATATCACCAACACACGCAGTTGCAGGTCGTCACAACTGTTCGTGGTCAGAAAGTTGCCACCCGAGTAGAATATCTACCAGAGCTGCAGCAAAAGTAACCAGCCGCAGCCGCTGCAAGTAAGAGCGGAGAGGCTGGCTAGGCGGGATTTTGAGAGATGACGACGAGGGAAAATTAATGATTTATTTAATTTTCCCTTGTGGTCATCCCTCAAAATCCCCCCCCCCCCGCCCAGCCGGTCCCACTGCCCCACCGGTCTTACCTGCAGTGGCTGCAAGCAACTTGATAAGTTGCACTCTCTGGTGCGCCATGTGGTGCAGTACCAGCTGCTTTTTCAGCGCAGAGTGAGCTCCCAGTACTAACTCACAGCACGAGTAGTGCGGCACGCCTATTTCCACCTGTTTGCAGAATTCCGCTGAATATCACAGAGTTTTTTTGTAACCACATGGAATCCCACAGAGTGAAACTTTGTGAGTTCAGTCCAGTCCTAACTAAGATGCAAGTCACCCGACCTTACAAAAGGAGCAAAATGTCCAACTGCTGCAATGGGAATATTGAGATCCAAACATAAATTTGCATAATAAGGGAACCATTTTCATGACAAAAGGGAAGCATTATTTCCACCCCTTTTGAAGTGCATTGAAGTATGTTGAACTTTTGTTACCTGCTGAAGGTAAAACACCTTCCCCAGTTCATCAGTTGGGAATGTTAACATTAACTTGGCAACATTATCACCGCTTTAATGCCTGACTATTTGAACAGGAGAGACGTGAACAGGCTTGGGCGCTGTATTGAACTCTGAGCTACATCATTCATAGTACATTTAGGCCCATCATGCTGCAAACAAAGTGTTTTTCTTTAATCTGCAAATTATTCAGCAGATGGTGGATTATCTGACAAGCGCTGCAAATCTATAATTACACAGAAAATGCTGTGGATGCAGAATCATGTAATTCCACTGACTTGAGCTATAAATGCACAGCAGAGGAAGAGAAGTCCTAAAGGAAAAATACATAACCACCAAACTTTCCAGCAGGAGGGGAAAGTCCTCCAGCAAACCACTGTATACTCAGCACAGCTGTGACAAGTCTACATGATTCCTGCTCACATCTTTGTATTTCTGTTCACTTTCAGTGAATCATAGCCCGGTTTGTGTTTGTTAGACGGATCATATGGAAAATGACATTATCAACCATGAAATCATGCCTAAAAGAGTAGCACATTTTCTTATAAGCAAACAAAATATGTATGTATCCATTTAGAACCATGGGGGTGTGCGAGTGTGTACTTTGCTGCTAAAAAATCGAAGATTTCCCAAACAAAATGGATTGCCTTAAAAAAATAAAAATAAAGCCACCATAAATGTCATTATTATGCTGCGCCTGTTCTAAATCGACAGAGAGACATAAGCAATTGAAGCTAATTACCCCAGCAGGGTGACTTGTAAATGATCACACCAAATATAGAGCATGGTATTACACATCTTTATTTTTCAGCGTGTAACCGTGAACTGAACATTCCATATCATGAATTGTATTACCTACACCCATCGTTCCAACGTCACAGCTCTACGGAGACAACAAGGAACCAAAAGGGTCCCACTATCTCTAACTCAGAAGACACTACATCTCCCCCTTTGTTAAATAAAAAGTACCAATAATACACATTTGCATTACAACTCCTCTATAAGCTGTTTTGGTACTTGATCCAATTGCCCAGATCTGGTCTGGTGAACCTGTGGAGATACCAACGAAAGGTCCATGACTGGCACTGGTGACAGAAACATCAATACAGTCATTGGACTCGCTAGACTCTTACGTGGGGAAGGCTCACTCCTGACATCTGGAGTTGGTGAAGGTCGAGGCAGGTGCTTGAAATGCAAAGAATCTTGATTAATAAACTTTCCAGGACGGTGAGCAGTCACCATGTGCCCTTTACTGCGTTAGTATCAAAAGGAGCATCCAACTTGAGTTTCCATTTGTGAATAAGCACATTCTGTCGTTGACAAACTCCAGCTAGCATAAACCACAATGTGTCTTGGGGTATTTGGATGTCCAGTGTGCTGGGCAAGGATGGCACCTAACCCCACTGGGTTCGCATCAACAACATATTCCATATGCAATTTTAGATTAAAGTATGCTATTTCAATTGCATTCTCAATTGCATGCTTGATTTTCTTGACGCTTTGTTCACATTCATTCGACCATTTGAATGGGACATTTAGTTTCGTAAAGTATCTCGATGGGGCACTTACAGTGGCAAAGTCATGTATATACCCTGAACAGTAACTGGCCATACCAAGTAAGAATCTCAGCCTAGTTACATCTTGTGGGAAGAAGAGGATGAGAAGGCTTGTACTTTGTTAGGGTCTGGAATCATTCCCCCATCAGAAAAAAAGGCCAAAAAACTTGAGTTTGATTTGATGAAACTCACATTTTGCAATATTTAATGTGAGACCTGCATAAGCAAGTATACAACACACTTGTGGCAGAGCTTTATCGTGTTCCTTGTGTGTGGTCCCAAAAACTAGTATGTCATCAGTGTAATTGAAAGCATTTGTGACTGTCTGTATTATGCAATGAATGACATCCCGAAAAAGTTTGGTAGCTGATGACACTCCGAAACTTATCCTTTTATATTGAAACAAAATGACATGAGCCAAAAAGGTAGTAATGTTCCTACAATTATCTTTCAATTCAAGCTGGTGATACTCTTTTTTCAAATCAAGGTGGGAAAAGACGTTAGCTCCATTCAGCTGCTTAATCATGTCAGCAATGTGCGTATCTGGATGCTGTTCTCCTTCAATCGCATTGTTTCCTTGGCGCATATCAATGCAGATGTGTACAACTCCTCCACTAGCCTTTTTCAACACTACCATTTTGGTGTCGGACCAGTAGATTGCTCAATGATGTTATGCTTTAATAAGGCATCAAATTCTTTCTCAACAGCCTATTGTAAATGGAATGCAATTCAACGATCTCGTTATGCAACAGGTCGAATGTTCTCATTTATGTGAAGATGCACATTCATGGTCTTAAGTCTTCCTAATCCATGAAACAAAGAGTAAACATGCGCTCATCAAGTGCCTGGTAAGACATGAATTGGTGCCTGCACTTTTGTATGTTTCTGCTTCACAGTCGCTATGAAGGAACCGTAACTTAGCAGTGGTGTCGAAGCAGCGCACATATACACTTTGGTTTTTGACGGAGTTAAACCAGGCACTGGAATCAGTTCATTGAGCTTCTCCACCAAGATAATGGTTATCAATGTACCAAGGTATGGAGCACCGATTGGCTTTCGATGTGATCTTGGGACAGTGTCCAAATGGATTTTGTGCTTTCACTTGTCGGCCTAGCTTTGACCAACATTATTTCTTGCATGAAGCTAATCCCACATGTGCACATTGTCAGGCAGTCAACATTGACACTGCACCCCATCTTCCTCACTATCTCTCGACAATGAGGGTGACAAACATTTAGACAAACAATTTGACGACAATCAACATAGTTCAGTTTCTACTTGCCTCAACTGATGTTGCCACTTGGCTTTGTGGGTATGCATAGATTGTCACATTTGGAACTTGCTTGCATCCGCTTTGTTTTCTTGAAGTGACGCTTATGTTCTTGCCTCCATTTTGTTTTCTCCATGTGACGCACTTCATCTTTCCCTCGCTTTGCAGACTGTTATAACATTTCCTGCAGCCTTAGCATATATGTGCAATGGTAGAACACCTACCCTCATGTGGAAAGGAGAATCTACATTGAAAACACAACTTCTTTTTCTTTGGAGACATTACTTTATGGCCTTCTACCTTGCACTTTGATTTGCTTTACTCACTCAGCGCTGATTCATTTTGGGTTTTTCCGGTCTCCATGTTAGCTGCCTGTCTGTCAGCTCTCTCCTCCACTCTGGCAGCCATGAGTACTCGCTCCAAGCTGAGTGTCTCTTTCAGCGTTCATCGTCTGAAGGAATCGGAGAGGTAATCATCTATTACTATGAGACGCATAGCCTCTTCATCGTTAAACTCATTGAACTTGCGCTGCTTTATTACCAAATTACGTCTTTCTACAAACTCATTCATCATTTCAACAGCTCTCTGCCTTTCCTGACTGAAAAGGCTCCTTTCATAGTCAACATTTGGCATTGGGTTGAACTTGGAGTTTAACACTTCATTGATTTGATGGTACGTCACTTCATCACCTTGTGTTATTTTCTTTATCACTTCTTTTACTCCTTTAGCTGCCAGATTCTTTAAATATTCAATTATCTTTTTATCATTTGCTTGAAGGTTTCAACCCAGGTAGTCTTCTGTCGCCAATTTTTTGCTTTTTGTGTTTATCTAAGGGAGACAGTGGTTTCAAGAAGGCAGCGGCTCCATATTTTGCGCTTCATTCAGCAGCCATTGAAACTATTCCAACTACCGCTTACGACCTTTCAGTCGGGCCAACATGTGTCTCCAGCCTTTAAGTAAACCCCCGTGCTTCTGCTTGGGTTGCAGTGGCTGGTGCTGAGGTCGGATGACGCTCTTTACTGAGCTTCTGGTAAGCGTGATTGTATTCTCTATATCTGGTTTATCGCCACCTCTTATGTTGCTCTGAGTTTGCCTGCTTCTGCACTCAGTGTTCTCTTGCACCTGGATGTCACCGCTCATTGCTCTTTCTGTACCTGGTTGTCACTGCCTTTAGTGTTTCTTTATGTCCGAAATGTCTTTTTCTTGCACTCAACTAGCACAGCCTCTAGCGCTTTTCCTTACCTGATTGTAGCTGCATTTAGTGTTGTTGTACTGTATGAATGATGGCTCTGTGTCATGTTGTGGCAGAGTACCTCTTGTCTCAACTGTATCAGCAGATTTCTAGCCGACGACAAGTCGTTCACTTTCTTCACAGGCCTGGCACTGACTAGAGTGTCCTTTTGATTCCACATAGGCCAACTGTCACTTTTCACTTTGACTGAGGCACACGTGGTCTGCACAAGCAGTTTGCTGGACCACAGTGATCCCTTATCTCGTCACAAGTTATTGCATCCGACCCCAGCCTGGGTACTTGTAAATGATCATGCCACACACAAGGAGCTTGGTATTACATGTCTTTTTCATGAACGTGTAACCGTGTACTGAACATTCCATATCATGAATTCTATTACCCACACATGTGCACTTACGTCACTGTTCTTAGGAGTAAGTCAGGAACCAAAAGGGTCCTGTCATCTCTAACTCACAAGACACTACAGTCACGCAGGCAGCATGATTCTCAGAAATAGCACATGCCTTCATGGCCTCTGACAGTCTTGGTATCAAGGACTTGTGCCCATTAGCGACTGCTACCAGACGGGGGTGGTGGGCAGTGAGGGGTAGAGGGAATGAAAAAAAAGAAAGAAAAAAGAACTTACCTGGAACGGCCAGCCCCCACCTCTCCTCTGTCCTCTTCCTGTCTCCAGTCCTGTCCGGCAGCAGGAAGCACCCGAGCACACAGGCTCACCTCAGCCAATCACAATGCGGGATTGCAGCGTAATGATTGGTCTGAGCACCATGGTTCGGTGCTCAGACGGGGACAGGGAGCTTGTGTATGTTCCTCACCAGGCTGTCTAATTCAGCTTGGTGGGGAACATGCAAAGTGCACATGACTGTTTGGCTGGCCCTCATGAGCACTTAGGGAGTGCAAACCACTCCTCCCTCTGCTCTGGCCGGCCCCTCCCCACCACTGACTGCGATAGGAAAAATAAAATAATAATAACATTAAATTATTGTGATTTTATTTTTCCTTTTGAGCAGTGGAGCGACGCTCCTCCGCCTTAGCACTGCTTGTGTCATGGATACCAAGGCCCAGTCGGGGCAGCTGCTTCTGGTGGTTACCTTTAATTAATGTCTTTGTGCAGGTATCCTACTGTCTCTGGCCTCACCCTTGCATTTACAGCACACATTTCAAGTCAGGCTACAAGACAGGACATGGTAAAAATCCCCAGGTCATTGTCCATATTTGAAGGAAATCTTCAGAGCATGTAGAAAACTGCTTTACTGGGCCACAATTCTGCTTGGTATCAGAAAACTGCAGGTGAAATCCAGATGGCAAATATGAAATTACAGTGGGACAGTTAGTGTGGGGAGGAAATGCATCAATGAAACAGATTTTCAAAAAAGCCTTCATTTCACAAAGACCATTCAAGATTTTAATACTCAGCATAAAAGATGGGTCATTTCTTGCTGAAGTGGGTGGGAGAATGGGCACACTATGTAACTTATGGTATTTCAGGTCTTTTTCTATAAATCGTTTTAAAATGACAATGAACCTTGGCATTTCAGTATAGTTGAAATGACTCAGAATGCTCTGTAGCATCCATGAAGTAGCAGCATGAGCTCCATTAGTGGGAGAGATTTGTCAGCCACTTCTTTACACCCACCACACTAATCAGCAGCTGGAAGCTTCTTGGCTATACCCTTCCACAGCCACACTCTGCAGTAGTGAGATAGAAGTTACGCACAGCTCTTCATGGCCCTCAACAACAGCCAAAAGCCTGAAGATGCACCACAAGTAATAGCTATCAATACAGCTAGCATTGATGGGAATACTTAGGGTTTGGCACACCGGTTAACAACTAACACATCTTTCAGAAGAGGGAGGAAGCAACAAGTGGTGGAGGTGTTGGGCATTCCAAGGCACACAACAATACAACTCTCATCCTTAAGCAGTGTGGCTGTGAATATTTGTGAAATCCGTGGTACACCTCATTACAAATTCCAGGCCCAGGATCTGGTTTTCAGAACTGGGACCACAGAGGGCTTGAAACACAAAAAAGGTGATGGGAGGCTGCTTATCATAAGTCTAAATACTAGCAATAGATTGGGGGTAGTACCCCAACCCATCGTTCATTTGCTTACCATGCCACCTTGGTTTGAACCCAGCCATATGCAAATCCGTCTTGACCCTGCTCCTCATGGAAACAGTTCGAACTGCAAAGCCAGGTCCTCTCTGCACTGGAACAAAAGCAAATCAGAACCGGTTTCACCCTAGTTATGGGTTCATCACCCAGGTACAGCTTGGTTCCAGTGACACAGTGAGCATAAACCCAAGCCACTTAGGGTGGTACATGAAGCACACAAGAAGCTGCTTGCAATAAGTCTAAACATTGACAATTGCTAAGGGGAGCACTCCAAACTATTGATCTTTTGCTCACAATGCCACCTCAGTTTGCACACAGCCATAGGCAAATCAGTTTTGTCCCTGCTCCTCAGGAAACAGTCCATCCCAAAATGCCAAGTCAGGTCCTCCCCTGCCGGCTTACCTGAAAGAAGATACATCACTTGCATCACCATGGGCCACTCTCTGACACCTCTCCTACATGCTAGTGATGTCCATTTTGTCCATGCTTCTTTTGAATGCTGTATGTCTATTGCAGTACTCCACTGCCTTCTCCTTGCACGGCTTCCACCTAGTCATCAAAGCCCTGCACAGCCTTGCTCTGTGAGTTTGGACCCTTGGATCATCTCACCTAGGAATGTCACTTGAGATCTTTCACTTTTCTTCACCAATTTCACAGAGCATAAGGATATTTTGGACAAACAATGCCAGGTCTCCCAACCTGAGGTTTCATAATCTATCTACATTGGGTACTTCTGCTTGCTCACTGGCCATACACTGCTACCGTCTGCTTAACACACACACGCTGTCCAGTCACTTTACTGCCTGCCAGCATGGAGTCACTACTGCAGCTCCGCTGACAAAGCTGAGCACTGTGAGTGCGAGCCTGAGGGTGGAGAAGTGTCCTCCTCAGTAAAATTCCAAGCCTGAAGCTATAAAGCCTTGGACCTGGTCATATTCATTCTTTAGTTTAAGCAAAAACATGGAAATTAAAAACCAAATACTGTTGGGTGAAAATAATATGCTCAACTGGGTAGCTATTTAATCTAACAAGAAAGCACCAATTATAAATCGATTAATAGTCTTATATTAAAAAATATATTTAATTTTGTTGTGTCTATTACCAAATATACATTCTAGTCCCCTTTCCCTCATGGTAGTCTACAATGTAACCCTAATTATTGCGTTCTCATGTTATTCTGTCCTGTACTGCTTTTATTCTTTAATCACATTACTGTCTGAGTGCCTGCAAGTTGTAAGTCAGTTATCCAAAAGCGTAATGTGAATCCAGCTTTCATCTTTTTTTCTACGTACATTTAGCCAGAGGGTCTCTTTCTTATGATTCTCTTTAAGACCCTTCCCTGAAATGTTAGTTTACTTAAATTCTTGGCTCAAGGAGTTGCATCTTTTAATCTGTTTGGAGGCTAACCTCTGAAGGTTCTCTAATAGCTTTCTGGCTGGACTTCTACTCAGACATCCACAATCTCCTCATTACTGTACCCACAAAAGTCAGTATAACAGTGAAGAGATCACTTAAAACATGATCTGAGTGTGATTCCATTTCTCTACACAGTCTTTTTCAGACAATATATAGCTTTACTAAGACACCAACAAAGTAGTTTAGAACTATAATGAAATTATCAAAGATGTTATGAACAAATCTGCTTTAATGTATTAAAAAATGGATCCACCAATAAAAGGGAATCCTTGCTTTATTGATAATTTAGTTCAAGTACCAAGTAATATCAGAAAACTAGGAAGGCCTCAGATGTAACAACACAAACAATTTAACAGATTCAGAGTCACCAGACAGCCTAACCTAACACTAAAATGAACTACCAATATAACTAAATCACTGATGCGGAAACAAGAACCAACAAAACTATCCAAGTGGTCAAGGAACACATATCGCCTATAACCAACCTCTCTCTGACTAACACCAAAAGCAAAATGCAAGTAGGTAAATATCTCTGCAGATAGAATTAACAACATGATTAAGTTGGGCAAAAAACTGATGAGCGCTGTGGCCGTTACTGCTTATGGCTGACATTATTTTTGTATTGGGTGTGTGCGGGGGGTAGCCAGGTGTCCAATATTCAAACAGAGAAATGGCAAAATGCATTCTGCATAGTATGCATAATTCCTGTGAAAAGTTTGAGTATTTTGTGACAAAAAAACACTATGTCATTTGCAAACCATACACCTCCTCAATCATCTCTTTGATGTCTCACCAAAAAACACAACAAAAGCACAAACTTCTAACCAGTATCTAAAGGAAACCTCACCCCATCTAGAACTACATGTCACCACTAATAAAGACATCCTCTGTCTGTTGTCCTTCTTTAAAAAATAAATCCTCTAAAGTCCCCAATTCCAGCCGTGCCCTGGAAAATGATTAGGAATTGTAGTGCAGTATGTCTTCTCCTCTGTTAACTTTTAAGTCTCCCACCCACAATTCCTGTGCTTCAACCTACCCTTTTCAGACTTTTGAATGTGTTAATTGACTATTACTCAATTATTTGCTGTCTTTTTAACTTGTTGAATGTGTTCTCAGTAAGAACCGGGTAGTTCTCTTTCCTGTGTTGTTCAATCTAAGGAATTTTCCTGTCCCCCTTTATTTAGTTAGCTAGATGAGAGTATGTGGACAGTGTACAACTACAACAATAGAATAACATGTAACAATAACAACATAACAGTCAACTCAGAGAGTAATAAAAATAAACCGAAATTACCAAAGGTTGAAACTCTGTTTAGAGGGCAAAATTTAATTTTTTTCAGGATATAAAGAATCATCATAAGTATAACAGTGGGGTCAATATTTAGACTGGTTATTTGAAACTCTCTCTAAACAGTGGCTCTTAAACTTTACACTCCTCTAGAATTCGGGCACCCTCACTGAATCATTATTTGAAGCTGTGGACCTAGACAAAGTCATTGCTGTAAACCAGAGACACTCGCCTAAGCAATTTCAATGATTTGAACATCAAATCAATACATAAAAATAAAGAAACAAGCTTTCAGAAAACAAATATACAAAAGTGTGAATATTTTATTTAAATCACAAACAAATATAAAAAAAAAACTTTTCATTTTAATGGGAAGGTCACTGCTTTTCTAAGTTCAACTGAGACCACCCATCTTCCATGCTATACTCTGTTTGGTGCATTTGCACTGCTCCCTCAAATCAATCTGCAAACAGCAATGTAATTTTTAGCTGCCAATTTCAGATTCCTTCACATTTAATTTTTTTTAATTTTACATTTTGCTTCTTATTTATATGCACTTTAATTAAACTATTATTATTAATTAATTATGTAAGCAGCCTGAGTAGGTGTTGTGCCCCCCCCAGGGGTCCCTGACCACAGGTTAAAACCACTCTTCTGAAAGTTCTGTTATTAGTTAACTGAATAAGGACATTAGGCTGGGGTTTGGTCTTAGTACTCTCTGAATAGTGTTGTGAATGAGAGGTCCAGAAGCGTGGAGTTTCCAGCAAAAGTGTATTCTTGGTAGGCTAACCTATTTTACACTGACAATTGTAAGCACGTCCAAAAGGTAGGAAGTACTCTTCATAGCACAGAACTATGTATGTGAGACAATCCAGCTTGAACTTGCATCTTGCCTCAATTTGAAATCAAGAGGATGGGGTAATGTGATCATACTTTCTCAAGAAGTATAAGTGTCTGGCCATAGCATCTGAGGTGACTCCCAGAAGGTTAAGTGATGAATGAGGCAGATCCACCAAGACTTCATTGCCAACGTTTATTTGTGTTATAAACAAAGAAGGTGCGATGGCCTTCAGTTGGTCTGGAGTAAATAGGGGCTTATTTTCCTTAGAGCATGATTGTGGATGTTTGTTGCTTTGATGAATTTATTAATGTCCGGTACAACTGAAAAGATAGTGTTGAGCATGAATCCTAAAGCAACCACGGCGGGGGAGAGTGAAAGAAAAGATGTCCACTTCTCTGCTTTTTGGTCAGATCACGGTAGAAACTGTTTATGAAATTCAGTGAGAATAGGTTTAATCTTTAAGAAAGTTATTTTTGGCATCCAGACTTATAGCTTGATGAGGACTGATCAGAGTGTGATGATATCGTTTGTAAAGGAGGTTTTGTTGTATGCCTGGGTATCTTCCAAATACCAATGCACATTGATACCTTTACCGTAACAGGTACAGATCAATGGTTATAAGTATAGAGTGAAAAGCAAGGTAGCTAGTATGAAGCCATGTCAAACACTGCAAAATATGGTTAAGCATACCATGGCGTGGGAGGTAAACTTTAACATTTAGGGCAATTTTGGATCATATTTGTCCCCACCAATCCTTGGAAACCCATGCAATGTTTGAGAACTGACAACAGCCTACCATGATCCGCTGTAAAATGTTGCAGTTAAATTTAAGCGTGCAAGATGACATGACTCCCCTTCATCTAATAACCAGTGAATATCATCCAGGAGTTATAATGTGGCCGTCTCGATATTGCAACATTTGTAGAAGCCTGACTGGTGTCTTGGTAAGACTGTAGGCCACGTCAGAGAACACCTAAAATAAATCTGCTTACTTCCTACACTCTGTCTAAAAGTGCAGGAGTCCCAGAACTTGCAGGTACCCTCTCCACAATATGCAGCAAATAAAACCTATTCACCTTAACTTTTCAAGAGTGTATAACAACTCACATTTTCTCTAAAAATTTGAGACATGTAGGCAAACCTCTGGCTAGCACCATTGTAAAACGGAAGGTTGTAGACGTCAACTTCAATTTGCGGTGCAATTTTTCCAGGAGAAGGTGGCTTCTATGCAAATAACTATACATAGATATGTGTATGTAGTACATTTATGAAAAGACCCTAAATATTTGCACCTTCCTCAAGTAGGCACATCCCCTCGCATTCAATTAACTGTTCAGGATTGGCAGACATATTGGTTCCACTCTCGCCAAGAGAAGGCCATTCAAAAGAGCAGCCCTTTATGCCCTCTACATTTTTCCCACATTGTTAAACTTGAGAATACAGCAATTCTGCTGTTTGCCCAGACACATACAGAGCTAACCTTGTGACCAAAATGAACCCTAAATAAAAATAAATATGATGATCCTGCTCCACATTGCATCATCTAGGTGATCAAACCAAAGCAAGGAAATCGGGCCTTCGCCAGTACGTTTGGGGCATGGGTTCACCCCACAAATAACTTTTTGGGACCAATATGCCAAAACGTTGGCTATTACAGCACAATCTTTCAAATATATTAGCTAGAAAACCCAAACGGCTTAAATGGAGGTCTGAATGGGAACTATTGAAAATTGAAATACCACAACAGTCTGCTACAGTGCCAAGGAAAAATATTTCTCCACCACAGAGAAACATGTATTTGTCAACAGAGAAATTGTGTGATAAGTAAACACTCCAGGTAAGGTAGACAAACAATTCGGAAAATGCAGGGCCTATTTGATGCACTGTGCTTCTCCGACCAAAACACTGATCCAGAATAATGGGTCAGATGAATAATCATTGTATCCGCTAAAAGAGGGCGCAATTTATTCATAACTTTTACCGAATCCAATGAAATGCTGTGCTGACTTATGTATTAATATGACAGTCAGAAAGTAATAAATTGCAGTGGGTCGCAATTTGACCTAGCTCATGCATATTTATCAAGTAGGTCGCAAACTGCGACCCACTAAATTTAGTGGGCCATCAAGTCTGTGAATGCTTTTAAATATAGCAACCTTTTTAAAAAAAGATGTGGCCCATATTCCTCAAAGGAAAATGGGATGCATTTTTTTAAAAAAAGAAAAGATTTTCAAACCTTTTTTAAGACTTGACGGTGGTCCTTGGGACCACTTCCTACTGCTAAAAAATGGTTTGGGCAACATTCATGAAAGGGAATGGGCCCTTGCAAACCCATCCCAATTTGTAAATGAGCTGCCACTATCGGTATGACATATCTTATGCTCACTTACTCAGATGGCCATATTGATCCTTGTGGGCATGACAAGAGGTTTCCAGTTCCTTCCTATTACAAATCATCGTTGTCAGTAGTATCAGTGGAACGAGTTCCATTAAAATCAAATTGTGACTACAAATCACAGACTGTAGTGATTTCTTGAATGAAAGTTTAGGACTGGAAACATGGGTGTGTGGATGATATAAAGTGATCTGGAAACCCTATCCCTAAAAATGCCAAATGTGGGCAATGCCTTCAAGAGGTAGAGTGCATGCACCGTACTACTAATGCTGAGCTGCACAATCGACTCATTGCCCTCACCGCCCACTAATGGCGGCTGGCACTTTGTACATTCAGTGTGAGTTTACATGATGGGTCAGCCTCCTGTGCTGCTCAAGTGAACTCTACCTAGCCTGTCAGTTACCTACTTATTAAGCCTTTCCATCTTCAATGTGAGTTGTGATAAATATATATTAAGAGGTTGACAATAGCTTTGAGCGTTGCCTTAGTAATACATGAGGTTTTGCTATGTAATACGTATTCAGTTGTAATAAAAATGGGAACTGGTAGTCACTTAAAATCTTTTGTGTGACTTTGATTCTTATTAAGGAGTGAGATTGATTTAAAGAAGTAGTTTTTAACCATAACCAACTATTAAAATAGGCCATTATGTTTTTATTTTTTGTAATGTAAAGAGTCTGTACAGTTTGATAACCATTATACTACTGACTCTCTACTTACAAGAAAAGAAGTAGGGAAATCAAAACATAGGATGTAGGACCATGAGCCAACTCTTAACCAGGACTAATAAAGTTGCATTAATTCAGTGGGTTAATGCACCTTCTGCGCAGACTGTACAGTAACTCAAAAAGTGGGCGAAGACAATTGCCATGGGTCAAAAACAACATCTTATATGATGGACCAAGATAAAATGGAACATCCCCAATCACAAAGTTAAAAAAGCCATTGTGATGCTCATGTAGAGCACACTGCTGAAACAGGAAGTAAAACTTAATAGTGAAAATAACCTGCATTTGAGCTTTCCCTTTCAAGTTACCATTTTTGGTGGTACATATAGCATGTGGTAATAGAGTTATCACAAACGTTCAGGTGGTATTACATTTACCTTTTTCAAAGTAATATACTATGTGCAGCCCAATGACTAAGGATAGTCCCCTGGAAATGCATTTGAGAAGCATGAGTGTTTTGCATGAATGAATGTTCTTATGAGAAACATTACAATACAAATAAGATAATAAGTACTGAATTGAATTGAGGAATACTGATATGGTCTATGTATGGTTTAAAAACGAATATGAATTGAAAGAATAGGTGTACTACTAAGGACCCAGTGCTGTGTGGGTGTGGAACAATAAAACTAATTTAAGTTTAGTTTCAGGATAGCTGTATCTTTAAACCTCAGTCTGAGAAGGGAGTTCACCCAGCATAGCTACATGATCAACACAGGAGTAAAGGGGTATAAAGCGGGAGAGCGAAATACTGGATAAACAAATGGCGACGAGGCGGTCTTCCAGAAAACCACGATGGTGGAGCTCTACTGACAAAGAAAGACACACATTACTATAATTGTATACCAGGACTTCCAATGAAGTTCGCTTGAACTTGAAAAAAAAGGGGGGGGGGGGTCAGGTGTTTACATTGTTTGAGATTGTGAGAAAGGAACAGGACGACCTTCAGATAGTTGCAAGAATTTGAAGTTTCTGAACTCAGCATGCTGAATTTAATTTCTTGTAGGGAGCCAAGATGTGAAAGAGAGGCTCTAAACGCCATAAATGGGCACTTCTTTAGGCATGGATGACAGAAGCAAGAGAGAGCATGGCTGCCACAGTTACAGTTATGCTAAGGCAATAACTCACATTGTATGCAGCTGAGTTCATGTTAAGTAGGAAATGAATAACATGATCATTTTTTAATTTTTTATGTTTTAGCCTTGCATGTGTTAAGTAAATTCAATGTGTTTTGTATTGACTCTACAAAATTCTTCGTTCCCTTCGTACTTCTGAATTAAGCTTCAATGTTTAGCATGCTCCTTGGATGTTTGGAAATACTTGCAAAGTATACAGTGTAATGCAAAAAACATTTGTCAATTGGAAAGTTTCCACACCTACTCAGACATCAGTAACAGTGTCCCTGGTCCTGCATTACAAAGTGTCCTCACTTTGCATTCAGAGAAGGAAACATATAAAACATAGATCTCCATGCTAAGACAACTTGAAACTGTTTTTCAGAAACAGGTTGAATGCTCTTTGACAGTTTGGCTTTAAACACAAGACAGAAATTATCCTAGAAGTTAAACACTATATAAGTGTGTTTCATGACTCACCCTCCATTGGCTCTCCTTCACGTCTATCTGGAGGTGTTGTAGCATCTCTCTAACCCCTAATTCTGGACCAGTTGCAGAGGCCACTGGCATGGACTTGTAGCCAGAACCGGGCCATGGGCGCTTTCCTGGACTGCAGAACAAGCCAAAAAAAAATGTATATCCTGGCTTGTAACCCTTCAGGAAATGACGCAGTGCCTGACTGTCAAACCTGGCCCATGGCACAGTCCTAGACACATGTCACCCTTCTCAGAACAACCACTCTCCCAGCGGTGGGGTACTCAAAAGACAAGCAACAACTGTAATCAGCAGAGGGATACTCCCACCACTATTACCCAGAAGTTGGAAACTCACTCTTATCCCAGTAATAGTCGGGGGGCACTGGAATTATGCGCGGCCAAAGCTTTTTTTCACAAAATTATGGTTTTGTCGCAATCTCCACATAATCCATCATATTCCGCATAATCAGCAGATTTTAACTAAACAAATTTTGTTTCTAGCTCAAACGGATCAAAAGTTTAAAAAAACGTGGTGATGTGGGTTCGCAGCAGTGCAAGCCCCTTTGCAAAGATTGACTGGTCAGCTTTCGGTTGCTTTTTTCTGTATTTGGATATTAAACTGGCACTAATGAGGTGCAATCTTTGCCCAGCCAGTATCACCATGTGTAAAAATTACAAAATAGTTTTTAAAAAAAGTAATAGTATCAAAAACATTCCACACTTTTCCACATATATATCCTTTTCTTGCCTCATGAATTAGCGAGCTTTGCCTCATAATTTGGTGCTCCCCTGCCTTATAATTCCAGTGGCCCTGGTAGTAGTGTATTTAAAGACCCAATTACTACTCTTCCTAGCAGTAGGATACTCTCAGGGGCACACACCATGCACCACGCACTAGAATGCTTCATCAAATTTGTAGCAGTGCGATACTCCCAAGCTCCTCCAGGAGTGGACCATTCTACCCAGTAGCGAGTTACTCTCAAGCATACTACCCTCACCAGTGGATACTCCCAAGCTCCCTCCAGGAGTGGACCATTCTACCCAGTAGCGAGTTACTCTCAAGCATACTACCCTCAGCAGTGCGATACTCCCAAGCTCCCTCCAGGAGTGGACCATTCTACCCAGTAGCGAGTTACTCTCAAGCATACTACCCTCAGCAGTGGGATACTCCCAAGCTCCCTCCAAGAGTGGACCATTCTACCCAGTAGTGAGTTACTCTCAAGCATACTACCCTCAGCAGTGCGATACTCCCAAGCTCTCTCCAGGAGTGGACCATTCTACCCAGTAGTGAGTTACTCTCAAGCATACTACCCTCAGCAGTGCGATACTCCCAAGCTCTCTCCAGGAGTGGACCATTCTACCCAGTAGTGAGTTACTCTCAAGCATACTACCCTCAGCAGTGGGATACTCCCAAGCTCTCTCCAGGAGTGGACCATTCTACCCAGTAGTGAGTTACTCTCAAGCATACTACCCTCAGCAGTGCGATACTCCCAAGCTCTCTCCAGGAGTGGACCATTCTACCCAGTAGTGAGTTACTCTCAAGCATACTACCCTCAGCAGTGGGATACTCCCAAGCTCCCTCCAGGAGTGGACCATTCTACCCAGTAGTGAGTTACTCTCAAGCATACTACCCTCAGCAGTGCGATACTCCCAAGCTCTCTCCAGGAGTGGACCATTCTACCCAGTAGTGAGTTACTCTCAAGCATACTACCCTCAGCAGTGCGATACTCCCAAGCTCTCTCCAGGAGTGGACCATTCTACCCAGTAGTGAGTTACTCTCAAGCATACTACCCTCAGCAGTGCGATACTCCCAAGCTCTCTCCAGGAGTGGACCATTCTACCCAGTAGTGAGTTACTCTCAAGCATACTACCCTCAGCAGTGCGATACTCCCAAGCTCTCTCCAGGAGTGGACCATTCTACCCAGTAGTGAGTTACTCTCAAGCATACTACCCTCAGCAGTGCGATACTCCCAAGCTCTCTCCAGGAGTGGACCATTCTACCCAGTAGTGAGTTACTCTCAAGCATACTACCCTCAGCAGTGCGATACTCCCAAGCTCTCTCCAGGAGTGGACCATTCTACCCAGTAGTGAGTTACTCTCAAGCATACTACCCTCAGCAGTGCGATACTCCCAAGCTCTCTCCAGGAGTGGACCATTCTACCCAGTAGTGAGTTACTCTCAAGCATACTACCCTCAGCAGTGGGATACTCCCAAGCTCTCTCCAGGAGTGGACCATTCTACCCAGTAGTGAGTTACTCTCAAGCATACTACCCTCAGCAGTGCGATACTCCCAAGCTCTCTCCAGGAGTGGACCATTCTACCCAGTAGTGAGTTACTCTCAAGCATACTACCCTCAGCAGTGGGATACTCCCAAGCTCTCTCCAGGAGTGGACCATTCTACCCAGTAGTGAGTTACTCTCAAGCATACTACCCTCAGCAGTGCGATACTCCCAAGCTCTCTCCAGGAGTGGACCATTCTACCCAGTAGTGAGTTACTCTCAAGCATACTACCCTCAGCAGTGGGATACTCCCAAGCTCTCTCCAGGAGTGGACCATTCTACCCAGTAGTGAGTTACTCTCAAGCATACTACCCTCAGCAGTGGGATACTCCCAAGCTCTCTCCAGGAGTGGACCATTCTACCCAGTAGCGAGTTACTCTCAAGCATACTACCCTCAGCAGTGCGATACCCCCAAGCTCCCTCCAGGAGTGGACCATTCTACCCAGTAGCGAGTTACTCTCAAGCATACTACCCTCAGCAGTGCGATACTCCCAAGCTCCCTCCAGGAGTGGACCATTCTACCCAGTAGCGAGTTACTCTCAAGCATACTACCCTCAGCAGTGCGATACTCCCAAGCTCTCTCCAGGAGTGGACCATTCTACCCAGTAGCGAGTTACTCTCAAGCATACTACCCTCAGCAGTGCGATACCCCCAAGCTCCCTCCAGGAGTGGACCATTCTACCCAGTAGCGAGTTACTCTCAAGCATACTACCCTCAGCAGTGGGATACTCCCAAGCTCTCTCCAGGAGTGGACCATTCTACCCAGTAGCGTATTACTCTCAAGCATACTACCCTCAGCAGTGGGATACTCCCAAGCTCTCTCCAGGAGTGGACCATTCTACCCAGTAGCGAGTTACTCTCAAGCATACTACCCTCAGCAGTGCGATACTCCCAAGCTCTCTCCAGGAGTGGACCATTCTACCCAGTAGCGAGTTACTCTCAAGCATACTACCCTCAGCAGTGCGATACTCCCAAGCCAGCTCTCCACATTGCTCTTCAAGAGAGGGGAACAGTCTACACAATATCAGGTTACTAACAAGCATACAACCCCGAGCAGTGAGATACTCCTAGGCCCGCTCACCACTCTCTCCAGGAGGACCAGGAAGGACTGGCCGTAATGGGCACCGCGGGGCCTGGTTTTGGACCAGTGGGTGCCATTTTTGCTGAAGTGGCTGGTCTTGCAGCAGTACTGCAATATCGGCCCCCTGTACCAAAAGCAGCAGCAGTGTTTCCCACCATCACTACCCCTTGAGCCCCGGGACCGGCACAACTTAAATTCCAGGGATGGTTTGCATTCCCAGTCCAGCTCGGAGGAGGACCACCCTACCCAGTAGCGTGTTATGCTCGAGCATACCAGCAGTGAGACACTCCCAGGCCTGCCCACCATTCTCTCTTTGGGGGGCTACTCTACCCAGTAAATGGTTACTCCCAAACATACCACCCCCAGCAGCAGGATACATTCAGGCCCGCTCCCCACTCTTTCCAGGAGTGGGAGCACCCTAGCCAGTAGCGTGTTACACTCATGCATACTACCCCCAGGCCAACTCACTACACTTTCCAGGATGGGGGCCACGACCCAGAATAGGGTTACTCTCGAGCACACTACCCCCAGCAGTGGTACACTCCCAGGACGCTCACTACTTCCTGCAGGAGTATAATGTGTCCAGGACCACTCACCCCAGCCGTGGGAACACTCGCCCCAGCAGAAGGATGCTCGCATTCACACCCTAAAGCCATAACTGCTAATCTTTAGGGTCGGTGTACTATAGAATTGATCCTCAGTTTAGAACACTGCAGGCAGGATGACTGATTTTCCCAGAATGCTTTTGTGGAGAAAACTCCGAGTAGAGATGTCCACGAAGCTTCCCCGCCCTTTCTAATATGATGCGGACATCACTTACCTCCCTGCATGGCGGTAGACGATAACCCGGGCCCAGAATCCTGGAAAGAATCCGCAGGTCCGGCCACGAGAACCACAAGCCCATCTCGGTGACTAAGTGCTGCGCAGTTTCTCCCACTGAAAAGCTGTGCACAAGTATAGGTCTCCTCCCCGAAGGCAACACGCACTGTTAGACCAAATGAAATTTCACCCCGGTCTCGAGAGAGGAATATACCAAAACATGAGCCAAGGGGGACTCATTTGGGGGGGAAGAGCCCACCTTTCGATCAATACCACTGCCAGTTCAGCGAGAGCCTCCCACTCCATCCTCTGCTTCGTCTTCCGTCTGTTGCTAGGAAAGGCGGCCCGTTGCCAGGAGATGAGAGAAGCCGGTTCCAGCGTGGGGAAAGAGGCTGTCCGGAGTGCTGAATCAAATTTGCAAAGCAGATGCCCCCACCTGCTTCCGCACGACTGCTATGATTGATTCTGTAGTGAGGAGGGGTGTAGTTGCTTGCAGGGTACCAGAAAGGACGTGTAGTCCACCCCCTCAGAAAAAATGCAGGACCCTACCCTGCCCCTCCGCCAGACGCCACAAGCCATCAGGGGTGTTGAATAGAAAACCAAATAACAGAGCACTTTCTCACTACAGAATTCAAAAAATCCTGTCAGGCTCTTTGCATTCTGGGACTTGTAGTCCACCATTAACATAGGGCAAAGCGAAAGTATCACACATGTGCTAAGAATAGAACTAGGACTGGAACACTTGCTTGTACGGGACACTTTGGGAACTCTGTAACACGATAATGTCAACACAAACTGCTCTCCTAAGTTTGGTTACAGGATATTCACAAACTAAAAAAAAACAGTAGTTGTTTCAAATCTGTTCACACCTTAAAACAAATTCATAGATGGACATACCAAGGTAGACCCTCCCTGCAGTGCAGCACGGTCAGAACGGTAATGCCTGTGAACCCTGGTAGTTTCATTTTTGCTGTACAGATCGTGTCATTTTCCACTCTCTTTCCAGGATCAACTTGTTTTTATATATTGCTTAATAAGCTGTTTTTATTCCCAAGCACTATGTATAAGAGGTATTAGTATTCTCTAATTTAAAGAGACTGAGGGGCATATTTACAAAATAAATGTCGGAGAGCGCGGTGCTACGCCAGATTTGGCAACACCTCACTCCGATATTTTTTTTAACGCTAGGATGCACAGGAATATGGCGCATCCCTGTGTATCCCCTGGGGCTGGTGCAAAAAAAGCTGCCTAGAGCCAGCAGAGGCACTCTGCCACCATGTGGTAAGGGTGCCTGTGCTGCAGGGATGATTGTTTATGTGCAAGAAGGGAGACTCCTATCGCCATTCTAAGAACAGGTATTCCCCGGCGTTAGTTTTCGGTGCTGCCTCAGCCTTGTAAAGCTGAGGCAGCGTCAAAAAGCAATGGATGTTGCGGTGGAACGCCCACTGCAACACACACTGCACGCCCCTTTGGCGCAGAGGACTGCGCGGGAAAGTACCTTGTAAATATGGGAAATGTCGCTAGGCCACCGGAGCGTCAAAAAAAGTGACGCTGATGTGGAGATAGGGGCTTGTACTTATGCCCCATTATTTAATAACATTAGTGAGTAGGAAATATGACTTGGTCCGACAGGGATTCAATTGCTGATTCACAGATTACATCACGTCAGCAGAGAGTGATTAACCCACTGAGCCATCTTGCCAGCTCACCTGAAGTGAAAATAGTAGTTTTTTTTTTTTTTTAAAGCAAGCTTATGTTTGTGGGTTCCTCTTCAGGACATGCTATAAAAATACAACTATGGTGCAACATTGTTCTTGCACTTTCCTTATTTCAAACGAAAATACATAGGAAAACTGTGAGCCTAAATAACCTGCACAATTTGGCCAAATGTTTAAATGAGGATGGAAAAAAGGCATTGGTGAGATTGTTTTACACCTATGTAGTTGGGTGGTATTTTAAAATGTCATCAATTTTAAATTTGGCCTAATTTCCCTGATTTCACCCATCACTGTTAGAGTGTAGTAAAAAAAATGATTGGCCCGCCTACTAGTGACCATTTCCCGCTCCTGTATGTCCTCAGTGAGCCATCCTATAGCAGGAAATTCTTGAAACAAAGTTGCACTTGTCTTCCTTCCCAGCAAGAGGAGCCAGGGAGGGTGTGGTGCTGATGCAGGATTCTAGTGTCAGGCCAGGGCACGGTAGAATGGTTGTGGAGCATTTCTGTGGGGGACGTACTGGCGGACATGGGGTGGGACTCAGATACAAGTCAGGTTGGCCAATAAACTTTGCAGGTGAGGAGGAGCTTATAGCGGGGCTGGGGCACAGCTACTCAGTAGTGACTACCATTTCCTGCCACTGATACTGACCCTCTTTTTGAATTAATTAACTTTATTAAACTTTGGGAGCTTAGCATTTGCAAAGGTCACAACTTCTCACACCCTTAAAAAAACACAATTTTATAAGTCCACAGGCACCACCCAAATAGACTAAACCATTGATCCTAAAAGTTGCTTGCCATTACCTCACTCCCTTTCCACAATTCATAGAATATGCAAACTGCTTGAGAGGGATGAGTCCCACGCCAGAAGAACTGTCAAGTTCCTCTTTGTTAGGTTTTGCGGAATGCCTTTTGTTTGCCTGAAAATAGGGATTTTAACGCATCATGGTATCAATAAGGGGTATACTTATAAGCCATGATAGCCACCACAGCATCACTTTTTTGATGTTGTGGTGACGATAGGGGCTTTGCCTTATTCATAAGGCGCCTTTAAGCCACTTAACGTGGCTTAACGCCGCCTTGTGAATAAGGCACCCTATCATGCTATACCTAGCGTGAAAGGGGCGGGCAATGGATGTTGTGGTGGGCGTTCTACTGCAACACTCATTGATTTTGATGCTGCCCCATATTTACATGGATGGTGTAAATATGGGGCAGTGCCAAAATTAAGACCAGGGAAAACCTGGTCTTACTCTGGCGCAACGAGGAGAAATCTTTTTGCTGTTTCCATGTGTACTGCGTCATGCAGCATACATAGAAACAGCAGAACGCCATTGAGTGTTTATGTGCCATTAGGTGTCCCTTCCTGCACATAACAAATCATTAAAAAAATAAGTTTTGCAACTTCCACGTGTGTTGCATTAAGCAGTACACATAGAAGTTTCAAAATGCCATTTCAGATTGTTTATGTGCAGGAAGGGCCACCTTCCTGCACACAAATAATCATTCCCCTCAACGCAGGCACCCCTGACCTCTGGTGCAAGGATACCTGCGTCGGTGCTAGGCAGCTAAATTAGTGCCAGCGCAGGGGGAAATGCAAGGCTGCACCATATTTTTGTAAATACGGTGCATCCCTGCGTTTCAGAAGGAGGCTAACGCCGCGCTCCGCCACTTCCTTGTAAATATGACCCTCAGTATGTATTTGAACTGCTGAAGCAGAAAGGAGGGTGTTCTTTAGTGAGTATTCTATATCTTACCTTCTGATTTGTTTGATGATGATTCACAGGTGAACTTTTTTGAGAATGTATGTTTGCTACTATATGATATCATGGACTGCTGGACATCTCTGCTTCACTAGGAATACTTTTCAAAAGAGACACCTGGGGGTCTGAATTTTCACACAAACATAAAGGTTTAGTGTTTTTCCAACAACACATTTTGCACTTAAATGTGCTGAAGCACTGCTGGCTGAGACGAGTCACCCAGGATTACAAAATGTATCTTGGTATGGAAGCTTCCATTTGAACTTAGGCTTGCAAGGCGAACATTTCTATTCCACAACCCCAGCTCAAAGAAAAGCAACAAAAAAAACCAATCCTAATGATATAGAGAGAATACAAAGATGGAAAACAATATCCCTGATGGCATAGGAAGTAGAAACGACTCTGTCCCCCATGCAGCCTTCAGCAGCCTTTATTTCTACAACGGTGATATGTTTTGCATAAGTAAATATGAGAAAATAACTGATTATTCACCATTATTATTCATTACACCAAATCTAGTGCTCTTTCGTCATTTGCCTTTACTCTAGAGTAAAGTAATTGGTCCATTACCACCTCATCTGTCTTCCTCATCAACGTTCTCCTCTGTGTGTATATATTTTCCCCCCAAAAAAGACATTAGCTGAGAAAAAAATGCATAGATCATCAACCAATAAACTAGAACAAGAATTAGGGAACAACTGATGAGTGTGTGAAGAAAGGCATGAGTACGTCATCAAGGCAAAATATGAGTGAACCACATTGACCAAAGTGAAAGTGTATGACACAGAACAGGCATAGTTAAGACTGAGTAATAAAGGGACTAGAGCAAAAAACATTAAGAACAAGGGTTGAGAAATCAAGCAAAACAATGTATGTTATGTATATAAATTATAAAAGATCCCCTCAATCACAGAGAATCAAATTAAATATTTCCTTCTATGATGATGTAAGTTTACAGCATATGTGGTCTTGGCCATTCCGGCAAAGTTGCACAGGCTGCTGCCAAATTAAGGTATTTTATTCTAATGCCTTATTCTGAATTCCACTGCCAAGAGCACCAATACCACTAATGTGCTAAACACTAACTCACTAAAAGTTTACGTAGTGGGTCGCGACACTGCTCGTCATACTAGCAAATAGCCCCAAAGAATTCTGGATAATGTAGTGGCAGCGGTGAGTACGCCTATGCCACGAGTATGTGAAATAATGCCATCCCTGGACACGTGTTTCGAGGTAATTGCCTCTCGTCAGCAGGGAGCAGGTAGGTATGCGGGGTGCCAAGTAGACTGCCAAAATATATAGGTAAAGTACCTTTCAAGGCGCGCAGGTGCAGACACCAGGCTCGTCAGCCCAAAGTCGCTCGAAAGAGCTTTAAATAGTTTACGTAGTGGGTCGCGACACTGCTCGTCATACTAGCAAATAGCCCCAAAGAATTCTGGATAATGTAGTGGCAGCGGTGAGTACGCCTATGCCACGAGTATGTGAAATAATGCCATCCCTGGACACGTGTTTCGAGGTAATTGCCTCTCGTCAGCAGGGAGCAGGTAGGTATGCGGGGTGCCAAGTAGACTGCCAAAATATATAGGTAAAGTACCTTTCAAGGCGCGCAGGTGCAGACACCAGGCTCGTCAGCCCAAAGTCGCTCGAAAGAGCTTTAAATAGTTTACGTAGTGGGTCGCGACACTGCTCGTCATACTAGCAAATAGCCCCAAAGAATTCTGGATAATGTAGTGGCAGCGGTGAGTACGCCTATGCCACGAGTATGTGAAATAATGCCAACCCTGGACACGTGTTTCGAGGTAATTGCCTCTCGTCAGCAGGGAGCAGGTAGGTATGCGGGGTGCCAAGTAGACTGCCAAAATATATAGGTAAAGTACCTTTCAAGGCGCGCAGGTGCAGACACCAGGCTCGTCAGCCCAAAGTCGCTCGAAAGAGCTTTAAATAGTTTACGTAGTGGGTCGCGACACTGCTCGTCATACTAGCAAATAGCCCCAAAGAATTCTGGATAATGTAGTGGCAGCGGTGAGTACGCCTATGCCACGAGTATGTGAAATAATGCCATCCCTGGACACGTGTTTCGAGGTAATTGCCTCTCGTCAGCAGGGAGCAGGTAGGTATGCGGGGTGCCAAGTAGACTGCCAAAATATATAGGTAAAGTACCTTTCAAGGCGCGCAGGTGCAGACACCAGGCTCGTCAGCCCAAAGTCGCTCGAAAGAGCTTTAAATAGTTTACGTAGTGGGTCGCGACACTGCTCGTCATACTAGCAAATAGCCCCAAAGAATTCTGGATAATGTAGTGGCAGCGGTGAGTACGCCTATGCCACGAGTATGTGAAATAATGCCATCCCTGGACACGTGTTTCGAGGTAATTGCCTCTCGTCAGCAGGGAGCAGGTAGGTATGCGGGGTGCCAAGTAGACTGCCAAAATATATAGGTAAAGTACCTTTCAAGGCGCGCAGGTGCAGACACCAGGCTCGTCAGCCCAAAGTCGCTCGAAAGAGCTTTAAATAGTTTACGTAGTGGGTCGCGACACTGCTCGTCATACTAGCAAATAGCCCCAAAGAATTCTGGATAATGTAGTGGCAGCGGTGAGTACGCCTATGCCACGAGTATGTGAAATAATGCCATCCCTGGACACGTGTTTCGAGGTAATTGCCTCTCGTCAGCAGGGAGCAGGTAGGTATGCGGGGTGCCAAGTAGACTGCCAAAATATATAGGTAAAGTACCTTTCAAGGCGCGCAGGTGCAGACACCAGGCTCGTCAGCCCAAAGTCGCTCGAAAGAGCTTTAAATAGTTTACGTAGTGGGTCGCGACACTGCTCGTCATACTAGCAAATAGCCCCAAAGAATTCTGGATAATGTAGTGGCAGCGGTGAGTACGCCTATGCCACGAGTATGTGAAATAATGCCATCCCTGGACACGTGTTTCGAGGTAATTGCCTCTCGTCAGCAGGGAGCAGGTAGGTATGCGGGGTGCCAAGTAGACTGCCAAAATATATAGGTAAAGTACCTTTCAAGGCGCGCAGGTGCAGACACCAGGCTCGTCAGCCCAAAGTCGCTCGAAAGAGCTTTAAATAGTTTACGTAGTGGGTCGCGACACTGCTCGTCATACTAGCAAATAGCCCCAAAGAATTCTGGATAATGTAGTGGCAGCGGTGAGTACGCCTATGCCACGAGTATGTGAAATAATGCCATCCCTGGACACGTGTTTCGAGGTAATTGCCTCTCGTCAGCAGGGAGCAGGTAGGTATGCGGGGTGCCAAGTAGACTGCCAAAATATATAGGTAAAGTACCTTTCAAGGCGCGCAGGTGCAGACACCAGGCTCGTCAGCCCAAAGTCGCTCGAAAGAGCTTTAAATAGTTTACGTAGTGGGTCGCGACACTGCTCGTCATACTAGCAAATAGCCCCAAAGAATTCTGGATAATGTAGTGGCAGCGGTGAGTACGCCTATGCCACGAGTATGTGAAATAATGCCATCCCTGGACACGTGTTTCGAGGTAATTGCCTCTCGTCAGCAGGGAGCAGGTAGGTATGCGGGGTGCCAAGTAGACTGCCAAAATATATAGGTAAAGTACCTTTCAAGGCGCGCAGGTGCAGACACCAGGCTCGTCAGCCCAAAGTCGCTCGAAAGAGCTTTAAATAGTTTACGTAGTGGGTCGCGACACTGCTCGTCATACTAGCAAATAGCCCCAAAGAATTCTGGATAATGTAGTGGCAGCGGTGAGTACGCCTATGCCACGAGTATGTGAAATAATGCCATCCCTGGACACGTGTTTCGAGGTAATTGCCTCTCGTCAGCAGGGAGCAGGTAGGTATGCGGGGTGCCAAGTAGACTGCCAAAATATATAGGTAAAGTACCTTTCAAGGCGCGCAGGTGCAGACACCAGGCTCGTCAGCCCAAAGTCGCTCGAAAGAGCTTTAAATAGTTTACGTAGTGGGTCGCGACACTGCTCGTCATACTAGCAAATAGCCCCAAAGAATTCTGGATAATGTAGTGGCAGCGGTGAGTACGCCTATGCCACGAGTATGTGAAATAATGCCATCCCTGGACACGTGTTTCGAGGTAATTGCCTCTCGTCAGCAGGGAGCAGGTAGGTATGCGGGGTGCCAAGTAGACTGCCAAAATATATAGGTAAAGTACCTTTCAAGGCGCGCAGGTGCAGACACCAGGCTCGTCAGCCCAAAGTCGCTCGAAAGAGCTTTAAATAGTTTACGTAGTGGGTCGCGACACTGCTCGTCATACTAGCAAATAGCCCCAAAGAATTCTGGATAATGTAGTGGCAGCGGTGAGTACGCCTATGCCACGAGTATGTGAAATAATGCCATCCCTGGACACGTGTTTCGAGGTAATTGCCTCTCGTCAGCAGGGAGCAGGTAGGTATGCGGGGTGCCAAGTAGACTGCCAAAATATATAGGTAAAGTACCTTTCAAGGCGCGCAGGTGCAGACACCAGGCTCGTCAGCCCAAAGTCGCTCGAAAGAGCTTTAAATAGTTTACGTAGTGGGTCGCGACACTGCTCGTCATACTAGCAAATAGCCCCAAAGAATTCTGGATAATGTAGTGGCAGCGGTGAGTACGCCTATGCCACGAGTATGTGAAATAATGCCATCCCTGGACACGTGTTTCGAGGTAATTGCCTCTCGTCAGCAGGGAGCAGGTAGGTATGCGGGGTGCCAAGTAGACTGCCAAAATATATAGGTAAAGTACCTTTCAAGGCGCGCAGGTGCAGACACCAGGCTCGTCAGCCCAAAGTCGCTCGAAAGAGCTTTAAATAGTTTACGTAGTGGGTCGCGACACTGCTCGTCATACTAGCAAATAGCCCCAAAGAATTCTGGATAATGTAGTGGCAGCGGTGAGTACGCCTATGCCACGAGTATGTGAAATAATGCCATCCCTGGACACGTGTTTCGAGGTAATTGCCTCTCGTCAGCAGGGAGCAGGTAGGTATGCGGGGTGCCAAGTAGACTGCCAAAATATATAGGTAAAGTACCTTTCAAGGCGCGCAGGTGCAGACACCAGGCTCGTCAGCCCAAAGTCGCTCGAAAGAGCTTTAAATAGTTTACGTAGTGGGTCGCGACACTGCTCGTCATACTAGCAAATAGCCCCAAAGAATTCTGGATAATGTAGTGGCAGCGGTGAGTACGCCTATGCCACGAGTATGTGAAATAATGCCATCCCTGGACACGTGTTTCGAGGTAATTGCCTCTCGTCAGCAGGGAGCAGGTAGGTATGCGGGGTGCCAAGTAGACTGCCAAAATATATAGGTAAAGTACCTTTCAAGGCGCGCAGGTGCAGACACCAGGCTCGTCAGCCCAAAGTCGCTCGAAAGAGCTTTAAATAGTTTACGTAGTGGGTCGCGACACTGCTCGTCATACTAGCAAATAGCCCCAAAGAATTCTGGATAATGTAGTGGCAGCGGTGAGTACGCCTATGCCACGAGTATGTGAAATAATGCCATCCCTGGACACGTGTTTCGAGGTAATTGCCTCTCGTCAGCAGGGAGCAGGTAGGTATGCGGGGTGCCAAGTAGACTGCCAAAATATATAGGTAAAGTACCTTTCAAGGCGCGCAGGTGCAGACACCAGGCTCGTCAGCCCAAAGTCGCTCGAAAGAGCTTTAAATAGTTTACGTAGTGGGTCGCGACACTGCTCGTCATACTAGCAAATAGCCCCAAAGAATTCTGGATAATGTAGTGGCAGCGGTGAGTACGCCTATGCCACGAGTATGTGAAATAATGCCAACCCTGGACACGTGTTTCGAGGTAATTGCCTCTCGTCAGCAGGGAGCAGGTAGGTATGCGGGGTGCCAAGTAGACTGCCAAAATATATAGGTAAAGTACCTTTCAAGGCGCGCAGGTGCAGACACCAGGCTCGTCAGCCCAAAGTCGCTCGAAAGAGCTTTAAATAGTTTACGTAGTGGGTCGCGACACTGCTCGTCATACTAGCAAATAGCCCCAAAGAATTCTGGATAATGTAGTGGCAGCGGTGAGTACGCCTATGCCACGAGTATGTGAAATAATGCCATCCCTGGACACGTGTTTCGAGGTAATTGCCTCTCGTCAGCAGGGAGCAGGTAGGTATGCGGGGTGCCAAGTAGACTGCCAAAATATATAGGTAAAGTACCTTTCAAGGCGCGCAGGTGCAGACACCAGGCTCGTCAGCCCAAAGTCGCTCGAAAGAGCTTTAAATAGTTTACGTAGTGGGTCGCGACACTGCTCGTCATACTAGCAAATAGCCCCAAAGAATTCTGGATAATGTAGTGGCAGCGGTGAGTACGCCTATGCCACGAGTATGTGAAATAATGCCATCCCTGGACACGTGTTTCGAGGTAATTGCCTCTCGTCAGCAGGGAGCAGGTAGGTATGCGGGGTGCCAAGTAGACTGCCAAAATATATAGGTAAAGTACCTTTCAAGGCGCGCAGGTGCAGACACCAGGCTCGTCAGCCCAAAGTCGCTCGGAAGAGCTTTAAATAGTTTACGTAGTGGGTCGCGACACTGCTCGTCATACTAGCAAATAGCCCCAAAGAATTCTGGATAATGTAGTGGCAGCGGTGAGTACGCCTATGCCACGAGTATGTGAAATAATGCCATCCCTGGACACGTGTTTCGAGGTAATTGCCTCTCGTCAGCAGGGAGCAGGTAGGTATGCGGGGTGCCAAGTAGACTGCCAAAATATATAGGTAAAGTACCTTTCAAGGCGCGCAGGTGCAGACACCAGGCTCGTCAGCCCAAAGTCGCTCGAAAGAGCTTTAAATAGTTTACGTAGTGGGTCGCGACACTGCTCGTCATACTAGCAAATAGCCCCAAAGAATTCTGGATAATGTAGTGGCAGCGGTGAGTACGCCTATGCCACGAGTATGTGAAATAATGCCATCCCTGGACACGTGTTTCGAGGTAATTGCCTCTCGTCAGCAGGGAGCAGGTAGGTATGCGGGGTGCCAAGTAGACTGCCAAAATATATAGGTAAAGTACCTTTCAAGGCGCGCAGGTGCAGACACCAGGCTCGTCAGCCCAAAGTCGCTCGAAAGAGCTTTAAATAGTTTACGTAGTGGGTCGCGACACTGCTCGTCATACTAGCAAATAGCCCCAAAGAATTCTGGATAATGTAGTGGCAGCGGTGAGTACGCCTATGCCACGAGTATGTGAAATAATGCCATCCCTGGACACGTGTTTCGAGGTAATTGCCTCTCGTCAGCAGGGAGCAGGTAGGTATGCGGGGTGCCAAGTAGACTGCCAAAATATATAGGTAAAGTACCTTTCAAGGCGCGCAGGTGCAGACACCAGGCTCGTCAGCCCAAAGTCGCTCGAAAGAGCTTTAAATAGTTTACGTAGTGGGTCGCGACACTGCTCGTCATACTAGCAAATAGCCCCAAAGAATTCTGGATAATGTAGTGGCAGCGGTGAGTACGCCTATGCCACGAGTATGTGAAATAATGCCATCCCTGGACACGTGTTTCGAGGTAATTGCCTCTCGTCAGCAGGGAGCAGGTAGGTATGCGGGGTGCCAAGTAGACTGCCAAAATATATAGGTAAAGTACCTTTCAAGGCGCGCAGGTGCAGACACCAGGCTCGTCAGCCCAAAGTCGCTCGAAAGAGCTTTAAATAGTTTACGTAGTGGGTCGCGTGTCCAGGGATGGCATTATATTTCTATATACTCGTGGCGTAGGCGTACTCACCGTAGCCACTACACTATCCAGAATCCTTTGGGGTTATTTGCAGCATGACGAGCAGTGTCGCGACCCATTTACGTAAATCACTAATAGCTCATTCGAGCGACTTTGGCTGACGAGCCCGGTGTCTGCACCTGCGCGCCTTGGAAGGTATTTTACCTATATATATGGCAGTCATCGGCACCCCGCATACCTACCTGCTCCCTGCTGACGAGAGGCAATTACCTCGAAACACGTGTCCAGGGATGGCATTATATTTCTATATACTCGTGGCGTAGGCGTACTCACCGTAGCCACTACACTATCCAGAATCCTTTGGGGTTATTTGCAGCATGACGAGCAGTGTCGCGACCCATTTACGTAAATCACTAATAGCTCATTCGAGCGACTTTGGCTGACGAGCCCGGTGTCTGCACCTGCGCGCCTTGGAAGGTATTTTACCTATATATATGGCAGTCATCGGCACCCCGCATACCTACCTGCTCCCTGCTGACGAGAGGCAATTACCTCGAAACACGTGTCCAGGGATGGCATTATATTTCTATATACTCGTGGCGTAGGCGTACTCACCGTAGCCACTACACTATCCAGAATCCTTTGGGGTTATTTGCAGCATGACGAGCAGTGTCGCGACCCATTTACGTAAATCACTAATAGCTCATTCGAGCGACTTTGGCTGACGAGCCCGGTGTCTGCACCTGCGCGCCTTGGAAGGTATTTTACCTATATATATGGCAGTCATCGGCACCCCGCATACCTACCTGCTCCCTGCTGACGAGAGGCAATTACCTCGAAACACGTGTCCAGGGATGGCATTATATTTCTATATACTCGTGGCGTAGGCGTACTCACCGTAGCCACTACACTATCCAGAATCCTTTGGGGTTATTTGCAGCATGACGAGCAGTGTCGCGACCCATTTACGTAAATCACTAATAGCTCATTCGAGCGACTTTGGCTGACGAGCCCGGTGTCTGCACCTGCGCGCCTTGGAAGGTATTTTACCTATATATATGGCAGTCATCGGCACCCCGCATACCTACCTGCTCCCTGCTGACGAGAGGCAATTACCTCGAAACACGTGTCCAGGGATGGCATTATATTTCTATATACTCGTGGCGTAGGCGTACTCACCGTAGCCACTACACTATCCAGAATCCTTTGGGGTTATTTGCAGCATGACGAGCAGTGTCGCGACCCATTTACGTAAATCACTAATAGCTCATTCGAGCGACTTTGGCTGACGAGCCCGGTGTCTGCACCTGCGCGCCTTGGAAGGTATTTTACCTATATATATGGCAGTCATCGGCACCCCGCATACCTACCTGCTCCCTGCTGACGAGAGGCAATTACCTCGAAACACGTGTCCAGGGATGGCATTATATTTCTATATACTCGTGGCGTAGGCGTACTCACCGTAGCCACTACACTATCCAGAATCCTTTGGGGTTATTTGCAGCATGACGAGCAGTGTCGCGACCCATTTACGTAAATCACTAATAGCTCATTCGAGCGACTTTGGCTGACGAGCCCGGTGTCTGCACCTGCGCGCCTTGGAAGGTATTTTACCTATATATATGGCAGTCATCGGCACCCCGCATACCTACCTGCTCCCTGCTGACGAGAGGCAATTACCTCGAAACACGTGTCCAGGGATGGCATTATATTTCTATATACTCGTGGCGTAGGCGTACTCACCGTAGCCACTACACTATCCAGAATCCTTTGGGGTTATTTGCAGCATGACGAGCAGTGTCGCGACCCATTTACGTAAATCACTAATAGCTCATTCGAGCGACTTTGGCTGACGAGCCCGGTGTCTGCACCTGCGCGCCTTGGAAGGTATTTTACCTATATATATGGCAGTCATCGGCACCCCGCATACCTACCTGCTCCCTGCTGACGAGAGGCAATTACCTCGAAACACGTGTCCAGGGATGGCATTATATTTCTATATACTCGTGGCGTAGGCGTACTCACCGTAGCCACTACACTATCCAGAATCCTTTGGGGTTATTTGCAGCATGACGAGCAGTGTCGCGACCCATTTACGTAAATCACTAATAGCTCATTCGAGCGACTTTGGCTGACGAGCCCGGTGTCTGCACCTGCGCGCCTTGGAAGGTATTTTACCTATATATATGGCAGTCATCGGCACCCCGCATACCTACCTGCTCCCTGCTGACGAGAGGCAATTACCTCGAAACACGTGTCCAGGGATGGCATTATATTTCTATATACTCGTGGCGTAGGCGTACTCACCGTAGCCACTACACTATCCAGAATCCTTTGGGGTTATTTGCAGCATGACGAGCAGTGTCGCGACCCATTTACGTAAATCACTAATAGCTCATTCGAGCGACTTTGGCTGACGAGCCCGGTGTCTGCACCTGCGCGCCTTGGAAGGTATTTTACCTATATATATGGCAGTCATCGGCACCCCGCATACCTACCTGCTCCCTGCTGACGAGAGGCAATTACCTCGAAACACGTGTCCAGGGATGGCATTATATTTCTATATACTCGTGGCGTAGGCGTACTCACCGTAGCCACTACACTATCCAGAATCCTTTGGGGTTATTTGCAGCATGACGAGCAGTGTCGCGACCCATTTACGTAAATCACTAATAGCTCATTCGAGCGACTTTGGCTGACGAGCCCGGTGTCTGCACCTGCGCGCCTTGGAAGGTATTTTACCTATATATATGGCAGTCATCGGCACCCCGCATACCTACCTGCTCCCTGCTGACGAGAGGCAATTACCTCGAAACACGTGTCCAGGGATGGCATTATATTTCTATATACTCGTGGCGTAGGCGTACTCACCGTAGCCACTACACTATCCAGAATCCTTTGGGGTTATTTGCAGCATGACGAGCAGTGTCGCGACCCATTTACGTAAATCACTAATAGCTCATTCGAGCGACTTTGGCTGACGAGCCCGGTGTCTGCACCTGCGCGCCTTGGAAGGTATTTTACCTATATATATGGCAGTCATCGGCACCCCGCATACCTACCTGCTCCCTGCTGACGAGAGGCAATTACCTCGAAACACGTGTCCAGGGATGGCATTATATTTCTATATACTCGTGGCGTAGGCGTACTCACCGTAGCCACTACACTATCCAGAATCCTTTGGGGTTATTTGCAGCATGACGAGCAGTGTCGCGACCCATTTACGTAAATAACTCACTAAAAGTGTGAGAAGTTAGCAGAGAAAATGCTCCAAATATGTTTAAAAAATCCCCCCCGAAACATTGCCTAGGCATCAGCCATATCACAAGTGTCAAAGCCTTCGAACGTCACGACTGAAACATCTATCTTTCCATAATCGTAAGAGATAGCAGAACCTCGCCAATGATGACTGAGGAAGGTTCAGTACACCTGCAAGAGGATTACAAGACAAGTCAATTGTCACAGACCAATTACTTCATCATCGTCACCACCATCATCAATAAAGCATTCACACAAAATATTGCAATAAATAAAACTCAATGAGGAATTAAAACAAACTTAGTCGACATTTCCAATGTTTATTGAACCAATGTGATGAAAAGATACTTCCATCAATCTATGTGCAAATACACATGATACAACATTGTGCTACAATGCTGGTAGCTTATGAGGGGATTTATGCATGGCATTCTGTACTGTCACCCTAGTAATACAAATCTTTAAAACTTGCTAGGTTACACATAAGACCAATTTAGCAGTGTTAAGTGTCTTAGTTAGGCCCATATAAATGCGCTGCCATCCTTTACCGTGAACACATTTCTTAAATTGCCTTTCCTTTCGCACAATAACCTTTAAAACACATTTGATTGTGTGACAATATTGGATTCGTTTGTTTGAAACTGCTCCCCTTACAGATTCCACTTTGCGAGAACATTATCATGACTCCTTGAACACAACGTACAATGCCTCAACACACATTGTGCAAATGTTCAATTTTCCATCCACGAGGCGACACATCTATGTATAGACCATAACAATGCTAGCTTGCACAGGACTGGCAATGATGCTTTTCATTATAAATAAACAAGAATTTCCTCCAGCTTTAGCTAAAGGAGCATTTTGCTGTCATTAGTGAGGGCTTTACATGCTGAAGCTTCAGCCTAGGAGCTTGCTGATATCTCTACAAGGGTGTGTAGCTTGGGACCAAGACAGGGATTTGCATTCTTTCCCTTCAGGTAAACAGGGATGGATCATCTAGTATGGAGATTCCTGGCAGAACACACACACACCCTAGACACTTAAGTTATAAACTGCATAGTAGAAGTACATTAGATTTTCTATATTGATTTATATGCTTGCATATATGCATTGTTTTATCACAATGGTGGAGCTTTTCATTCTGTTCACTGTCCTGGTACTTCTAATAACTTTCATCTGATGTCCCCCTGAGAATACGAGAGCACAACTGACTGCGCAAAAGGGTTCCAGATCTGTTACAACCATCCCTGGGGATGAAGTTTGTCATGTTCAGTGGTTGCCAGAACCATTTGCTACCCATTCTACGGTACGTGTGGTGCACTGTGAGCTAGCTGGCCTATAGGACAACATATCCAGAGGACGTGCATAGAATTAGTCTGGTGCCATCCCAACGTTTTGCCACACACAAACACACAGTTCCTACCGTAGGGTGGAAACTACACAACAGTGGTCTATATCAAATACACATAGTATTGTAAGTAGTAAAAATTGTACACATCCTTGCAGGTGGATCATAAACAACATTATGCAACCGGACAAGCAGATCATAGAGTGATTTGTGTATGACATACGGTACCATTGCCCCGATAATATGGGTCTGTAAAAGTTTATCAGATCATACATAAAATCAACCCACTAGTCTGTATAGAATGCACATAAAATTACAAATAGTGACAGTTATGCCCAACCCTGCAGTTAAATCATACAGGTTGCTTCATGTGATGTAAAGATGAATTACACCAAGCCTGAGTTACTTGGCCACGGTATTATGCAACCTTGCCACAATTGTGGTAAATCTACATACTATAAGACAGACCAAGTCAGACTGTAATAATTGTAAATATAATTGGGCTGGTCTACATTTTCTAATGTTAAGTAACCTGAGTACGGGGACTATAGAAAGTTTCCTTGGTACTGTGTACAATTAACAACAAAGAAAGGACATGTAGCAATGATTGTGTAGATTCTTAAGCATATGGACACAACACAAGGTCCTTTTCACAAAACACGTCTCTTGGATAGGAAACCAATAGCTGGGCAATATTAAAACAGAAACGGTTCCTGATTATACCTTTGGACACTTGGTACAGTATATAAGTAAGGCTCCACATCATTAGTAGTAAATAGTAGGTTATGGGTTACCACCCTCCCCTGGCCACACTCAGATACTTCTCTTTTCCTCAACATTAGGGACAGAAGATCAATTTTAATAGTGGCTTTAACTGATGGCTAATACTCTGTGGATTAGTAAAACATTCTGGGCATCCTATCGAATAAAAGAGGGCCTTCACATAAGTCAGCCAATGAATATAACAGACTTTATCTTGTTTCATGCAATTAATAATCACAACTCTATTGAGTGACGCTTCAGGTCTAGACCAAATTGACAGCCACAACATCAGAGGCACAATTTTTAACAAGATCTTCTACATATGGTAGGCTGAGTTCCTCACGGCATTCAGAGGTGGGTGCCCTAGTGAGAACACATAACAGCCTTTGCAGAAAAGTATTTTCACTAATCTGTTGTGCCGCAATATCACAGGATCCCCAAATACCTGCACCATATATCACAACTGATCTACATCTTGCCTTATATATGTAAATCATCTTGTCCAAGGGTGATGAGCCCCAATTAGCAGCAAACTTAAATATTTCAGCTATTGACTTCAAGTTGAGACCACCTCACTTTTAGCAAATGCCTACAGGTGCCTTTTTTTTCAAAAGGGACAACCAGATACCTAAAAGCTGCCACACAGATCAATTTGGCGTTACTGATATGGGACGTCCTCAACTTGCTGAGCGGTCAGCTACTGGCCATGGTAAAGGGTTCAAATTTGTCAGTAGTCAGGCCCAGTCCATTCATGAGCAATACAAAATTGTCCAATAGCTTTTGGAGGCCTACCACAGTTCTAGATAGTAAAACATAATTGTCTGCATATATGAGTACCGGCAAATGCTTGGTTCCCATCCTTCGTACGTCTCTCCTCCACTAGGTATCATGTCCCTCAATGGAAGTGTCATCAATTTGATTATCAAATCAATTAGAAAACCTAAATATTCCTCAATTTATCAGGTCCCCACATCAGTGCACTTCTAATTAAGGGTATTCTGTTGCTATAAGAACCAGTCAAGACCAGCCATGCTGGCCACCTAAAACTTTTATTTGTAAACCTTTCAATCTTCTCAAGAGTAAAATATTGCTGAACTCTTATAAAGTAATGTATTTTTTAAGATTTCCACAGATAATAGGTTTATGTAATGAAATAAAGAATGTCTTCTGCCTCTCTGCCATCTTTGAGATACTCTCTAATTGTCTCTCACGCTTCACTATTACAGGATCATTGCTTGTCAATGTACATTCTATTAATTTCTTATAATAAGTTCATATTTCATCCCCAGGGCTCTCTCTTGTCAGTGAGAATGATGTGAAACATTTCTCTGATTCTGAATTATCTCTTTTCTGAATTACCAGCTGTTCAAGTCAGGTATGGTTGGGTACACTGATTTTTTTAGATAAATGGGTTAAAGCCATTTTTCCATATGCTTAACATTCCCCTCAGTTGTCAAATCACCCAACATCTACAGTTTGTTCTTCATTTCAGTGAAAGAGTTTGTCAGTAATTTGTTATTTCTCAGTGGCTTGTGTAAACCTTTCTTGTGGATCTCAAATTCTTAGTCTAGTTCATACAAGTATATATTTTTTAGACACTTGTTTCTTTATTCTCAGAAGAAGTGAGTACCAGTTAGGGATATTCATTTTTGATGATTCTGCCAGCCACAGTGGTACTACCTGATCAGTTTTGCAGTGAAAATTCATCTGGCTTTTGCTAATGGAGTGCTCAATAATAGGATCAACAATTTTGAATGACCTAACAAACCTTCACTTTATTTCAACAAAGCTTTATCTAGATTATTCTAGACTGACTATCACTAAGTATGAATCTGCTTATTACTTTTGGCCATTAGACATTTTGATCGAAACCATCAGTGGTAAGGTCAGACAGAGAAACAAAAATACGGGTAGAATAATATTTTTCTCTAAATTAATCCTATACAGCTAAGACAAAAACCTTATTTTCATCTTTGAAAGTTCTTCCTGATTTACCACAAAAAAAGCATTTAATGGCCATCTCTCATAATAATGCCAGTGTACTCAGGGGCTGATTAAGAGTTTGGCTGACAGAGTACCCTTTTCCTCAAACTGGCACATGGCCTATTCAGGATTGGGAAATGTCAGCTTTCCGTTGTCAGAGCTTCTTTTGACGAAAAGCTTCCTTAAATGGCCCTACAGAGGAGGGGCCATCAAAGGACGGGCATTACACAGCACTCCATATTTAGGGTGACAGGTGTAATGTTCTTTTTATCTGTCCCTCACCACCAGGTTAAACCTGGCAGTAAAGGAGAAAAAAAACCAAATAGTGACCTCCACAACCAGGGAAAAAACTTGTTTTTTCAAAAAGAACAACCCACTTTGAGAGTTTGTTTTTGAAAAATAAAAACGTTATTAAACTTTGATGGAAAGCAGACACACAATGGTGGCCGTTCACCAATCATTTTGTAATTTGTAAGGGAATGCCGTGGTGGCACTTCGTATCAAAGCACAGAGATCACTGCTGGGTCAACGATAATCTCTAAATTTGCCTGACGGTAGCCTGTCAGGGTGGTGGACCTCATGTTCACCCTTATTAACTGTACTGTGTCTGTCAAACTTTAAATTTGGCCCCTATTACCCAGATCTGTTACATATTTAAACTCGGCTAAGCCTTAAGGCTAGAATTTTAGCATACATATTATGTTTGTGTTCATCAGAGTATTAGGGGTGTATGACCCACTAAGTTTTGAATCTTTCCACTCTTTTCCATTGAGTTTTGGGCTTGAAGTTTTTCAAAGAAATGCAAAGCCGATTTCTTCCAGCATAATTAGAGCACATATTTTGTAGCATTCACGAACCAATCCATTTGGTCCTATTGTTTTGTTCTTTTTATAATCTCCAATTACCTTGTGATTTTTTCCTTGGAAAATTTATACTTTCTAGCCTGTTTTTGAAAACTTGTAAGATTTGGTATTTGTACATTATATCTTTAAATTATTTCTTTATTAATCATTGTCTGGGTGCCTTTCTTATTTATTTTAATATTTATTGGTAATACCTGGAAATCAGGCTGCCAGTTTTGGGGGATATTTATCTCACACACCAGTTAACCTTTAGTCCTCCTACAAGTAATGCCTTCTTGCTGTTTCTTGATAGCTGAGCTCAAAATCTTCCCGCTCCTCCACATCCTGTACTTTTTCAAATATGCCTAAACTCCCTTCTCTGCACCATCTCCTGGATAGGTACTAAGATATTGTCTTAACTCTACTCTTTTTGTTTGGCAGGAGGTTCTACCATAAATGCATGCCTTCAACTGTTGTATATTGAACTTTTCAGAGTTTTTGTTACAACAGTTTATTAGTTACAGTCCTGATCAACTCTGCGTATTCTGAAATATAGCACATGAACATATCACTCTTCACAGGAGTTAAATATGTCCCACATGATACATGGCTTATCACACAGACCATTAGTGCTTTCATACTTTTTGTTCTTTTACTGATTTCCAGTACAAAATTCCAATTTTTGCATTTGAGATTCAACCAGCAATCCCTTTCAGTCACTACAAATAATAGGGGCATCTTCTGATAGGTTATTCAAATCAATCAAAGTTATTTTGTGAGTCTTTGTTCTTTCCAGCCGTCTACCAAATGTATTTTTCAAAAATATTGTAGATGTATGACGTAGGCATGTTCATTACTCTTTTTGTGAAAAAGATAGATGTATAAACTATTATTTCAGTTCCAAGATTGAGCATAAATCATGCTAGGAAATGGCGCTTAAACAAATAAACCTATAACAAAGCATTATCCAGGGAAACAATTTCATGGATTACTAGTTTTCATTTTGGTCTTCAGTGATTGCCCACTAATGATAGTTCATCCTTTTTTTTAAATCCCTCAGAACAAAAGCATCCTATCCGTTTTCAATTTTATATTGATGCCAGTAATCTCAGTTCTCTAATTTTTAAAGAAGTACGTTTATTATGGAGTAACAAAATACAGTAAGAAAATGCATTGTATTCTATAATAGCACCCTAATTGTAATTATGAACTTACTACAGAGGAAAAGAATAAGGAAAAGCAAAAATACGCAGTTCATTTTAAGGGTAAAATGGGTGGTACATAAAAAAGATGATACATAGGGTGCATGGGTGAAAAAACAAATTGATATTGTTCTACAAATGGGAAGTCAGGGAGGTCAGGGGACTTCTTCTTGAAGATATTGACGAATAAAAGAAGAGTGTGCTTAGGTTTCCAAGAAGGAAGTGACCAGAGTACGTAAGGCAATACATTTTAGGACAAGCGAGATGGGGTGCATATATGCTGTGTTAAGTCTATGATTATACCAAACTGTATACCACCATGCCTGAAATGACAACTGAGCCAAATTTTTCATGCGTTTTGCAATCTGCTGGTATCCTAGAGCTAATAATAGGTCTAAAATCTGTATGTTTGCTGAAATAGGTTCCCAGTCATCTGATAGACTTCCTAAGAAAACATTAGTGATAGAAAAAAGGAACATGTGACTTACAAGTTGCAGTTATTTGATTCCAGATCAGGACCCACAAATTATGAACATAAAGACATGTGAATATTAAATGTATGAGATTGGTGGGTTGTGAAGAGCAAGACCAACATGAGTGAGGAAGGTCTATAAGATTTTGTGTAAATATGGTGGAAATAAGTATATTATATTTCTAAAACAGTAATTGTGTGGTGTTCACTGCCCAAGACGTTTTCCTAATTTTCATTCGTATTTTCCTCCACAATAAAACAGGTCAATTTGTATCCAAATCATGCTCCCAGGATCGTTCTGTATCAGTTTTGTCTCCATCAGCTGAATAAGCGCTATATAAATGCAACCCCTGCCTTCTTCTATCACTCCACTATCCGTTTCCATCCAAATAACGGACTAACATGTCCACCACTCAAATTAATTTAATATTTTACTACACTAATTCACCACTAATCCTTTTTGGGTTCTGGAGTAGCGTGCTACTCGCCAAAAAAGTGCTTCGACACCTTGTTAGGGGTAGGAAGCACAATGTAAATGCAATTACAATACAATACAATAATGCAATTGTGTGTAATTAATAGAAGCCTTCGGACATGTGGGTAGGAGATCTCCTAATTTGTTATAAGGGGGTGTAATGATAATGAAAAAGGTTTTAAGAGACAGAGATGGCTCCTTGTAACAACCTAAATTTATGTTGAAATGAAGGTGCAAGTCCAAAGAGAGCCTGGGATTGAATAAAGGATATCAAGTGGCCTTGAGAAAACAAAGTTGTTTAACCAAGATTATGCTCCTGCGTCGCCAAGATTTCCAGTATAGAGGTTTATTATTAACAGGTATAGCAGTATTGTGCCAATAGTGAGGGTAAGAAAAGACTGAGTATCCTTGAGAGAGAATGATATGATAGGATGTAATAGCTTACATAAGAATTTAAAGGTAGGGGTGCAAAATGTTTGTGGTATCCCAATAAATGTCAAGTACTCTTGAGAAGTGAAAGGAGATATGAAACTTTTCTCCAAATCAACCCGTATTAGCAGCTGATGGGGAAAATCTGAAATCCAATATGCAGCGTGCTTTAGTTTAAAACCCATGTGATATTTGGAAAAGTCAGGGAAATTTATAGCACCCTCCCATTCAGGATGTTTTAACTTCAGTAGAGACATGTAGATTTTTTTTGTCATTCCAAAGATACGAGATGAGGATGGATTTGATTTCCTTTAAAATTTTAAGAGAAATGTGTAATAGTATATTGGAAATAGTAAAAAGAATGATCAGAACTAACATCATCTTAACAGTGTCAAGACGTCCCCACCATGAAAGATGTAAGGGGGGCCAACGACCAGTAAAGGAGGTTAATTTTTGAATACACTGTTCGATATTTACGGAGAGGGATGTCTTGAAGAAACTGGTAAACTGCAGACCTAGGTATTTAATTTGGTGAGAATTCCATGAAAAATTGGAAGTTGGAAAATCCTGCCTAAAAATGTATTTATTTAAAGGGAGTTTCTCACACTTCTCATTATTTAATTTACAACCATATACAGATGCATAAAAGGCAACATCTTCTAAAAAAGCTGGTCGAGATGTAAAGGATTGTAAAATGAGGAATAAAATATCATCAGCGTATGCCGCTAATTTAATCTATTGAGTGTTATAAGTAAAACCGTGCAAATCATGTCTATGTCCTGGGCCAGATAAAAAGAGAGGGTGAGAGAGGACAGCCTTGTCGAACTCCTCTACCCAAAGTAAAATATGAAGTGGTAGGCCCATTTGCAGAAATACCTGCTTGGGGGGAAGAATAGAGAAGAGATATTAACCCAGGGACCAAAACCAAACCATTTAAGAGTATGAAAAAGGAACAGCCTATAGACTCTATCAAAAGCTTTCTCATCCTCGAAAGTTATTGCTGCTAGAGAATCAGGGCTATGGACAGACTTAAATAAGACATCAAATAGTAAACATGTGCTATTGAACACAAATCTTGCATTGACAAAGACTGATTGTTTTTTATTTAAGAGATCAGGAATAAAGTATTCTATCCTTAAGGCATAAACTTTTAAGAAAATAATGTACTCAACACTGACAAGAGATATGGGTCAGACCATGTGAACAACTTCCCTCCCCCCTCCCCACCATTGAAAACATTATGCAGGACTCATGGGTCAAATAGATGGCATGAAGGGTCTTGGGAGATATATAGACCTGGAGCATGATATTATTCTGTATACTCTTGAAACGAGCATTCGAAAAAGCCACTTTTACCTCCTCATGGACCACTTCCCATTCATTATCTGTTAAGGGAGACACCAGTGCTTTCTGCCATTTATCCTGTACTTTTAATGCCCCCAATGGAAGGTCCTCCATTAGTGCTCAATATGAATGTGCTCCACACTGTTATTGTGTAAGAAGAGAAAGGGGTTTATCTGCTTACTGTGGGAAGTCTGGGTGTTTAGACTTCATGTCCTCTGCTGGCCAGTTTCTCATCCAACTTGGCTTCCAGAAGGTAGGCTCTCAGTCTTTGATTAGCCTTCCTATTCCATTGATAGCTGATCCTCAGCATGACGTACATTTCTCAGCAGCTCTTGCTGCATGACTTATCGCCATTCTGGTCTTGAGTGGAGTAGCATCTCTTACCATGCTGGTACGCTAGACTGGCTGCAGAGATGAAGTGTTTATGAAATGACTGTGCTGCTGCTTTGTACTCTTCTCTCAGAAGACCACCAAATGTTCTGATCTCATAACCAGGTCTTTCCCTTTCACTAACGCTTGTTCAGGTTACTCCAGCCAGTCTCCTCTTTGCTAGGCAGTACAGAGTTGTAAATGATAACTTCAAACATGTGCACGAAGAAGTTGATTTTTTGTTATTATTTTACCTACTTTTTGGTATTCCCCTGCTCAAACTTAGCCACCTTCTTTTTTCACATAATACTCACCTCCACTCTTGGTGTTCCCCACCAAGGCTTCTTACCAGACTTGATCTTCTGAACAATACGTAGAACACAATAAATCTTAGTTGAAATTAGAAATTACTCCTCCACCAACAGGTTGCTGAAACTTTTATATATTCTTGTCTGTCTTGGCACATTAACCATTTTGACAATTAACGAGGAAATCCTTAAATAAGTTAACCTCCAAATCTAGAGGATATCTAAAAGGTTCAACCATTAGAGATGCCTCTTATAGCCTTCATACTTCACACAAATATCTTGAACGCCTTGGTACTCTCCTCTGCAAGTCTTCTGGTCTCCTCAGAAGCCCATATTGTCCAGCTGCGTTCCAGCAGACAGCTTCCTTCCCTATACGCTTCACAGAAATGTTGGTTAAAGCATCGATTCGAACTACGAATGGATCTCATTGGCTCCAACAGATGCTTTTCTCATCAGTTTGTGAGAAAATTCAAATAGGTTGTCAAACACTAAAACTTTGTTTGGCTGACGTTGGTCTACCTTGTTTCGGGAGTCATGAAGAAGAAGGACCCATTAAGGTTCCAAGGGGGGGTGCAAAAAAGAAATCTGTCCCCAACAAATGGGTGGACAATCCCCTTGGGGCGTTGGTTAACACCTTCCTACTGGGAAGAGTGAGCAAAATTACTTTGCGAATCTGGTGCCATGTTTTGTAGGTGATTACAGCTTCTTGACATGAAAGAAACACAGGGGCCGATTCACAGAACTAACTTAAGACAAAATCCTAAACTTACTACTTTTGGTATTCACAGAAGGCATTTAGTAGTAGTAAAGTTAGGATTTTGTCTTAAGTTCGACTTAAGACAAACTTAAGACAGACTTAAGACAGACTTAAGAGAGACTTAAGACAAACTTAAGACAAACTTAAGACAAACTTAAGACAGACTTAAGACAGAATTAAGACAAAATTAAGACAAAATCCTAACTTAAGTCTGTCTTAAGTCTGTCTTAAGTTTGTCTTAAGTTTGTCTTAAGTCTGTCTTAAGTCTGTCTTAAGTCAAACTTAAGACAAAATCCTAACTTTACTACTACTAAATGCCTTCTGTGAATACCAAAAGTCGTAAGTTTAGGATTTTGTCTTAAGTTAGTTCTGTGAATCGGGCCCACAATGCCTGGCAACAGGACTTACCCATCACCTAATGACAGGCTGACAGGAGCGGGAGCACCACATTGTGACCTTAAGATTGGAATAAAAATGTTGTATTTGTTAACAGTTCACCCGCGCCTCATTTATTCTCCAGAGCCACCCCCTGACAGTAGGAATCCAGCAGCCTACTTAGCCATGCAAAGGAAAAACAGCCCGCGAAGCCCTTTCCTCATTTGCTGTTCGCCAATCCACAAGGCGGTAATTACATTATCTGCTACCTGCCTTTTCATTACCTTCCCCGCGCAAATCTTGTTGCCTCCGCGCCTGACATAACAGCATCCATTCATCTTCATCAAGGCAAGGAGCGGACTGGCCCCGCCAGGCCCAATCAGGAGCTGACACATTAGCTTGGCTTGGGGAAAAAGAAAACAATGAACATGGTGCTGGTTTTAAAATGTTTCAACTTGCTAAGTACGCAGAAGATACATTGAATCGCTCTGCGCAAACCTTCCCATTGCTTTGTATGTTATTTTCTCTCACAAACCTTTCCTAATTCTCATCTTTTCTAAGGTAATAACTCGTAGTTCGCATCATTTACTACATGTGGGTTTTCAAGTTAAAATAGTAACTTTTGCAGCCGGTTTACGTTGTTGTGTGATAAAAAATATTGTCACTATCCAGCCAGTTTCAAAGTTGCAAGGAAAATATTTTAAGTTACACATCTAATTTCAGTAAAATCTTAATAAAATAGCAGTTTGAAGGAAACGCCTGCTCTATGGTGTGGATAGGTATAGTGCACAGCTGTGCCTAATAATCAGCAGCTATGCAAAACGTCACCCGCATATTAAACACTTTGCACCCCCCTAATATTTGCCTCTTTTGCAAAGGGACTCATGGTCCATGGATTCTAAAACACACTTTATTAAGGTGCTTTGGGAACACGGTCTCCCTCCCTTTACCAGTCCTCGTTTTACTCTAATAGAGGTAAACACAGGATATGATCTGGAAAAACAGGAAAGGAGGCGGGCATCATACTTCCAAAGCTTGGTAGGGACTCATTGTGAGTCAAGTAAGAACCTTATTTTCTTCCATAAATAATTGCAGATATGCTTGCACCCATGTAAACAGGGGTCAAGGGCTAAAACTAAAATGTATTTCGACATGTAAGGGAAGAGCACATTTTGTGATGGCAAGGCCAAAGACTCAAAGTAAGGGTTACAGTCTCAAATAAGTACAACACCCTCCAGAAGGGAGGTACAATTCCTTCAGATCGAAATTACATCAAGTTGGTGAGGTGACTACCGCCGGGTGATGTCAATGATCCCATAGTTACACGGATCATATTTCACAAGATCATGTTTCTCATGTTCTATGTTTCCCCCTTCCCTCTTTCCTCATCCTTCTGGCCTTTTTCCAGTTACACATACCCAGCCCTTTCTGGCCTTCTCACTCACCTCTACAATCTGACAGGATCCCCTCAACACCATGGACACCCTTAGAATGACAATTGTCCAGGTCTGTGTAAAAATGACTCCCTTTTGCAGGCTTACACCAATACCTAGGGGCCAACAAGCCAACAAAGAGGCAGAGAAGGGCAGGGATAAAATAGTACCAACATATTAAACATCAACAGAGTCCCGTAAGTGGAGAAACATATGGCAGGCTTACGAGCGTCATGGCAAACAAGAAGACTCTACTTAAAAAAAAAATAATAATAATAATAAAAAATTTGGCAACCTACGCAGCAACCCTACACGCATGCCTATTCCCTGCTGACGAGAGGTAATAACCTCGAAACACGTGTCCAGGGATGGCCAACGCGACTTTAATTTTGCTTAATACTCTGGCAGAGGCGCACGCACTGATGCTGACTTCATGGACCACAATGCTTTGGGGTAACACGCTGGTAGGACGAGCAGTGTGCGACCTATTGGATTTAAGAAGACTCTACTTTGATTGAAATATAATGCCAGTAGCCGACAATGTAGATAACCAATACAGCTGATGCTCAGGAGATCCCACCTGTGGCAACAGAAGAACTCTCTTAGAGTGTAGGAGGGTGCCTGGATGAGGGTGCATGGACTGAACATGCTTGCTTGGTATTTTATTGCACCAGAGACTGTCAGCCACATGTAATCTCTCACCCGTCAACCTCAATTTAAAAAGAGTTTGGTATCTTTCCCTAGTCACACAGTCAAGACAGGCCAGTGATCACTCTTGTCATAAGCCCTTTTGTGTTTTTAATCGGTTTCTAGTCGGGGGTTGTCCAGATGGTTTGTTTCCTACTACATAAGTTCTAATTAGGCCCAGGTGATTTTTTTTAATGCTGGCATAATCTCACATAATGTTGGGAATCTTGAGTTATGCTTACTAGATGAAATTCCTGAAATTACACCATATTGCGTAAATATACGTGCTCTTGGAAACATTTTAGCACAGGTGCATAGGAGCAACCACAACACGAACCACTGTTTTTTTGTGGCACTTGTACTTTTTGAGATTTTATTTTAGAGCAAAATAATAGTTTGTGAAATGCCAGTTTTATTTTTTGTTATTTTATGTAATTTCGTGGAATGGTGCAGAATTTTGCATAATTACGCAAAGGAAAATTGGGTGAATTTAGCACACACCCTACTTCTAATTAGACTCTGCTCCCTCATGTATTTACTTGCCCCTCCTTTTTCATCTCCTCATTTGCAAACCTCTGTAGCCCCACTGCCCTCTCTTCAAAGATTGCCAGCCACTTTCATCCCAGTGTTCTCATCCTTTCCATGTCAGTGAGGCATCATCTTCCTAGAGGAGGGACTTCCTGTACGTACAGAGGATATCACAAGTGTACTGCAACCCTACAGATGGGGGCAATTGAGGTAAGAGCACAGGCAGCCAGAGGCACCTGAGATTGGGCCTCTCCTGAAAACAAGGGAGATGAATAAGGACCATTAACAAGAGAGGAACCAAGGGAGTCATGGAGTCAGGGCGCCATTTAATTACGCACTTCATCTTCGGTCTTAATCAGTTGTTTTTGTCCATTGTGAATGTGCAGCCTGTCTGATCAGCCACGGCGGCAAAGGAAGAGGGATAGCCCTCTGTGCCTCATTAGGAGAGGAGGAACCGACCACTGCTGCGTTTGAACAGAGGAGGAAGGAAAGGGAGTCGGGGAGCCTTCCAGAGATTGTAGGGAAACCTCTGGAGCGGCGATGAAACGAGAATCTTTAAGTTGCGCGAAATTACACTGAGTAATGGGTGGAAGAAATAGGTAAAAATTTGCAACTTGAAGTACAGTCTTGAAATGATTTTCCTAAATGGGCGTGGGTTTAAAAGAGTGCTGCAAAGAGAAGTCAATAAATAAATCAATACATTCATGCATACCAAGATTATGCCAGTCCATTCACCAAAACACACAAAAAACCTTTTAAAAAATACAGAAAGTGCATTTTTTTCCATAATATTTCCCTGAATATGTTTTAAAATCCACAATTTGTATTAGCAGTTGAATGAATCTGGGTATACGTATTGAATTTATCTCCAATCTTGTTCATGAGGTATAAATAGCATATTTTTCATACTTTTTCATGCTGCCTTAGTTTTTTTTTATCCTGACTTCTTCAAGCAGGTTCTCGGTCTTGTGTTATATCTATTCGGAAGTAACAATCTGGTAAAAGTAAAAGTTAGAAAGAACTTGCAATATCTGACCATAGAAAGCACAACTGTCTCTTGGCTTAGGCAGTTCAATTCATTTCATAAATTAGTTTATTTAGGACATCAGTCTCTTATAGATTCTAAACAGCAATACATCCAGTTATTCACAGTACAATATTGCTTTACTACTTAAAACTGTTTAAAGCCATTAAAAATCTCGCTAATACGCAAGTCACATCTAAAAATTCTTTGAAGATAAATCTTTCACAGCTAGCATCCTTGATTTTATAATATATTTAAAAATAACAATCCTCTTAAAGACAAAAATATTGGCACTCCATAAGAATATGAACATTTGTGCAACACTTTCCTAACCCACAACTACAATTCCTGTCATGACTCTTGAAAGAGTTTATACCTAAAGGATGGGCATACGAAGGATGTAGCTCTTTTCTAAATTTCAGTATGGTACTACGCATGCAGTGACTCGGTGGCAAGTCTACGTATGATAACATTATACACTTCTCCAAAGACTGTTTCAAACCTATATTTGAGAACCTTTGAGGCTACATACATTAGACCTCTTTCTCTTTAATCCTCTATCCTCATTATCGTCAGTTTCTTTTTAGACAATTGTATTGCAGAATCTATTTTGAAGATCTTCATCTTGGAGCAGTTTGATATTGAGTTTGGATGTTTTCTTAGGTCTTTAGCCCACCCTAAATCACTGGTGGTAATTATATCTTTACATAAATATGCCACTTTGGGCTGGTCAGAGGATAACAATTTGTTCCAAAACCATGAGCTATTGAAGTCCAAAACTGTATATCAGTTTCTGCTCTTATTGCTTATATAATGGAGCACTTTGGCAAAGATAACAGATTCGTTCAGGCATTGACCTCCTATCTTATCCCAATGTTAATGTCCACTCATGCCTAGCATCTGTGCCCCATATAAAAACTATGGAAGTACAGGCTATGGTTGAAGAATTGATCCCTCATAATCTCGTTTACATTTTTTAAGACTTCCATAGTTGAGCTTACCTGTGAATTTAGGTTATTTTTCTGTGGTGCCCAAGTTACTAAAAATCAAGCCCAAGTACATAAAATATGAAACTTCTACCCTTGTCTGCCAGCCCAATTGACCATATATGCTGTTTTCTACTAAATGTCACAATGTTCATTTTATCCAAGTTGATCGTCAATTAGTTCATTACACAATAATTGGTAAAATCTGTTAGCTTCCTTTGCAACCCAAACAGTATCCTATCCAATATGACTAAACCATATGCGTAGAGTGAAGAAAGAAAAAAGTGAATGGAAAGATACACAGACACGCTGGATATATATGTCACATCCAGTATATTGGCCATGCTACCCCGGGGCTATATGGCTCTACTCCACCCTTATTCAGACCCAACTCCTTCCTGTTCTCACTCTAGCACATTCTCACAATGAACTCTTCATCTTCCTCAATCTCCTCTTTTTTTAAAATGGGGCATTTTTACATGCCTCTTGGCATTTTGGGAGTCAAGCTTACTGCCTGTAGAGGGGTGCTGTTCATACATATGCAGTACTTAATTTAGGCAGTAGGACAATTTCCCAATGCTGCCAAATGTCCAGTAATCTGACACTGATAATATTGAACACTTTTATTGTCTCTCACTTCTATCCACATTGATCTTTTCTGCTCCCATTTTTTCTCTCTGCTACTGCTGTTTATTTCCTTTACCACCATCACATGATTAATCTCCCAAAAAAGAAGTATATATGTAGTTTGAGTTCTTTTTGTAATGACTAAAGCCTTCTGCAGTTATGATTTTTTCACATACAACACCTTTTATGCATCTTAAGGTTACTTTTTAGGTTTATCAATGATCTCTTATTTTGACTTTATGTACATCTTTAAACTTGCTTGTCAGTTCCAAATGCAAAAGCTGCAACGCATTGTTTAAGTGACGCACCCAGCATATGCACGCAGCAAAATATATATGGGCCAGATGTATCAAGCCCTGTTCCCAAACCAGTATGTGCTAATTGCAAGCAGGCCGATTTACCTCATGTATATTAATAAGGTAGTAGACATTGTCAGACCTGTACGAATACCTCTGATGAAGAATTTTGAGGAGCATCAGATCTCCATCTTTGCATTTGCATTACTTTAAAGTGCACATTTTAGAAAAAGCACCCTATGGATTTCAAAGGAATAAAGAGTCCTTTAAAAAATATATTCACTTGGAAAGACTGATGGTAGAGCGTACCCGCTGTACCCCTGAGGACAGTCATCAAGATTCCCAAAGGGAGAGCTGTCCTGCATAAAGCTTGTCTTTGAGAATCAGTTATCCCCAAGTCAGGTGCCTGTAACTGATCAGCTTTCATGACCATAATTTTGGTTGCACGCCATATATACGTTGTGTTTCGACGTGTAAATAGAAAGGGAATGCGTCTTTCACAACCCTTTCTATTTGCGATTAAGAATGAGTTGAAAAACAACATTTTCAAATCACTACTTAACATTTCTAGATTGCAACATAGGGGCATATTCTCAAGCCCCTATCGCCACGTGAACGTCACTTTTTTTGATGTTCCCGTGGCGATAGGGCCAGTGCCTTATACTCAAGGCAGCGTTAACCCGGTTAGCGTGGCTTAAAGCCACGTTAAATGGCTTACCGCTGCCTTGAGAATAGGGTCCCTTTCACGCTAAACTTAGCGTGAAAGGGGGCGTGCAGTGGGTGTTGCGGTGGGCGTACCACCGCACCACCAATTTAATTCGACGATTCCACCTCTTATCAAGGGCAGCGATAATAGGTGGCAGCGCCAAACTTAAGACCAGAAAAATCCTGGACTTAAGGTGGTGAAACGAAGAGAAATGCTTAATTTCTACTAGTTTTTGCTATTTCCATGTATGCTGCCTTGTGCAGCACACATGGAAATAGCAAAATGCAATGGTTTGTTTATGTACAGGAAGGTGTCCCTTCCTGTACATAAACAAACCTTTTAAAAAATGCAGTTTTGTAACTTACATGTGTGCTGCATGAAGCAGCACACATGTAAGTTACTAAACAGCATTTTAGGTTTGTTTATGTTCAGGAAGGTACACCTTTCTGTACATAAACAAAACTCCCTGCTCGCGGACACCCTTGCACTCTGCTGTAAGGGTGCCTGCATTGGTGTTAAGTCTTGAGATTTAGCGCCGTTGCAGGGGGAAACGTCAGGCTGCACCACCTTCTTGAGAATAGGGTGCAGCCTTGCGTTTCAGAAGTGGCGGTGAGAGGCATTAAGCCAAGGAGGCTAATGCCTCTCACTGCTACTTCCTTGTGAATATGCCCCATAGTTGCATCCTCTTTTCCTACAGTTAACACTAGTAATCCAGGTTTAATAAAATAAAATAAATGGAATATAAATTGTATACACATCACTGGTGGCCACTACTTAACGGGGTGGCAGGCTGGGGTGTAAACATTTTTTTAAACCCACTACCTGCAGGCTGGCCGCCGCCTCTCGATCCTCTTCGGCTTCTCGGTCGAATCTAGGAGTAATAACTAGAAAGCACACATGCTTCAAGACTCCCGTAGCCAATCACGATGCTGCGTTACAGCAGCGTTGTGATTGGTCTGAGCGCCGTAGTTCGGCATTCAGAAAAGGGACTGGAAGCCAGTGAATGTTCTCCAGCCAGGCTGTGCAATACAGCTAATGGAGAACATCCAAAGTGTGCATCACTGTTTGGCCAACCCAAGATTGCCGGCCAAACCATCATGCACACTTGGAGTGTGATCTCCACTCCTCCCCTGCTCCCTGCTTTGGCCAGCCCAACCCCGCCCCGCACGTAAGCAGGAACAGAAAAATTAAATGATAACATTGCGCTACTATCATTTTATTTTCCCTTTTAAAACTTCTCGCAGAGCAGTGGGACGATGCTCCTCCGCCTTAGCGAAGGAGCTCCCACTGATACACATAGGAAGATGAAGCAATAAGGGTAGTCACCATTGCCCTTCAGTCCTCCTGGAGGTCCACCTGCACCTCATACAAACATTCCCCAAGTCTCTTGTGAGTCTTTCTTCTCAAATACGGTTGACCTATCAAATCTCATAGATCTATACTAGCTGTCTCTTTTCAAAATATCTTAAAACATATATCTATCCTCCAGGTTGTACAAAGCTATTTTGTTCAGTTCTGCTCTTAATTCTTGGATTCCAGACTTCAGCCTCAGACATACAGAGACATGCAGAAACATGAAGGGAATCCATTTGATTATGGAAGACTCCCTCTGTGCTACTGGAACAAGTATCTAACTAACTTCCTGGCTCATGTTTGTCACATGCTCCTTTTGCCTTTTGGCACATTTGCGGTGATCTCCTTCAAACTTCTTTCAGATCCTTCCTTAGCACATAGGCAACAGCTCTTCTGTGCAGGCAGGTGCCATGTCTTTCTTACATCTTCCGGCAGAAGCCAAGCTTGCAGTGATGCACACCCCCAATTATAGAGTCTCGTCTGGAAGAACCTTACACCTCGCGAACTTCCTTTCAAACCTTCTACCTTTGCTTCTTCAATTAAATATTATCCATAAATGGCATACAATCCCATCGATGTTGCAAGATGTCCGGCCCAAGAAGGGTGGGATACGCTGTCACAGGAAAATGATCACAGATTCTAAAGTATAGAAGAGGATGATGCGGTGGATAGGCCAGCGGACAGGGTAGGAGCTGGGAGACTAAGGGGCATATTATCAAGAAACGGCGTTAAAATTATCGGCGATAATGGGCTTGGTAATATGCCCTTGAGAATTCCCATAGAAGCCCATGTTCTGGTGTCAACATGGGCTTCTATTGGAATTCTCTGTGGCATATTATCAAGCCCATTATCGCCGCTTTAGCAGCAGTTTTCTGCCGCTAAAGCGGCGATAATTTTAATGCCATGCTTGATAATATGCCCCTGCATCTGTAGGACAGAGCATGGGAGGTAAACAGAGCAGACCTTCAGACTATTGTCAAGGGGATGAGGTAGAACTGGAGAACTAGGAAGGAGTGTGAGCGATGGATGGTGCTCACCCACAGGTACCTTGAAGGGGGGCCTAATTTGACAGGGACCATGCTGGAGATAGCAGCACCGATAAGGGGCGCCCACACACGCCGTTATTTTATACTGAAATTGAGAGTGGGATGGATTTTGGAGATTCAGGAGAGCCTTTTCTCTCCATTATGTTTGATTGAAGGCCAGGTCAATTCATTCTGTGCCATCAATAAGACATTTAAAAGGGGCCAGCCGATAAATGTTGTCACAACATGTCTCAAAACCCAAGCAGGTTTCATAAAAAAATGCAACATCCTAGAAGCCTTGTTGCTGGTGGTTGTTAGAGATGCAGAACTGGATAAAGAGCACTGCTATTTTATCTTCACTGGATTAAAACTTTTCACTGGCAGTGCCTATGCTGGTGTTCATAGGCAAATATCTTTGCCGCATCTCAATTCCTATGCGTCAGAGTGTAGTAAACGTAGCATGGATGATTTTGTCTCTATCTCTCTTCTTCAAAGACAAGACTCATGCAAATTACAGACAAAACTGGTTTAAGACTAGCATGAAGGGCAGGTGTGGCTCATCCATAGGGGTAAAGGGGCATTGACCCCCTACTGTGAGCCACTACTGCCCAGGCTCATTATTTTTACCACTGTAAATACTTACTTGGTACCTCCATTCATGTTTCTTCATTATGGAGCGGGCTACAGAACTCTCTCCCCCGGCATGCAGTGGGTGGGTAGGACGCCTATCTGTAGCTGTGTTTCACTGAACTGCGAATGCCAGATTGGCTGGTGTTTTTGCTGTGGCCAACCTGACATGCGCAGTTCAGGCTTCCACATTCAAGGCTACCAACGAGCTGCGTGAGAAGAGACAGGGACCCATGAGTGTTATATATAGCGTCATGCCCCTATGCCCCAGCCAATCTTAGCACTGCTCTTATACGGTTTGTACTAGAAGACGCATGACAGCAGCGCTTGAATTTGCTAGGGTCCTTTGACCTTATGTTCCCTGGGTTAGGGATGCACACTGTAACATCCAGGCAGTGAGAAACAGGGGATTCGATCTTGGGAGCATAATTGCATCTGAATGTCAATCAAGGTAAAAATTATTTATGACTTTCAAGTAAATTTAGTAATAAGCTGCAGAAAATAAATCATGTTGTAAATGTACATTTTGCCTATAGGTATGTAAGTAATTAACTTTTGACCCCATCACTTTAAAAGTTATAAGCCGCCACTGATGAAGGGAACTGTGCTGTCTTTTGTCAGACTGATCACTGCCCCCTCCATCAGCTGTCCCAGTCCCCATTCCGAGATTACAAGAAAAGGCCCCAGCAGCAAGATGGGACATAATACAGGAGATTCCATTAAATATCCCATCTTTGACATTACCAGCAGAGATTAAGGAATAACCAGCAAGAACGTACGGATAATTCTTTCTAGATGTTTCCTCTGCTCTTCAAAAGGCTGATAGAGACACAGGAGACATTTCCAGAATTTAACTGTGTTAGAATTTACTTTCATCTGGGCCTTTGATTTTTTGGTTTGTAATTCTCCAAAGGAACAAATATGCTATTCCTAGAATTTTTTCCACTTTGAGGTATTACCAAGGAGTCTCATCTTCTTAGTCTTCCTATCCGGAATGAGCGCGTGAGGTCCACCAAAGGAACATAATGATGAGAATGGGCTGGAGGCAAGAGATGTTCTGTGGTGTTGGATATGCCGTCGTACTGATTTGTCATTGCACTATCACTGGATGCTCCATTTATCGCACCCACTTTACTCCTCCAATTTCTGTACAGAGTCCACAGTCATTATTCTTCTACACAATTGATGAATGGCTTTGTGGCAGAAAAGGAACCGTGTGGTGGGATGCTGACATTCACACTATAAGAAGCCACTTTGATTCTGTCCTATCCACTGACTGCCTGATGTATGTCTATTTTAAGAATGCTTAGAATTTGTATACAGAGGTTATCTAGAATAAATCAGCTTAATTCTGGCCCCTTTTGTCAGTTTTCTCTTTCCTGTCTAGCTGCCAGCTTATGGAACACTGTAGCTACTGTGAGTGCATGTGGTGCTATATTTATCACTCTTACTCACTCGTTCAAGTCACTCAAGGGAAGAGAACAATTTAATTGTATCCACATGCACAAAAATGTGCAACCCAGACAGAGGACACAGTGACGTATCTCTGCACTTCCTGGTTGCCTCAGGAATAAAATTACAGACTTCCTGTGCTTGAAGAGGCCAGATATTGAAGCTGGTTGGAATTGGAAGGAGCAGGAAAAACTATCTTCTTTGGCAAGGATAAAAGATTAAAGTGCAGTTTTATAACACGTAAAAAAATTAAACAAATTAATGGTTTGCAGACTAAGAATTTCTCTTAAACAAACTGAACTATGACAGAAAGTAGACAGCTAGGGCCCATGCAGGTAAGAGCGGTGGGGCTTGGTGTGGGTGGGGGGTGGTGATTTTGACAGACGACCAAAAGGGAAAATTAATTATTTATTCATTTTTCCCTCGTAGTCGTCTGTTGAATCCCCCCCAACCAGGTCCCACCGCTCTTACCTCATGGGCTGCTGCTAAAAGTAGAAGAGAGGACGAATATGACTCATTACAACGCGTGTCATTACATCGCAGTCATCACGACGACCACGTTGTTACCACGCAATGCCATTACTACGCAAGTCATTACATCGACTTGCAGTAGATGGCGCGCTGACATTAGAAATGTATAATTTACTATTCCAACTCCAGCCTACGTAACAGTAGGGAAGGGGTTGGAATAGTGAACTATACTATTCCTAATGTTAGCACGCCATCTACTGCAAGTCGATGTAATGACTTGTGTAGTAATGGCATTGCGTGGTAACAACGCGGTCGTTGTCAAGACCGCACTGTAATGGCATCGCGATGTGATGCCTGCGATGTAAAGGTCGTTTCCAGAGAGGACAGTTTACCTATTTGTATGTTTGGGGTTTCTTCTGAAACATGATGTTTGTACAGATGTTGCCCCATGTTTATTGTGTCGCATGACCCAAGCTACACCACACTGATGAAGCTTGAGTAGGCCGAAACTGGTTAGAATCAGGCTGGGAATCATAATCGGACACAGCAATATGTTCAAACCAGCCCCATACTGCAGGGGACAATGTCTAGAATGGGACCATGATAGGGGCATGGCAGCCCTTTTTGTTCTGAAAGCCACCCCCTTGCCTGCAGACCACTGGGAAAATGCAGAGTTGTAGAATGGCCAGTCGGCCCTTATCGGGAGTTGTTGTTTGGTTCGGACGCCTTACACTGGAGCAAGACCAATGCTGATTTGCATATGGCTCTTCTCAGCCTGAAGTGGCAATGTCAGTGGAAAACGATACATTTGTGCTTCCTCGGTTATAGCCGACCGGGTACCGTGGGTAAAAAACGTAATATTGCTGTTCCATAATCACTACTGACGATGGGGCATATTATCAAGACCGGCAAAAATATTATCGTCGCGTTAGCGGCAGAAAACTGCCGCTAAAACGGCGATAATGGGCTTGATAATATACCCTTGAGAATTCACATAGAAGCCCATGTTCTGGTGTCAACCTGGGCTTCTATGGGAATTCTCACGGGCATATTATCAAGCCCACTATCGCCGCTTTAGCCGCAGTTTTCTGCCACTAAACCGGCGATAATTTTTAATGCCGTCCTTGATAATATGCCCCTTGAGGCTTTGCATGGGAATGCAAAGTTCTCAGTTGAAAGAATTTGTATCCTTGATATGTCGAAATTAGAAAGGGCTGTACTTGTGTTACTTCTTAAATCACTGGTGAAGGAACTAGTAGATCTGCTACCATCAATCCAATGTAATGTAAACTAAATGTATGCAAGAGTCCAGAAGTGACAATGTAGGGAGTGGACCATTTGAGTGTTTTGTTATTCTTCTGAGCTCATAGACCAACTTAGGCGTCTGAATGCGGACAGTTTTGGGTGTGGGGAGCAGATAGAGAGGCCTGTACACACTGCATTGCCATCGTCAATTTGAGAAAGCAAGAATGACCAAAAGTGGGGTTCAGAAACTATGGAGGATAATTAGAGGGTTCCTTTTAAGTCTGAGTTGTTAGTAGGAAGCTGTTATCCAACAATTAACTATGTTGCTGAGCTATGACTGTTGGGTATAATTGTAAAGATAAGGGACTTCACAGGTTGAGAAAATGTCTAACACTACATGGGATAACTTGTGTAATGCAGTTCAGAATTTGGATAGGAACTGCACTGGGTAGACTAGGAAGTATTCTGTCCCTTGTTTAACTTAATATTAGTAATATTAGTAAGGCTGAGCCATTTAACATTTAGGGCCATATTAGCAAGAAACTGCGATAAACGTCGCAGAGCGCGCTTAGCGCGAAAATAATTATCGCCTGCTATCGCTGGAATAGATCGCCACGCTAACACTGTATTAGCAACAAATAGCGCCATGGCGATCAATAATCCAGCGATAGCAGGAGAAATGGGCCAACATCACCACAAAACCAGCGATGTTAAGTATGCACTAGTCAGGTCTTGGGCAGGTGTTAGAAATCCAGCGATGACCCCGGTTAGCGCGACTTTTAACATCGCTAACCGGGGCCAGGGCCTTATTGCTAATAGGCGATAGGCCTGTTGGCGTCTGTTTTCCTGGTCTTGTGGTCGGGAACGCCTATTTTGCATGTCATTAGTGATTAATATCGCTGACATGCAAAGCGGCACCCAACATGGTTGCTTTCACGAGATAGGGCGATAATAATATTGATGCTTTAGCGGCAAAAAGTGCAGTTAAAGCGGCGATATTGCCCTTGCTAACATGCTCCTGTGTTTTGTTAAGGCTGGACTTTCGAAAACTGGTGTTGGGGAATATATATAGATTTAGAAAAGAAAGTCGAAGTGACCTTCAAAAAAGAGGAGATATTATATCCAGTTGAAATCAAAGTGGTTCAGGGGCTCCTAAGTGTATTCCATGCACTCCTGATATTGCTTTCTTATTACAAAGCTGTTTTGAGAAGGAAAAAGGTGAGGACCTGAGGATGATCCTGAGGTTTGCTGAAAAGTGATGGGCTTGGTCAACCAGATGTTTATACAAAATATTACGAAGACCCTATTTTTCACAGCTGGTGAGTGACTACTTTAAACAGGCAATTGAAAGGGTCCGAGACCTAATGGACCAAACTCTGGGTCTAGAAACGTCTCGGTAGCAACAATATCAAAATTCAGAGTTTGCAGAACATCGAGAACTAGGTAAGGAGAAGGAGAGATGCAATTTTACACAACATCATGAGTGATGCAAATATTCCCTAAATCGTTGAGACCAGATCAGAGAAATTGCAGCAAGAAAATATTGTTCTTACATACTTCAAGGACATTTCTGAGTGGTGGTCTTGAACAGAGGGTATTTTAGGTACTTGCAAATTCGACATTTCATAGTTGGTATTATGAAAAATAAGACTGGCTGTTCCCAAAGCACTTTTTAAAGATTTTTTTTAATGAGAGCTCCAGAGAAGGGGAACATCAGTTTGTCAAATAAGTTATATTTTTCTGTCGAATTGGACCACCGGGCAGATCTTTTTCAATGACGTGCAGATAAATTGAGTAGGTCCCTTGGCTCAGTAGTAACAGCTGATGATGTGAGACTCAGTAATCTCCTCGAACAGAGCATACTAAATGTCTCACAAATTAAGGACCACCACATCAATTGAATTAACGATTTGTATTGTACTCCCCAATGTTTATGGTTTATGCAGCTCAGAGGGGATGAGATTTGTTTTCAATGTGAGGTGGAAGGGGGCTAATGCGGTTCATGTCTTTGCTGCTTCTCCAGTCCTATGTAACTCCTGGCTCTTTGTTTTTTGGAAACAATTCCAGTATTTTACACCTTGCTGTTGAGTGGGATCCAAAATTAATTATGTTGGGGAATTCACCTGTTATTCCTCAAAATGTTGCTGACCTATATTTTTTCTCTATCTCCCTGGCCAAACTTGATCTGGCACGATTCTGGCTTGCAAGGCCGCCCCAAGTCCCTGGGTGTGGCGGCATGAATTTTTGAATATATGTTTCTTGGAAATGTCTTTGTTAGATAATGATATTGGTAGAAGAAGGCTGAGAAAGATTCGGGACCCGGTCATGTTTAGGATGGGCGCAATGGCAAGACAATGGGCATCTCCTCTGATCTTCTTTCCACGACTCTTCCGCTATTATAATTATTATGATTGCTTTCTACCATACTATCATGAACATCATGATTTTCTGCTGTTTAGCTGTTTTTCAGATGTTAAGTTTTTTTCTTCTTTTGTATGGGTTATGTTCTCCATATAAAACAATAAAAAGAAAAAAGAAAGGAGGCGTTGAATGTGAAAAATGTATTGTTTACTTCCTATCTATATAAGATTGTAAACCTTGTTTTAAATGTTGAGACACCTCTATTAATGAACAAGTGTTTTCTAACAAATATGTAACCAAAGTATAACCATCTCGCAGTTGCATCAACAAAAGTATTAGGTCTGCTTTGCGGATATATCCAGATAAATCAGATATTATCCTTTTCATAGAGCAGCTACTTTTAGCATGCAAAAGGAGGAAAGCATTGTGATGGGGTCAACTTTTAACCTCAAACCAAAAAATATGACCAATTTTAACATTTTTACTGTTGGCATCTAACCAAGTTGGAGAGATAATGTTGGAAAAATTAAACTGTTATAACTGTTTGTATAATGTATGTATCAGTAATGCTTGGGTAGGCCAAACAAAGGGTATATTATCAACAAAATGCGATAAATATCGCTAAGCGCGTTTAGCGCATTTTTTTTATCGCCGTCTATCGCTGGTTCACATCGCATCATTAGCGGCCTGTTATCAAGGTGCCGCTAAGATGCGATGTGAAAGCCAGCAATAGCGGGTTTTAACTGGAGAAATCCTGCGATAAACCCAGTGCGATAAAAAACAGCTTGCTAATAGGCAAGCGTGGTCGTAACCTGGCTATCCACCTCCCATGTAATGTATGACTAAGTCATATTTAATTTAGGCATTAGGGAAATGCGATAAACGTGCTTAGCGCACGTTATTTTATCACGTTGCTGGATTCAGGCCGCATTGGTAATAGGGCGATGTTGTGTTAGCGACCGTTTTCATGGACTTTAAGTCAGGAACGCCTACCTTGCATGTCATTATCGATGACATGCAAGGCGTAATTGAAAACGGTCGCTAACATTATCAAGCAAGCGCTAAAGCAGTTTAGCGCTTGCTTGATAATAGTGCAATAGTATTATCGCCGCTTTTCGCCCAAAAACGGACATTAAAAGCGGCGATAAGTCTATAGCAAGACCTTGATAATATGCCCCATAGTGAGGTCAGAGGGTATTTGATGGTGGACAATGGAGGATACATGCGAGATCTAGGGCTGGGGGTGATACTAACTTTATATTTGCTAACTTGAGTATTTATTTATTTAATTGAGTACCATTGGATTATCCTCTTGTGCTCAACTCTATTTAAGTGTGTAGCCCTGGCTTATTCTCTTTTTCTCGAAGTGCCATGCTAGAGAGTTGGGTGGTGTGGTCCCTCATGGGAGTTCTGTCTTGAGGGATGGAATGGTTACGTCATTGGCATACTGGACTCTTGTGTCAGCCAAGAGGCAATGGCGTAAGCGGAATAATTACTGCATTTGTTGATATGGCTTAGATTAATGGAAAGAGAGTGCAAGAGTTGTTAATTAATGTCTTGCATTTTCTAGCGCATGTGACGTGATTGGTTTGGGTGGGCAGTATAAATCTGTGTGATGGAGCTATGAAAATCAGATCCAGCCTGCTTCCTCTGAATCATACGTAATATGCAGTCTACCTTACAATCCGATTGAAATAGATAGAACACAAAAACATGCTTCTACCATCTGCCACTTACCAGTGCATTTCGTTGGTAGGTGGAGGTTGGGGAAATGAAGATTCAGGGTTTTTCAGAACAAGAGTAATAATTTCCCTACTTGTAGCACTATATAAGCTGCTAAATATGCCAGCATATCTATGAGGTAGGCAACAGAAATAAAATGAAGAGAGATGCCGACACACCCGGAAGATAATCCCACAGTGAACAAAAACTTGTGTGGAACCAAAATAAAATGTTTTAGATACGAACCTGCACATTTATTGACTCCAAGATAGTGACTTGCACTATCAAGTAGGGGTGGGCGGAATTTGCGAAAGTGACTTTCGCAAATTATCGCGAAAATGTTAAAAATCTCCGCAAACAAGCGGAAATATCACAAAGATGCGGAAGTTTTTTTCCTGCCTGTTCGGGGTATTTTCTGCGTGGTCGCGGCTCGCCAACTTACATGCGGTTGCTCGCGGGCGCGGCCATCTTGTTTTCACTCTTCTCGCAGTGCATGATCGCGAGAAGAAAGACATGATCGCGCGACCAATGACATTACTGCGGGCGTGAACTCTCGCGAGACAGCGCAAATGGCTACCAGCAATCCAACATCTCGTGGAGAATGCGACCGGATCGGGAAAACTTGTCGGCGAACGCGGGGATTCAGGTAAGGCGATCGCGCGCGCGCGAGAATGTATTATTTTACAGCGCGAGCAAGAAACAAATTATCGCTAAGCTGCGGAATGCGGAAATTTTGACATTTTCGCGCTCTCCGCGGAATGCGAAAATGTCAAATTATCGCAATTTCCGCGAGCGGAACGGAAATTTAGCCCAAGTTAGGTTGATGTGGAGTTAGAAGAGTAAACCTACACTTACCTATGAATGCCCACCTTAAAAATAGAGAGCAACACAAAAGATTTTGGCTTTGATTCATGTGTTGGCTGATTTTTTTGTGGTTGATATTTTGACTTATAATCACGAATAAGAAAAGCCACTTCTAAAATAACTTCTAAGAAGGCAACCACAACAAAGAGGGATACCAGGTGTCATGTTATAAAAAGTGCCTCAGGGGCACAACGGATATGTGTGCCAACCTGTTGCACCCAGGGACACTTTGGTAATATCGAAGGGATTTCAGAGGCTTGGTCAGTCCAATCTGTAATATGGATCGCAGTGGTGCTAATTATGCTCTGATGTGATCCCACGGGGGCATCCCTACATTTGCATGGGGGTGTGGCTACTTGCAAATTAGGAAATCCTTTGCCTCTGCGCCTTTGTAGAGATGCCAGTGCAGAAGCACATAAGGAGGTGCACGGACTGTGTGCCACACAGAGATGATGCACAGTCATTAGGCCTACCAAGGATGCCCCTCAGGAGAACAGCATTGGGGTCCCAGGGATTCCACAGACATGTCCCGGCAGATGGGAGCAGTCACTCACTGCACCTGCCTGCAGGTTGATCTGTCCCCCATCAAACACAAGCTAATTTGCCACCTTCAGTGAAAGGTGGACCAGCGGCTTGAAACAACCAGTTCACCTTTCACTAATGAGCTGCTTACAATGCAGGTGTGAGTGTGCGCCTGCAATGGAAATAGCACACTTGTTGCACTGTCACAGCCTGTGCACTGCGCACCCAGTTAAAGGTGCACTGTCGGTTAGACCTGGTCAGTGTGCCCTAAACATAAGGCAGCCCAAGGAGACTTGATGCCCAGTTTTGCCAAGAGGGCATGCAATACGACACACAATCCTTTACCGAACTATATGAATGTCTGCGATTACTTTCCCCAACATCTCTATGACCACAATAACGTGAGCCAACAATCTTTTTACTTTCCAGGCTGCAACATTATTCTAACTCCAGTTCTGGGCAAATTGTGTGCCAGAGCAATGTTAATGTAAACGCCTGTCACAGTAAAGATTAGGCAGGTGAAGTACACAGGAGAAGTATTCAGGTGCTGCAGGCACAGGAAAGAGCGGTGGGGGCGAGGGTGAGGCAGGGTTTTTAGGGAAAGTCAACAGATAGGATAGGTAAAGTTCCCCAAAAATGTATAAAACCACTTACCTTGCGCTCGCCACATTGCCAAGAAGGCATTACCTATCCATTGTGTATCGACCCCCCCACACACTCGGGCCCGCCACTACCTGTGCTGACGGCACCTGGAAGTATTGTCTGTATACATGTCTAAATGTATATGAATCATTTGTATTGTACTGTACCTACTAAATTACCTCTGTGTTTCTTACAACACATAGACAAGAAGTGTGAAGAATGGCAATAAACAGATTTGGGAACAAGGATATGTTTTCAACCATTGCCCAGTGTGTAAACAGGAAAGGGCAGAGTTGGTCACAAGAGAAATATTTCATTATCTGAAACTCCAATAGAAATTCTCCTCCTGAATCTCATAAATTGGAGAGAATCCAAACATTTTGATCAGATGAGCTTAAAATTCTTGTAAGGGTATATCAATGACCCCAATTAGCGGCTCAGAAATTGGGGCAAGCACGCCAATTAATACAGGCGAAATTCATACACATTGTCATGAATGTGATGACACTGCTGGCACTGGTGGCTAATGATGAAGTGAAGCATCTTAATTAAAGAAAAACAGGGGATGCATTTGCAAACAGTAACTTTAGTACAAACACGTCAATTCATACATTGTACAAGCGTTTTCTAAACTGAGCCATGGTAGGATATCTAAATAACCAGTTACAATTGACTTTCACTGATCGCATCGAGTGAAAGCAAATGGTTATAAACATGGAAAATCCTTCTGGTTAAATAAAATGCAACCAAATGTGATTAGACACCGAAATACAGCAATATCCAGATACAAGATGCAACTCGAAAAAACTATTGCCGTTCTCCACAGCAGCCTGGCAGATGTCCAGAAAGCTAGGCATCAGCCACTCAATCCAGTAGAAACCAATTGTAAATGGTCAACTGTATTTTCCAGAAGGGAAGAGAACCAGGGAAGAAACATCCTGCACCAGCACCATTGCCTGCCAGCATGACCACCTTTGTCAATACCACACAGATCACAGGCGTCGTGCGGCAGCTCCATGGTGGGGGTGTGCAGGAGGCACACCTGGAAAAACGCAAATAACTTCCTGCATAGGCCAATGATGATGCTTCGTGTGACTGAAAACATCGAGGCACCCGATCCACAAGAGGCCGGGTCCTGGAGCATATTGTTTTCACTTAGACTGATGCCAGATCCACGTGCCCCAGACTTCGCCGGACAATTATTCAATCAAAGAACCGTCCCAAAAGACTATTTGAAAAAATCAAATCTCAATCTAAGGGTGTCTCCCATTCCCTCCAAGTTAACCCAGATTTTCTCCCCAACTGCGAGGAATTTGCCTCTTTCTTCACAACAAAGACCGAAAACATAAAGACAGACCTACTCAATGATCTATTATCCCATACTGACCCACATTTGATCTCCTCACCAATTCCACTTATGACCCTGTTTAGCTGTTCTGCAAAGCTTGACCTAAAAACCGCGCCTCCTGGGCCTCCTTCAACTTCTACAGTGAAGAAACTATTCAAAAAACTCTCATGGCCCTGAATCCATCCAATCACTTCTCAGACCCGCTCCCAACTAACTACCTAAAAGTCTTCATTCCAAGTTTAGTGCCTCTATGGACCAGGATTATAAACACCTCTCTGCTGGAAGGAGCCATCCCAGACATACTCAAGGCTGGTATCCCCTATCTTAAAGAAACCATCGGCGGACCCATCAGACCTGAATAACTATCGTCCAATATCCAACATCCCTACCCTGGCCAAACTACTAGAAAAATGTGTACACTCGCAGCTTAGCAACCATATAGATCACTTCAACCTGCTCGACCAATTCCAATCTGGTTTTCAAACAGGTCACACTACCGAATCAGCCATGACCCACATAATAGATGACGCATTAAAAATATTAGACCAAAACAAAGCCTGTTTACTAATCGTGCTTGACCCATCCTCAGCCTTTGACATAGTCAAACAGGACAATTTACTAGACCTTTGAAACACAGAATGGGACTATCGGGAACGGTTCTAAACTGGTTCACTTCCTTCCTTCACTCAAAGATTCAAGATCAATCAATCTCTATCCAAGTCCACCTCAGTCTCTTTAGGAGTACCCCAGGGATCTTCCCTCTCCCCGACACTCTTCAATCTGTTTATGGAACCACTCACAGAGATTCTTAACTCCTCAAATGTCCACTACCACATGTACGCTGACACACTCGGCTCTACATTAAGGTCCACTCACTTGAGGACATCAAATCCCTCAACTCAACGCTACAAAAAACGCAGACCTGGCTGGCCAAAAACCACTTAAAACTCAACACACTCAAAACCGAATTTCTCCTAATCGCTCCCCCCAACCAAACTACCATCATACGCGACGGCACTCGACGGTCAACCTCTCATTATTGACTCTGCAAAATCGCTAGGAATTACTCAGGACAGTAAGGTAAATATGCAGAATCACATCAGCGCTGCAACTAAAGGAGCACATTTCCAGATGAACACCCTGAGACAAATGAAACCCTTCATACCTGCAAATGACTTCAAACAGGCAGTTCAAGCTCTGCTAACCCCCAGAGTGGATTATGGGAGTGCCGCTCTCTGCGGCCTTCCCAGATCGACGACGGCTCCTCTAAGAGCCTCAATCAATGCAGACTCATCACAGGCTCTAAAAGGAACTGTCACATCTCCCCGGACCTTCGTGCCCTCAACTGGCTACCTTGTGAAGCCAGAATCCATCTGAAAATCGCCTGTATGACACACAAGGCATTGCATCACAATACCCCGAGATACCTAGCGGAGAAATTGGAACTATCAGGTGGTAACAGAACCACTAGGAGCTCCTCCAATCTTCTACTGAAACCTCAACGATTTACTAAGAAGAAAACTTACAACCATACCTTCTCAGGAATGGCTCCCAGGATTTGGAACGCCTTGCCCTCAGAAACGAGACAGAACCCATCCGCGGCATTTTTCAAAAAAGAAGTGAAAGCAATTCTCGTGGCCAAATTCACTTGAACTCTTCACAAAGACACTTATATATTTGCGAGCCTGTAAATTATAGTACTCTTATGTATATGTTTTATCAACTAACCCTCGCTCAAATTTTTTTTTTTAAACAGTCGTGTATATATCAGCCATTCTGTAACTGCATCAAAATAGTTTCCACTTATGTATTAATACACCTTATATGATTTCTTTGTTTATGTCCATCACCTACAATTACCTTGTAAAGCACTTTGATATCCTGTTTGCGCTATACAAAACCTTCTAAATAAATAATTAAAATAAAAATAAATAAATAAATTACTGCAAATGCTGTAGTTTGCTATTCCACACATAGGTACTAGCCGAGGAACCCTCCCCCCGTTCGGCATGGCTGAGTCAGGAACAATTGATGATGATAATTGCTGCTGGGCATGCAACGAGAAGCAAGAGCAAGTCAAGCGACTAGTTGCACATAATAATGTTGGTCCCAGCATCTGTAATATGCGCAGTGCTTAATTTGAGCCTGTGTTTGCCAGTTGGACCCACCGGCACTCATTTTTGTGGACTGAGATTAATTTTTCTTATTAAACATTTTACCGTGAGCAAGAAAGGAAAAAACACTTAGAGACCTATTTACAAGCCCCCTGCACCACTGGAGTGTCACTTTTTGTTATAGATACGGAGTAAGGAAAGGTAGCGAAAATCGTTGCATTGTCTTACTCGCAACGCCCATGGATTTTGACGCTGCCCCAGATTTACAAGATCATGTAAACCTGGGAAATGCCAAATCTGTACACCTCCCGAGGTGAGGCATAATGAGAAGAGATATCTGTATCTCTCCTCGTTTGACCAGTTGCTTTGCCCTTTGCCAAATCCCCGTAAATAAGGGCCTAAATTGGTAAAGGAGGAAGTGAAAGACTAAATACAGTCACAAAGGGATAGCAGGAACCTGTCAGAGTTAGATGAAGGGGCAGGGAGTGTCTGGTAGTGAGTTAAAGAGGCGCGGGATGGATTTGAGACTGAGACCCTTGGTATTTTGTGCGCCAATATGTAATTGGGCAGGCAACTGGCTTCTCTGCAGAGCTTTGTGCACCAGACTCATTCTTTTACAAATTGAGCACAGCATGACTAATGCATCTTATTGAGGTGATGCAGACACCAGCTCTATAATGTGTTAGTCTAACCCCTGATGTGTGATACCTCACAGGGCTGCTGGTGTATTGTGTTTGATCAATGTTTATTACTTGACAATCCAGGCCCACCCCTTACTTCTTCTTTGATTTTCCAATGCAGTATTACTTTATTAGTTTTTATCTGCCTTCATGTAGCCAGATGAGGTACATAAAGAGCTCGCCATCTTTGAAGTGTGATCTGGCTTTGTATTCCATCGGGCACAGTAACAACTCTTACTTTAGCTGCTAGAGTCGGGGGTCACAACACCGCTGAATGATGGCATGGTTAGAGTGGGGATGAAGCATGCACAAATTACGTAGAGTTGGGCAATGTGGGAAATTTGCAGCGCAGTGAAGGTAAGGAGTGGCTACTTTTCCTCAAAGTTTATTTGCTTTTCCTTCTCTTCTTCTCCCTTTTTCCTCTTAAATACCATTCCTCTCTTTTCCCCTTACCATAACTCTTACCTTATAAACTTCTTCTCCTTCCTCCTCTCTCCTAATTAACTACAATCTCCTAATTAGCTCCCACTATTTTCTTTCTTCTTCTTCTCTGTAAATCTATTCTACTTCTTGCCTCCCTCTCTCCAATTTAAACCCTCCTGTTTCAATGTCTCCCTTTGAGTTGTTCTTGGACCATCGTTCTTGTTTGTTTATGTTCTACAGAGTTCTTTGTATTTTGATTTGATTTGTATTTGAAGTCTGAAGTCACGCAGTTTCATTTACAGTGTGCTGACACCCCCAGGTTGAATGCGCTTTATAAGAATGCGTAATTAAACATAAATAAATTAAATGGTTCACACTTTGAGTTATGAAAGATATAGAGCATGTCGTCCGAAAGCAAGAGTGGACCAATGCATTGAAGTGGCTGCGGGTGGATGTAATGATAAGATTATTCATAAATGAGGAATTCCAAGGGCAACAAGGTTAAAGGAACATAGAATACAAATTGCATTGGGATAAAATGGATGTACCTCCTCACATATTCAATTTTTTGGATCCCTATCCTTAGGAAAAAGGACCCACGTATAATGATCCAGCAGAGAACCATTTCCTTGAGTTGGGAAGGTGATGTCTTGCATACTGTTAGATGTTAAATCTGCCTAAATCTTACAGTTGAATTTTTACCAGCCACACACCAACCTCTCCATCACTTTCATAAGAACTAATTTTCAAGGGAAGGTAGGCCAGTGTAAAACAAAATCTCTGTATTACTTTTACAGAAATTCATGCAGAGCCATGTTCCGCTAGTTCTTTTAGTATCAAATGCAAAAACAACAATTGATGGAAAGAATGCAGAACAATGTCATTCACTCACCCCGGTACAACGATCTGGGTCTAAATCCATCGCTCACTGTGCCACTGGGTTCAAGCTATCCTGGCTGAAGAGGGGTGAAACCCTGAAACCAGTCCTAGGATGCTTGTTTCCGGTCCAGGGGGGACCTGGCTTGGCAGTTCGGGCTGGACTGTTCCCATGAGGCAAAGGGTCAAGGCTGATTTGCATATGGCCAGGTCTAAACTGGGGTGGCATGATGAGCAAAATAATGATGGATTTAACCCAGATCTCTTGACTGGGGGTGAATGTTTTGATTTGTTCTGCATTCCATCCGTCAATTGTGTGCCTTTAGCTTCCTCGCCCTAAGGGTGCCAGGTATGCCTAGACGTGGGTCCCCGGCTCCCTGTGCCACTGGATTCAAGCTATCCTGGCTGAAGAGGGGTGAAACCCCGAAACAGGTTCTAGGATGCTTGTTTCCGGTCCAGGGACGACCTGGCTTGACAGTTCAGGCTGGACTGTTCCCATGAGGCACAGGGTCAAGACTGATTTGTATATGGCCAGGTCTAAACTGGGGTGGAATGGGGAGCAAAAGAATGATGGATTTAACCCAGATCTCTTGACTGGGGGTGAATGTTTTGATTTGTTCTGCATTCTATCCATCAATTGTGTGTCTTTTGCTTCCTTGCCCTAAGTGCGCTGCGTATGCCCAGACAAGGGTCCCGGGCTCACTGTGCCACTGGATTCAAGCTATCCTGGCTGAAGAGGGGTGAAACCCCGAAACCGGTCCTAGGATGCTTGTTTCCGGTCCCGGGAGGACCTTGCTTGCCAGTTCGGGCTGGACTGTTCCCATGAGGCACAGGGTCAAGATTGATTTGCATATGGCCAGGTCTAAACTGGGGTGGCATGTTGAGCAAAAGAATGATGGATTTAACCCTGATCTCTTGACTGGAGGTGAATGTTGTGATTTGTTCTGCATTCCATCCATCAATTGTGTGTCTTTTAGTTCTTTTAGTATCAGCAGGACAGGTATGATCAAGAAATTCTGAATGCCTTGAACTGAGAACACCAGTGCTTTGGAGCTTATTAGTGCTTCTTCAAACTCCCAGGAGCTCTGAGGTTTGGAGCGTATGAGTTCTATATGTTCTTCTGGGGCACTGAGTGCTTGTCTAGCAGAGGGAACATTACTCTGTAATCAGAAGCAAGATTTAGCTTTAAGAAATCCTTAATGGCAAACGTTACTGTCTTTCCCGTGGGATGAGTTAGCTGCTGTTCAGGTGAAGGATTTACCATGCTGTACATTAGGGTCACCAGCATTTTCTGCACCCTAAGATAATGGTATTGATACAATTGTTTGGAAATCTGACCTACATGTAAACAATTCATGTTCTATCTGTATTAATCAAGCATCCCTAAAGTCAACAACTCACCCCCCAAATCCCCATCCAGAATTTAAAATCCCTGACATAAGGTCCCATTTGGCTTGTTGCAGAAGAAGTTCATTGGATCTGGTTTTTAGAAGACAGATGTTTGGACATCTACCTCAGATTGACTCAAGTGGCCTCCTGGAACTGAACTATTGTATCTAATGATGTCTGTTGGGTTCTGCTGATATTTTTTAACCAGCTTTATGTTCGTAGCTTTTTTGCTCTGTGTTATATAGCTTTATTTAAAAAAATCCATAAACATCAACAGAATCCAGTCAAACCTTTCGAATCTGGCGTGCTGAAATTTGAATGTTTTGCTAAAAAAAAAAAAAAACAGGATAAAAGCATTTCTTATCATTAACGATGACACAATTGAATGTGTTATTCTTTATCGTAAAAAGTCTCGATTAAAGAGAAAAACAAAGGGCCATATTATCAAGGAACGGCGATAACACTTTCGCCGCTTTAGCAGCAGGAAACTGCCGCTAAAGCGGCGATAATGGGCTTGATAATATGCCCTTGTGAATTCCCATAGAAGCCCAGGTTCACACCAGAACCTGGGCTTCAATGGGAATTCACAAGGGCATATTATATGGGATATTATCAAGCCCATTAACGCCGCTTTAGCTGCAGTTTACTGCCGCTAAAGCGGCGATAATGTTATCGCCTGTTCCTTGATGATATGGCCCAAAAGCTTTTAATTGCGTTTAGAACACACTGTCTCAGGCCCCGTGTTGCAACTGACATATTGTTCTGGTCAATGTCGGACTTGTTTTTCGGGTGCCCACTTGCTTTTCTGCTGCTTCTCTGGCTCTTTCTGCACACATTCTCTATTTTGCTAACACAGTTTCTTTATCTGTGGCGCATTTTTGTCATACTTGTTATCTATCCTTGAGATCCTCAGTAATGGATTCGTTACACTGGATGTGTCATTACTATTTTTGTACATTCATCTAATAAAGTTTAAATCTCCCAGCTACGATAGAAATAGAAAAAAGTGCAGAAAGTGAAAGGAGCATTTATGGGGTACACAATGATAAAATGCAGAGATCATGAGAATTAAATTAATTATTTTTTGGAAGGGTGGAACTGTTGACACTACAGCTATGGGCTTGGAGCAGAAGTCTCCAAACTGGAAGACAGACTTGAATTGATAGTGGGACGGGGGAGAGAGTGTGAGTAAAGCACCGGCCAAGGGGAGCATTATGCCGAAAATAGGGGCATATTTACAAGCTGGCGATAAAAAATTATCGCCGCTTTTGTGGCAGTTTTTGGCCGAAAAGCGGCGATAATTTTATCGCCTAATTAGCAAGGCCACGCTAACGCGTGAAACCTTGCTTTAGCATGGGGATTCCTAACGCCCAGCTTTGCATCTCTAATGAGATTCAAAGTGGGCGTTCCTGACCTAACATGACAGGAGAAATGTCGCTAAGCGACATTTCTCCTATCATCAAGCCCCACGTTATGAAGCATAGTGGCAGGAAAAGTAGCGATAACCCTGTTATCGCTACTTTCCTTACGCCTGCTTCAGGACTGACTTAGCCATGATATCCTATGGAAGGTGGATATTATGGCTAAGTTTGTGAGTCCCTATCAGCAAGCTAACGCCACACTATGTGAGATTATCGCTGGGTTTCCAGTGATGATCTCACGTTAGGCAGTTAGCGTGAGGATTTTTATCGCTGCGGAGATAAGCGTTGCTAATAGCACGCTATCTCAGCGGGAAAAATTCACGTTACCCAGCGATAATTATCCTCACGCTAATAGCGCTGAGAGATAATTATCGCCGGGTGTTGCTGACATGCCCCATAGTTCTGTGTTTTAGTGGGGGGAAAAGGAGTGGCAAAGGATCTCTCTGTAATTGGCCTTCTGTACTATCTTTTGTTATGCCTGTTCTGTCTGGGAGTCGGTGTCCAAGGAGTAGGGTTTTGATTAACCCTCAAAATACCCCTCCTCTACTGTGGCTACTTTTACCATTTAGGAAACTGGCATGCTCATGTCATATTGGTAATCAAGTATTTAGTTGCATTTGATAAAGGCTGAGTATAAAAAATTGGATAAAATATTTGCCCAAAAATAGGTTTGTCATTTGGAAAGCTGTGTTTTTTTTTTTTACAACGGTATTGACTGCACGGCATTAAAATGTTTAAACTAAGCCATAGATGGTGCTATCAACTGCTTTTCAGCACCATGGACATCGGCGTAACGTATTACCATAACATTTTCAATTTATGACTTCTCAATTCAACACACCAAAAACAATACCTCAAAAAATGAAATGTTTAAAATTTCGACAAAAAAACTAAACTAAATAAATGATAAAAGAAGGTTGGGTGGGAACTTAAATCAATTAGCAAAAGTAAGAGGAAACAAAAGGTGAAATAGAAAGGGAATTGACAAAAACAAATAAAAGCTGAAAGCGAAGGGAGGAACAGGATGAAAAGAAAACCGGGAATGAAAAAGGGAGTTTAGGGGATTACCACCTGCGAGAAAAAAAGACGGAATAATATATAACAAAAACAAAAACAACGGTTAAAGTCACGAAGAGAGTACAATGGAAAAAGATGATGCGACAAGAAAGATAAAAGAAATAAAGACAAAAAGAAGCTAAAAACGTAAAGCAGCTCAGAAGTAATACATTCCAAATAATGAGGTGCTGTCCTCGGCAAGCCCAATTAGCACTTCAAGCAGCCTTGCCCATCTCCTGGCTGCCGAGCTGGCATCTCTTATCCCTGACAATGATAACTTCATGAGCCTGAGCCTGTAATGAATATAGATTAGTCGGAACCCCTGAGCAATGTGCGGTCAATAATTTAATGCGCGAGAAGCTTCCACTTGTCAAAGGCTGCTCAGGAAAAAAAGAGCAGGTGATGTCAAGTTTCAGGGTAAGCAAGAAAGCTGACAAAACAAATGTCAGCCTGCCTACATCAACTGATAACCTGAGGTGATCTGGGATATGAAGATGTACATCCCTCGGCGCTGTTGTGATGCGATGGTATACGTGCAGTCTTGTAACCCTTTTACTTTTGTCCCAGTGCACCCTGGGACCTGTAGTTTTCCTTTGTTTAGCTAATGTTTGCAATGCAGTAGGACGCTCCCAGGTTCCTGATCAAAAGTTGGTTGCTTATTCCCTATTATGGTGCAAAATTCACAATTGCACATTAAGCTGAGGAGAATGCTGCATGGAAGCTGTAATCTTTTGTGGGGGTTTACCATCACACTTTTAGTGTGCAGCGCGTGTTCAGGCCCTACGCCATTTTGTAGGCAACTGTTTCTATTTTTGTTCATTGCATTTTATAGGTTGAAAGAAATACTGTACATAATTCCAGGAAATTGTGATGGATCTTGAAAGACACTAACCGTGGTGTTGGAGGAGAGTGTGGGGACATGAAAGGAATGGTGTTTAACAGGACACGACTTAGAAAAAGATGGAAATCAATAGCACAGTGTTGTGATGGGGCTGAGTCGTTGAGTGCATAGATGTCAAAGCCTGGATACTTTGTCTGCTATAAGACAGTTGTTTAGGGGGACTGCAGTTTAAGGAAAGGCTCCCGTCAATAGGGCGATGGAGTAGAAGAAGCACTTGGCCAGTGACCGGAAAGAGCAATGTTGATGAGTGGCCAGGAGGTGGCGATGGGATGGAATCTAAAAGGAAACCTGGGGTTGTATTATGGTAAAAGTGCATTTTGATTGTTTGCGCCCGGCACACCTTTAAAAAGGTGCGGCGGGCGCATACAGTGAAAATGCATACGGGGAAAATGCACCCGAAGGCAGCCGCGAGCTCGTGCTGCCCTGGGGGCAGCGCAATCGGGTGCTTTCACTGTGCAGTCGGCACCTGCCAGCACTTTTGTAGGGGATTAGAGATGCTCTTGCAGACGGGTGCAGTCAGTGACTGCACCCGGCTACAATGGGGATGTCTGGGGGGGTCCATGGGACCCCCTATCCCCCCGCCAGAATGCTGCCATCAGGAGGCGCACGAACAGTGTGCCACCTTTAAGGTGGCACACTGTGAGTGCACCTCCTGAGGGCTTTTTTGTCTCTGCGCCCGCAGCTGTAATACGGTGCAAGCACAGAAGCAAAGAGATTCCATCACTTGCATGGGGCCTGGAACGCCCCCTGCAGATAGAGCTGGTGCTTTATGTGTGCCAGTGCTATCGTTATTACAGAAGGGGGCACACAAGCGTCTGCGGCCCCTTCTGTAATACCAAAGTGCCCCCGGGGTGCGCAAAGCGGGTGCAAACGCCCGCTGTGCCCCTGGGGCACTCACTGTAATACAGCCCCTGTCTTGCATATGGAATGGCTGGTCCAAGAATGCATTTGTAAACTGCAGTAATGACTGTGTAGAGGGATCTGTTGAGGGCTCTGAGCCAGCCAGTTTTCTGTCTGTAACTGTAGGTGGCGGAAGGGAGAAGAAGCGCAGTGAAGTTACGTGGTGGATTGATTAAACCGCTGACTTTGGAACTCAGACTGCAGTTTGAATCCTGGCTTAGACACTTGACTGAAAATGTGTGAATCTTCCCAAATCTCTTTCCTTTGCTGTGCTTACAAATGTTTAAAAGTGAAATGCAATTGTCTATTCCTGTCATTTGTACTCCACTTAGGCCAGATTGTGTAACATTTTCTGTTGTTGCACCACATTTATTTCCTGTTTGTCATTAAATTTCTCCTCTTTGGGTCAAGGTACCATACCATTAACATTCGCTTTTGAAAATCACAACATTTTCCCTGTTAAGACTAAATTACATAGTGAAGCTATACTTCTCAACAGCTGAATGGTCATCACAGCACAAGTAAGGAAACACATGCAAACAGGTTACTTTACCTTCTCGCCGTTTACGCTATGCAGTATTGACTTAGACCAACTAATTACCTTAATGTGCCTTATAAGATGTGTACATGGTTGGAAAAAAGCACATCTCTTCTAGTTAAGTTGCTGCCTTCCTTGGATTTAGGCAGCAAAGAATCAACCTCCTGTGAATTTGTGGGCCAATAAGATGCTTTTAAAAAAGAGACATGTGGGCTCAAATTTACTTTAAAGTCATGCAACACAGCAAGACAACGTGCTGCGCTGCATTGCAGTGAGAGAACAGGAATGTGCCATTTCGAATAAGATATGATGCATTTTTGCTCTCCTGCAGCACTGCCGCACTGAGTGCTACCTAGCGCCAACACAGGCACCCTTGCCCCAGGGTGCAAGTGTCTCTGCGTTACAGGCAATATTGTTTTAGCGGTCAGAGGAAGACCAACACTTTTTAGAAAGTGCATTGATAAATGACGAAATAGCACAGGCCATTAGATCACTGCACTCTGGGAAGGCCCTTGGCCCCAATGGCATACCCATTGAATTTTACAAACTTAAGCCAGACAAATTACCCCCGTACCTGAAGGCCATGTTTGAAGAGTGCAAGGAGCTAGGGACACTTCCAATTGATCAAAGAGTGGCCACACTGGTCACTATACATAAGGAGGGTAAACCCAAAACCAACTGCGCCTTGTACAGGCCGATTTCCCTTCTAAACACAGAGCCCAAAATTCTGGAGAAGCTCCTCGCAAACTGCCTAGTCAAAGTAATTGGTGGTCTAGTTCATCCTGACCAGTCAGGCTTCATGCCGCACCGCAATACGGCGCTGAACTTGCGTAGAGTACATGGGGTACTGGAGAGAGCAGCTACGACCCAAGAGGAAGCCATAATTGTATCATTAGACGCTACCATGGCGTTCAACACCAGTGAATGGCCCTACTTAGTGGCAGTACTTGCGAAAATGGGTTTTGGCCTAGAATTCATCCAGTGGGGACGTATCTTGTATTCAGAGCCCCTAGCACAGGTCGTGGTCAGCAACAAAAAGTCGGACAAATTCACATTGAGTTGGAGGACCCGTCAGGGATGCCATCTCTCTCCTCTCCTGTTCGCTCTCACCCTGGAACCACTGGCGGTGTGGATTCGTCAGGACCCAGTAATACGAGGTCTGCGATGGTCCCCCCGATTGGGAGGACCGTATCTCTCTCTACGCTGATGATATTCTGTTATTCCTAGCCTCCCGAGGAAGTCATTGGTGAGTGTTTTAGACATCTTGGCAATCTTTGGCAGATATTCTGGATTCTCCATCAACTGTAGTAAATCCCTCGTGTATGTCCTGAATGGAGACCCACTCACTCCGCCGCAGGGCTGCCCAATCCAAATTAACACAGTGGGCTTCAAATACCTAGGTACATTTTTTTTCCTTGGATCAAACACTCCTTTTTAATCATAATCTTCTCCCGCCACTGCAGAGGCTTAAGCGTGATATAGCAAGTTGGAAAACTCTTCCGCTCTCGCTATTGGGTAAAGCAGCCCTCTTTAAGATGATGTCGCTGCCCCGTTTTCTGTTTTCTGTATGCATTGCAGAACTCACTAGACCCTGTTCCAGCGACATACTTTAAAGAGATTGAGAGCCTACAGAGAGACTTGTTGTGTGACGGGAATCCCCGCATAGCATTGACCAAGCTCACACTGAATTGGTATGACGGGGGGATTAGCCTCCCAGACATCAAAAAGTACTACTGGGCAGTACACCTTGCAGCCATTAATCATGGCACCTATGGTCGACCGGATGAACCGGGCTATGCCATGGACAGATGGCTCCTGCCGGGAGGGAATTACAGTAGGGCACTCTATTCTAAACCCAAACAATACCCCTTGACTGGACCAACTGACCACTCGGTCCGAGGATGGCACGCCGTTAACAAAACTCTAGGTTGGGAGCGAACACTCACATTGGCAACACCCTTATGGGACTCCGAAAAATTGGGTAACATGTGGAGATTGAAGGGATTCGATAGATGGGACCTCATCGGGATCTCATAGATCAAGGATATGTGGGAGAAGGGTGAAGTAAAAACATTTGCCTTTTTGCAATAACAACATGAGTTAGCTAATTCAGAGCACTTTAGATACACTCAGGCCCGTCACGCACTACAGTCCCACTTCCCAAAAGGCTCCTCCCCTCCAGAACCCTCTACACTGGAGGATAGGCTGCTGGATGGTCACCTCCCCGAGAAAGTCATATCATTAACCTATAAGAAATTGATCAATAATACGGCAGACCCCTCGGGCCATTGTGTGAGAAATGGGGGAGGGATGGCATTGAGCTAGATGATGAAGATTGGCAGGAGGCGGTGTCCTCCCCAAGAGTGGTAGCAATCTCGGCTAGGCTCAGGCTAGTTCAACTTAAAATTCTCCACAGAATATATGTCACAGGGCCTTGTCTGGTACGTATGGGTAGGGCTGAAAGAGGAGATTGTGGGTGAAAGTGCGGTCAAGAAGGCACATTTCTACACATAATATGGGAATGCGACTACATACAATCATATTGGGGCAAAATCCACGACATTCTAAGCGAAGTGCTCCCACTTGTCCTCCGTCTGGAAGCACGTAGATGCCTCCTGAACATATGGAACTACAGATCTAAATTGTCACCTCACGCAATGGGTCACATTGGGATTAATGCCGGCAAAGAGGAACATTGCACAATTGTGGGGAACGTCGCAGCTACCTAAAGTAGAAGCCTGGAAAGAAGACCTAGACTGGTGTATGTATAGAGAAAAGACTGTTTATACTGCCCGGGGCTGCCCTAAAAAATGGTCCAAATTATGGACCCCTTGGAACTCCTATCGAGGATATATTTGCAACCCGCCACAAAGCATTGATTCAGACGATCCCCCCCACCCCGTAACCTGTACTCACAGTGCTCTGGCGTAAAAGTCTGTCTATTATTGTCTTCACTGATTGTAATGTACTTGATTCCTCTGTATTGTATACTCTATGTTGATGAATGTTTAATAAAAATAAATCTTTAAAAAGAATGATTGTTTTAGTGCAGGGAGGGAACCTTCCTCCAAAAAACAATAGCCAGAGTCATTTTCGTTTTTCTATACGTGTGGTGCAGAACGCAGCACACATAGAAATAGAGGAAAAAACGAAGAGGAATTTAGGATATTTCTCCTTGTTACGCCTCTGTTTGGATGGCGTACCATTTTGATGCATTCCCAGGTTTGGTTGCCTTAGAAAATCTGGGAATGTGTCAAAAACCATGGGTGATGCGTGGAGACATCCACTCTCCACCCATTGAATGACTTCCCAATTCAGAGTAATGCACGGCAGCGACTTGTGCTGCCTTGCTTTACTCCAGATTAACTAAGCCACACTAAGCCACACAAGTTGGCTTTGCATGGCTTAGTAAGTCTGACTTAAGGGCTTGCGTCACCTCGCGTCACCTTGCATGACACAACAGCAACTCAAGCACTTAGTAAATCGGGGCCCTGAAAACTCTTGCCCTAATGCAGTCCCTAAGCAGGCTTTATGTACTTTTCAAGGTGCTCTGAGGATTGTTCCACTTTTTGAAGGTAATTTCCTACTTCTTCAACACAGCATCAGTACCTGAGTGCGCCCACCCCCCTGTTGTTGGATGATGATTGCGGCTCTCTGGCTCTTCCATATGGCAAAGGTGTTATTCTATATGTCAGGAACATTTCCATGTAATTAAGTAAATGGTGCAGTTTAAAGATATGAGATAGGAAGCAGAACTTCATTGTAAAAGATAAATAAGTTTAGTAGGACAATGGTTTTCTCAGAAGCACTCTGCTGGCTGTACCAAATGTTGGGATTGGTAAATACCAAGGCGAGCTTGTCTTGTTTCCACCTCATGCCTCTGTCATTCCCCACCATGAACTTTCTGTGTCTATCTCAGACTGGCGGGTTCCTTTTCATCCTTGCTTTCTCTCTTTGTCACTGTTCCCTATTATTCTCTTTCTGTTTTTCTTCTTTTCTCTCTTTCTTGCTCTGGGTTTAAAGCCAGATGTTAAAAAATAAGTCCTAGTCTCCAACAATGAGTACCAGTGCCCACCACAATTAAGCACTGGATTTGAGATACTAAAGTACTTTGGGACATGTCAGCAACGGCCGGCGATAATTATCGCTAAGCGCGCTTAGCGGGAGGATAATTATCGCCAGCTATCGCTGGATTATATCGCAGAGATAGCGTGCTATCAGCAACGCTTATCTCCAATGCGAAAAGTGATCCAGCGATAGTTGCAAAAAGTGCGATTATCGCAGGAAATCCAGCAATAATCGCACATCAATAGGCGATATGTTGATGATAGGGCAGGGTGGATTCATCCACACAATCCACCTCACATAGGCTATCATAGCAAAGTAAGAAAGAAAGCAGGTGTAAGGAAAGGAGCGATAAGCGCGGGTAGCACTACTTTTCTTATCGCTGTGCAGGTTAGCGTGCAGATTGATGATAGGAGAAATGTCTGTTAGCAACATTTCCCACGTTCTTTTGATGAGGAACGCCCACTTTGCATCTCATTAGAGATGCAAAGCTGGGCGTTAAGAGAAAGGGCGCAGAGGCATGGGAAAACGCGCTAGCGTGTCTTTGCTGATAGTGCGATAAAATTATCGCCGCTTTTCGCCTGAAAACGGACGCTAAAGCGGTGATAATTTTATGGCGGGGCCTTGATGATATGCCCCTTTGTGTATGTTAAGAACCAGTTGCTCCTATCCATGTGCCAATTTGCTGAACTCTAGAGCTATTCTGTGCTGCGCTGTTCATCATGCTATGATTAGGGTTTGCGAAATTCCCGTAATTTACATTCGTATAATTACATCGAATGTGGGCAAAATATCGCAAAAATATGTGTAGTTATGTTAAAAGTGCAAATCTTTTATTTAGCACTTTAATTTAGCATGAAATGAGTCTTTGCATTAATTTTCTGCATAGGGACGCATTTAAAGCTAAAACAAAAAAACACAACCAAAGAAACAAAAGCAGCACGTTCTGATGTTCCTGTGCATTTTGGGTAATTTTTACCTCCAATGGCGTGTTTGCTGTTAACTTTTGCCGTGAATGGCATGTCATTAGGTAGAGTGGTGTAACAGCCAAGTTCGTATTAGAAGCATAACTCGAAATTGCCGAAATTAAGCAAATGATGAATTTAAATTTCGCCCAGGCCTAGCTAAAGTACAGTTTTTCACATTTTTAGACTTCACAAGCAAAGACTCGGGATATCAAAGGCAGTCAATTAATTTTTTTCTGAACCTCGCTGACCCATTTTAGCACAGTACAAGATATAAACAGTTTAAAGCATAATCTTAGCGGACACTTAAATACATACAGCTAATTAGCTCGAAATTTACGCTGGGCTAATGAAAAAAGGACTGTAGCAACTTTATCAATGGTCGACAATGGTGCAACCCATTTATTAAGAACGTTATTTTTTTTGCTGAACTACCACCCACCACTGTGGCGCATTTAGAGTTAGGAGGACCCCCTTGTGCCACAATAAACATTTCAATACATCCACCATGGGTCTCTCGCTTCTCTACTTGCTTTCCCTCCTCGGTTCTCTGAAACTCCTCTTTTGCTTGTGGGTTCCCTGCAGCTCTGTTGATTGCTTTCCGTTGCTGAACTGCAATGCACTCCATTAAAGACAGGAACACACGCCACTGCAGCAAAACTCTCATTGCAGCGTTCCCATTAAGTTCAGCGGGGCAGGAAGGCCTCCAACCAAATAAGATCTCAGTACAGTACCCCGCTCCATCTGAAGTTCTGCACCGCAGGGTGCGCGCGCGCCGCAGTGATAGCCTGCCCTTCTTAAAGGTCATCCGAGATGGGCTTCCGGTTTGCTCATCTCTCTGCCCTGGTTGCTCTCTCTGCAGGACGCAGCGGTACATGAGCTATCCACTAGGGAGAGTTGACCCATGTTTTTGCAGAAAAATACTCAAAAGAAACACAACATTCAATTACATTTTACATACACACACACTCTCTCTCACACACACGTGCACATACACACACACACTCTCTCACACACACTCTCTCTCTCACACACACACTCTGTCACACTCACACACACACTCGCGCACACACTCACACACATGCTCTCTCATACACAACACTCTCACACACACTCTCAGATACGCACTCTCTCTCACACACACACACTCTCACACACACACACACTCCCTCTCACATACACACTCTCTCTCTCACACACAGTCTCACACAAACTCTCTCACACACATTGACACACACACACACTCTCTCTCACACACACACCATCTCCCACTCTCTCTCTCTCTCTCTCTCTCTCTCACACACACACACACACACTCACAGACACCCACTGCACCATCATTAAAGAACAAGAAAATGGTTGTGGTAAAAATAGTTTGTACTCTGGAGTCTTCTCTGAAAGACATGGGCTGCCTTTTGCAGCTGAAGGCTCTCATATCTAGTTTGTGAGGCTGGCGTCCTGTCTACCATACTGCCCATCGATTGAAATGCAGGTGCCAAGTCAGTATTTAGCTCTGAAGCATTTAAAACATTTGCTATCAGTTGGTTTGTCCAGTAGAGCTATGTACAATTCCCTGTGTATGTTGCAGTTTTGAATCCAAGGGCATCAGAAGCATATCTTGCTTGTATACCCAGGGCTACAGAATGTTCAGGACTCTCCTTAGAGGGTATACCGCTTGTATACCCTTAGTGAAATACACTGAGGGTATACAAGCAGTATACCCTCATTGTATTTCATGGCATTAATATTGTCTCCACTGCAACAACTGAACCACTACATTACATGATAAGTGAATGCAACTAGATTTGGTGTTCTGAATATTAAATATATACTTTCTGTAGGAATGTGGATTATTATTTGGGGTGAACATGTGACAATCCCGAAGGATAAGGCTACCACCTGTAAGATACCCCACAAATAAAATAAAGGAAACGAGCGCAATCCCTGGTAACGTGATACATAACAGTCAGGCTTAAATCAAAGGCAATGCCTAGGTATTTAAGCAGTCCATAAACAGTAGAAAAGTCATATAAAGTTGAGTAAAACTCCACTACCAATTCTAAAATGAAAAGACACATTTTATGGGAAAAATAAGGCCAAATAACAAAAATCATTAAAGTGAAAAAGTGTCAAGAAAAATAAAGGACCTAATGTAAGTCAATAGCAGGGTAGACCGGGATTAAGGAGCAATTTCAGGCCGACCAAGATGGAGCCCGAGAAGAAAACTGAAAGTGGTTTGGTCCTTGTGAAAATCTGGAAGTCAAAAAGTTAAAAAACGTTTCAGAGTACCATTTCAGAAAGGGATTTTGTCACTTTCCTGCAATTTAAAAAAAATGTAATCTAAGGCACAACGCAGAATGGAACTTTGTCACTTTTTACGCCGAAAACTCCTCTCTGCACACGATACCGCTGGAACTGTATCTGCTGCTGTTGAACCTAATGCCAGATACCAAAGGCAGCCATTACAAAAAATGGGGTCACCCACAATGGTCTTGGACCTGGGTACAATGTGGTACAAAAAACAATGGTCCTAAACCTCATTTGAAAAAGAAGAACAATCAATAACCATCAGTGTATCAGTAAATCATTTCTCGAGCATACGAAAGGACATCAAGTCTGCTCATAATACTTAATAAGTTATTTGTTCAAACAAGGCAGTGCAACAAACCAATTTCTAAATCACCATGTATTTTATTTTTATGGCGAAACAAGCGAATTGCAATACACTCTCCGTTAATATTTACGTGTAAGGGTTGCTCCAAATGGAACGTGCAAGAGAGAGAGGTGCTCAAGTGAGGGGTGATGAGAAGGAAAAAGAATTAAGAGTAGTGACATAAGGAATAAAACAATGGTACAATTGAAAGAGGGCGGACTGGTTGTTAATCACCGTCCTTAATGGCCTGGCCACATTCTGGTTAAGCAATTTCTAATTTACAATTTTATACATAGAGATATATTCACATGTGGCACGTTGGATATGGAGATTGGGGTCCAGGCCTTTTATTGAAAAGGCGTCGACGTTTAGACCCGGCTTGGGGCAATGAGGGTAGTTTAGACCTTGGCTATGCGGGCCTTCATCAGGATGGGGTGGGGCAACCCAGGGCTGGGTGATGGGCCTTCGTAGTACCCCCTCTGTAGTTCGTGGGGTGTGGATCAAATCCAATTCTCTAGATAGCGGTGCTTGTAATCCTGCGGCCGTACTATCACAACCTAAATGGGTTCGCATGTGCACAGTTGTGCAATCTTGAATTGTATCATACAATCAATCTGAACAGTGGTTGGGACGGTCCTCATTTAACCGGGAATTCAGTTCTAAGGCTTCAGCCACATAACGTTAGCATACCGGTACCGCCACGATTGGCTGGACTGACATTCGTGGCGGTACCGGTATGCTGACGTTATGCGGCTGAAGCCTTAGAATTGAATTCCCGGTTATATGAGGACCATCCCAACCACTGTTCAGATTGATTGTATGATACAATTCAAGATTGCACAACTGTGCACACGCGAACCCATTTAGGCTGTGATAGTACGGCCACAGGATTACAAGGACCGCTATCTAACAACCACAGGAGCACACATCTATGCCTTCTGAAGCTCAGGGGAAGGTATTCAGAGAGTCTCAGGGAGTCAGACAGAGGCCAACAGCAGATGTAGTCTTTTCTGCTTTTCTATGTTTCTGGATCTACCAAGGGAATTCATTTTATGATTCTTGGAGATGTTTGTCCTTGGATTTTAAGTGGAAGGATTCCTATCTCCTCAGGTCATTCTTAGTGTTTGCAGATGTTAAGTGCAGCAGGTTCAGTCAGCCTGGTATCCTTTCACAAGTCCAGAAGTTTTCTGAGGGAGGTTGGGTGAGGGTCCAGCTTTGTAGAGTTCCCCAGCCTGTGTGCGAGGGACACACCAAGACACGCTTATTCTCTCTTTGACTAAAGGAGAAAATGTTGCAAATCCCAGCCTTCCTACTTTTTAAGTAGTTCCTATTTTCTTTAATGCAATCAGGCCCAAAATGCAATGTGTCAGAGCAAATTACCAATTTCAAAGTCATCAGCCACACTAAACGTGAGAGGAGAGGAGTTGGCCTAACGGCTAGGGCGCTCGACCTTGGAACTGGGTTCGAGCCTCGGTAATGACGCAGACCATCCTGTGATTCTGGGCAAATCACTTAATCTCCCCGTGCCTAACAAAAAAAAAATGAATGTGTGTCCTCATGTAACGTAACGTAACTGGTGCTATGTAAAGCGCTCTGATACCTGATTGGATTCGGGTCAAGTTCGCGCTATATAAAGCTCTGCAAAAAACCCCCAAAAAAACGTGGGCTCTTAGAGCTAGGGCAGTGAACTATGGAAATTACTAGCGTCCTTACTTCTAACACCAATTCCAGTTTGAAAGAGGCCCCAGACCCACAACAGAAAATGAGACAAACATCTAGTTTGACAAAGCAGGGTCCTTCAGTAACCATACAAGGGATACCCAAGAATTGTGATCTGGGCCCTTGTTTGATCGCTTTCATGGGGTCACAAGTTTAACATGTGCCTTTGACAGGCTTGTCATGCATCATTTGTCAACTGCTTTGCCAACAGGAGAGGCAGCAGCCCTCACTCTGAATGTTTTGCTGAACTCAGATATCTTATCCCTGCCCGTTTAGGTCGACCTGTCAATCAAAGTTGTCTATTGTGCAACTCCTGGAAGGAATTGCACACTTCATTACAGGTAAAGCAGAGCAGGGCAAATTAGCCTACAGTGGCTCATGCGAGCAAAATATACATTTTCAGAAAGTGATATTTGTTAACTGGTTAAAAAAGTTCTGCAACATTTTCTTGTAGCATTTTCCTACTGGTTATTGCAGAAATAGGGATTTAAAGTGCTGTACCAGCTTTTCTTGTGGGGACAGCTAAACCAAAACAATGAAAATAGCTTTTTTTCTGATTTATTCACTGTAAGTATAGGCTAAGATTAATTTCGACATATACCTCCTCTTGGCACTACTCACCCTACCTAATGCCCAGTAAGGGCATTTTAGGGGTGACTTATGTAGTGCTTAGAACTGAAGCAGGTTTTATGTCTGAATAATATTTTTACAGGTCGTTTTGCAAACAAGAGAGCTTTAAGGTTAAGGGTACTATGCCTCAGTGGAGGCCTGTGTCATATTTCTGGGTCACAAAGTGAAAGGTGTAATATAGTGCTTCAGTTCACATATGAATGTAATTTTACATGCCATTTGTGATGTTTTACACCACATTCAATGGCCCTATAATAAAGTGATATATGCCAAATGGAGTGTTAAGCCAATCTCGACTTTACTTCCGGGTCACAGTCCATACACTAGGCAATGGTTAGCAGTGTCCCTGTGTAAGAGTTCAAAATTACCAGCAGGAGATTCCCCCCTAAAATGAAAAACTGAGGGCGACCACCCAAAACGGGGTCACTTTGCAACGCTTACCAAGCCAAAGTAGTGGTAGGGAAAGTAATGGCAACAACTTTTTTGTAGCTTGATATTATTAACTTCGACATAGGTCACTGGTTATTCAAGATAGTGGGCAAACCCTAAGGACATCTGAGTTTTGCTGAACCTGACACAGGTTGCACTGCCAGAAATGGACTTGCCTCTTTTGTCCTAGTTTCCAAATTAGAGAATGCCACTCCGTCGAAGACCAGTTTTGGTAACTGGGTTAAAAACACATAAAATAAGACCACTAGAGAAGTATTGGTCCGGTACAAAAATAGAGAACAGTTGCTAAATTATTAAGAGAGAGAAAAACCTCAACCTGGGCATGAAGAAGGAACAGATGAAAGATGGAGGATAACATAGATTGAAATAAAGGTGAGAAGAAGCGGAAATGGAGAGAAGGGGGAGAAGGTAGGGAGATTAGGAATGGTGAAGAGAATCATCTTGTGGATGAAAGTAAGGGAACTGGGAAGTTCTCGGAGGCCTCTCTCGAATTGCAAGACCACAGAGGGGAGAAGTAATTGGAGGAGGGGGAACCTAGTTGACAAGAACTGGGACACAAAAGAGGAAGAGTAAATGAGGGTGGGAAGAGATGAAGACACAAAAGGTGGGGGTTTGAAAATGTTCCCATGGCCATAGAGACAGAGGAAGCGAGAGAGGACCTATGGTATCCATATGAATCTACAGCCATGTGTTAAGAGTTATGTACTGTATTGTATTGTTCTGTAGCTTTTATACAGTGCTTCATAACCTGATGAGTGGTGCTGAAACACATTTTAAACAGGAGGCATGCTATATTATTAAGGAGTGTGTTGTTGGCAGAGTGCTGTGTTTCTTACAAATCTTTCCCGGAAACCTTTTGATGTTGTTGAGTAAGCCTAGAGGAACTCTTGTCTTGGGTAGCTAAGTCTAGCAGTGTGAGAGCAGGAGTTTTGAGAGATAGAACCACAATTATAGTCATGGCTAAAACAGATAGGCAACTACACAGCACCAGTCTAGCAAGAGGGGCTGCAAAGGTACAGAGAGGCAGGGTGTACACCCAAAAAGAGGGTAATAGGAAAGGACCTATCATCCCATATGGCAGCATGGTTGTGATGCTTTCATATGAGTAAAATGATGTCGAAAGGGCATGCATGAAAGTTGGTGAGATGAATAAAGGCCATGCACCTTTTTTAAAGCCAAGGATGCGGCGTGAGGGTGTTTGAATACAATTCATGAACAAGGAAAGAGTGGAAGGGCCATTAACCCCTTCCCCGCTCATGACGGAGCCGCTCCGTCATGAGCCACGGTTGCCGTGTGCTCATGACGGAACGGTTCCGTCATGTCACGGCCGTTGGCGGCCGCTCCGCCTATGCGGCGCTGTTTCCCCGCCTGTGCGGGGGGACAACGCAAATGGGCGGAGTCATGACGGAACCGTTCCGTCATGAGCACAGCTCAACCGTGGCTCATGACGGAGCGGCTCCGTCATGAGCACAGCGCCACCGCGCTGCCCCCCCGCACCCCCCAGCGCTGCGGCGGAATTCCCGCCGCAGCGAAAGGGTTAAGGCTGGCAACCTGAGCAGAAACTAAACAATCTTTAAAGGGTGTTAATTCCACCAACTCCTGATTCACCAAAGGAAGGCAACATTTTGAGAATAAGTTTGCATCCCAAGCCCCATTGTGATTCCAAAGGCAGACAACAACTGTCGGACAAGTTCTAGTCAGGCCATCGTTCAGACCCTAGCCAAAAAAAGGCAATGTACCTAAAGGAGGGATCCTTGGTACCAGTGCTGGTTGTAAGGTGGATGAAAGATTATGATATTGATGGCTTAGTATTCTTATGCTAATGTGTTTTTGCTTCATTATCCTTAATCTGATTTCTCATAGTGTTAAAAAATATTTTTTCCATTTTCTTTCACTCACTTTCTAGTATGTTTTTTCTAATATTATTCTTCAATTATTATCGGTGGGTCATTTCCTCATCTTGCTAAAAGCATTTAATGAGGAAGATGTGCTACCTTTGTTTCTTATCATCTGGTATGTGGTTTCTGAATTTGAGGGTGCTTTCAGTGGTCATTTGAGGCGACACAAATATCCATTTGGCTAGTGTAGTCTTAATCCTTAAAATGCCACAGGGCAAAGAGAGACAGTCTTAGCGGTAGGGGTAGGCAGACAAGAGAGTGGTTTGGATATGGAAATAGAGGAGAGGTTGATAGAAAGTTTACTTTCGTACAGGGCCCCTTGGAAGTTGGAGGCCCTAGGAATTGTCGCTTAGTCCATGCCTTAAAACATCTCTGCATTTGGCATCCTATTTATATTAGGTGAAACTGACTTTAAAAATAGTCTTGCTCTTTTTTATTACAACCATAAGCAATCTAACATTCGATAGGACTAACATTCGGTTGGAAAAATGCATGACCTCCCTACTAGGCCTGGGCGAAAATTTCGGAAATTGCGATAATTTGACATTTTCGCGTTCCGCGGAGAGCGCGAAAATGTCAAAATTTCCGCATTCAGCAGCTTGGCGATAATTTGTTTCTTGCTCGCGCTGTAAAATAATACATTCTCGCGCGAGCGCGATCGCCTTACCTGAATCCCTGCGTTCGCCGACAAGTTTTCTTGATCCGGTCGCGTTCTCCATGAGATGTTGTATTGTTTTTAGCCATTTGCGCTGTCTCGCGACAGTTCGCGCCTGCAGTGACAATATGCGTCGCGCGATCACGTCTTTCTTCTCGCGATCATGCACCGCGAGACAACTGAAAACAAGATGGCCGCGCCCGCGAGCAACCACATGGGTAAGTTGGCGAGCCGCAACCATGCAGAAAATCTCGCGAACATGCGGGAAAAAAACTTCTGCATCTTCGCGATATTTCCGCGTGTTTGCGATAATTTTTAACATTTTCGCGATAATTTGCGAAAGTGGATTTCGCAAATTCCGCCCACCCCTACTCCCTACAGGTACACATACATGTACATACATTTATGTACATGTGGAAGAGGTGTGGCGCAGCGGCCAGGGCACCTGACTCTGGACCATGGGGTTCACGGATCGATTCCTGGCACCGGCGGCAGGTTAGCCCAGCACCATGTGACTCTGGGCAATAGCTCGCTTATTTTCCCGACGGCCCCCAGCGCTGGGACACCTCTTTGGAGGTAGCTGTGCGCTTTACAAATGGTGGTATTTTATTTAATTTCATTACCTCTTTTTTGCCAACAGGGCTATGACAGAGTTGGGGGTTAGTTACTAAGGTTTTGCGCTGGAGCCTGCATGGTGTAAAGTGATAAGTGAGATTCCGGACCTGAGCAGACTTCCTCCTTTCGAGGCTCCAGTGACACTGTGAGCTAAGGGAGGAAAGAGGCTGGAAGTCTCTTGTGTGCTCAATTGCACATATTCTGCTTTTTTGCTTTCCCCTGCCCAATCCGTATATTTTGGAGAGGCAGGGGAAAGTGAGAGGCAAAGGGTTTGTGCCTTAAGGCACCGTAATGCTGAGAGCAGAGGGCCTAATCCAGATTTTGTAGGTAGCTGCTGTTGTATTGTCTCCTGTGGAGCTCTCAAACATTCCAATGGTCTAATTACCATTATGAAAGACTTCTGGTGCACAGCACAATTGTGCAGACACGAGAGCGCCCACACAATCCTTAGTAACTAAACCCCTTGGTTTAATTTCTTCTAACTTGGGGTTTACTTTGCCTCAGCCCCACAGATATGGTCTGACTTGTCTAGTAGCAAAATCTGGATAATTCCTACTATTATCCCACTAGCCCATTCAGCTTTACAACAAAACATCTGTCTAAAAAAACTTGGAAGAAATTCAACTTGAAACGTTAACAAGAGGAAAAACAACAAATAGCACTCTGTAATCTTAACTTCAGCGAGTTAAGTGTAACATTATCATGGCAGAGTAGACTTTCGCCTTTTCACATGAGGGTACGACATTCATTAATACATTCGTATGACTCAGGCAAACCCTTTTAGTCCTTCGTTACAGGTTTAGGAATAAATTCTGAATCCCTGATTGCATAGCAACTGCTTGGTAGGGAGTTCTATAGGGTATTGGAGCTCCTGGGCAATACACAGGTAAGTATACTCTAGTACTAAGTGAGGATTGCGGTGCATAAGAGTAGGGAGAGCCACCCTCATCCCCAATGTGTGGATATCCACTGGTAAAACAGAACAACAGTCCTGGAGGTCTCCAGCGTACACGCCAGAAGGAGCTCTGTCATCATAGAGGCAAAGGTCCCGTATTAATACTTGCAAGGATATGGCTGCCGGTTATTTTCTTTAGCAGAACCTGCATCGAGTGGGTGCAATGCACCACGGATTTTATTTATTCATGCCTGAATAAACTTGCACTATCCCTCATTTAAGGGACTCCTCATTGGGAAACACATCCAGGATACATATACTGTGAATAGGAGGGATTATTTCTGGACACAAGATATGTGCAGTCTTAACTGTGTGTCTAACATTGAACCCTATTGAATCCCATTCGGGACAGAAATACAACCGGATTTAAGGATCTTTACACATTGAGTATAGCCCTGAAAAAGATGCTGCACACAACCGTAAGTGAGACGAAACACGTGTTGGCTAAGGCTGTTGTGAATAAACAAAAGCGCATGTTCCAGCAAAGCCTCAAGCTTTTTTCACACCGTTATTGATATAATTGATACACTGTTAGCATGTGCAGGGGACTGTTGTTCTGGTTTGCATAGCAATTGCATAGGAATCTGTAATATGTTTGATCATTATCACAACTTTGCAGTTTTCCCTTGCTAAATTTCTGCATGTTTTAAGAGGTAAAAGGGCCCTTAAAAAGTAAAACAAGCAAAATTTGGTATTTTTGATAATCAAGTGGTAAACTCAGAATATGACGTATCTACCACATGTGGTAAATACCTCACCCCGGTATAAAGGTATTTGTCAAGTGTTGAAATACCTTACCATTTCTTTATTATGCTAAGGGCTCAAGTCTCACAAATACAGTTCCATAGTGCGTGGCCTGTGTCTGAAAGAAACCTTCTCTCAGAAGGGAACATCTGAAAGATTATGAAAGTAGCAGGCCCTGTGAAGTGGGATGAAAGGCATGCAGTGGATAGTAAAGGTCAGGCCAAGCTGAAAAGTGTAAGCAAAATACTATTTTATGTGTAGAACTGTGTGGAAGAGTTAGACCTTTGAACTCCACATAGGCCTCCACTGAGGCCCATTCCTCATTGACAGGGTATTAGAGGCACATCTAACTTGGGGAATGCATGCCCAGGGTGGAAATAAAAACCTTATTCTTTCCATTGGTTCAATATTTGGTCTTCAGGTCATGCTATTAGTATGGATGCAAAAATATTAGTAAATCATAACTCATAATTTTAATTTCCCTCTGGACACATTTTTGAAAACACCAACGTGCAGCTTGTTCAAGGACACTTGAATAGACAACAACACAAGAATTATGAGTTGCTTTCAATGAGGAGTGAAATATTCATTCAATTTTTCCATCAAAAATACAAACCAGGAAGTGAGATGTGATTATGATATAAAAAGAAAGTTAAAAAAAGGAGTGATGTGACCTAATACAAATAAGACCATACTTGCCGTATTAAGACAATTTAAATTAGTCGGGTTGTGGGCGGTGTTCATGATTTGTCCTTTTGGTACGAGGCAGCAGGAGCTGCTGCTTTTAAAGTAGTGACTAGTACTTTGTGTCTTAGTACAAGAAGGCCGAGGTAATGGCAGGATGAGTCATGCTTAGTGCACTTCCAAGAGACGCCATCCTGCTGCTGTGACACGTACATTTCTCCGAGGCCAGAGTGGAGGAGGTGTTTCCCAGAATCGGAAGTCATCTAGTCACTTGAACTCTTCCATTGGCACACCTAGCATGGTTGTTAGTAATGACAGCAAAAGCCTTCAGCAGGGCTGAACTTGCTTTATATTCCACCGGGTATTTCTCTGTAGGGCTGGACCCCCTGTAGGCTGATCTTTAGGGCAGGGGCCCGCTCCTAGAGCCTCTGTCACCTTCCCTAACTCCCTGAGGTTAACTGAAGCAGGCACAGGGAGGCTTCAAAAGAGAGAGAGACAGAGTGAGGAAGGGGGAGGTAGACAGAAAGTGATCAGAGAAAAAAGAGAGAAGTTGAGAGAGAATGGATGGATCGAAAGAAAAAGATTGCACCAGGATATGACGGGGAGCTTGACTGGTTTGAGCATTTTTGCCAGAGCAGCTTTAGTTTCCCAGCCAAGCCATGCCCTCAGAGCTGGACACCCCATACCCGCTCTTTGCCCACAAATCAAGTGATGCCCACCAGTTGTAAGCTTGCACGGTGTGATATGAGGTACCAAAATATTGAATGTGTCAAGTTACATTGGACTGAGTTAAAATAGTAAATCTGTACTTCTGTATGCATGCTGACCTTGTCTATATAGTTGTTGGATTTAGTCCTCTCTGCAGGATCACCCCCAAATGTTTTGCTTTTCTCCTCCTATTTTGCAGGCTGAATCCATTTTTGTAGGTCTTCGGACTTTCCCACTGCTAACCAGTGCAAACATGCTTGTTCTCACTCCATTAAATATGGCGGAATTGGCTATATACAATTTGCTGATTTAATTTACTTATAAGTCCCTAGTAAAGTGGTACTATGTGTGCCTTGGGCCTGTAAATTAAATGTTACCCGTGGGCCTGCAACGCTGATTGTGCCATCCATTTAAGTAGTGCTTAAAATATGTCTCAGGCCTGCCTTTGGAGAGCCTGTGTGTGCAGTTTTAAAGTTCTATATTGACTTGGCAAAATATACCTTTTGTCAGGCTCGAACCTTCCTTTTTAATATTCAAAATAAGCTTTATTCGATATCACAGTGTGAATCATAAAAGCATACACAATAAAATCAATATACAGTATGCAAGATAAAATACAATTCACTATTTAAAAACCAGATAAGATACAGATGCAGATACAACTTAGAACGGAACAACAGTACTCTCCACCCACGTTAATAATTTCTCCGAGTAATACCTGCCCATAAAAGTTTTGATAAAACAGTACATGTATAGAAATTTGGAAGTGGTTGTAAGCATAAAAAAGCTAGATGACATTGCCTAAAATGTAAGGGCTTTACCAGTGGCTTATTTAATGAGTGTCTCAAATCTGAATTAAATTTACAATAGGACAATATTTGCATACTAGACTGTTTAGATAAATTATCATAAGAGCAATGCACTAGTTGACGTGGCCAATTGTTAATGTTAGGAAAGCTGGTTAAATGATGGAAAATGTCCAGCCTGAATCGAGTCAAAACAAATCTATGTTGGGCATTATGTACACTTGCTAAATAGGAATGTAAATCAAAGGTGGTTAAAGTCATCTGATTTTTAAATACGGATGGTTTAAGGATTTCAGTGGACAACCTTGTTTCCTTAAGCAATGCTAGGCACTCCAATTTTAGCGCTTTTCTAGGTATACTGCTCAGGGTTTCTGGTTTATCTAAATATTCAGAATGAACTACGTCAGTTAAAAATTGATTGGCATACTTCAACCAAGGAACTTTAGAAACACACTCTGATCTAAGGCAATCCTTTGAGATGGCTCGATTGAGCTCCGTATTGGCCGATGTCCAGATTTTATGCCAGAGCAAAACTGGCTGGACTTTTATCAGATGTACCAAAAATGGAGCTCCCAGATCCGAGTGACAGAAGAAGGTAGAGCTACTTTTAGTCAGAGCTAAAAATGTCTAAAATTGGCATTTTCTATCAGTTGCAAGGAGTCAACGTTTACATAGCCCCAAAGCTCAGAACCGTACATTGTAATAGATCGACATTTAGAGTTATAAATAATCATCATCTCTTTTGGGTGTTTAATGCCTAATTTCTGAGAGACATTGAGTAAGGCCATGATACATTTGACAAATAGAAGTCGCCTAGTGTTTGCTGAATCTTTCCAATTCCCGTCCTGATCAAATAAAATCCCTAAATAAGAGAAAGTTAGTGTATGATTTATAGTGATTTTGAATGGTACACCATATTTCAGCTTTTTACCCACTTTCATGACAAAGGTTTTACTTAAATTGGTTTGCAGCCCCAGATTCTGCATATAGTGGACACATTCAGTAAGTAGGCACTGTAGTGCCAACGGAGTACGGGCCATAAGCACCAAATCATCTGCATAGAAGAGGACTGGGATGGGTCGAAGCCCAACTTAGGGAAGGTCTTGACATTTACTCACTAAGGAACAACCCAAGCTGTTAATATACAGATTAAATAAAAAGGGGGCAAGTACACTCCCTTGGCAGACCCCTCTCTTTATACTAAATGGCTGTGTACACTCACCTTTAAGGCCATAGCGTACCCTTGCTGTACTAGTCGAATATAGGTACCTGAGAAAGTCAACTTTGGTGGTATCTACTCCATAGTAAGCATAGTAGTGCAAAGTTTTTTGTACATAGTGCATTCAAAAGCTGATGACAAATCAACAAATACCATATACAAGTTACCAGGTTTGATATGTACATATTTTCCAATCGGTAAGTTCAGATTAATAGCTTGTTCTGTTGTCCCAATTCCTGGTCGTAAACCATATTGTAAGTCTGAAATTATATTCTTAGAGTCCGCCCAATCCTGCAATCTGCCCAAATGTTTGTGACCAACCACTTTGACTAAAGAGTCAAGTAGAGAAATAGGTCTATAATGAGCAGGAAAGTTTTGATCACCTTGCTTGTAAATGGGCACAATATGTGACTCAGACCAGGAATCTAAGAAACTGGCACTCTAACAGGATCTAAAAACAAGGGTTAAAAGAGGGCCCCGGAAATCAATGTTAGCTCTAAAGAGATCCCCTTCAGGGAGGAGCTGGCTTGGCAGTTCGGGTTGAACTGTTCCCCTGAGGCACAGGGTCAAGAATGTTTTGCATACAGCTGGGTCTGAACTGAGGTAGCAAAGTGAGCTAAAGAACGATGATGGATTCAACCCAGATCTGTGACTGTAGGTGAACGTCTGAAAAGTTTCAGAGCTCTGTCCATCATCTCCTTCTGTTTGCTTTGTTCTCCCTAAGTTGGTAGGGTATGCCCGCACTTGGGTCCCTTGCTCACTTTGCCAATGGATTCAAGCTAGCCTTGCTGATGAGGGGTGTTACCCCGAAACGGGTCCCAGGATACTTATTTCCGGTTCAGGGAAGACCTGGCTTGGCAGTTCGGGTTGGACTGTTCCTGTGAGGCACAGGGTAAAGACTGATTTGCATACAGCTGGGTCTGACCTGAGGTGGTGAAGTGAGCTAAAGAGTGATGATGGATTCAACCCAGATCTGTGACTGGGGGTGAGTGTCTGAAAAATGTCAGCGTTCCGTCCATCATCTCCTTGTGTTTGCTTTGTTCACCCTAAGTTGGCAGGGTATGCCCAGACATGGGTCCCTTGCTCACTTTGCCACTGGATTCAAGTTAGCCTTGCTGATGAGGGGTGTTACCCCAAAACAGGTCCCAGGATGCTTGTTTACGGTTCAGGGAAGACCTGGCTTGACAGTTCGGGTTGAACTGTTCCGATGAGGCACAGGGTCAAGACTGATTTGCATATAGCTGGGTCTGAACTGAGGTTGTAAAGTGAGCTAAAGAACGACGATGGATTCAACCCAGATCTATGACTGGGTGTGAGTGTCTGAAAAGTTTCAGTGCTCCATCCATCATCTCCTTGTGTTTGCTATGTTTATAAAGTTAGCATTTTCTTGCCTTAGCCATTAGGTACTTGCAGCATGCCTAAGTGATGACTAGGTGTTGCTGACAGTTGGGCTTTGTGTATTCCTTCCAGATGGCCACACACAATGGGAGCGTAGGTGTGACCCACCTTCCAGAACCAGAGCACCAGGATATGAAAGATAGACCTCAGACACCAACTCTTTAGTACACTTCTGGTCCTGTGGATACTCTGCCAGGAAGAATGACTGCTGTGCTGCTACAAGGACTGCCATTCTGCTCAACTGCACTCTGCTGGACTCCTGCTTTGCTGTTCTGACCTGCTTCCTGCTGCCCTCGTGTCTGGGTGAGAAGGACTGGAACTGCATCGCTTGAACCCAGAGCCCAGAGTGCTGCCAAGAGCTAGTCGGCTGGTTTCCTGATCTGAATCCTCAGGAACATAACAGACTTCCACAAACCTAGCATCTGGACCCATGGAAGTGGGCTTAAGGCATTCTTCCCGCTTCTGTGAAATCTGTGGAACTGATGCATCTCCTCTGCTGTGTGGCGCACCTCCGAGCAGATCCGACGCATCTCCGCTGCTATGTGGATTGGACCCATCGCAAAGACCCACATCACCACTGCTACTGCAACGCCTTCAGAACAGCCACTGTGTGATGCATCATCAGTGCAGGTCCTCACATCCCTCATCAATGGCAGCCTCAATGACAATACCGGTGTCCACATTGCAGCCCCACAGCTCTTCAGAACAGAAGCATCCCCTCCGGCAGCATGCCGAATACTCAACGTCAGACTTTGGTTTGCAAGCCCTGTCAATGGTGTCCCCAAGGTCGATGAGACACAATCTTGCACCACAGCCTCACCGCATCTCGGCATTGCCTCAGCAGTATTACGAATCTTCGACACGGATCCATGCAATGCTTTGCAAACCAAAATTTACAGTACCCTGTTCAGCGGGCCTAACTGGGTGCCTGAAGCTGCTCCATGCTCCAGAACGGTCTGCCTACACTTGTCCAGTTATCCAGAGTAGGTGCTTTGTGTTTTTTGGTACTATTTTATGTAAAAAAATCAATTGAATGTTTCTGGATAAACTGATTGGATGTCTGTTGTTTTGGTCTTGTTTTATTTATAAAATTCAGCTCTGTTTTTCTAACCTGGTGTGGGATCTTTTTGTGAGGTGTTTTCACCGTTTTACTGTTTGAAGTGTTGCACAAATATTTTACACATTGCGTCTAAGTTAAGCTTGACTGCTCTGTGCTAAGCTACGAGGGAGTTGAGCACAGGTTAATTTGGGGTTCACTAGCGCTTTACCATGTCTAGGATTGTGGTTGCTGTTAAACCAGGGCTCACACCCTCTCAACCAGTAACCCAATTTCTAACAATAGTGGTAGCTGATGTTTTAGAGTTGATATATGTGCAGGTCAATATTTCTGACGTTGGTATTTTGAATTCTTCTACTGTCTTTTTCCTCCACTACATTCCACAGGGAGGCAGACCCACACATTTCTTACCATAAAAAACATACTTCAAAGTTCTCTCTAGTCTCCCCTCCCCAAGTCATGCCCTAGAACACTTGCCTTTGCTCTAACTTTACAATAGAAGCATCTTTACAAACTTTACTTGCAAATTTGGCAAGAGGAAAAAACTATTTTCAATACATCTAACCCCCAACGAGTGCAGTTTAGTGCATATACAAGAATTCAAATTGTCACCATTTCAAACAAGGACAGTCCGTAGGAGACTTGTTGGAGTCAAATTCACAGTCAAACGAAGTAGTCCATGCACATAATCACAGTTTCACAATATAACAGACATAAAGTGAGATAAAGCACCTTCCAAACCATAGCATTAATATGCAAATGCCAGTACAAGTGGCACACATTGAAAGGAAGAAGATGATGAGAACAATTAGGAATATCCGGAAGGACTATGCCAATTTTGACTTATCTGGAGCGCAAGTGTTTGCAGCTGGGACAGATGCATCCACTTTTGAAACACAAAAAAACTTGGAAACAGACTGAGGCAAAACATTTGGTGAAAAATCACACTCATCCCCATTCCAACCAGCAAAATAATTACGCTGGAAATGAAGTACACTGCAGCAAGGTTGTAATTGGGAAGATAGGATAGCACATGGCTATTGAGGGCAAAAACATCATACCGCACAAAACCCCTAGCTAAACACGCCTATGTAAGCCGCAAAGTGAGAAGTAAGGAATGTGTTCTGCAATCGCCATTCTTTACCTGCTCATCCTGGCATAGGGCAGCTGTTGTTCCTTCTTTAATTCTAGCTAACTCTAAGAGCAGTGAGAGGGCTAATTTGTGCAGGGCAGCTATGTATGTGGCATCAGCATCCATCGTGTCCAGTTTGAGCTTCTTTTATACTACTGGGAGGCAACTGACACCTGTTCTAGGAGTCTCAATGTATTAATCACCACATTTCTAATAGTGCCAATTTTCAGTGTACCTTTACAATGATGTACTTCATTGCGGTATTTGCATGACTGCTGTTTCTGCACTCCCACCCCCATCTCTAAATGAAGACCCATAAAAATCATATGTGTTAGAGGACCAGATAGTCAAGAACATCATTTGAATTCAGCTAGGGTCTCAGATACCTTCACGAGCTTCTCTGGAGACCAAGGAGAAATTGGCTTTTTAGAAAATGGCCGTTGTTCTTACTAGAGTAGAAGGCAACAGAGCTTCCTGCATTGTATCTGTAAGATAAATCTCATTTTGATCGTGGCAGTGGGCAGTTAATGAAATCATGATCTAAATGACAGCGGGTAGAAGACAATGCAAGTGGGTCGGAATCAGCAAGAACACTGGGCCCATGTTTGGAGGATTGTCTTGAATTGTCAATTGACAAGTTGGGATAAGCTCAATTTGGCCATGTCATTGTCAATGCTGCAGTTACATGAGCTGGAAGAGTCATCTTTCAGATGTCTTGATAAAGGAAAGTACAAGCTTGGAAAATAGAATGGCAGTGTTTTGTGAGATCTTTATTCGGGTAATATGATGCTGTTAAGTTCATTACAAGACCACTAGTATAAAGTCCGGAGGATAGATTTATTCATAACAGCACAGTACCCTTCATAGCAATCAATTAATCAAGTACTTTTTTCCCCTCTCTAGCCCCTCACATTCCCTTCTAGATCCATCTAACTCATGCTGCCTGATCTAACTAATGCAGGTGCAAACATCCCCAATATATACAGGTAACAAAATCCAACACATCATCCCCCTATACATATGGCATAAAACTAAAATATACAAACTTATATACAGAAATATACATATTACCCTGATGATCAAATAATACCCCACAGGACAAAGTACTAACACAAAATTTGCAAATTTGGTCAGTGGTTGTCTCACACGTCCTCTTAACTTCGCAAGTGAGGCTATGGACTCACCTCCGCTTGGTCTTTTATCATCAAGTTAATTCACCGGATCCAGACCCATAGAATAATCATTCTGACAAATGGCACTATCCTCTTGTTTGTCATGTAATATCTCGGAAGCACCCTTTCCTAATCCCACTCACACAAAAGATTCTTCACACTTTCCCTCATATCAACGTACACTTTTTTTACATTTCACCACTCTTCTCACATTTCAGAATTTGCCATCTTCAGTCACCACATTTTTATTATAGACTTTGATCACTCTCATGGATTTACAAAATGTAGCCATGCCTTCCCTCACCAACACAGGTATTCACACTCTAACTAAATCACCAACCACAATTCTTGACTTTCCATTTCTCATCATTAGCCTCCTTTACCTTCTCTTGCTTCCTCTGCACCCTTTCTTTTACTTCCTGTACACTCTTTTCAACTCGAACCATACCCTGTTCTTCTTGAACCACCAGGGACATAATTTGGGCACAGGCGGCCTGGCTCTGAAACACTGGAATGGACTGACCTCAGTGGTATTCTGAGGGGTAATGCAATACCACCATAACTTCTCTCTCAACTTATCCTTCCACTGCCCACCAAATCCACATGCCCAACTAATACACTCTTTAAGAACCCAATTGAATCTCTAAACCTGTCAATTTCCTTCGGATTGATAGAGGGCAGTAGTAACATGCTTTATATTACTAAATGTGAAGAGGCTTTGCATCTCTCTTGCCACAAGCTGAGCACCATTATCAGATATCATGACTTCTGGATATCCTTCCTTGGCAAAAACTTATTTGAAACATTCAATAATGGCACTGGAGATAGCTTGGGGTACCAATTTCTCTCTGGCCATTTAGAGTGGTAATTAATGAACACCAGCATGTAGTGGGAATCAGCAGGCAAAGCATAAAATGGTCCGATATGTCAAAACCTTACTTTTCCCAGGGTGAATCCAGCCAAGGTACTGGCTGAAGAGGAGCTTGGGCCAGTCTCAGCATGTTTTCACTATTCACACACACACTACATTCTCTTACTAGCCATCCTCTCAATCCTGGCCACCAAAAAGTGGTGCATATAAGTCTCTTCAAAGAGGACATCCCTAGATGTCCTTCATTAACCGGATGTAAAATCTCCTCCTGCATTCCCCTAGGAGGAATACATTTCCAATTCTTAAAAATCAAGTTATTCTCCATCACCATTTCTTCAGCTACCGTAGAGAAGGGAATAATTTCTACTGGTAGCACTCTCTTATCCTGCCATCCTTCCTGTATATACCTCCTGACCTCACTTAACACCACATTTTCTTCTTCATCTTTCATTCACCTTTCCTCAAATATCCCTTTGAACTCATCAGCCACATACTCTGACATTGTAACCACAATACCCTTATCAGTTTCTGCTTGACCAACCTCCTCTTTACATAAAGGGAGACGTCACAGGCAATCAGCCATTATTCCGTACTGGTACATATGCCACATTAAAACAATTCTCTTGCAATTTGGAAACCAGCCTTGCTATATGGGATGTAGCATTCCAACCCCCATCAGGAGAAAGTATTCCCACCAAAGGTTTGTGGTCGGTTTTCAGAACAAAACGTGAGTCCATATATAGTTGGGGAAATGCTGAACGGCCCAATCACATGCCAACAGTTCTTTTTCTATGACAGCATAGTTCCTTTCAGCATCAGACAAAGTGCAAGATGCAAAAGTAGTATTCCATGGTTCCTTACCACAGTCCCATACATGCTGGCATCCACAGTTAAAATACATTCTGCACCCATCTGGAAACGTTTCAATGTGGATGCATTGGCAATTTCACTTTTGATCTTTTCAAAAGCGGACATTTGCTTCTCAGTCCACACTTAATTCACATTTTCTTGTAAGTTCTGTGAGCGGCTTAATTTTTTTAGCACATTTTTCAGTTAATTTACTATAATACTCGCAATGTCCAGCAAAAGATAGCAACTTCCTCCGATTATACGGAGTGGGATCCCAAATGATAGCATCCACCAGAGACTTTTTAGGTTTTACATCATCCCTTGATTCAGTGTGTCCCAAATATTCTACAGATTTAGAAAAAAAAATTGGCCCATTTTTCCCTTTGCGTGTCAGTCCACTCACCCTCAAAACTTCACAGATCCTCTTAATATGTTCACCATGCTCCTTCTCATCTTTAGAAATTATCAATATATCATCCTGGAAACATTTGACATATCTTTCCATGTTCTTAAACAGATGAAACATGGCCCTTTAAAACACTGATGCCACAGAGGCTATCCCAAAGGGGATTCTTTTACATTGGAACAGCCCCAGCGGCATGATGAATGCTATAAAAATGGCTGGGGTACTCTATCAGCTCAATCTGATGGCACGCTGACCGTAGATCTAACATAGAGAACACTCTTGCTCCTTTCAACATTCCAAACTATGGGAGACACCCACTCTGAAGACTCTATCTCTTTATCACTCCCTCTTCCACCATTTTCAGCAGCAGACATTTCAACTCTTCTCTCACATTAATGAGTACATTCTGGAGTTTCTGTATACCTAGCTTGGCACTCGTCGTGAGCTTGATTTTATGAAAATAGCCTTTCAGTTTCCCAAGCTTCTCCCTAAAGACTTCTGTGAATATAGATACAATCCCTTCTGCATCCTTGCAACTCTTCACCACCAAAACTTTTTAGGATTTAATATTATTCCTAACTGACACTGGTCATTACAGCCCAAAACATTCACTCCTTTAGACTCCAAATACAACTTTATAGATGCATTCCTTCCCTTAAACTGAATATCAGTCTCCACATAACCTATAATGTCAATAACATTACCATCAAATCTTTCCGCTGAGATGTCCAGACATAGCAGGTTGCCGGTCTCGGTAGAGGGACGTGGCTCCTCCCCCTCCCCTCATTTCCGCTTCCTGGGGGCCTATTAAAGCATCACAGGTTCCCGGCCGCGCTGCATTAGAGGGTAATACGCCAACTCGCTAGGCTGCTATCTGTTTTAATACTAACGTTAGGTGTGATATTGTGCTTTTGTAAAGTTTGTTTTTAAAATTGCTGCTTCTTTATGCTCCTCTACATTCTCTGGGCACTATTAACGAGGCTTACCGGCATTCACTCGTTTCTCTGCTATCTCGCTGCTTGCTATTCCAGGTCCAGACATAGCAGGTTGCCGGTCTCGATAGAGGGACGTGGCTCCTCCCCCCTCCCCTCATTTCCGCTTCCTGGGGGCCTATTAAAGCATCGTAGGTGCCCGGCCGCGCAGCGGCCGCACGCAGCTGTCGTGCCGGCGGTGCACCAAAGGCAAGCCCGTCTGCACCCGTCCGCGCTGGTCTGCCGCCGGACGCCGGACATGCTGCTAGTTCAGCTGGAATTAGGTATGCTTATTCCCAGTCTGAGTTGTTCGCGATTGGGTGGCGTGTAACGGAGTACGTACAACCACGGCTTCATGATTTAGAGGGCCTTTTTGGGTGTTTATGCTGTGGTTTTTCCTCTCTGGTTTCGGCCAGACCCAGCAACCCCCTCCACTGCACCTCTGCGATGGTCTTTCTGCTCAATTGTTGCTCATTAGCCAAGCACTTTGCTGACGTTCATTACCTCCTGGAGGACAAGTCCCCTGATGTCCTATTTCCTACTGAGACTTGGCTCTCAGAAGACATGGTGACGGAGCAAGTACTTGCTCTTCCGGAGGGTTATACGATTCACACCCTCAATAGATCTACGAGAGGTGGGGGTATAGCGGTCATCCTTAAAACTGGGTTCCCATGCACTTTCAATAGGCAGGCTGTTACTGATTGCGAATGCGCCTTCTTTAAAATTTCTCTCAATTCTAATTATACTATGTCAGGATTATTGATTTACCGTCCCCCGGGTCCGTCCAGAGGGTTCAGAGATGCTCTGTGCGAAATAGTCAGCACTCTAGCGGATAATGCCTCTAACTTTTCTGTTATAGGCGACCTTAACTACATCTAGAAATTTTTTCTGATCCTGGACCAATCAGAAGAACTATGTGCCAAATTGGAGATGAGAAACTATCCACGTAAGATCATCAGACATGCCAGAAAAAGAGCAATGAATACTCCCCGTAGTGTTCTACTCCAGAAGAACGAGAAAGCAAGAGATGATTGTTTACCTGTGGTCATGACATTTGACACTTTGGCCACCCAAAATCCGCCAGTCAATACGTAAACATTCGACACTGTTGTCCACCAAGGATTTTACCATGCCCCCACCCAGGTTTGCGTTTAGAAGATCGAGCAACCTAGCAGATAAACTAGTGCACACCCGTGTAAAAACGGCACCTAGGTTGACAGAGTCGACTATTCCCTCAGGACACTATCCATGCGGATCGTGTTCCGTATGTAGTTTGACAAAGAAAACACAGAGTGTCACCCTAAATTCGGGTAAAACATGGTATTTGAAATACTTCAGTAACTGTAATACCGCATATGTGGTGTACAGACTGACCTGCCAATGTAACCTACAATACATAGGGCTCACAACGAGGAAGGTAAAGGTGAGAATGCAAGAGCATCTCAGTACGATTAGAGCCGGTAAACTTACGACCAAGCTTGTACAACACTGTCACGAAACCAAACACGCCTTTACATGGGTAGTCCTTGAGAGAATAATGGACACATCCCAAAATATTGAGGATATATTGGCCTCAAAAGAAGCCAAATGGATTTTTCAGGAGAAATCTGACCAATTTGGACTGAACGACCAAATTGAGTGGGGAAGGGCAAGATTCTAAAGTGGTTGAGGACATTCTGCAATTGAAGAACATTGTGGGCTCTAACTGTAACAGAGTTTTTTTTGGCTTGAGGTTTGCCTCCTGTGGGCAGTCATTTCGGGTCATTTACATAACCCCTCAATTTAGCTCTATTTATGAACCCGGTGCAACATAGGAACACGATCTCCACTTGGCTATGGGGGACACATGTAGATTATAACATAGTCTATACCTATAGGCTAGGATAAGTTTCCATCACAGACTACAGATAGAACCACATTGAAAAAGAAAAAGAAAAAGTAAACTATTATTAGGTATCTAGAAGCCCTGAGCCTCTCAAAATAAACACTATCTTTTGAAATAAACACCATCTTCTTGATATCCACACTAAGAGGGTGCTTATAGTGATATCAGACTGGGACAGAAATCTGCAGGAACCTAAACCTATTATGAACCACTTCTGTGCCCATATTACTTTTTCTGAAACGACATCAACGATATAAGAACGTTTGAAGGAGATAGTACCATTTTGAGTATATTCCAGTATGAATACTAACACTATCTAAGATGGCGCCCAATGCTATGCTCCACAATGCAGGGGTCATATATATGTAAACAGGGTACCTATGACTCCACCAGTGAGGTCCTTCATTATTCTAACAAACAGGCGTCATTGAGACAATAAATTATGAATAGACGCTTGGTCTCGTATCAGTTACAACTAGATCCAAAATTAAGAACCTCCCTTAGAACGCTTGAAGGAGATAGCACCATTCTGAGTATATTCCAGTATGAATACTAACCCTATCTAAGATGGCGCCCAATGCTATGCTCCATAACGCTGGGGTGTATATATATAAACAGGATACCTATGACTCCACCAGTGAGGTCCTTTATTGTTCTAACAAACAGGCGTCATTGAGACAATAAATTATGAATAGACGCTTGGTTTCGTATCAGTGACAACTAGATCGAAAATTAAGAACCTCCCTTAGAACCCTACCTAAGATGGCGCCCAAAGTCATGCTCTACAACGGTGGGAGTATATATATAATCAGGATACCTATGATTCCACCCGTGAGGTTTTTGTCACATTATTCTCACAAATAGGCGTATTTGATACAAAAAATTACGAATAGACACTAATTTGGTAATTAGTTACAAATAGATCGAAAACAAAGAACCTCCCCATTCCAAGATGGCGCGTATTATTGACGCGCAAGTGAGCAGGTGGTTTCTGTATAAAAGGTGCATGGGGAGAATCCCACGAGTGACCGGCGGAGAGAAGGAGCTCCGTGAGGCTTTGGGTGGTAAGGAGGTGTTACTGAGAGGGAGTGGGGACATTGACGTGAGGCAGAACTCCCAGTGTTGTTAGGACTCCGTGGTGTAGTTTTGGACTAGTGATCTTCCATTTACGAATGATAGGAAGGTGAAGGTGGTAGAGAGTCCAACATTGCACTTAGAGTAACAGAATTAAGGATTGTCACCCCGATAGATAGATATATATATATATGAGACCAACAGAGATTCATAAGCAGCCTAGACATCGCTAAAAGCAGAGTCCCTTGGTGTTCTGTATGTGCTGGTGTGTGCCATTGGAGATAATACAGTGAGTTTGAATATAGACCATATATTTTGTCTCCAAGGTGAAATTGTAGCAGGGACGAACAGGCAGCTGGGTCTCCTTAAAAAGAGCCATTAAATAAGGGTTTCATGGTTTTTAGTTGGCTTTCACATTGAACACAAGAGCGTGTGTGTGTTTTTTACATCCAATACAAGATTGGGATTTGAATATATCAAAAATACTCTCATTGTAGATTCGCATTACAGCTGAGTGCGGAATCATTGCGAGGACTCACTTAAGGAGCTCGCTCAAGACCTATTGGAGTGAGCTGGTACGCGAGGCCATGGCTCACTAAGGGTAATGGATATATTCAAATGAAAAGCAGAGACCTGTATATGTAACAGGGGTAGTGGAATGAACTGAAAGTTGTGTGTGTTTTTATTCCCTTTTACCTTTGGCAGTCCCCAAGAGAGAAAACTTTAAGAGTGTCCTGTCTGTGCCAAGCGACTGGAGCAGCCCTGACGAAATCGCCAAAAAAAGATTGGGCGATGAAACATGTTGGCACTATTTAATGGTATGCATATTAAGCAACCTTTTTAATTGTTGATTTGGGTGCACATCAAAGGAGTAATAAAGTTTGAACCTATTGAGGGTCTATCCTCCTCAACCTTTTACTTTCACTATTCAGTCGTTTTGGTATGTGATTTCTTCACCACGTACCTTAACAGCTTTGGTTTATTTTTGGACACTTTTTTGATCATTTTTTGGAACGTGATGGCAACCAATGATGATAAAAGTGGGCAGAGCTGATGAGTACCAATCAGCAGGCTCAATTGGTGTTGCGCACGTGAGGTGCCATCTCGTCTCTATCACATTTTTTCATATTTCTTTTACTAATTGTATTTGAAATAACACCCGGTGTAGTTTATGTGTATTCATGCATCTTGAGGTCTGTCTAGGGGATTGCCACAGGTAAAAATCTCATTTTAAAATTGAAGGTGGCTAGCGTAGTGGATGACTACCCCTTTTTCAAAAAAAGTGGGGAGTAGCATATACCTAAAGTAATAGGATTTAATCCACAGCTAAGAAGAAAACATTCTACCTCCCAAGCCCTAGGCCTTTGTTGATAGATATTGTTTGAGAGGAGGGCGGCCTAGGTTCTTTTTCCCTCTGAAGCTCCTTATTGCGTATATGACCTTGCTGCATGCCAGCTCGAGCAATGGGTTTCAGGCCCCACACATTTGGCTGGCCATCTACTTGACCCCGTTTTTACAAATATACCTTCCCTTCTGGTTCAACCCCCTGTTCCGATGGACTGGTCTGATCACTATCTAGTTTCCATGGTGATTCACGATATTTTGCCAGCGTGCAATTTAGTAAACACCTCGTCTTTTAAGTGCCCTTGGCATAAATTGAATTGGGAACATTTTCAAAGCCATCTCGCTGCCGCCTCCCCGGTTGTTCCGGCTGACCCTAATGAGGCCCACTTGATTTTTTCCAATTGGATCACTCTGCCTTTGGACGCCTTTATTCCTATTAGGCTGTCTAGGAACCGGCATAACAAATCTAACCCTTGGTATTATGCTAAACTAGCTGTCTTACGTAAGACCTGTAAGAAGCTGGAGAGAACATGGCGACGGGACTTTGATCCTACATCCAAGGTTCTCTACCGCGCTGCCGTTAGCGATACCATAGGGCCCTTCATGTTGAGCGTGCCGCATTCTACACCGCGCGGATTAGTGGGAGTTCCTTTTCTATAGTGACAGAGCTTAAAACACAGAAGGACGCTGCAAGTTCAGTGATTACCTCCGACTTGCAATGTAATGAACTGGCCAATTTCTTTGTTAAGAAGGTCGAGGATATTTATAAAAGCTTTCCTAGGATCCTCATAGGCCCCCTTGAGACCTCTTGTGACCCCATTGATGGTGTCCTTGAGGTTTTTCCTCCCATCACACAAGAGGTTTTACTGACACTTTGCTCCAGGGTGAAGTTGGGTTCTCCCGTGGACCCTTTGAAGCCTGACCAATTTAAAAAAATACTATCTACCATCATACACCCTTTGGAAATGGTGATTAATGGATCCTTGAGCGCAGCGGTTGTGCCCAGGGCCTGGAAGCAGGCCAGGGTAGTGCCGCTGCTTAAGAAACCTTCTTTAGACCCCCATAAACCTGAACGTTTTTGACCCATTTCCCGGTTACCTTGGACTGCGAAGATCACTGAGGCCTATATTAATTCCCTTCTCACTGATTTTTTTACTGTAAATCAGAGGCATGACCCCTCTCAAAATGGGTTCCGGCCTGGCCACAGTCAGCACTCCTGGCCATGACTGAACATCTGTGGACGGCCTTAGACACGGGGCAGACGTCGGCACTGATCCTTTTGGATCTCAGTGCCGCATTTGACACTGTGTCCCATGTCATTTTGCTGAATCGTCTGTCCAAGGCTGGAGTCACTGGTTCAGCTCTTAAGTGGCTGTCCTCCTTCCTCGCCGATAGGACGTTTCAGGTGGTTGCCCCCCGTTTTGCTTCTGGTACCTCTCTATAGGCCAGGGGGTCCATCAAGGCTCGTCCCTGAGCCCTCTGCTCTTTAATCTTTATGTTCAACCTCTGGCGGGTGTAGCCAGGAGCAGAGGGCTGACCATGGTCTCTTATGCCAACGATACCCAGTTGGCGGTGGCTCTCTCGAGTGTCCCCGAGCAGGACGCCAGGAAATTTCAGGGCGACCTCTCGGTGGTTGCAGAGTGGATGACCGCCAACTGTCTTCAACTGAATACCAACTAGTCAGAAGTGTTGTTGGTGGGAGGGAATCATGATTATTGGAGCGAGCTGTGGTGGCCCAAGAGCTTAGGTACGGCTCCTATCCCTAAGCCTGTAGTGAAGAACCTGGGGGTCTGGATGGACAGCTCACTTAATTTTCAGATTCAGACAAAAAAGGTGGTGGGAACATGTTTCGGTTTGTTGCGCGGGCTCAAACCTATCCTGGCTTTCTTTGATACTACGACCAGGCAGGTCATTATTCAGCCACTGATCTTGTCTAGGCTCGACTATGCTTGCTCGCTGTATTTGGGAGCTAATAAATCTGAAATACAAAGGCTACAGAGAGTCCAGAACGCGGCCGTAAGATCTCTTCTGGGCTTGCGCAGAACCTGCACAGTGACCAGTGCTATTCGTCGCCTCCACTGGTTGCCTGTGGCCAGGCAAATTGAATTTAGGGCACTGTGTATTGCCTTTAAAATTTTGAAACTGGCATCTCCACAAATTCTGATCTTCTTTTACCTTACATTCCTACACGATCACTTCGATCCATGGGACAATGCTTGGTAGAGATCCCCTGGGTGAGAAGAGTCTGTGCAGGCGGGCGCTCTTTTCGTAATAGAGCTGCCATTCTGTGGAATTCTTTGCCGGCCCACATCTGTGTACTCACCAACTATCTTCACTTTAGGAAAGCCATTAAGACATTCCTGTTTCCTCCCTCGTAGGCCTTCCGCGCTTTGTGCGTGCTGCTCTCTTGTTGCTTAGCGCCAGGACGCCGCTTAGCTGGGGCAGCTGTTGCGCTCTACAAAACTTTTTAACATAACATGTCTGATAGTTGTACCTCATCTATACCCCACACCTTCTCAAACTTCTGAACAAAATACTCTCTTCTAACATTCATCCAGGTCGATCCAGAATCAGCCATCAACTCCAATTCAATACCTTTAACACTGGCCATGCATTTTGGAGAACTCCTAACTTCCCCTCCTACACCTTCCACCACACCATCAGAGATAGAAAAAATCACTCCTCTTTCATCATCGCAAAATATCCAATCCTGACACATTTCACACACGTTTTACCAATTACAGGGCACTGAGGTCACGATGCAATATGACCCATGCTCCCACAGCGATAGCACCAAATCTTTCTGATTCTCTCATAACTCTCACCATCAGACTTGCTGTACCTGTCATTACCTCTTTTATTGCTTTCCTCATACCTTTTTGAGCAACCTATGTGGGACCTGGAACTGCTATCACCACCCAAGGGACACACAACATGTTTCGTCCTTGCTCACCGTCTCAGATTCATGTACTGATTTCATCCATTTTTCCGATTGTTCTAGGGCCTTAGCCGTAGTGATTACATCCTGCAGCTTTGAAACCCCCATGACCCACAATTGTTCTTGCACCTTCCTGCTTTTGACATGAACTATTATTTGATCTCTGATCATTTCATCTGTTATTGTCCCAAAATTGCAATGCAGAGATAGCCCCCGCAAAGCAGTCAGGAATTCATCAAATGTTTCCTCGCTTCTTTGTGCCCTGGTACAGAATTTAAATCTGTTCAAAGCCATACTTGCAGTAGGTTTGAACCTATTGTCTAGCCTCAATAGCACCTCCTGAAATACATTAACCTCATCCGCGTCATCCTCTCGCTCAAAAGGAACATGCAGCAAAGTTTGAAATACCATCTGCCCCTCTGAGCCCAAGCAATGCAAGAGAATATTTTTCTTACGTTCATTAGACAGATCGTCATCATCTATACCCCTCATGTAGGTTAAGAACTCTTCCTTTCAATGCATCCAAGGAATGGGTGGATCTCCTTTGTTCTGAAGACACTTCGTTGATGTTTCAAACTGCACTAAAATAATTTAGTATGTCAAAATATGTAATTGCTGGTGTAAACAAATATAGTGGGCAGGTATGCTATGCACAAGATGATCTGCTGTTTTGAAGAAAACTGCACAAAGGTAGTGTGCAAATCAATGTTAAAACCAGGCTGCATCAAGTGTGCAAATCACTGTTGAAGGTAATTATGTATATGCTAACCCCAATCTGCCCATAACGTGTCACTGAATTTACATAAACACAATCTGCACATGAAGTAATGAGCATGTAAATCACTCTTAAAACAAATCTTCTCCGTGTGATACTTTGGTGTATATCTTCTCTGTGTTTTGCACGAAATCACTCCTAACAGCAGAGAAATCGACAAGTTCCACCATAATGTATAAGCTTACAAACACTCTTCCAGACGCGGTTCTCCCATAGCAAAATGACTGCCATCAACCAAAGTGCTGTTTTCTATAATTTATAGGGCTTGTATGCCTACCACACGTCAGCACGCGGCACACGCATTTCACACGTTGCGGTGCAGCTGGGGAATAAACACTCCAATCTTGCTGACGTGTTGATGCCCACAAGGCCAGGATGGCACGGCCAGAATCAAACGCTCGTGCTGTTAACACGTGCTGCGCGCAAAGGAATTTGTCCTGTGCCACGCTCTTGCGCCTCAGAATCCATTGGCCTTGAAATACCTAATTTTAAAATATGGCTTTAAAGTAAATGCAATGTTTACAGTGCCACTTTTAAAGATGTACTCACTAGGCATGGGTTTTAACCCGTTCGACGCGCATGACGGAACGGTTTCGTCATGCACGTCGGTTGCGCTGTGCGCATGACGGAACCGTTCCGTCATGGCCCCGCCCGCGCACGGAACCTTCAGCGTGGCGCGGAAATCCGCGCCACGCTGAAGGGGTTAAGGAAACACACAACTCCCTCTCCAATATTACGTGAACTCCACAAATCATGTAGTATCACTCGTGGTTCAACTTAGCCCATGCAGTCAAATCTTCGCAGAACTGATAAAATGACAGTGCATTCCCAAGGTGTAGGTACCAGAGTCCAGGGTACTTAGAAACAGTTTCCTCATGAATCCTCGAACTACCCTAAGACATCCAAATGATCAACCCGTGGACCTGCTGGAGACAACACTGCACCTGTGCTGTATAAGGGTAACAAGTGTTTCTCTAGCAAGTCGCTACTTTTTAGTTCAATACAAGACCGGTAGTATTAAATCCAGAGGATAGATGCATTCAAAACAGCACAGTACCCTTCATAGCAATCAAAGAATCAAGGGGCATATTATCAAGGACGGCGTTAAAATTATCGCCGCTTTAGCGGTAGGAAACTGCCGCTAAAAGCGGCGATAGTGGCCTTGATAATATGCTCTATGGAATTCCAATAGAAGTCCATGTTCTGGTGTGAACATGGGCTTCTATTGGAATTCTCTGCGGCATATTATCAAGCCCATTATCGCCGCTTTAGCGGCAGTTTCCTGCCGCTAAAGCGGCAATAATTTTAACGCCGTCCTTGATAATATGCCCCAAAATACTGTTTTTTTCCCCTCCAGCCTCTCACATTCCATTCTAGACCCATCTACCTCATGCTGCCTGATCAAACTAATGCAGGCGCAAACATCCCCAATATATACAGGGAATATCCCCAATATATACACGTAACAAAAGTCTACAGATGTGCTGGCTTTGCATTAAAAGATCACCATAAAGTGAAATTGACTTTCTGGGGATCGCTGAGACGTAACTCAATGATGCATCTACTATTATACTGAGTGTAATTGGAGATGCATCATGGAGCCAAGTCACTGTGATCTCCGAAAAGTAAATTTCATCTAATGGTGATTAGGTCATGAATGTTGGTGGAATGTGTGGATGCTGATCGTACATTGCAAAGGGATCCTTTGATGATGGAATTGCCTTGAAACAGATGGTGGAATCAGAGCAATTATTTATTCGTTAGGAGAAGAGGCAATGGAACAGGCCAGGGAGGAAATGTTGTGCTTGTTCAGTAAACCCTCATGGCTCTTTCTTTCAAGATGTGGTATTGCACAGGATGGGACAGATGTAAGGGACTCTATCAGGGGCATATCCTACACTATGTTGGAGGAGCATCACCCCACTGCTTTCTCACAGTGCGAGAAGGCAGAAACATAAAATGGTAAAACTACCATTTTATGTTTCTGCTTCTCGCACTGCCAGAAAGCAGAAGTGTTTGGTTCGGGGTGGGGGTCCTGCTCTAGGGCAGCGGAGGAGTGGCTTGCCCACTACTAAGCGAGCTGACTGTTTGATGGGCCCTCTGGGGCCGACCAAACCAGTCATGCGCACTCTGCCTTTTTTCCATGTTGGCTGCATGCAGTCTAAATGGAGAAAATGGTCTCCCCATAGGTGCCTGGCTGGTTAGCGTGCTGACCAATCACAACGTTGCTACTGCAGCACTGTGATTGGCTTAGGGGAGGGGGGGGCTTCCTGCTTCCTGTTCCAGGTAGGAGAACAGAAGCAGGAACCAAGAAAGCACAGGACCCGGATGGCGAAGGTAAGTTAACTTTTTTTATTTTATTTTAAATTAAACCACCCCCACGCCACCGTGTGCCTATGTGACCCCCCGCCCCTCCCACCAGCAAGTCATGCATCCACGACTATACTCAATCCTCTGGTCTTTGAGAAGTGGAGATCATTGGCTTACTCGGGGGCTGGAGGAGGGCCCAATTGCTAATTGTTTTGGATTAGTACTGCCTAGTGCACACAGGGAAGCTTCTATTTCAAGCATTCTGTAAGCAACACTAGATAACCACAAAGATGGTTTAAAATACTGCAAGCCATCCTCCTAATAGGCTCCTACCAAATCTGTGTTTCATTGCTTTCTACTGATGTGATAGGGAGATGTTGCATGGAGCTATTAAGTATGTTTTGAAGGACCACAGTGGTCTGCCAAAGAGTAACTACAGTCCTCACTAGCAAAGAAACAAGAACTGAAAAAGCTTATGCCAGAACACTCTGCAATGAGACAGCCCCTCATTTATCAAACCTGTCTGCTCCAATCGGTTTCACATTGCAAGCATGCTTATGAAGACCAAATTAAATGGAATAGAAATAAGGTTTTTGAGAGACAGAGTGTCTCCCCTTAGATTAACCAGGAGAATAGGTTTTGCTTCTAGAAACTTTCCATCCAATTTATTATTGTTCTAAATGTCTTGGAGCTATTGCTAGTAGAAACTTACATTCAACTGGAGGCCACTTGATCCTGGGTCCCCCAACATCATGAACTCCTTTACAAGGACCATAATTTCTCTAACAAACCTGTTATCAGAGACCTTTACCTGGTGGGAAATCCCTCACAACAGTTGGTCAATTTCCACCCTCCATTAAATCAAAAAAAGTGATGGGTACAATACTGCAAAAAAATCGCAGCAACTGTGAGTTGCCCTGTAGTCCATCATGTTTTGCTCACAATGCCACTCTCTGTAGGGACCACCTGTATGCAAATCAGTCTTGCTACTGCTGCAATAGGAACAGCCCAGTCCAAACTACCAGCCCTGGGCCCTTTCAACAAGAATAAGAGCAACCCTAAACCTGTTTTGGCCTACATGGGCCTTGTCAATGAGACGAGTTCTGCATGCAGTGATCATAAAACCCACACGGACAAAACCATCATACTTATGGCATTAAATATCAAAACACAAAAGTGACAGATGAAATGCTTGAAAATGTCTCAAATAATGGGAATCCCTTGGGTTGCATTCCAAAACCATAATTTTATTGTCACTGTGCCACTCCAAAAGGAAACCGACTATCTTTGTGCTGCGCATATAGGAACAGCCCAGTGAGAACAACTGGTGGTAAAGGGTTTTATACAAGAAACTAAATTATTTCTATCTGTTGCATTTGCTTCAATACACCGTATTTATAGGTCTCTCAAAATTGCAGCGTTGTTTTCTGCCAGATTTCTTCCTACTCACCTTCTTGACCGGATTGAACACTGTTTCTATAGCTTTCACGTTGAATATACGTTTTAACCTGAATGACACCCCAGGAACTGCTAACAATTCATAGTCAAGTGTCATAATCATGTTTTAAAAGGGTCTGCTACTCTTTCTCTCGAAGGGTTTTATTCTTGGTACCTAAACCAATTACCTGCCCCCAAGAGTTGTCCTAAGCCTATCTTGATTCATGTCTCTGGGGGAGTCCTGAGAGAGATTACATCTGAAGTATTCTCGTGGCGGTGATTAAGTCTGAAGTATTTTAAAGGAGGTTCTATATGTAGGTGTTCAGGCTATTGTCCCTCAAAAGGACAGAACTGAATCACCCGTGAGAGTAAGAACTTTAGAAATAGAACTAGGAATGGATAAAGCAGACATGATGAACTGAGTATAAAAAATGTAAAGGAGCAGATTTATAAAAAACTTACCACCAGCACAAAATCACACAAAGTGACACAAGCCGCAAAACAAAGTCTTTATAATGTATTTACTATCATGTGCAAGATATTTTTTGAGCTGGAAAGTAGCTCTAAGAGAAATGCAAAGAGTGCGCTGTGCTGTTCTGCATTACTATGCATAAAGAAGCTGTCCCATGGGTGGTACATGGCTACCAACCTAGGGGCATATTTACTAGGATGGCAATAAATAAATGCAAAGCGCGCAAAGCGCTTGTTTATTTATCGCCGTCTATCGCAGGAATTTATCGCCCTGGTAACGCGTTATTAACAACGCGTTACTCCAGGGCGATAATATTCCAGGGAAATGGGGCCTTCCAGCGATGTTGCATCCAAAACGGAGATAGCCTTGGTGATACGACCCTGTGGTCGTATCACCATAATCCACCTCCCATGTTAGCTATGCCTTAGTCATGAATTTAACAGACGTTAAATTCCTGCGTTAAGGCATAGTTAACGGGATTTAAAATATCGCTACCACTCGTTGATGATATCACGAAGCTGGGGTAGCGATATGTTCCCATGGTGTTTTGTCAGGCACGCCTCCTTTGCATCTCATTAGAGCTGCAAAGCGAGGCATGAACAAAACGGGAGCTGAAACAAGGAAACACGCGCTTGCGTGTCCTTGCAAATAATGCAATATAATTATCGCCGCTTTTCGTCCGAAAACGGCCGCAAAAGCGGTGATAATTATGTCACCAGCCCTTGTTGATATGCCCCCATGGGTTTTGGCACAAAGCCCTGTCTACTAACATTGATTGGGCGTTGCATAAAAAAGTATGCCTCTTGAGACAGACATTAGCAAGGAGAAATGTTTTAATTTCCCCGAAATGTTCCCAAACTGCTTGTGCGCCTCAATCTATGCCACACGTCCAAAGGTTTAATGTTAGTCGAAGGATAGTATTTTGTACCAGAAGGGTACCTTCCATTTTTAAAACCTATGTTTGACATTAAACACACACAGCATTGCACTATGGTGCAACCGTGTGTGCATGGTGTTAAGTAGCTTGTTTGTGCGCCAGCACCTGTGACCAAAACGGCAGCACCATATCTTTGTAGATATATCTCTGTGTTGTTCACTCCCCTTTGTCCATCACAGCAAAGCAACTTTCATTGCTGGACTGCATTTTGCTATTTTGTGGTAAATGTGCCCTAAAATACTTAATGAGCAGGCTTTCAGGATTCTCCTTCCTGTCTCTGGAGTGTAGCTAGGAATATTGACAGGACAGAATATTGTTACAACAATATCGAGAGAGAATATATCAAAAGATAAGTTCATAGAGAGAGGTAAGAATTGACTATGATTAACTCCAAAACTACGTACCTTGAAGTCAAGGGCGTAGTGAACCACCCACTATCACAGCCTAAGTGGGGTGCTACTGAGGCAGATTAAATTATTTTATGTCCCTTCTTCAAATGTATATTTTGCTTGCCGGTCACAAGTTAAAACTAATAAACTACACAAGAAAAAATGATGACAACACTGCTGTGGGATGGGGACCAAATGATAACCTTTTTAAAACAGCCTAAAATGGTGACAGAAAGAAAGATAAACTATTAAAATGATAAGGAAAAAAAGTTAAAGGCCAATGGAGTGAGACAGAGCAAAGGAAAGGAAATAAAATAAAATGCAAAAAAGAAGGGAAGAAAAAAGGAAGCTTAAAAGTAGTATGAGGGTACAAATGAACACAGCAAACAAGGAAAAAAGGTGTAAAAGAAGAAAAGGGCGGAAAAAAATAAAGAATGAAGGGTGGAAAGATGAAAATTAAAGATCAAAGAATTAAAAAAGAAAAATGAAAGCAAAGAAAGAAGAAAAGCAGAAAAACATAATGAAAAAAATATGAAATGAAAGGATGGGCGACTGAGGGTAAGAAGAGGAAGAAATAATTAATGAACAGAAGGAATACAAAGAAAAAAAATGCAAAGGATATGTGAAAGAATGTCAGGAGCAACATGAGAATAGACAGATAGAAAAAAGGATAGAAAGCTAGAAAAGGGACTAATGGAATGAGAGAAGAATAGACAGAAGAGATGAAAGATTGAAAGAACGAATGAAATACACATAAAACAAAAAAAAGATGACAGAAAGAAGGAAAGAAAGAAGATGGAAAGGGTGAATGAAATAGGTCCATACAGGTAAATATGTAGTTTTTGGCCAAAGTGTTTTAAAATCATGCTATAAAATTCATTATTTTGCCTCATTGTCTCCAAATTTTCCCTAAGGGTACAATTCCCATGACACTTCACAGGAAGGATTGGGATTACTCACTTTACTTGCACATTTACTGTTACATAAATGGTTCAGAGTGGGGGTAATTTATTTTTCTGGCTACTCCCTTGCTTGAAGATATATATATGACCAAGGTATGTATGTAGAATTACATATAGAAAGTGTAAAGAAACAAACCTTTCGATATTGTGTCACTGGACATTGTTGTAACAATATTCTGTTGTATCAATATTCAGGACTCAGTATTCCTAGCCCACACCCTGTCTCATTGTCTGTGTTTTCTATATAAATTAAGGCATTCTGTGCCTCTCGAGCGATGTAAACTGTGGTCCTCCTTCCATGTTTGTGGAAGGTCCTGTTTTTTAGTTTTCAAAATCTTGTCACCCTAATAATGGTAGTCATTTATCTCACACCAACCACAAACTGAATGACACTTATTTCAGTTCTTTTTATGAACCTAAGAAGAATAAATAGGCATGGAGCTATGGTCAGGTTCGAACCTGTGACTGACTGGGTGCATGCACATTATATATAATAATGAGTGTGCAGTTCTGAAACTAAAAGTGCCTAATGAAGGCTCTAGGATTTTCGACAAGCGATGGACCATCCCTCTTAGGATGCACTGGCCTTCACCCACTAAGATGGCATGCTTCATCATTGGGCCATGCTTCTAGTTGGCCAGGTGCTGCAATGCTCAATAGGCCCAGCGAGGAGTCTCTGGCGGGGATCTTTTTAAACCATCTGTATGCCTGAAGTCCCTTGGTCGGCTGACATGAGCCCAACACAATTTCATGGACAGAACTGGAGGTAGATCGGAGATAATTGATAGAATATTAAAATTAATCAAGGACATCCCAACAAACTTTAATATCCATGGATGTCTTTGCTAAAATTAAAAGCAACAAGTGGAACCCAATGAGAAATAATGTTCCCTGAGTTGGGTATGAAGTCAACACGTTTCCTGTCTTGGTGTCCATGCCTAGTATCAATGGTAATTCATAAGGACCGTGATGTTCCTAATCTACTATAAGTGAGACCCTTATCTTGTTTCTGCGGTGCTCTCCCTAAGTGTTGTATTCAGGAGTGTGTGACCTAATTAGGAAAACAACACGAGTTCTTGCAGGAATGTATTCACACATGTGCATGTTTCTTGTATTTATACAGCAACATTGTACACCCCTCAGAAAGTGACTTAGTGCGTCTTCATGATTCTTTGATAAGGGTATAGGGCTTACCTGTTATCATGCCCCCTTGGCTTATCCTGGAAATGGACGTTCCACAACTAAACATCTGAGCGAAACTTTCTATTAATTAGAAGGTTTGTCATCAGAACTGAAGGGCCCTGTATGCAAAAAAGGTTATGCAAGATCAACTTACTTGCCACCATTAAAAAATACTCGGCACACCTATCTGTGTCCAGGATCCCGGCAGTGGGACTCTGCAGTACAAACAGTGGTGAAATGAACAATGGATTTAACCCAGATCTCTTGACTAGGTGTGAATGTTTGATTTGCTCTGCATTCTGGCCATCATCTGTGTGTCTTTTGCTTTCTCACCCTAAGTGCACCGGGTATGCCCAGATGTGGGTCCCGGGCTCACTGTGTCACTGGATTCAAACTGGCCTGGCTGATGAGTGGAGATGCCCCACACTGGTCCCAGGATGCTTGTTTCTGATCCAGGGAGGACCTAGCATGGCAGTTCAGGCTGGACTATTCCCATGAGTCAGAGGGTCAAGACTAATTTGCATATAGCTGGTTCTGAACTGGGGTGGTATGATGAGAACAATGGATTTAACCCAGATCTCTTGACTTGGGGTGAATGGTTAGCTCTACATTCTGTCCATTGTCTGTATGTCTTTTGTGGGCAAATAGGGAACCAAAGGGCAAAGTGTGCAGTGTGTCATCACATATAACTTTATAAATCCGCCAACTAGACCTGTTCTTTTGTCATAGATAATGCTTTAGTTATGCAGCTGTAATTCTGCTCTGTCATCTGCCTTTCCACTTGGTTGCTGGCTCTGGCAGCTGTATTAGGACATCAAAACTTAATTGTAATAAATTACAGTTTAGCAGCTACGTCATTTCTTTATTACAGGCGACGTCACAAGTCGCCTGTAATAAGGGTATAGAGCAGCCGCGGTCGGTAGTAGGAGTAACTGCAGAGCGGTGACGTGGGGAGGGGGAGGGGCAGGGGGGGTAGTAAACTATGGATTACGGAGGTTTACAGGTAAGTTAACATATAAATGAATAAAACGAATTTCGTTGCGTGCACTGCATCCCCGATTTATAGAGATCGTTTTTTATACAGGAATTGCAGGCTGCCATGTATTATATTATTTTAGCTTCACCTGTTGATTGATTGCACGGTTGTATAGCTGTGAAACTCTGTAAATAAGAAATGCTACTGTACCACAGCATTGGCATTACTGAAAATGGACAAATTAATTTGTGAGTTTGTATTTCAGCCTTCAGTTTTCAAGCAGACCCCAGAATTCTGCAGTAGGTGCATTCACCATGGGGACATGTTATGGGGTATCCAAGAGAAAAATGGTTGGTATGGGTTTGTTGCATATCAACATACTGGAAAAGTGTCTCATAATACATTGTGTTCTGAAATCCCTATATAAAGGCCTGTCTCTAATTTCTTTGTAATAGCAACTCCTGAAACACTCAGTCATTGGTTATTAAGAAAAGATGTCAGAAGTCAACTGTAATAACTTATTACAGTTGAGTTCTGAGGCCGCAAGGCCTGCTGCCAGAACCCGCAGCTGGGTGAAAGGCAGGTCAAGTCACAGAGCAGCTGTTTAGAGCAATGAAAATAAAAGGTTGCTTTTCTTTCTTTTGCTCTGTGTTTTTTTACCTCTACAGTTTCAAGCAGAAAGCAGATATTTATGAAAACATGTTTATTTTTTGCACTCCTTCGGAAATTATAGAAAAGTTAGACACCTTCTGCTGTGCCTTTTTTTAATTGACTCCTATGCAACAGCTTCTAATATCATTTTTCAACAACTAGCTAACAACTTTTTCTATGTGTTTAATTTTGCATTAGCGATTCTATTTTTATCCTTCATGTTTGCAAACATGCTCTCTTTCATATGAAACAAGGATTTAAGTGGTTTATGAGGGAGACAGTAGTTTGATCTTTTATTATAAGGGATAAGGTACTCCCTGCCATACATGATAAGGATATTGCAAGTCACCTCAGAGTTTGATGACCTTATAAAGGAACTCGGCATGACCTTATAAAGGAACTCGGCATGACCTTATAAAGGAACTCGGCATGACCTTATAAAGGAACTCGGCATTCGGCCACGTTCCGTATATTGCCATTGAAATTCTCTGTGATTTGTAATATTCTTATAATATAAGGCAGGGAATACTTTATCCCATATATAATTTATTCTGTATACAATCAGATTTTTTAACACTTCCTAAACCAAAGTGATCATCCAGGTTGTCCTTTTTTGCGGACCAGAACACGAGAAGCTGCTGCTGAGAATTAGAAATTGAGAAGTTTGGAAAAAAATGCAGGACAAGCTAAAAAATATATTTTTTTTCTCGTTTTTTATTGAAATGGTAGTATCCACTGAGCACAACAAGCTGTATCGGCTCTAGTTGCTTGTGTGGAAGTTAGGACAAGTTCAGAACTAGTGAATGGTGGTGGGTGAAAAGCACTGGGGAATGAAACCTAGACCATCTCTCACAGCTTGCTTGTCAGAAAGCACACCCAGAACTTGAAATAGAAAAAGAAAAGTAAAGCTACTCCCTATCCTAAAGTATCTGCCTTCTGTCGACAAATACCAGCACTCACCCAATCAGAGACTTCCACCCATGCTTTCAGGAACATAAACCCCATTACCATCGGGAAGCGATTCAGAATTGGCGGCACTCTCTGGGGAAGTGTCATTAGGTGAAAATGTTATTCGCTCCCGTTTCCTGCTTTGTGATCAGCAAATGCTTTCTCCAGTGGTCGGAGATATTGTTAGACAGACACGAAGGCACACCGGCGCGCGGGCACGCCCTAGGATATGCACACCATGCATAAACACAAGCACACACACTATCACACACAAGGATATGCACACCATGCATAAACACAAGCACACACACTATCACACCCAAGGGTATGCACACCATGCATAAACACAAGCACACACACTAGCACACCCTGGGATATGCACACCACACATAAACACAAGCTCACACACTAGCACACCCAAGGGTATGCACACCACGCATAAACACAAGCTCACACACTAGCACACCCAAGGGTATACACACCATACATAAACACAAGTGCACACACTAGCACAACCAAGGATATGCACACCATGCATAAACACAAGCACACACACTAGCACACCCAAGGGTATGCACACCATGCATAAACACAAGCTCACACACTAGCACACCCAAGGATATGCACACCATGCATAAACACAAGCTCACACACTAGCACACCCAAGGATATGCACACCATACATAAACACAAGCTCACACACTAGCACACCCAAGGATATGCACACCACACATAAACACACACACTAGCGCACCCAAGGATATGCACATCACACATAAACACAAGCTCACACACTAGCGCATCCAAGAATTTGCACACCATACATAAAGACAAGCTCACACACTAGAACACCCAAGTATTTGCACACTATACATAAACACAAGCGCACATACTAGCTCACCATACATAAACGCAAGCGCACATACTAGCGCATCCAAGGATTTGCACATCATACATAAACACAAGTGCACACACTAGTGCATACAAGGGTATGCACACCATACATAAACACAAGCACACACACTAGCACACCCAAGGATATGCACATCACACTTAAACACAAACACACACACTGGAATTGTCAATGATATGCACACCACACATTAACACCAAAACATGCGCTAGCAAACACCTAAAGATATGTACACCACACATAAACCCAAATGCACATGCTAGCACAACCAAGGATTTGCACACCACACAAAACACAAATACATACGCTGTAATATCCAATGATATGCACACCACACATGAACACAAATACAGACGCTGAAATATCCAATGATATGCACACCACACATAAACACAAATACAGACGCTGGAATATCCAATGATATGAACACCACATATAAACACAAACGTACACAAGCCCATCCAAGGATATGCAAACTACACATAAACCCAAATGCACACGCTGGCACAACCAAGGATATGAACACCACACATAAACACAAATACACACTTTGTGATAGCCAATGATATGCACAACATACAAAAATGCTAAGGCACACATGAACATAAGAACACACACATGTATACAAAGACAGTTTTGCAGACACTGATACATACACTCTTATGCACACGTTAACACGCACCCGCAAACATATATTCAAACACACATATACACCATGCATATATAGGCATTTACCCACACAATGCTATACACACCTTTTATCCACAAAGTGGCCCAAACACTAATATACACACATGCACATGTGGACACTCATCCACACATTGGTACAGACACTGCTATTTACACATTATCAGACACTCATTTTCTCTATCTCTCTCTCTCACACACACACACACACACACACACACACACAAACACAAACACACACACACACATACCATGCATACACAGATAATTATCTAACACTGGCAAAACCCGGATGTACTAACATTAACACACACGCAAACACCTTGCATGCACAAACATTTAGCCCACCACTGGCACATCCATTGTTATGCACACTTTAACACTGAAACCCATTCACACCACAAATTTGCAAATTTGCTACCCTTGCCCCGATCCTCTGGAACTCCCTTCCCCTGTATCTGCGATCCATCACCCTGTACCCGCAATTTCGCAAACATCTCAAAGCCCATTTGTTCACAAAATCCTTTGATTAAATCCCCAGCAGTCTCCCCCGTTTTTTAGCCCTGGATCTGGTTAGCAGTAGCGCCAAGAAACCGCAGGTGTACGAGCGCTTTACAAGTATTTAAAAACTCAAACTCAAACTCAAACACACACACCCACTTAGAAGCAAACACACACCAAGGCAGTTAGCCACACACTGGCATAAACATTGATATGCATATTTAAGATACACACACAAACCAATACACCAACAAACTTACACAAAAGCATGCACACATTGACATACATTTATGTGGCCACCCACACCCACGCATAGACATTACCCTTAGATGTAAACGCAAGGCCTATGCATTTTACGTGTAATTTATGCATATCAAATTTTGAGGAAAGTATTTAGAACTATGCAATAGTGTATAAACGTTTTGTCCATTGTGTGTCTTTTCTCAAGTTAGGGCACTGCTCGAAGAGAAGAGATACTGCAGGAGACGGGGTTAAGAAGATAACGCCTTTCAGCTAGATTTCTTTTGCTTGAACCTGCCTTCTATGGGCAAAAATCATGTGAAATGTCTCATTTGTGAAATGATGATAGTTTTTCACATTTTGCCTAAAATAAAAGGTGTTAATTTCACAGGATTACGTTCTTGTAATGAAAATTACACATGGGCCTTTTATACACAGACACCCACTGGTGTGCACACAAAACACACATGTAGACATGCTCATGTCCCCTCTACTGTCCATCACTGCCCTGGAGATTTCTATATTTACATTTAAAATAGATTCTTTTTGCCCCACCTACTTCCTCCTTTCATAGAAAATTACCTTTTCTCACTCTCATCTATTTCTGAACTTGAGCTCGTCTCTTTTTTCAAATGGCTCAATCCCTGCAGTGCCCCTTTGATCCCCTTCCTCCTTCTTCGTCCTAACATTTATCTACCAGGCCATCTTCACCTCACGTTACAGTTACTCGCTTTCTTTGGTCAGTTTCTGTATTTCCTTAAATGTGCAGCCATTGTACCTCTTCTTTGAAATCCTGAGTACCACTGCTTTACTAGTACTCTTCATCATATCTCTCTACTCTGCATCTTCTCTAAAGTTGCATCTCTTGTTCACCATTTCTTGACGGGAATCTCTTTTTCTTATGGACATTAAGGTCACTTTCCTGCTCACCGTACTTATCATTTTCTAACAACAAAGGGTTTGGCTCTAAACAGTAAGGCTGAGCCGAATATCAAAAAAACAACAGCAGAATTACCAATACTGATATCTTTTTTTTACAAAAGACTAGTTAAAGATGCTGCAAAGACTTCAATCAGTGTCACTCAAATCTATTTTTATCAAAAATTCTTATTTATTCAATTTCATGAAAAAGGGAACACATTTATCTTTTTCTTACGAATGTGAATCTCTTGTTAACAATATTTGTGGAATCTTCTATTGAAAAGTTCTGCAGCCCTGTGGCGTCCCTCTCTCGCTTGCATCTGAATCCATCGCGGTTGTGATCCACAAATATTGGACATTGAAGAGAGCGTCCCTAAAACCTACACACGTATCCAAAAGGTGCTTCAACCCTAAAAGCTTCATTCGAAAACACTTGACAGGATGTTGCCTGCCGGATACATTATTTTTGGATTTGAACGCTGCATTGATTTGGATGCGAGATCGGCTGATCTCTACTAACAGTGCTTGGTCCTGAAGAGAACCCCCATCTAGTAGAGTTGGGGTTCGAAACGCGTCGACCACTTCTGTACAAACAAGTGTGGCTATAATTTTGTGGCTTCTGCTTGTTCTAAACAACTATTGAATCTTAGTACATTGTCATAGTACAGAAATCCGCTTTTCAAAAAATTCACACTGTTTGTTTGTTAAATTGCGGTGCCCTTCAAAAAATGGGTGCAATGAAAATACCTTCCATTTTTTTTAATATTGATTTGGTCTATGTTACATGTTTTATGTTGTCCTAGTCATATGTCTGAGTGTTGTGTATTGAATGTGTTATTTAGTTGATTTTTCTATAGGTTTTCATCCATTTAATGTTTGTATTGTCCAAATGTTAAATTAATGAGTTTATGCGTGTGTTGTTAACAAGAGATTCACATTCTTAACGAAAAGATAAATGTGTTCCCTTTTTCATGAAATTGAATAAAAAATAATTTTTGATAAAAATAGATTTGGGTGACACTGATTGAAGTCTTTGCACCGTCTTTAACTAGTCTTTTCTAAAAAAGATATCAGCATTGGTAATTCTGCTGTTGTTTTTGTTTCACCTTATTTATCCGGCATGACCAGTAAGCACTGTCCCAGTATTCCATTGATTCAACCATAGTTCCTATTCGGTTGCTTGGCCTGGTCATTCTTTCCTTTCCTCAACCCTACTCCATGGGGTGCTCAAAGGCTATCCTCTACTCAAACTACAAATCCTTCTAATACCATCTCTTACATGGAATTCATCTTGACATTATTTTAGTGTTTGGGCTTGTACTGTGCATGCTGAATAATAACAAATTAAAAAAAAATCTTTCAAAAATACAATTGTCATATTTTCCTTCATTCTGTCATACCTCTTCTATGCTGATCTCCACCGTGACATATAATCCCCATGTCTTCCAAGTCACACTTGCACTTTAATTTCAGCATTGATTTTTGACTCATGCCTGCCTCTTTTATTCTCAAACATCAACTGTCTTTCATGTTAAGACATATGTCTTTAATCATTCTACCATATGTTCATGTAATTCCCTTTGACAGTTTCCAGAACTATAATAAAGCGACCTTTGTGCCTTAATGACTTAGACAAATATAGTTTGACATTCTGTTGATTAGCTTAATAAAGCACCAAATACCATTACATACAGCAGCCATACTACATTGCCATACATAAATAATGAAGCTAAAACCACACAGACAATTCACACATTCAGCGCTGTCTTCTTCGCATGCTTTAACACCCTTTGCATATTACGCAAGACGTTCAAGTGGATCGCTCCCGACTCCAGGAAAACCGCCACTCACGCACTCATCACCAGCAGATTGGACTACGGCAACGCCCTCTATGCCGCAATCAACAAAAAACTTCTCTGCAAACTCCAGACCGTCCAGAACGCCGCAGCCAGACTGATCCTCGATATCCCATGGCACAACCACATCACCCAACACCTCCAGGACCTCCACTGGCTCCCTGTCAAGAAAAGAATACCTTTCGAGCTGCTCACACATGCCTACAAGGCCCTCCACAACACCGTACCCCAATACCTCAACAACCGAATCTCCTTCCTTGCCCCCAAGAGAAACCTCTGCTCAGCCGACCTCTCCCTAGCCACTGTCCCACAGTTCTATAGGACCAGAGCAGGTGGAACATCTTTCTCCTACCTCGCAGCCAAGACCTGAAACAAACTCCCTCTTCACCTCCGACGGATCCCGGCACTGCATCAATTCAGGAAGGACCTCAAGACCTGGCTCTTCGAATGACCCCAACGGAGGTGCTCACACCCACCACCAGCGCCTTGAGACCCTCACGGGTGAGTAGTGCGCTCTACAAAACCCTGATAGGTTGAGTAATACCAATCACTCAAATTAAAGTAGAAGTCCTCAAATGTATGTTCTCCCTTAAAATTAAGTTTTCAATTGCCAGAATGTGAACTGTTGCAAATTTACCCAAGATGCTCATTATTGGGATTCTACTTTTAGTAGATTTTCTTCCCAATTGTGTTACTTAAATTTGAGATGGATTGACAACACACAGCTCTACCATAAATATCCCCATTGAACGGCACTAGGCAACTTAGAATGAGCCTTAAGCTAATTTAGAACTTGGTGTGAAGTATTGCACCTAAAACTCAACCCAACAATGACGGATTTCATCCTGATCTACAATAGTGCAAAACAACCTCTGATTCAAGACTGGCTATCGGGTGTCAACCTCCCTCCAGATCATTACTGCCACTGTTTTTAGTCTTGAACTTTTATGTGCTAGCTTAATGCATTCTGGGTGTTGGACATTTTTTTTGTTTTTGTTTCTATTGAACAAATTAGCCTAAAGCCCCTGAAAGCAATGATTTGTACCTGAAAAGTTAGATACTGGAGGCAGTGTCCATGATGACCTGGAGTGTGGTGGTAACCTTCCTAGCTATCCAACATAAACCTGGTCAGTTCACCCTCAACCTGACAGCATGTGTGAAATCACTTTAATTCCACCATGACAGACCACTACTTCAAGGGACACCTTCATAAGAAAACCATTGCAGCATCCTAACATCTCACTTTTCTGAAGAAAGTGAAAGCCTTCCTACCGTCAACTGACTTTAGATCAACAGTGCAGGCTTTGGTGCTCTTACACCTAGATAGAGACAACTGCATACTCAACGCCCAACTCAAGTTTAATTTGGCATCCTATGTGCTGTTATTCGTTTCTTCAAAAACCTGAAGAAATTCAACCACATCACCACAACACTGAAAGACCTTCAATAACTCCACCCTCATGGCCAGCATCACCCAAAAATAACAGCTGCCTACCTACAAAGTACGAGACCCTATGAAATAACAGACCAGCATACGTGGCAAGGAAACAACCATCTCGGGTGGGCAGTGCAGCACACGGAGCCAAGAGATCGCCAAACTGGACAGTAGGAAAGAAAATATGAGAAGGCAAGCCTTCTCAGTGTACCAGCCTAGGATTTGGAACTACATCCTGCCCAACATCAGAACCATGTACACTTTCCTGCAATTCAGGAAAAGGAAAAGAAAAAATACAAACGTTTATGGGAGCCGGTCAACGGCACTGCGAAATGCTTGGGTTGCTGAATAACAAGGCGGCCAGTCTTGATGACTACTCTTTCCTTTTCCTTCCACCACCCTACACTTCCCATCTCAATCCCACTCTTGTAGGTTCCTTTTCTTCTCTCCTCTCTCCATTAGTCAATGCTTTCCTAACTGTCCCTTCCTCCTTCTTTCTCCCTATTCTGCCCTTCCCTCTTGCTCGGGGACAAAGTCTGATGATGAAAAATTTGTGTCAGTCCCTAAAAAACTTGAGCCCACGACCTATACCCCAGACACAAACTAAGCACTGGCCCCTCTATAACACCAATTTCTAGCAGCTGCTTCTGTGCAAAGACTTTCACAGATTGTGAAAGTAGACTAATAATTAGCTAGATAGACGTTGCTTCAATAAATAACTTGATTTACTCTGCAACTCCAGGGTCTAAGGGGCATATCTACAAGGCGGCATTAGAAAATTATCGCCGCTTTTGCGGCCGTTTTCGGCCGAAAAGCTGCGATAATTTTATCGCCTAATTAGCAAGGTCACGCTAACGCGTAAAACCTTGCATTAGCGCACAAATTCTTAATGCCCAGCTTTGCATCTCTAATGAGATGCAAAGTGGGCGTTCCTGACCTAACATGACAGGAGAAATGTCGCTGAGCGACATTTCTCCTATCATCAAGCCCCACGCTATGAAGCATAGCGGCAAGAAAAGTAGCGATAACCCCTGTTATCGATACTTTCCTTACGCCTGCTTCAAGACTGACTTAGCCATGATATCCTATGGAAGTTGGATATCATGGCTAAGTTTGTGAGGCCCTATCAACAAGCTAACGCCACATTTCGTGAGATTATCGCTGGGTTTTCGGCGATAATCTCACGTTAGGCAGTTAGCGCTAGGATTTTTATCGCTTTTGAGATAAGCGTTGCTAATAGCACGCTATCTCAGCGATAAAAATCCACGTTAGCCGGCGATAATTATCCTAGCGCTAAGTGCACTTAGCGATAATTATCGCCGGTTGTTGCTGATATGCCCCTAAAATCTGCCTTCCTTACATTGAGCTTTATGGATCCTTCCAAGAACTCCTGGAAGAAAGCCCAGATCACATCATCTCTCCATCTCACTCTCTGGAACATATGATGGAGAGAAAGGAAATAGTAAGAAAGTTCAGTGAGATAATGTACCTGGAGCAGACGTGGAACCAGGAAAGTGCATGTACTAATCCCACTTGGGAATGCTGAGTTCTCCATATATCTGAGATTGAATAAATTAATGGCCTTGATACGTACACTGGTAACATGATAAATGCTATATTACAAAAGTGCGAGACTTCGAACCTTTGAACTGAGAATCTGGGAGAGGAATGACGCGAAATGAGGTATTCTAATATTTACTCTTAAGTCTTTGTTTCCACCTCTGCGACAATGTCAGTGTTCAGCCCTATCGTGTTCTAGTTGGCGGGAAAAGACTGCAATGTTTCTGGTGCCTTAGCAAAACCCCTTACATTTTTTTAACCTTTTTTATAATAAGCGAATTTAACTATTATGAGTCTGCAAATGGGGGTAGTGTAACCGATTCACATTAAAGAATCAAGCATTGGCAAAGTGACAATAGGTTTCACCTCTAAATGGAAACTGCTAAGATATTGACTTCATCCATGAGTGTCAGGACTGGTAATACAAAAAGATCCAAAATGCTGCTCGTGCGTCAAGATGCATGTATCCAAATGGGTAGCGGCCATCTTGGAATATGCTGATGTGTATGCATGAGCCGTGATACCCTGATGGCCAATTTGGAAAACTTTTTTTGATTTCAGTATTCTGAGATCCCAGACTGCCATTTTAGAACAGTACATTTGAAAAAAAAGAATGCACACGAGGTGCAAAACAAAATAAAGTGAGTTGCAACGTAGCAGTGTGCAGTTGCCAAACTCTTGCAGATTTATTTTTTAAAAGAGCAGGTGGGAGAAGATGGGCGAGGAGAATGGATGAGTGGGGGTGTGAGCTCAGGCTGGCAGCAGTGTGAAACGATTGAGCACTGGCACAATTAATTTTCTAACAAAATAAAAATTATAAAAAGAAAACAATGAACCAGGAGACGTGGGTAAATGGCAGGGCTGGACTGGGAACCCAAAGCCGCCCTGGCAAATTATGTCAGACCGGTTCTGGTACAGTGCATAGTGAGTGCAGCGAGCGAACCTGACCGCTACTAGGAGGATTTGGGAAGGGAGGGAGTGGGGTTCTCCTAACAAGAAAATTTGGGCAAAAATGGCGCATTTTACAACATATTTTCATTATATATTCAATTGTATTAGCTTTTAAAGCATTATAAATGATGACCTTAGAATGCACCAGGATTTAACAGTCTTTGTTGGAGCCTTTCAATAATTCCCTCACTATCACTCTCCATCCCTCCATCAGTGCCCCTCATCTCTCCATAGCACCTCTCTTCATGTATTTCATTAGTTTTATAGCACCTCTCACACGAGTGTAGGGTGTCAGAGCACTTTACTTCACACACACATAGAGACAATGAATAATCCATGTTTAAATCAGTATATAGAAATGTTGCCTAAGACAAAGGGGACTACAAGGTGTAGGACTCGCATGCCATCCATACAGGTAGGCATTTTTAAGAGTGCTTGGTGTGGAGAAGCACAAACCCAGGATACAGAACGTAACACAGAGCTTTACTAATAAGAATTTATTCCTACCCAAACAAACCATTTTTTAGATGTTGGAATAATGGATGACTTTGGGAAAAAATATAACTTTCTAACCTGTACCATGTAGTTTGCATGCAGCTCTTTGATGTCATTGCATATCTCATTGTGCTAGATTATGATTGTAATTTATGAACTGCACAGTAACAAAAGGGCATCTGTACCAAAAGCAGTAACCCACTAAGCTGTGCACATAAAGTACTGTTCTGTGATCTGCCTGGAAAATGTGCTACCTTTGTCCAGTCAACATTGCCACTAGACAAAACTGTGATCTTTCTCCAGCAGTTACATTAATCACCAGAGTTATCTGGACACTTTGCAGCAGGTGCTTTCAAAATTGCTGCACTGCTACAAAAACGACCCCTAGTTACCAAAACTGCCACCCACCCTTCCAGCATCATTGGGAAATGCCCAATTCCATACACAGCCAGTCCCGCCTTGGGTTATGGCTGAGGAGCATCAGACAAGTTCACAAGGGTGGAGAGTAATTGAATACCCAACAGGCAAGAGAGAGAGGGAGAGAGAGGAAGAGACAGATAGAGGAGGACAGAGAGAGGGAGAAGAAGTAAAGTCATGCATTCCCAAGGAGACCTATACAAAATGATAAAGTTGTTTCCTCATATCAGCAACAGAAGAATACAATTTTCCCAATCAAAATGGTGGAAAAGAATCTATGCTCCACAGCAGGGAAAAATAACAACGGGGAGGGAAGCCATCAAATTAAAAGCAGAGAAATGTGAAGGACAAGAAAGCCCTCCAATCATGTACTGACCCAAAGCCCACTCTATAGATTGTATGGTTCACATTAGTTCACTGTTTAAATACAGCTAAAGCTGTCTGTGGACGAAAACAGGACAAAGGAACGAGAAATTCATATCAGTTCTGCTTCCTGCCTTTCGCAGCAGGTCCTCTGAGAACCCTTGAGATAATAAAATGAAGCATCGATCGCCTGCTGCTTCAGAATAGCTTTCCTTCGCTAATGAAAAGGTAGGCAATGTCATACTCCTTACTCCCTCCATCGTGACTGGTCCTGCAATGCTGATGGTGATGCCTGCTTCTTCCCACATCTACCTCTGCCACATCTACTTCTATAAGGTTCCAATGAGAACCTTACCTACCCCTGCTTCTGTCCCACATTTTGGGTCAATTCTACTCAATTTAACTGTAGTGGCAGTGATAGGAGAGTTATTTAACACCTGTTTTGCTTCTGACGGAGGACCATAGCATTGCAGCTACCTTCGCAAGGCTTGACTTCAGTGCGACTTACACCTCGTAGTCAACAGAACCCGGCTGCTTCAACTGCCTTAAGAGTAAAGGTCAAACAATGTCCTTAAATTGACAGGCACCATGAGTATAAGCCAAGCATCAACACATGAGATTGGAAGAGAACTCAAGCATTGTAAATTCACACTGGAAATCCTTGGAAGGGATCACAGAAGGTGAGTGATGATGATTCACCCCCATTATCTTTTCCTTCCGGCTTGTTCCTGGTGATAACAGCTGGCTGGTAAGGGCTAAGCCTTTTCTGCCCATCCAGAAGGAGCTGGTATGATGGCCCACATCTCAAACAACCCACCTCTTTTCATTTAGGATGAATGTTGGAAGAGTTCTCTTCCACACTAAGACTGACCAAATGGAAAGTTAAGAAGATTGGGCAACAGCATGGGTTGAAAGAAATTGAATTATTTTTGACAAAGACCTCAAAAGTAGAAATACCCTGATGGTGAGGGTGTTTTTTTATTGCCACCTGAGTAATTTTTATTTTAAAAAACTTTGTAAGCCATTTTGTTTCTCAGTTATGTAGTAGTGTGCTCAGTTCCTTCTGCCAACACATGATCTCTCAAAGACTGGTCCAATGATAAACAGTAGAACAAATCTAAGTACAATTCATGGAATGCCATGAACTCTTCAGAAAGTGAATTATTGTACAGTTCAGTTCATTAAAGGTTTCTGGGCTTCCACCTTGGTAACCTACAGAATCTAAAGAAGCATGTCTGCACTTACAATACACATGGTAGTACCATTTTTATATTTGCACATTAGCCTGGAGCAGAATGGTGGGTTAAGAAGAAGACACACTTGTGTTTAGCCTAAAAAAACACAAATATCTCCTTGGTAAGTCCTGGTCCAATTGACTGCTACTTTGTTTCTAAACCACAGACAATAAAGCACCAGTACTGCAGGGATTTTTGTTCACATATCAGTCACTGAAATAGCTGTGTTTCGTTTGAAGACTCGCAATCAAGAACCTGCCGGGGTGGGACTACTTCCCTCAGCATTCCCTGGCTGCCGCAGAGGGGGGGCATGCTGCACACCGGCTCCCAAGCAGATTTAAGCACTCCTTGCTTTCTGCAGCACTGGACACGATATCAAGCACTTGGTGTGGTGGGACTATGTCCCCTAGCATTCCCTGGCTGATGCAGAGGGGGCACGCTGAACACCGGCTCCCAAGTTTATTTAAACGTGCCACACTTCCCGCAGTGCGGGACACAAAATCAAGCACCTGCTGGGGTGGGACTACGTCCCTCAGCATTCCCTGGCTGCAGCAGAGGCGGGCACGCTGCACACCAGCCCGAGATCGCATTTCAGTGGTCCATGCTTCCCCCAGCTTGGGACACGAGTAGGATACGCCCAGGCACATGCCCAAGCGATAGTGAGCCAAGAGTCTGTCCCCATTTGCGCCCGGAGGAGGCTGGAATGGGACACCCCTCTTGGCCCCATTGACTGCATCACAAGGTAACTATTGGACTTGTTAAGAATTCTTGCAATTTGTACCCTCTGTAAGTGAATTATGGGAAAGAGGAAAGCATTGTAACCTGCTAATAGGGAGGGTCTCACTTTGAACTAATTCGGTATATTCCTATCTAATGCTATGTGGGCAATTGAGCATGAGTTGTACATGGACAGGTGCAGATAAACAATATAACAGGGGCCAATTTAGGTGTTTCTGGGGCTACTATCCAAAGTAGTGATATGGGGCCAGATGTATGACCTACCAATTTGTGAGTCGCAAATTGCGTCGCATTTTTGACTCACAAATTGGGATGCACAACAGTGTCTGAGACAATGTTTACGATTCCCAATGGGGTCGTAAATTGCATGCCTCATGCATATTAATGAGGCTGTAGCGTTTTTGCAACCCCATTGGGACTGGCTGGCACTCCCAGGGATGGTGGCCTGCTGGGGTCAGCAGACCACCATGTCTGGGACTGCTTTTAAATAGAGCAGTTTTTAAAGAAAAATGAAGCCTGTTTTCCTTAAAGGAAAACAGGGTGCCTTTTAAAAAAAATAAATGAAACTGTTCAGTTTCAATTTTTACGGACAGCAAGTGGTCACTGGGACCACTGCCTGCCCTTTAAAAATATTTTGAGAGCCACTCACAAAAGGGAAGGAGTCCCCTGGGGCCCCTTCTTGTTTGCGAGTGGTTTACCACCCTTCTGTGAAGGGTGGTGAACCGCAACTGTTTTGCGACCACAAATGTGGTCGCAAACAGTCATACATAGCTTCAGGAGTCGCTATTAGGAAGGGATGCACTTGGAACGCCCCTTCCAAATAGCGAGTCGCTAATCCTATTTTGCGAGTCGCAAATTGATTTACGACTTGCAAAATAGGATTAGTACAAGGGTCACACATTTTTTGCGGTCGTAAATGATTCTAAAACCCATTTACACCCGCAAAAAATGCTTGTACATATGGCCCATGGTATCTAATTCACCCTCTGCACCATCATCCTTGGACCTACATCCAGGCAGATCCGCCCCAAAGACCTGAAGGGGTAATCCCTGTGTCTCTGATGTGCCTGCTACATTTGGTGACGTCGATCAGGGCACTATTACGAATTGTGACTCTCTGTGTATCTTACCGCCAGCCAAGAAATCAAAAGGTGCAAGGTCTTCCCTGAGGGTGGGTCAATTAAAGGGCCAAGTCTACCTGCTTTACAGAATATTTGTAAGGGCAAAAAAGAATCTAACACCGCCTGACTAATAGGGGTATTAATTTTGTTCACCGTGGCGCAGGGAAAGTGATGCATCTTTACAGATGCGTCACTTTCTTGCAAATCTGCCCCTCTATGTACTGTGAATGCAACAGACAGCCTCATTGGCAAGGGACTCATAGAAAGGATGCTGTGCAGCCTCGCTCAGTTCTTGCAATGCCATGCTGTGGATTTACACACAGTGCTGCGTTGAAGGAAGAGAATTAAATCTGGTCCTTCGCGTGTTTATTTCCCTCTGGTGGATTACAAAAGGGGGCTTTCGACAATATCTTTATTGTCCACAAGAAGTTGTCCGAATGAAGGTTGTTAATTCCCCCCTTCCCCTCCCTCATTATTGAAACTCGGCTTAGACTCGAGCAAATAATTCCATGTAGGGCAATTAGCAGCCGTTAATGAATTCTGCAGGCCACATTAACAACAGTTAGCTCCCTGTGCATCGGATAATAACTTCCTATTTATGAAAGTAGAGAAGAACCATTTTTGCTGTAAAGAAGGAAGCAGAAAATACTTGTTTAAAATGAAATCTGTCTTTGAACTGAGATAAAGCTCTGAACAATAATGGCATTTCAAAGAAGTATAATGAAAGGAAATCTAAGTGAATTTAGAAACAAGGGACAGATTTACAAGCCACTTACGCGGCCAGTGCGTCACGTTGCGTGACGCATCGGTGGCGCAACCTGCTGAGTGATATTTAGAAGCAGAGATAAAGCCACCCTGCGTGACTTTACCTGTGCAATCTCCCCATGACGCCGACATCCTTGCACCATGGTGCAAGGGTGCCTGCGCCGGCGCATGGCAGCAGTTTGTGCGCCAACGCAGGGGGAAGCACAAACATGCAACATATTGTTGTAAATATGTTGCATCCCTGTGCTTCAAAACTAACGCAACGTGGCGCAGCAAAGTGACTTGCCGCACCGCCCTGCGTTCGTTTCTTGTAGATGTGCTCCTAGGGCCTAATTTATAACTTGGAGGACAGTCCGTCATTCTGCCATGGGGACCGAGTAAATTACGCCGCCCATGGGGCAGAGTGACAGTCCGCAAAATTTGTAAATGACCGCCTAGTAGGTGGTTATTTATAATGCATTGACAGGAACCGCCGTCATGATCACCATGATGCAGCCCTGCACCAAACAGTTTTCTTTTTTTCATTTTCAAAAAGAAAATCCCGAAACAGAATTATTTTTGTGAAAATAAAAAAGTAATGCTCCCCTCGGCGTGGAAGTCATCTCCAATGGAAATGGGGGCATTATTTGCATTTACTGTCTCTCACAATCATGGTTTCCGTGGCGGTGACAGGCAGTATAAACAATGGCTATATGTCCGTGAATCTTGATTGGGTGGGTGGACATATAGCCAATTGTCTGACAGCCCTCACTCCATCAGGCCGTCGGCGAGGTAGAAACGGAGTATTCACCACCATAGCCAGACCTATGGTCTGTCCGGATATAAATCGGTTGGGCGGACCAATATGTTGGCGATATGTATACCCCATCGCCATTGCGATAAAGCATACCTAACATTAACATATGAATTAGACCCTAAGTTCCTCAAGTATTTCAAGTTGTTTAGTAATATTCTTATTTAGGATTAATGTTAGAATTTGTCATGGCAAACACATGGCCGAAACCGAGTATATAATTACTCTTTTGAGATAAAGGTGTTATTGAGAATTAATTATAAATATGGTAGGGGACTGGTATCTCCCTGGCTGAATCCATGTGATGAAAACATTCATTTCTCTATTTCAAGATACTTCACCTCCTTCCCCCATCAGTGTATAACACAACTTCTTGAGGCAGAAATCTCTTGATGAGTATTGAGGCCTTTACTGTTGCAGGAGTCCTTCAAATCACCAATTCACCCATATTAAGATGACAACCAGGATGAGGCAAACATTAGAAGTGATGCTTGCTAACATTCACCAATATGGTCTTTGCAAGAGGTCTGGCGTCCATCTTAAGAAGTAGACTGGAAATATGGATGGACTTGAGCTCGGCGAATAGCGCACAATATGAACCAACAATATGTTATGTTATGTTATTGTGATTTATATAGCGCGCGATTACCGAGTAGGTGTCGAGCCACTGTGCTGCATATTAAAAATATGCATTAGATCCCCCTCAGGAAATCATCCCCAGGCCTCTAGTTTTGAAACTATGTATGATTGGAAGTCGACTGCCCTGTTGTCTCTTTTTTCCGTTGTGTAAACTGCTTTGATTGGTCTCTCGCTGCCCACCTGTGCATCCATTGTGTTCTTATTGCAAAATAAAAATAAAGGTTTTAAAAAAAGGATAAAAATTAGTTATTTGAGAAGAATCTCTCTGGAAATTATTTATTTATAACCATGAACGGAGGCAATTAAAAACTTGGGTTAGAACAATTTATACATTTTACATGATGGGAAAAAGGTACATGAGGTAAGAAATGTGTGAAGGAAATGATGCGGTATTCAGCTGGAAAAATACAGGTTATTAAATGAAAAAATCTGAATGGTTTCAACTGCTTTAGAAAACATCAGCTATTGTAGTGAACGTGTGTTTTTAGGGCTGTGTAAAATACCTATCGAAAAAAAGACAATCAAAAAAGGCAACCTGAAAAAAGTTGAGCTTTAAAAGGGACCAGTGATACAACGTGAAAACACTAATAAGCCTGCAAAGGTGTTTAAGTTGGTTAAGTTATCAAGAGAAGCCTGTCACAAAATTCAAAACTCATAGCAAAGCAAGAATTCGTCAGGTCATGGGGGTTCAAGGCCAGACTGGCCATAACGGGCACCGGCCATTTCCCTGGTGGTCCGCCATGGTGGGGGCCAGATTTGGGCCCCTGGGGGGCCATTTTGATACCGGGGGCCAGCAATATCGCCCCCCTATAACAAAATCGGCCGACACCGGACCTGTCACACAACTCGGCCGAACCCCCATCCACCCTAGCAGGGAGGCCGGCTGAGCAGTTTGCCAGGGCCGGTTTCGGTTCCCAGTCCGGCCAGCTGGGGTTTTGAAAAAAGAAGTGACACGGGGGAGGAGGGCAACTTATAGAAGAACGAATACATTCGCATAGTCACACTCGAACAGAAAAACTGCATATCATTTTGATATGTCCACTGTACCAGAAAGTCAAAAGTAAGAATGCAAGAAGTTACTAATTCAATCCGAGCTGTGTAGCTCCTGTGAAGTAATATTGCCCCTAAGCCAGAAATGATTAATATACAATCTATAATTTAATTGCAAGGTATTTAAAAGCAGTAAAATTGGCTACAAAAATCAGGAATTAAATGAGTAAAATACCTAATGTTGGGATAATATGATTTTAGCATATGTAACGAACAACCTGAAAATATTGTTCATGTCTTGTGGCTCAAAAGCAATAACATTTCATATAATTTAAACGTATTTAAGGAGGCGAAATTTCCCAGAGCAATCATATTGTGTTTAACTCCCGGTTGTAAAAGAACTTATTTAGATGAAGGTACTAGATGTTTTCTGAAATGAAAGATTTGAAATAGTATTGCTATTTCTACCGAAAAAATCCAACTGCACCAGCTTGTGATCCATTTTCTTGCATATTTAGGGGCATATTTTCAAGCCCCTATCGCCACAACAACTGCTTGGCCTTATTTACAAGGCAGTGTTAAACCACTTAACATGGCTTACCGCTGCCTTGTAAATAAGGCACCCTTTCACGCTGCACTTAGCGTGAAAGGGAGGGCAATGGGTGTTGTGGTGGGCAATCCACCGCTACACCCATTGATTTTGATGCTGCCCGCTATTTACAAGGGCAGCATAAAAAGGAGGCAACGCCAAAATTAAGACCAGTGAAAACTTTGTCTTAAACAGGCGAAACAAGGAGTAATGCTTTATTTCTCCGCGTTTTTGCTTTTTCCATATGTGCTGCCTTGTGCAGCACATATAGAAACAGCAAAACTCCATTGATTGTTTATGTGCAGCACATAAACAATCTTCTCCTCAACGCAAACACCCTTGCACTATGGTGCAAGGATGCCTGCCTTGGTGCTAGGCTGCTAAATTTAGCACCAGCGCAGGGGGAAACACAGGGCTGCCCCATATTGTTGTAATTTTTGCAGCCCTGTGTTTCTGAAGTGGAGTAGCATGGGGTTAAGCCAATGAAGCTAAAGGCACGCTCCGCCACTTCGTTGTGAATATGCCCCTTTGTGCCTAAATATTTGAAATTCAATAGATTTCCTACCAAATTGTCTTAACACACTAAGGGCCTAATTCACAAAGGGCCTCCGCGATTGTGGTGGAGGGTCCGTAGTCATGGAGGAAACTCTGCACTTGGGGAAGAATCTCCGCAATGAGAACTCTCATTGCGGAGTTTCCGACCCAAGTGCAGGGCGGAATCTCATTGCGGAGATTCCGCCCGAGTGCGGGAGACTCCCCCACGACTGCAGGGCCTCTGCCACGAGTCCAGAGGCCCTTTGTGAATCAGGTCCTAGGGGAATAAGTAGCAGGGGGTTAACAGTGACTGTGGCGCAAACATCAGACAATTCTACCCTTTGAACATATTTCATATATTTATGTATTTTTTTTTGTGCTGACTTAGATGAATTGATGTCAGAGCACTTCATAAAAAAGAAAGATCTCAGTATACTGTCGGAAATGATATGTATAGTATTTACATTCCACAGTTAGGTTAGAAATTATAATTAACGACTTCTGTAGAGACCTGGCATCAATCAGTGAAGGGATTAGAGACATTTTAGGAGAGTATGATATGGTATAGTGCAGTTCTGAAAAAAATGAGCTGAAGAGAGGTGGATTCAGAAGAATGTGTGGAAGAGGGGGTGTCTCTTCCAATGTGGGACAAAGGGTGAGATATTTGAGCACCTGGTAAATACTGATTCCCAGGCACTTGGTATTTACTGGGTGCCGTGACTTGTTACTGAGGTCCTTGCATGGTTTAGTAAATACAAAGTAATATAGCGTCGGGAGGCGTTCCATGGGTGGAGCGTAGGCGTTCCCATGCATCCACCCATGGATTTTGGTGCATTCCAAGATTTGCTTAAGGCAGTCCCGAAAGGGTCCAACTTGTTATACAATTTATTTTGTGGTGTTAAAATGTAGGCAGCATAAACTTGGCCGGCAACATAGCTCAGCTACTGCCGGCAAATTGCCAGTCTGGATTATATGTATAGCTCACATGAGAAACAGAATTTTCTTTGTGGCAGATCCTAGGCTTCTAGACTCACTGCCATTGTATCCTCTGGATTGAAGACCCATTCTTTAAATGTAGCAAACAAATAAAAACTTAGCCTGGCTTTTTGTAAATCTGTTAAACCACTCATCAGCATACGATGATTTTCTCCCCTCATTGCCATGCACATTCAGGTAAATATAAACATTTATGTCACATTTTCGATAACAAGGTATCCTTCATCCTCCCAAGTAAATCTCTTACATCTGCCTAAAAGTGTTCTCCCATTGCCACAAAAAAAAATTCTTCATCCTGTCTGTGGTAATGTGGTACCTACAGTCAGGGTCCAGCTAGGAGTGAAAATAGGCTCAGAAATCGAAATAAAAGTGGCCTCCATTTAGTGAATCAGACAGCTAAAATAGTGGCCCACATTTGCAAATCGATGTAGGCTTGAATTTGTAAAGACAAGCTGTACAGATGATTTGCAACATATGGGAGACTACATGCATTTGAGATTCCTATAGAGAATGATTGTGGTAACATCAGGGAAATCAACATTAAAAACCTCCCCCTAAGCCCATAAACCAGGCCCATAAAGAGACAAAAAAACAGCCCACACACTGACCTGTCACGCCGGCCCTACACGCACGGCCTGGTTGCCACAAATGCTAGTCCAACCCTGCCTGGAGCACTGCAGCATCCAATATACCGGTCTTCCTAACTTGTCATACTTATAACTACAAAGAGTCAAGAACTGTGTGGCTAACCGCTCCTGTCACTTGAAAGGATATGATTTTATCACGATGGTACTGACGTCTTTTCACCGACTCTCAGAAAAAGACCACATTTACTTATAAAAGCCTTCCTCTCATCAACAAGTCACTCCATGGTTACTCACACAGGAGCTTATTTACAAGCCCAGTGCGCCGCCGGACCGTCACTTTTTTTGATGTTCCGGAGGTGCACAGTGCAGACCCACATCTACGAGGCCCCGGAAAGCAAACCTGCACGGCTTGTCATGGTCTCAAAATATATGGTATAAGGCAACGCAGTGCAAGTCGCTGCGTTGCCTCACACTGCCTTGGGGAGACATGCCATGGGTGTTGCGGTGGGTGTTCCCACTCAACGCCTATGGTTTTTGACACATTCCCAGAATTACAAAATAGTGTAAATCTGGAAATGGACCAAAACTCTGTCCCTCCCCAGGGGTGGTGTAACGGTTGTTTTTGTGAAGGAAGGTGTCCATTCCTGCACAAAAACAACCTGATTTCAATGCAGGCCTCATAGCGCCATGGTCCAAGGATGCCTGCTTTGGCGCTAGGCAGCCACTTGTGCGCTAGCGCAGTGTAAGAGGATGGGAAATGATTGTCTCACATAGACCCAGTGCATTCCTGCCCTTTTCTTTTGAAGCAGGGCAGCGCTGCAAAGTGACGTGCAGCACAGCCCTGCCTCAAACTTTTGTAAACGAGGCTCACAATTTCCTTGCACAACTATTTGATCCCTTTCTACAACCCAGAAGCCTCTGGTTTGCTCAATTGGGATCTGCTGACTACTCTTCTGTTTCAATCCTACAAATCTGGAGCTCGATTGGTCAGTACATGGGGCTCTTTTTCTCTCTGGAACTCTCTAAATAAACATCTAACACTGGAAAATGATTATTTCAAATACAGGAGAATTTTAAAGACACAAGTCTTCACCTAGGAATTTCACAAGTTCACCTACATTCAATCTCAAACTTTTATCCAATTGTTGTTTTAGTCAGATGCCCAGAATGGACTGCCACTACCCACATACTCTCCAAAGGAGTTTGTGTTCTTTGTCAAGACAGGTCATCTGAGGTCATTTTTGGATGCCTGTATCCACAGGTCCATCACACCCTTCTCAGCAGACTCCTCATACCTCAGCCTCCAAGATTTTCATCCCCTGTACTTAACTTCCATGGGGTGGTTGCCAGTGCTTTAGAAAAAAACTAAAATAAAATAAAAAGCAAAATAACATTTAATAGCTACACTATATTATATATGCCTGGTATGGGTATCTTCTCTCGGTGAACCTACAAGACAATTATGACTTCAATTTTTAGAGTGAGCACTGTATTGTATAACCAGTGGAGAGTAATTTAGAAAACTACTTTGTAAATCAATAGATTTGCTGTCCCGCAAGCTGAGGTGTTAGTGTTATTAAGGTGGAAAGTTTGTTAAAATAATTTGCTTTATTCTTTATTTATGTATTCAGTAATGGTTGAATGCATTAATTTAAATCAGCATTTAATTGGCAACTTTTTTTCTGAAAAGCTGGTAGCAATATCACTTAACATTCGCTGTCTGCTGTAAGTACCACCCATTAAAGAAGAAGAAAATACTTCTAACCAGTAAAATCCAAAGGGGCAGGGATAAAATTATCATATGAGGTCAATTTACTACTGCTGGTGGTAACTGAATCACTGTTAAAAATCCCGTAAACATACAAAATATGGTTGGGAACTTTTGAAAGATATTGTTCAGAGTAAGATCCCCTAAGGGTTGGATTAAAAATAAATAAAAGCCATTGCCAGACTGTGCAGTATGAAGTGTTGGCTATATATGGCCACTAAAATGTAGAAAATAAGACAGAACAAGATGTTGTGGTTGGATCCTACTCCAGTCCTAAACATTTTAATTTATTTTTTCCTGCTTGGGCTCAATTTTACCCTCAGTGGTACTTCTTTAGCTGCTGACTAGATAGAAATATGACTTTAAAGGGGCTGTATTTTTTACGCCTACAGTTATTATCCCTGCAGTTTTCACTTCACTTCCAGTGGTATTTCAGTACTGCTAATAGTAATGCACAATTGCAAAAATCTTTGGAAATAATCTTTACTAAGCTATAATCTCAGCAAAGTAGTAATTTGTCCCTGGAGGTCATTTTTATGTAATGAAGAACAAAGACACTCAGGACCAGTGTTCCATGCAGGATTTAAAACAAGCATTTGCAATGCAATAGGTTTCGCATTTGCGAGACTTTGAGCAATTGGCATTGTTAAATGACAAAGCCTTTTATTTATGTGTTTGTTTTTAAAATATAAATAAAAGGCATTGTCATTTACAATGCAAATAGCTTAAACTTTCCCAAATGCGAGACCTATTGCATTGCAAAAGCTTTTTATGAGCTTAGTGGGAACTGGGTGAAGCCTTGCACGTCCAGCCTGTCCAGGCAGAAACCAGGCAAGGGGGATTTGTGGTGAGAGCGATTAAGGGGTCTTCTTTCCAGCACCCCCTCTCCATCCCAACCATGTGTGCCAGAGCATAAGGAGGGAGAGTGCCCCCTCTGCCTGTCCCAGTGCTGTAAGGCCAGAGGCAGGCATGGGAAGTGAGTTCAGTCGGGCTTGCTCTCTCTGGAGGCTGAGCTAGAAGGATGGTACGGGAGGGACAGGTGATTACATTTTAAAAAACATCAAAGCGTGTCCCAGGCTTATGGAAAGTGAAATCGCCATGGCACGCTGAATGCTTCAGGAAAGCATGTCGTGCGTGCAGTAGGAGAAACTTATGAAAAAGAAAGTAGTGCTTACAGACTAAATAAGACGAACCGTGTAACAACCGAAGTAAAAGGGCCAGTCCTCACGGGAGGTTACAAATGAAGACAAGGCGGTACTAAGGAGGGACTAACAAGCCTATAAATGAATCAGAAGCCAGCATTTACGAAGGACAATGACGCAAGCAAATGACAAAAATGGGTGGAGAGTGGACAGAGCTTCAAATCCATGCTCCAATACAGCATGCCTCGCAGAGCAGCGCATGCGCTGCCAATGCTCGACCTAATAACCTGGACAAGTCACACAGATTTTACTGTGAGCAGATGTTACCTACTCTTGAGCCCTCACTCTTATCCATTTAATTCAGACTCCTTTGCAAATCCTGTTTTCACAGGCTTTGAAATTTTAAGTGACAAAGACTTTTTTTGTACCCGCTAACTACAGAGTGTGATAAAATTCAACGTGCAAAAACTTTCAGCAGGTCAAACTAGCTGGAATTTAACATGGAAAAAAGGCTAGGCATAGAAGATTTTAGTGTGGTAAGAACTGCAGTTTGCATGTCATCTTCCATTACAGGGGTATAATTTATAATAGGTATTATTTCCCACACAGGATAATTATCCTCAGGGTACCATTATTTATCAGATGCAATAAATATTGCACCAAATGATGGGCCACTCCTAAACAGGGCCTGGACTACTCCTGATCTACTCCTGAATTCTAGCAGGATATCAGAAGTACTACAATAATATGTCACAGGAAAACCTTTGAGAACTGGGCTCAAACATGGCTGGCATGAACTGCTTGGCTGATGCCCATCAATAGCAAATATCCAGTCTGTTCTGCAACTTACTTTGAGCTGAAGGTAGACCTCTGCAGGAAATTAGTGCTCAATTTACAAAGAATTGGGAGCAGGAAGGCATTGATATTCCTGCAGAAGCCAAGCATGATTTGGGTTGTCTGATGTCAGGAGAAATAGCACCCCCTGCAGCAGCAAGCGGGAGAATTGTTGCATGGTATTCTTGTCCTCGGTGATACTTTATAGCTAAATCCCTCATGCATTTTCTTGTTTAACTCAGCCCTCAGTTCTAAAGCTAACCGCAAATGAAAAGGAAACCCTTCATAATGGCTGTGAGTGTTAGCGCCTATAAAGGATCCTCGTGGTGGCCAATAAGAGTATGGCCCCTACTGTAAAAGGTCTCTGGCTCAGGGAAAGAACCTCTTTGTTTGCTGCTCAGCAGATGCTACTTTCATGTCGTTGCAGCTTTGAGTCTCTGCATGTGTAACCATTCCCTCCGAGTGTTGTATTACCTTCGGCAGATTTTTATTTCAAAGGCTGCGGTTTGCTTTTGTGATGGTTTTCTCAATTCTGTTTCATCGGGGGTGAGGTCTATTAACCCTCCTGCTCAGGTGTTCTCATTATGAGATTCAACAATGAAGTGTTAACTTGGCAGCCTGTGAAGGGTTGCATCTTCAGTAACTTGTCTGGCTAAATCCTCATCCACATTTCTTAAATTGGCGAGAGGGAGAGAGAGAGAGAGGGAGACAGAGATCTGCTTATTTCATCACAGCAATTTAAGATAAAGACAGAAACAGAAGAAGAGGAAAATAGTGACAAAAGGAGAAGAAGAGATGAAAAAGAACTTGAGTAATTACTAGTGTCACAGACAACAATGCTTTCCTGCCTTACACAGCCCTGTATTTCTTACTCTGATCTCCAATTCGTCTTGTCTTCTGCTGCTGGCATCATAAGTCTACTGTTTTACTTTACCTTATAATGTACTAAAGAATTTGCCCTTTTCTCACACTGCACTATACGTAATTTATCGGTCTGTAAAAAATCCCCAATGTACTTTTTTTTGTTTCGGCAGATCATGGATTCTCAGTGTGAATCTTGTGTCCACCATCTTGGGCCATGCCACTCGTTTTTGTAGATGCTTCGTATAGACAACCCTAATTCCACCAGGTTTTGTTTTACTTGTCCTACTGTCTATTTATTTGGTTTACACGGAGTTTATGACTAAGTGCTGTACAGAGATTATAAAACACATCTCAACAAAGGTACATAAAAATGAGCACAACAAAGTTGCACATAAATGTAACTCACTGGTGCAAGAGGGCAGATTAGGTGCTCCTGGTGAACGCTTCAAGAAGGAGATTCGATTTCAAGGTAAGTTGTTTTTTTTTATCTTGTTTTTATTAATCACTGCTTCCAGCTTATCCATAACAAGGACATGCATGTACTTTTTCAACATCTATAGCCATTATACATCCAATGCTTTGAACATGACATCCCATTGTTTTGCCCGATCTCACTACCCGTGAGCCGAGTTACTCTCGTTTTTAGCAGCAGTACAATGTTTGTGAACGATAGGACCTGCATCCTAAAACAACATAGGAACAACAATAACCATAATAGGGAAAGATTTCAATGTAGATTGAAAAAAGTTGCGGAAGGGTGCTGGAGAGGGAGGTAGTTCTACAGTAAAGCAAGAATACCAAAACATTACATTGGGTCTGAGCTCAAAGGGGATTGTGCAAAATCTGAGGCATTGCACGGGTGTATATACAATTTTTTTTTTATTCAAGATTTTTTCAGAGTGATGGGGCGTGGCTTGGACGGCGTCTAAGATGGCCGCCTGATTCCGGAGCTCCGCCGTGACGGGACGGCTCGTCTGCTTATGCAGCGTTTTTTAGACCTTCGGCACCGTACTTTCCGCGTGTTCCAGCAGCGGAATATGCCGTGCCCCTGTTGAGCCTAAAGGTGACTTCTGAACTTTACGAAAATGCTTCGTTTTTTCCTTGCTAACTCAGCGCCTCAGCGCGGCCGCCATCTTGTGCGCGATGAAGAGCTTCTGTGACGAATGGAATGTGCTGCATTTCCTCTTGCTTATCAACGCTGCAATTTTTGTATCTGCGCCTATGGCAGTGGCGGATTACCCATGCTATGCATCTCAGATGTTTTCTCAATGTGTTTTCTCCGTTTTGCTTCTTCCTGAGGATGTAAGTTCTACCTGCTGAACATTTATGCTCTGGTCTACGGGAACCCTGTTGAAAACCAAGTATGCCTCACATTTTCTTCGTTCAGTTAAAGCTGAAGCCTTAGGAGGGTTGTCAAGAATTTCTTTCTCCTTCATGTATACGTCAGGGGAAAAGAAGTGCAGTTGCTGATTGATACGCCCATTTGACTTCTGTACTTTATTTTGTCGTCATCTTTTTTATAGCGTTCAATGACTTTTTCTTGCCATTTCCTGTGAGTGATGCTCGTGCTTTGACGTCTCTTGCGTCTACCCCAATCTTGATTTGCCTCAAGATTTTTCCTGGCTGTCATTTTTTGGCAGCATTTGTGGTATCTCTTTCAGCCCTCCTGTGAGAATTTCATCGTTTTGGTCAAGTCTGTGTTTGGAACTGTATTATCGGGACTGCTTGTTATAATTTTTTGAATTCCTGGATATCTATGGGGAAATTACGTACTCCCAAATTTGTTTTTGTACCCTCGAAGAGTCCTTCCACGGCTCCGTCCTCCTCTTCTTCATTAGCTGACTCTTCTTCTGTCTTGGACCAAATGGCGGCAGCAGCTCCTGACCGTTCCTCTTTGCAGCAGCCAAACTCCCACAAATCTTCCCCCTCCACCGTCTCGTCGAAACGCTTGAAACAGAATTCTCCTCCTCCTGATAAGCCGTCTCCTCCTATTTCCATGGAACTTCTGCTGGAGGAAATACGCGCATTGCGTCCGTTTGTGGAGGAAACCAATACTAAAATGCAGCCTTTTGAGGCAAAATGGTCAACTATGGACATAAGAGTGACTTCTGTGGAACAACAGGTCGCGGAGGTCCAAGTCAACTCTCAGCGCATTGCCTCTTTAGAGAAATCTGTCCTATCCCTCCAACAACACACTGAGGATTTGGAAAACAGAAATAGGAGGAACAACTTACGTATTTATGGCCTGCCGGAATCTTTGGAGGGAGATGATCCTGTCTCGTTTTTCTCCTCCTTTCTGTTGAAACTTTTAGACATTTCTCCTACCCCTTCCTTGACTATCCAGAGAGCTCACAGACTTGGTCCTCGCTCGTCATCTTCAACTAAGCCACGAGGAGTCATTATTCTTTTTCTGAAATTTACAGATATCCTTCTGGTTCTTTCGGCGGCTAGAGCTAAACGCCAAATTTCCTGGCTGGGTCAAAGAGTGTATTTTTCTCAAGATGTTTCTGCTGCTACTGCTGCGAGAAGGAAGGAGTTTTTGAATCTCCGGGCTCCTCTGCGTTCTCTTGGTGCCAGATATGGTTTATTTCATCCATGCCTCTTCAAAGTCACCCACCAAAACAACACCTGGACCTTCCATGATCCCGCTGAACTCAAGAACTTTATTCATATTCAGTCCACTGCTGGCATGGATACCTCCAGTTCTGCTACTGGCTGAGTGCTTAACTTTACTTAACCTTACTTTTTCTCTTGCAGGTTTGCTCTTACAGGTTCTTCAGACATTATTGTCGTAATGGCTTCTGACTGTTGTAATTTTGGCATGTTTCTTATGGTTCTTTAAGTTTGTTTTGTGGCACTCCCTTTTTACATATTGGAATTGTCTTTTTGTTCTTTATTGTTATTTCCTTTAGTATAACTGTTTGTACCATCTCCCTCCCCTACTTAGATGGATTGGTGTATCCCTCTTCATCCCGTAAAGTTCGTCCCATTCATCCTTCGTCCTGACTTGGCTTGTTCTCCGGATTTCGGGTGGTCAATCTTGTCGAATCCATCCACAACCCCGTCATCTCTCTTTATGTCCCCCTCAGGTATGTTTCTCTCAGTCGTCCTTTTTGGATATGTACTGTCTCTTCTTGTACTTTTTTCCTCTTGTCCTTCCCCTTCTCTCCTTTTCATTTTGTTTCACTTCTCATTTTTATTCACTTTGTCTCCTATTTTTTTTTGGATTTGTACTGCCTCTTCTCGTATTTCTTCTCTCTTGTCTTTTCCCCTCTCTTCCTTCTCTCTCTCTTATTGTATCTCTCGATTCTCTTTTTGTTTTGTTCTCTTTTCTCACATATCGGTTGGCACTTTTTATGACTTTTTTTTGTATTTATGGCTTTTCTTTGTTCCTCAAAATTTTACTGTTTTTCTAATTCAGAGTTATTTCATGGAATGTGAAAGGTTTTGTTAACCCTATTAAAAGACAGAGAGTACTTTCCCATCTAGCTTCTTATAATCCTGATTTAGTTCTTTTACAAGAAACTCATCTCTCTGAGGCTGAGTCTCTTAAGCTGAAGAGAGGCTGGGTGGGAATGGTCTTATTCTCTTCTACATCTAATAAGAAGAATGGTGTGGCTATTTTGTGTCATAAGAAGCTCAAATGTAAAGTTCTCTCTCAAGATAATGATGCTGAAGGCCGATGGGTTTTAGTTAAGTTGTTAATCAATTCTGTATCTTTGACTGTATTTAATGTTTATGGCCCTACTCACCCTGATTGCAATTTTTGGCCTTTAATCACTTTGAAATGTTTTCAATACAGTGATTCCATGTTTATCTTGGGAGGGGATTGTAATCAAATTGTTGATCCGTTCCTTGATCGCAAATCCTCTGCCCGCTTTACACCTCACAAATCACATACACAATTTCTAGACACTATTTCTAAATCACACCTCATTGACTCATGGAGACTTTCCCATCCTGACACTCTGGATTACTCCTTCTTTTCACCTCCCCATGCCTCTTTCTCTCGGATTGACTACATCTTCCTCTCTCAGTCTCTTTCTCAAAATCTTCTATCTTCATCTATAGAACCAACAGCTATCTCAGACCATGCCCCCATTGTCACAGTTCTTGATCTTCTCCCTCCACATCCCAAATCTTCTCGTTGGCGTTTCAATAATTCTCTTCTATTGGATCCTCTTTTTTCCTCTTCCTTTCTCTCCTTTGCTACAGAATTCTTTTTGCTCAACTCCGATCCCTCTTTAGCCCCTTACGTTATCTGGGATTCTTTCAAGGCAACCACTCGTGGCTTTGTAATAGACTTTGTCTCGAGGAAAAAGAAACGCTTCCTTAATAAACAGAAAGATTTACTGGCTCATATTAAATCCCTAGAGCATAAATTCTATACTTCCCCTAACAAAACTGTTTTACCGGATCTCATACGTGCCAAACTCGATTTCAACAAAACTACTACCGATAATGCTTCTTCATTCTTGCTACGGAGCAGTGCTCGTTACTATGGAGGTCGCAACAAATCGGGTAAACTTTTAGCTAACTATCTTAAGTCCCGTAGGGAACGTAATTCTATAGATTCGATTTACTCTACTGATAATCTCCTCTTACACAAGGAACAGGATATACTTGCCCAATTCCAACTTTTCTATCAGTCTCTTTATACTCCGGAATCGCCTCCCCCTATTTCTCTTATTCAGTCTTATCTCGATAGCATTCCCGCCCCCTCCACCTCTCATCTCAACTTCCCTGGTCTTGAGCATGATCTCTCTATTTCCGAACTTGATAGCGCTTTAAAGACTCTAACTAAAGGTAAATCCCCGGGTCCTGATGGCTTTTCTGTGGAATTCTATCTGCATTTTTCAGACCTTCTGCTCCCTAAACTTCTCTCACTTTTCCAGTCCTTCTTTATTTCTGGCACAGCTGCTGGTACTTTTCACGAGGCCACGATCTGCCTTATACCCAAGGATGGTCGTGACCCCCAATTCTGTAAAAACTACCGACCAATATCCTTAGTTAATGTGGACTACAAATTATTCGCTAAACTTCTCGCCTTACGCTTAGATCCTCTTCTCCCCCATCTCATTGGCAAGGAACAGTGCGGTTTTGTTAAGGGCAGACTTACCTCGGATAATTCCCGCCTTTTTCTCAATGTCCTAAATAAAGTGCCCTCTCTCACCGTCCCTTTAGCCGCCATCTCGGTCGAAGCTGAGAAAGCGTTTGACAGAGTGGATTGGTCCTTTCTGTTTGCCGCCTTGCGGTGGCACGGCTTTGGCCCTAATTTTATTTCTCTTATTTCTTTACTTTATTCTGCTCCCAAGGCGTCTGTTTTAGTTAATGGTCATCTATCCCCTTATTTTCCTCTCCAACGTGGAGTTCGTCAAGGTTGCCCTTTGTCCCCACTACTTTTTGTTCTGGCCCTAGAGCCATTTCTTACGTCTATTAGGAATAACATATCTATTTCTGGTTTTCCTTATGGCAAGTCCCATTTGAAGCTCTCTGCATATGCAGACGACATTCTTTATTTATTTCTGATCCTGAAAAATCCATTCCTGCCTTATTACTCGAGTTTAATTCCTTTTCGCAAGTCTCTGGTTACAAGATCAATTCTGATAAAACTGAGATTCTCCCTCTCACCAAATTTTGTCTCCCTCATCAGTTCTCTGCCACTGGCTTTGCATGGAATTCTTCTAAAATCAAATATCTCGGAATATGGTTTTCTAACTCCATTTCTTCATCCATTCGATTGAATATGTCTGTTGTACTATCCCGTATTGATAAATTGTTATCTTCTTGGAATCCTCTCTTTCTCTCATGGTGGGGTCAGTTGGATTCGATTAAAATGATGATATCTCCCATTCTTATATACATTTTCTCCATGCTCCCCATACATATTCCTGATATTTATTTCAAACGCATTGACTCCTGTCTTTCTAAGTTTCTTTGGAATAATAAAAAATCGAGGGTTGCTCTAGTTGCTCTTCGTAAACCAAAATCGAATGGTGGTGTCAATTTTCCGGATTTTCGTCTCTATCGTAAGTCATTTTCTCTCCGTCAAGCCTCTAACGGCTTTCTCTGACACCTTCCCCTCTTGCTCCTCTTTGGCTTTCTATTGAGCGTTCATTGCTTTCTCCGTTCTCTTTATCTGAAGTTGTACACTTTTCTGCTAAGAACTTAACCACTCCTCTCCCCTTGTTCAAGCATACTTCCTCCCTTCTATCTGCTTTGGTCCGTCCTGATCCTATCACTCGTGAATCCTTTTTAACCTCCCCTATCTGGTATAACTCGCTCATTCTCCTAAAAAATCGCCCTATTTGCTGGAATGCGTGGAGATCAAAAGGTCTGGTATGGGTTAACCAACTCTTAGATGGTTTTCTTCCATGCTCGTTTCCTCGATTCCGACTTTTGTTTCACTGCCCGCAATCTTTTTTCCACAGATTCACTGTCCTCATGGCCCTTATACTTGATGTTTATTACTCCCTTCCTTCCTCGTCAGCTCCCATATCTCACTCCCCCCTTCTTCAGATTTTGTCTACTCTTCCCAAAGCCTCCCTTATATATAAGTTTTTCTCCTCTCCCAATCCGAATCGTCCGAAATCTAAATTGGAGTGTGCTTGGGAGTCGGATCTGGGCTGTGACTGGTCTATAGCTCTTTGGGATAAAGTTTGGTCCAGGTCTTTAAAGATCGCTCGCTCTGCCTCCCTGACTCAATCTATGTTTTTTCTATACCACAGATTGTATCTTTCTCCAGTTTCTATTTCTCGCTTTTCTCTTGATAAAGATTCTAATTGTGGGACCTGTGCCTCCCCTAATGCTGATCTTTTTCACCTACTCTTTCTTTGCCCTTCTGTTGTTATACTCTGGGGTCAGGTGTGGTCTTATGTCTCTCGTCTATTTTCCATCTCTACTCCCTACTCTATCCCTCTTCTCTTTTTAGGTAGTCTCTCTGACACTTTAGATATTCCTCCACACTCTTCTGGTCTATTAGATCTTATGCTTGCTCTGGCTTTTCAGCACATATCTTTTAACTGGAAGGATCTTAACAAACTCTCTATACAATGTTGGTGGAACTCGCTCTGTCATTACCATAGGCTTGATGTGCGCTTTGCTGCTGCCTCCACCCCTACCCTCAATAGAGATTTATTTTGGTTGCCTCTCACAATGTATCTTGACCGCATGGCTCTGAAACGTATCTCTCCTTTATCCTCTGAGAATTTTAAACCTCCATGAGCGCTTCTTTCTCTGTCCTTCTTCTTCTATCTTTCTTATATTTTTCCGCTTACTTCTATTTCTCCTGCCTTTACATATTCCCTATCCTAGGCCTTTTTGCTTTTTCTACTATTACGTATTCTCTTGCCTTATTTTCTTCCTACTCTTTTTATAACGCCTTTTACCTATTCTTTTTTCCTTCCCTCCTTTCCTCTTTCCTTCTCTCTTCTCTCTTTCCCCTCCTTTTTTGTCTAGAAAATTCTTTACAAAATGCTTTTTATGTTTCTTTTGTTAGCGAGTATTGATCTATTGTTTTCCTTTTTGAATTCAACATGGACAATGTTATTTGAATGATCTGTATCTCGTTGTTCTTTCTAATTTTCTCTAAATAAAGCATTTTCAAACTAAAAAGATTTTTTCAGAGTGTTTTCTATCAGAGATTTACAGGTCTATGGGTCTAACTTATGGGACTTTGTGTAAAAGGAGATGGTCTTCATGAGGCAGGCCATTACATTTTTTGCACTATACCTTGCTTAGTTGAATCAAATCGTGAGACCTCAGCTGATTTCACAAACACTAAAGTTTTCTGATTTCCACCAAATATGTGGCATAATAAAAAACTTAGGGCCTGATTCACAAAGGGCCTCTGCACTCATGGCGTACGCCCCGCAGTCGTGGGGGAGTTTCCGAACTTGGGACAGAATCTTTGAAAAGAGAATTTGCATTGCAGTGATTATGCCTCGAGTGTGGAGACTCCCCCACAACTGCGGGGCCTTCACCACCAGTAAGGAGTCCCTTTGTGAATCACTTCCTTTTCTCTCCACGGCACACAAAAGAGGATGAAACAACCTGAAACTCAGATGATGAGCACAGCATGAATGAAGGAGTATAAAGATGTATGAGAGAATGAGGATAGAGATGTGAGAGGGTCGTAATATATAGCTTAGTTCATATAGTGGATAGCTTTAAAGACTATACAGACAAAACCAAATTGAAGATGGAAAGAAAGAGGGGACTGTGATGAGGAGAAAGTCAAGCATGAAATTGCAAAAAGAAGATGGAAATAAGAATTTTAAAAATAGATTTAGGAGGAGCCGTAAAGTAAGACAGTAGAACAGCGAGTAAGGCACAACAACGGTCAAAGCAGGAAAGACTCTGGGTGAGAATACGTTTCTGGGGCATAGATTGTCAAAAAAGGGCAAGAGCATGGGAATTTGGGGGATACGATGCGAACATTAAAGACTGCAATTGGACATTATGCCAGGATACCAAGTAGATGGAAAGAAAGAGCTTCCAATTCATACAGTGCTACTTTGTATCACACAATGTCGGCTCCCTTCACACCATCACCCAGCGAGGAGCAGATATCACATGGTATGCGCACAATTAATTGGAAACCCCTGCATAAACCAGATTACCAGATGATTGGTATGAGACTCTGAGCAGCTGATGCCCACTCCAGGATGTAAAACCTCCCCAGGACATGGGCAGAAGCGTCAAAACCTTTTTTCTTGTCTGAGGGATGGAGGAAGTGGTTAGTCAAAGTGCCTCGGACTGGACTTGGCAAAAAGCACTGCCTCTCCAAAGCCCCACCCCCTCCTCAAGCGGATTAACTTTTTAACAAGTTGGCAGCTCAGGAGAGAGCAAAGCTGTGAAGAAGTGTCAGGGAAGGGGAGGGAGGGAGTAGTGAAAATCCATGGGAAAAACAATAGCAATTTTAAACAGTTTATGTATTCAAGGTATTATTCCATTTAGAGAGGAAGAAATGGATCTTGAAGCATAGTAGTGAAAGAGGAGAAGTAGAGGGAAAGCTGAGCATGTCATCATGAAGATGGTAAGAAATGATGAAAGAAGCAATGGCTTCAGAGAAAGGGTAACTGAAGACCGAAAGAGTAGGGAAACCAGCTGCCTTTTTGCTGCTGCAAATGTCCCATATATGCTTCATGCCTTCAAATTAGTTTCAAGGGGAACAATTATGTTAGAAAACATATGCTATGGAAAGAGGATTCAGTTACTATATATAAACCCTCACTGGTTCTATGCTATAATCTGTCAGACTTCTTTGATAATAAGATCAAAAAGATAATGGAAGACATAGGGACCTCTCAACAATTTACAAGCTCCGGCTCTATAGACCCTCCTGCCAGCCACATCAGTAAGTTAGACGCCTTTGAACCTATAACTGATGAGAGCTTCAAAGCACTGTCCACCACTTCTGTGTCAGCCCTAGACCCGCTAGTACACAGATTTTGAAAAGACATAGTACTCTAAATGTTCCAGCCAATATTTGAAATATGCAATCAGTCACTAAAAGCTGGCACGGTTCCACGGGCCTGGAAAAAGGCTATAGTTATCCCCCACTGAAGAAACCTTTCAGGAACCCTTTGGTCTTCTTTACCTATGGGCCAATATAGCTTCTGCCTTTTCCGGTAAAGATTTTAGAACACTTTGTGAGTAAAATACTCTCCCGTTATCTGGAAGACCAAAATCTCCTGGAGCAGTTCGGATTCAGACCAGGACATGGAACGGAATCTTCCCTGATCCTGACCATCGACGAACTCCAGATTAAGGTGGATAGCGGCCAGTCAGCGATACTGATTTTGCTCGATCTATCAGCCGCTTTTGATACAGCGAACCATAAGACACTACTGGCAAGACTAGCTAGGAATGGGAACAGTGGGACAGCACTGAACTGGATGGGCTCCTAATTATCAAGATCGCTGTCAAGCAGTCTTGCTGCCTCCATACTGCTCTGACTTTTAAAAAAAATGAGCGTGGAGTCGCACAAGAATCAGCACTCAGTCCGATCCTCTTTAACATTTATGCAAAACCCCATATAACTATAATCAAGTCCCACAACATCTGCCTGGTGAATTACGCTGATGATACAGAGCTGATCTTGTCCATGAAAAGCAACCAACTGGACCCTCTGGTCTCTTTTCATAACTGTAAGTGATATAGTCAACTGGCTAGAGAGTAACTTGCTAAAATTCAATGGGGGCAAAACTGAGTTCTTATGCTGCCGAGAATAAACAGGTCTTTAACTGCTTGGGTTAACTCTCAATAGAGGTACAAAGCCTTAAAGAAAGTTCCAAGGTTCAGGCCCAAGATATTTAAAAGAGTAACCTCCTTGTCTTACTAAATTTACTTGTGGGATCACTGCTAAGTACTGGTTACATGAGCGTAGAGGAAGATTAGGGAGGCTCAGGTGCACAAGATTCCTTAGATTCTGGGGCCTTGTCAGAGTCATAGCTTTATGCGTAAAGCAAAGCCAATGAAGGTTCCAAAGCTGGGTAGGAACAGAGACATGCGCCAGAACATGAAAAAGAAGAATTCGAAGCCCACAAGTAGAGCACATTGCCATCTGTCTTTTGGGTGAACATGGGCAGGAGCCGAAGAATCTTCCTCCGGCATCTGAGAAGGTCACAACAGCCTGTTGATAAACTATTTAACTGATATTCCATCATAAGCTTGCTATACAGCTATATTCCAAGGTCTTTAACAGCCTGTATTGGAGTAGGAAGTGACACCAGCTATTCTGCCCATCATTGCTGTCCGCATAAATGCTGCTGGTTTTGCATTACAAGGACTTCTGCTTTACTGCCATTATGTTTAAGCAGTTTTCACGCATCCATTGAGCCACTGTGACTAGAAATGGTCTAAGATTTAGGAAGAATGTTGTCCTCAACTGAAGACAAGGAGATGACAATCTTTGTGTAATCAACATAAGAAAAGAAAGTCTATCAGAAACTTGACTATTTGAAATTTATGACAAAAAGCTTGAAACGCGTAAGGTAAAACTTCAATTACTGAACATTACGGGCCAGCTCTAGCTCCTGCAAACTGAAATAAAACTTTCAAGTAAATCGCAGAGGAGTGCAAATTTTGACCCTTTGGACAAACTTGGTAACATGTAATACGGCTGTCCTGCCGTGAAAGCTGCACCGCCATGCAAATGTGAATATGGAACCGCCGAGGCACAGAACTGCTCATAGCCTCAATGCCGTCACAGCGGTTTAAAAAAATCAAGCTGGTCGCAATGTCAGAAGCCCAATGGAGGGTTATAAATATTGTGGAAATCAGCAAAAGCGGGACATAACCCACTGGAGGGTTGAAAGTGAAAATAAAAACTGCAAATCCCAGAGTGCACAGGGTAGAAGGCAGTCACCTGAGACATCCCACTGGAGGGATATAAAATACCGTGCTTGCTTACGTCCCGCGATGCCAGAAGTGCCTGTGAACAGTCAGGAGACTCGAAACACGTAAGGCAAAACTTCAATTACTGAACATTACGGGCCAGCTCTTGCTCCTGCAAACTGAAATAAAACTTTCAAGTGAATCGCAGTGGAGTGCAAATTTCGACCCTTTGGACAAACTTGGTAACATCTATCTATCTATCTATCTATCTATCTATCTATCTATCTATCTATCTATCTATCTATCTATCTATCTATCTATCTATCTATCTATCTATCTATCTATCTATATATATATATATATATATATATATATATATATATATATATATATATATATATATATACATATATACATGGAGGCAGTGCCTTTTCCAATCTTGGCCCAATTCACTGGAACGAACTTCCTCTGTTCATCCGAGCGTGTCAAAGTTTACCTGAATTCGAAAAAGACCTTAAAACCTGGCTGTTTTAATGCTGCCTCTACCCCAGTACCTGCCTTTCAAGTGCCGAGATGTCCCCCGGGGACGAGTTTTGCGCTATATCACGACTCAAATAACATAACATAATATAACATAGAGAGAGATAGATAGATAGAGAAAGAGAGACAGGGATACCATTACTTTGCTGTTTACTGTCATCAAGATAGAAGGTTCAGTCACAAGCTGTTATAAAGCAGTATCTTGCCATCACTGGGTTCAACAAAAGGTTTGCTCTCTGATGCAATAGTTGGGATTAATGCCCTAACAAAACGGTTGGGACAAAGGCATACATGTGATCTCTTATGTAGGATGTTCAAGAGCTCTCCAAAGTGTCATAAGGAAAGTAAAATCTATTTTATGAAATAGCTTTCTGAAAGTTCCAAAAAAAGAGGATAATTGCATTATTTGAAAGGAACAAACATAAACATTTCTAAGTGTCTGCAGAGGGAAAGAGTAAATAACAGATAATGTGTTGTTGAGTAAATGAAATGAGTGACATCAGCTTTATTATTTAGATTTAATAGTGTTATCGAATTGCTGCAGAGGAAAATAGCTTTTATATTTACATCACCAGTGGAAAGAAAAATGCATAAAGGCTTTGAGAGAGGAATGCAGCAAGAAAATGTAAATTAATTTTATTATATGCATTACTGAGAGAAGCCGACAGTTATTTAGATTAGTACAAAGAGAAATGTTTGATTATTTGATGAATTGTAGACTTATTTGATAGTGCTAGAATAATCTAGAGAGGGTATTTATTTAAGAAACAATATCTTATATTAACTTTGGCATGCATGCTGAAAGGCTACATGTATGTTGATTAAATGTGTTGTTTTTATTTAAACGATGCACCTGAGATTCGGATGCATTATTGATGTATAATGTTCATTAACATACAGCTTTAATGACCTTTATTAAGAACTGTAAATGTGAGTATTAACATATTGCTTATATTATTGCACTCAGTAATAGAACATATTGTACGCTGTTGTTTTGCATAATTTAATGGTATGCTTAGGGCACTTACCCTCGGGTCAGTTTTACCGTTCTGGGAAAGGCTGGTGTAGTATTATGTAAAGTTTTCTTGAGAAGGTGGGAACTCCATTCCTGTTTGACACCCACAGCACCAAGCTAAATAAAATGAGGGACGCTGTAATCTAGAGTTGGTCCAAGGAGTGCTGCGCTTAAAGCAGATATCCATAGAGACCTTACTGACTGGATACTGAGGGGCAGATTTACAAGCCCCTTGCACCACTTTTGCGTCACTTTTCCCATGTTAAAAATGATGCAAAAGTGGCGCAAGGGGCTTGGAAATCTGCCCCGGAGTCTACAACACAGGGGCTCGCATCATACAGAACCCAGACACATAACCTTGAATAGAATTCTTACCTGCACGAGACGCGCGAGCGCGCAAAACAAGATGGCCGCCGTAAAGAGAGCTCCGGCGCTTTTCGCCCGTTTTTTCGATAAATAATGACAAATCCTGTCAGGTTTGCGGCACAAATCAGGTCGCTTAACTTATGAACATCCTACCTGTGGACTGCTGTGATTTTCTGTGGATTTGGACTGTGTTTCAGGCGTTTTCCGGTGTTCAGCCTCTGCTTCCAGCTCTGTCTTCAGGTATTCCTAGCTTTCTCTGTCAGGGGGCGGAGCAAGCCTTCAGGAAAGGGCCTGGCTTGGGCCTAGCCACTCCCATAGCCTGTTTTAGCTGCTGCACCAAGCTTTAATAAGGATTTCCTCACTGCTGCAGTATTTTTTCCTTTATTTTCTTGCGTTGTTGCTGTTATTTCTGCAATTTTGTTATTTTATTTTATTTTTATTATTATTATTCTACTTTCGATACTAAATCAACATGGATAATAAAAATATTCATCCTAAAAGGAAGCAGCAGGTTTCACCTCCGCCAATTAAATCAAAGGCGGTAGAGTCAACAGAACCTTCACTATCCTTAATTTTAGAGGAAATTCAAGCGCTTCGTGTCAATACAGAGTCTATTGCCTCAGAGATTAAAAATGTTCGAAAGGAAATGGTGAGTCTGTCAATGAAAATCTCTGATAATGCAATTAAAATACACGATAATAAGGCTAAGCTTGAGACTTTCACTCCACTTGTAGCTAAAATATCTCCTTTGTCTACCCGACTTCTAGAGATGGAAAATCGTAACAGACAGTACAATTTGCGCATTTTTAATTTACCAGAGGATGTGGAGGGTGGCAACTGTAGATTGTATTTGGAAAATTTGATTCCTGGGCTTCTACAAATTAAATTTCCAGAAAAATTTGAGATTGACAAGGCCCATAGAATTCCTTCACATCACAATCCCCAACATACTAAACCTCGTCAAATGATTTTCAAAGTCCTCAGACATCATCATTTGGTTTTGATTCGTAAGGCAGCACGAGAGATTCCTTCCTTGATGGTCAATGGGAATAAAATCTTTATTCATCAAGACTTTGCCAGGGAAACAGTCTCAATCCGCAAGGAATTTTCTGCTCTTCGGCCACAACTGCGAAGTCTTGGGTTCAAATATGGTCTTTTTGACCCTTCAACAATGCGTATCTGGAAAGACAATCTGTCAAAATCTTTTCAACGTCCTGATGACTTGCGTCAGTTTTTGGATCAACGTTCACAGCAATCCATGGATACTCATGACTCTAATACTTGATTATAGCTAATTTACGTATTTTCTGACAGGTTTATGAGTCAGTACTACATTGGGCTCCAACGGCTCGGTCATACTTGTTGAGTGTATGTGCGTCTCATCTTTGATATTTTTGTACCCTGTTAGTCGTTCTCTCCTTTTTTAAAATTTTTTCCCCTCCTTTTACTTGTTCTGGAGCTACTATTTTCTCTTATTATTGTTCTCCTTCTTTTCTTTTTCTCCTCTTCTTGATCTTTTTTTTCTCTTTCTCTCTTCATTATGGCTGATATTCACAATATTAAAGTTGTTTCACTAAATGTTAAAGGTTTACGTCATCCAGTTAAGCATACAAAAATCTTAGATTATTTAGGTAGTTGTAAGGCAGATATTTGTTTTCTTCAAGAGACTCATATAGATGACAAAATCTTAAATTATATGAAAAAGAAATGGGTAGATACTATTGTTTCATCACCTGCTATTGGTAAAAAAATGGGGTGGCTATTTTTGTTGCAAAACAATTACATTGCCAAGTCTTAAGCAAAATTTCGGATGCAGATGGAAGATATATTATAGCTAAAATTAAAATTCATGATTCTGTCATATTTTTACTCAATGTTTATGGCCCTACTGCGGATGACCCTCTTTTTTGGCCTAAAATCACCACTGAGGTCCTAAAATTGGGTAAAGTTCCTTTAATAGTTGGAGGTGACTTTAATGTTATTGCTGATCCATTATTGGATAGAATATCTAGTACTAAATTTCGCCCTCCTAAGGTTTTTCATGCTTTTAAATCATTTATTCAGACTACCAAGTTAGTTGACATTTGGCGTTTGCATTTTCCTACAGAAAAATGTTTTACATTCTTCTCTAATCCACATAATTCGCATTCTAGAATTGATTATTTTTTAATCTCCACACAATTAGTCCAATCTGTTAAGAACCCTAAGATTGGTAATATTGACATCTCAGATCATGCCTTGATTTCTTTTGTTCTGAACTTAACTTCAACTTTTGCAAACCAAACTAGATGGCGTATGAATACTGGAATTGTTCTTAATGAACATAATAAGCCTAAAATCTTAAATGCTATTCAAGACTATTTTTTACTCAATCCTGAAGGATCCACTTCTATGGTCAATAGATGGGACGCCTTTAAAGCGTACATTAGGGGTGTCACTATTTCAATTATGGCCTATGAAAATAAAACATTCAACGCACGTATTAGATGTTTGGAAAAACAAATTGCGAAATTTGAAAGGCTTTTTATTTCATCAAATGACCCTCAATTTAAAGTCAAGCTACAAAAACTTCGATATGAATTTAACTCAATCCTTAGTACAAGAGCTGGCATCCAAATTTCTAATTCTAAGGCTAAATTCCGTTTTAATGCCAACAGATCTGGGAAGCTTTTAGCTAATTACTTACGTATCAAAAAAGATAGAACGCAAATTACCTCAATTCATGGCCCTAATGGTAAAATTGCAATATCTCATAACGATATTGTTAAGGAATTTTTGGATTTTTACTCTACTTTATATAATAAGCCTGATCCTCATGATCCCTCCATACTGGACTCTTTTTTAAATACATGTGATTTGCCCAAAATTTCGCACTCGGACAGGCTTGGGCTAGATTTACCCATTACTACAGATGAAATTTTAGCTGCTATTAAATCCATTAAAAAAAATAAATCCCCTGGTCCAGATGGTATCCCAGCAGAGTTTTATAAAGAGTTCCAGTCCCAACTTTTGCCTTATTTATTTCAACTTTTTACTTTTTTTGGCTCTTCAGGAACGATTTCAGGTTCTTTTACTGATGCTTTAATTATTGTACTCCCTAAGCCAGATAAAGACCCCACTCTTGTTTCAAATTACCGCCCTATTTCTTTAATTAATCAAGATTGTAAATTGTATGCTAAAATACTTGCTTCTAGACTGGCCCCTATATTAGATTCTATTATACATCTTGATCAATCCGGTTTTATGAAGAATAGATATTCTACGAATAACACAAGAACCTTATTACACGTTATTGAGCAGAGTTCCACTTTAAGTTCCCCCGCAGGAATTTTGGCTCTGGATGCAGAGAAAGCTTTCGACAAAATCCATTGGCAATTTTTATTTCAAACCTTATTATCATTTAATTTTGGTACTTCGTTTATACGCATGATTTCTGCTATGTATTATGCCCCTACTGCTCGTTTATTTATCAATGGCCAAGTATCTAGTCAGTTTTCTCTTTTTAGAGGCACAAGACAAGGCTGTCCCCTCTCTCCACTTTTATTTCTCATTGGAATTGAACCTTTCCTTACTCATATAAGAAAATGTGTCAATATTAAAGGTATTAAGATTAAGGAGATTAATATCAAAACCTTAGCCTATGCTGATGATGTGCTATTATTTATTAGTGAACCTATATCTTCATTACCTGCCTTATTAGAAATTATTGCAAAATATTCCATGGTTTCTGGCTATAAACTTAATATTAATAAAACTGAATTCTTTCCTTTAAACATTTTTTGTACTCCTGGTATGTTACCCATGGCTGATATTGTCTGGCAAAAAGATAAATTAAAATATCTTGGGATTCTATTTGCATCCTCCATTAAAGCAACATTAACATTAAATAGTAACTTTATACTGAATTATATTAAAGATAAAGCGTCTAAATGGTCTTCACTTCACCTCTCTTGGTGGGGTAGAATGGACTCCATTAAAATGACTATTGCTCCAAAAAATTTTTATACACTTGCTATGATTCCTATTCAATTTCCATTGCAATTCTATAAGGACATTGATAGACTTCTCTCCAAATTTCTTTGGAATAATAAATCAGCTCGTATTGGTTATAAAAAATTAAAAATACCCAAATGCAATGCTGGATTTGGCTTGCCAGACTTTTTTCTATACCACAAGGCATTTATACTGAAACAAAGTTCCATATGGTTTCCTCCTTCCTCTTTAAATAACCAACCTACATGGCTTCATATAGAGCAGTCTCTTGTGGATCCTTTTCCATTGACCACCTTGCTAACAATGTCCAATAGGTCAACATATGTGCATAAATCGGTTATTATTAAATCCACTAAACTCATTTTTGATGACCTGGATTCAATTTTTTTGACCCCTATGAGTCATACTGTAGATATGTCATTGTGGCATAGTAATGTGATTAAATTGAATAGAAATGTTAATTTTTGGAGTGCTTGGATTAAAGCTGGTATTTTTTATCTTAAAGACATCTATCTCGACAATGTTTTTATTTCTTTTGAAGCTTTACAAATGAAATTTAGTTTACCTCAATCTGATTTTATTAAATATGAGTCTTTATGTAATTCAATTTTAGATTCATTTCCTCATGGTATTCCGTTTAATGTTAAAGTAGATTTAGCAGTATATATTCGAACTATTTCTACATCATCACATACTGTCTCTATTTTATATAAAAAATTATCTAATTCTATAGGAAACAATTTACATATTATTTCAACATTTTGGAATGCTGAGCTTTCACTTTCTTTGTCCAACGATATTTGGACGACTGTTTGGCTTAATAGTATTTCAGGATGGCTGCCTGTTTCACTTTACCAAACTAATTCTTATATTTTATTTAATTGTTTATGGACCCCAGTGCGTTTATTTCGTGCTAAACTGATGCAAGACGACATTTTCTGGCATTGTAAATTATTTCCTGGATCATTAAGACATATGCTTTTTGATTGTCCATTAATTTTTAAATTTTGGTCTGATGTTTGGGATATTATTCAACAAATATTTCATATTCATGATGTTATTTCTTACAAAATATTAATATGTAAATCTGTTGGTCTTCTGCATAACTTAACTGAATTAGAAGGTAAACTGTTTAATTTCCTATTGTCAGCTGCTTTAAAGTCTATTACATTTTGCTGGAAGGATATTTCGTCTTTATCGGTTCATGCTTGGTGGTCATGGGTTATTTTTACAAGAAGAGGGGCTCAATTATCCCTAAAAGGGATCAATCATAACTCTAATTTGTTTCACTCTTTTTGGTTACCTATAGATGTATACTTAGCTTTATAATTGTATATTTATATTTGATTCACCGTTTTGCAGTCTGTCTACTTATAGCCTTATATGATATATGTAGCTGTTTTTTCTAATAAGTTGACATTGCAATTTTCCATGGCTCCCTCCCTTCCCTTCTTTTTAGTTTATCTTCCCTCCTTTAATTGATTATTTATACTTCTTTACCTATTGTATTTAGAGTTGCTTTTGGTAATTTCTTATTTTATATAAGTATTTTCGCTTATGATAAATTTTTTCTGTAATGTCTGTACTTGTTCATTATTATGGAAAATTTAATAAAACATTTTGAACTTAAAAAAAAAAAAAATAATAATTCTTACCTGCACAATAAGGTATCAATATTTAATGGCACTGTCGTACAAAAAAGCAAATCATGCCTTTCTATGGCCACAGCTTTAACCTTAGCCAAAAAAGGTGAAACAATAAATATATTATTGACTTTCTCTGGTCCTGAAACCTAAAACATTCTTCCAGCGACTATCTGTCTCATTCACTCTTTGATTTAATTACAGAAATCCTTAAATATTCTTCTCTTCAAGATCCACCTGGTGTATGAGCAGCAACTGTTTTCCATGGTTATCAAATTGAAGTACCAATACCAATGCAGCAGGCGTGATGGCGGGTAGGTACTGAGAGCCAGTACACCGACGGAAACTCCCATTAAGGTGCGGGTCACATCACGCACTAGCCTATGGAGCAAATTCCTTCGTACCTTTAGGTTCAGTTCTTTCAGGAGCGGCTTAACTATTTTAGCTTTAGCCTCGCTGTAGCTAGTCACAGACTTGGCCCGCCCTGATTCATTGGGTCCTTGACTCCTCCGCTCACTTTCATTGTCACACCACGTTTTTTTGGTCCTGACGAAGAGCCACGGATCTTTCCGACCAGTGAGGCGCTAAACATGTTGACCTTTTAGTTACATGGGCGCATTACGCCTGTAGGAGTAGCTCACGACCTTTGGGGTCTTTTATTCTGACAAGGGTACTTTCATAATAAATCGCAGCAATTCGGTTGCCCTTAGCCAGTTTTAACTTGCACACACCATCTCACCCTTCACATAGGGATCCCCCCCCACACACCGGCCCTCATCTTATGGCGGTTCTAACAAAAGATCTCCGACAGAGACCCTTCGGGGGACCCGTAGGGCATTGACGCGCCAGCCAGATGAGGAGCAAACGCCCGATGATGAAGCATGATATCCTTCAGGGTATGTGAGGGCAACAAGAGACAAGACATCATGCTTGCCTCTTACTAGTGGGTCCGATACCTAGGACTTTTCTTTCACCTCTTCATTTTTCCCTCTTGTCTCTCTTTTGTTACGGTGAGTGGGTGACTTGCAGCTCCCCCTACCATTGGAACAGTTACCCTCCATTTGGTATTGTGACTATTATCAGGAGCACGGGTACTGGACCATTACCAGCTCCTAGTCCCCCTTCTAAATTTTGAGATATTTCAAATTGAAGTAGCCAGGTGTGGGAGCTTGTTTGCCCTGTATAATTTCTAACCCTACACTCATTCACTCTAGTATCTGAGTTATAGAAGGCAGTGTCAAGAAAAGGGAAGCCTTCCAGTACAAAACCTATGCTAGACTCATGCACACACCCTTTCACAATTGTGCAAAGGGATGTGTGTGTGGCTCTCGGCAGTAAAATTCTGTGCTGACGCTAGGGAGAAGACAGGAGAGGGCCATGTCTCTGTAGATATGAAACTCTACTGCTCTATGCCTGTCACGCAATGCAGCACAGTATTTGGTGAGGGAAGGAGACATTTTCACCTCAGAGTCCTGGACATCGGTAAGGGCAGATTTATCATTATTTGGCACAGCGCAACGCAGCAAGACAACTTGATGTGATGCGCTGCATCAAACTGAGATGGGTGGAATCTGTCATATCTATCAAGAAATGGCACATTCCTGCTCTCTCCTTGCACTGGCACACTTGTGGCAGCCTAGCACCAACACAGACACCCTTGCACCATGGTACAAGGGTGACTGCATTACAGGCAGGATTGTTTTTGTGCAAGTAGGGACAAGATATTTCTCCTCGTTGCACCTCTGTCAGGAAGACATTCAATTTTGACACAATCCCAGGTTTACCACTCTTGGTAAATATGTGATTGTACCAAAATAAATCAGTGAATGTGAAGGGATACCCACATTCCACCCATGCAATGCCTTCATGGTGCAGAGTAGCGCAAAGCTTTTGCTCTCTCGAGTTATTCTGGATATACCAAGCCATGCAGGGCTATGGATGGTGGCCTTGCATAGATTGGAAAATCTGATTTAAGCATTGTGTTGACCTTGCGTCACCTTGCATTGCGCAAGTGCAACACAATCCAATGATAAATCTGCCCTCCATATGTATGATTTACTTAGAAAAAGTTTATTAATTTTAAAATAAAAACAATAAAATACGTTGATATATTTATACAGTTGAGTTAAGAAATTCAATTGATATTATTCACTTGACTACAGTTTAAATAAAATGCCCTTTAAAAATATTGCTACTTTACAGGGTGCAATTCTATCAAAAATCTTTTTGCAATGTGCATAGGGTTCTCAGAACGAATCTGTCTATCCCAAAAAGTTATAAAATAAGCGATTTTTTCATCAATTTCCTCAATACAGCCAAGAACGATGTGTTTAAGAGTTTCATGTTGTGTGCCACAGTGTGTACAATGCCTATGATCAGGTTCAATATTGTACCATGCCGGTGGCCTCCCCTCACGAGGTGGCCATCTCCTCCAGGCTTCGCCTGGTGCAGCTGAAGCTTCTCCATAGATCCTATCTGTTTGGGCAATTATTGGTTCGTATGGGATATAGCTCAGATGGTGGCTGAGTAAAGCAATGTGGGAAAGAGGGAACCTTTGTCCACATTCTTTTGGAATGCACGACTATCCAGAGATATTGGGGGGCGGTAGTGAGCCTTATGGAAGAAGTTTTGGGGCAGCAGATAGATTTCAATATTAAATTGGCCATCCTAAATGTATGGGCCCTACTGACCTGAATTCCAAGGAGCTAATATGCGTCACCTTGGGGCTGATGGTGGCAAAACGAAACATCGCGAGATTGTGGAGGGCTCAGAGACCACCGAACATAGAGGAATGGGGTAAAGATATGGACTGGTGTATGGTCACGGAAAAGTCCACATACGAAGCCAGGGGGGTGCCCGAATAAATGGACGCAAGTTTGGGGGCAATGGAACGTCTACAGGGGAGAGATATGTGAACCTCCAAGGCCAAGAGAAGATATTGCAAATGGGATCTGAGTATGTTTAATTGGGGACTGTAATTATTGTTTCGTGATGATTATGTCTCATATACCACTTGCGGCGTAACAATATTGCCAATGTACATGTGCCTTGGTTTTTTCATATGTCATGCCTTGATTTCAATAAAAAAGATTTATTTAAAAAAAATATTGTACCATGTACCATAAATCCCTGAGCAGTAAATGATTCAAAGGTTTCAAAGCAAATACCAAATAGCAAATCGAAGTTCCTTTTTCATAGATACTCTGCAGTATGTTGGAAATTTCAAACCATTCATATTCAATATGTAACAGCCTTAGGAACTTTCCGTTTGCAAATGATTCTTTCCTCCCTATTTTTGTAGCTCTTTTAATAGTGGATTTCAATGAACATCCGTTCTTAGCTCTTTTAATAGCGGGTAATAGTGAAGGCATTCCCCACAATATTGAGTTTTAAATATTGCTCTGCCAGAATAGCATGACTAAAATATAGACTAACATAATATTGTGAAGGTAAAATTGTATAGATAAGTGTGACGTTACAATACTTAACTCTACATAAATTTGGTATGACAATATAGCTTCAAGATCTGTGGAGGTAGAGTTAAGAATAGTAAATCAGCAAGTACGTATATATATATATATATATATTGGTCAGGTGATCAAGATCGCTTTGTCGATCGAAACGCGTCCAGGGCGGACACTTGTCTGTTTTTTACTATGGCTGAATAAATACATCAAGAAGCTATCCCTGTTGTTTGAAGCGGCGTTATTTCAACATTTTTGCAGAACTTAAGAGGTCCGTACCTGTGTGTTGAAACAGAACAGCAACTCAGGAATCAAAATTATATATATATATATATATATATATATATATATATATATATATATATATATATATATATATATATATCAAATCAACCAGCTCCACAGCTTCAAAACTCTTGCTGACGCCAAAGAAGTCGGTACACGAACCAATTTAAGGTGCTTATTTTCTTTATTCACCCAGAGCGACGGCCATAACGTTTCGGCTCTCCCAGAGCCTTGTTCACATGACAGCGTGACGCTCACAGAGCCACAAATTTAAAGTGCTAGTGCTGAATACGTACAACATCACATGGGGTGGTCACATGGGGGGGGTTAATTCATAGACATAGACGACAGATAAAAATTAAAAGACTACAACCATTAAGTCGGTCACTATGTCACCACATTAGAGGGTAGAGGAAAATATGTTAACAATGTACATAATACCATTTAAAGTTGATTCACAAGTAGTAGCAGCATAAATGCCTGAGTTTACCAAGGTAAAGTTGCTGACAGTAGTAGTCAAAAAATCGTCAATGATACAGAGAATAAAACAGCCTATAGCTTACATACCTATTAAAATACATAGATAAAATCATCATATTTAGTATGGATTCTCATTGTGATCACAAAGTATGCATATTATTCCCCCTTGACTGAAGTACGTAATCACTGTGCAAAAAAAGTATAATGTAAAGGTGCTTAAAAAGATAGAATACTGAAAGACTAAAAGTCAAGTGACCAGAGGATATCAGGTACAGTAAACAGGAGATGGGGTACAGTTACCGGTATACCGTAAATTGGGCATATTCATGTCGTGCTGGCGTCCAAATATGGTAACCATGCGGTAAGAACATCATGGGACAAATTATTCGGTAGGTGTTATATACAGGGAGCATACTGATAGAGTGCACTCCACCAGTCGGGTTTTGGACACCCACCTAGACAGAGTATTCAATGGAATGTTTTGAAAAATACAGATGTGCAAATACGCAAAAAATATTTTTTTCTAATACAGTACTAATTTGTCAAGATAAATAGTAAAATACTAAATAAATAATTGTATGGTAAAACAATTAAATAATTTAAGACAAATGACCTAAAAAAAGCTAAAATCAGCCCAGTGGACATCTGATTCAAATTACATAAAAATACACTTGTAGTACACAGGGTAAAATCTAAAAGGATAGATAAAACATAAATAATCTTCATCAAATAGATACCACTGCTCGTACCTATTAAAACCAATGGCTACAATGAATGTAAAAATACTCTGTTGACCAGGTCATTTTAGCCCAAACACGTGTGTAAATCTTCAGTTGTGTTCAATCCTGATGGTGTCTTGGTGTTAAGTTGCAGTATGTAGCGTGTTTCAAATCTGCGTAATCTGGTCTCACGGTCCCCACCCCTTCTGCTAGGTTCAATGGAATCAATGACAAAGTAACTGAGCCCCTTAATGTCACTTCCATGGGTTTCTTTGAAATGCCTAGCAACGGGGTAGGTATTGTCTTGGTTGGAGATTACTCGTAAATGTTGCAAGACCCGCTTATGAACTGCTAGTTTAGTACTACCTATATAACTGAGGCATTCCCCACAATATTGAGTTTTAAATATTGCTCTGCCAGAATAGCATGACTAAAATATAGACTAACATAATATTGTGAAGGTAAAATTGTATAGATAAGTGTGACGTTACAATACTTAACTCTACATAAATTTGGTATGACAATATAGCTTCAAGATCTGTGGAGGTAGAGTTAAGAATAGTAAATCAGCAAGTACGTATATATATATATATATTGGTCAGGTGATCAAGATCGCTTTGTCGATCGAAACGCGTCCAGGGCAGACACTTGTCTGTTTTTTACTATGGCTGAATAAATACATCAAGAAGCTATCCCTGTTGTTTGAAGCGGCGTTATTTCAACGTTTTTGCAGAACTTAAGAGGTCCGTACCTGTGTGTTGAAACAGAACAGCAACTCAGGAATCAAAATTATTTATATATATATATATATATATATATATATATATATATATATATATATATATATATATATATATATATATATATATATATATATATATATATATACCGTTCCACAAATGCTCAAAGCTTTAGGAAGCACTCTCCATCTGCGAACATCAGTTCCATCAGGCTGCAACACAGTCCCTCAATGCACAAGTCCAATTACTTTGCCTTACGCGTTTCAGACATTCATTCCGTCCTTGATCACAGGCTGAGAGGCAACAAGTAAATGGCAGAGATTCGGGATGACATCACCAGTTCCTTTTATTGCCCACAGCTGTGGGCTCACATGATCAAAATTTGCATTCTGGGATCCGTAGTCTTAATAACAACAGAGTTCATGATAATAACTCACGCTGCCATCTCAAAATTAGTAAAATTCAATACAGCCTTTAGTGGGCTCCTCGTGTACTGCAGACTCTGTTGCACAATAATAAACGCCCCACAGATGGACCGATCTGAGGCTCCTTACATAAAGAGCCCACCGGGCCGCTTTTACTCCACGCGGTGGTGCACTCCCCCCGGCAGAGCTGCAGAGACCTGTGGGGCGTTTATTAGGACGGAATGAATGTCTGAAACGCGTAAGGCAAAGTAATTGGACTTGTGCATTGAGTGACTGTGTTGCAGCCTGATGGAACTGATGTTCGCAGATGGAGAGTGCTTCCTAAAGCTTTGAGCACTTGTGGAACGGTATATATATATATATATATATATATATATATATATTACCTACTGGCGGTCGCCAGTAGGTAGTTATAGTTAGGACCACGTTTCCATAGGAAAACCTCAACATTCTATTTTGAATAACTTTGGCGCCGGTCGACGAATCCTCGCGAATTTCTCAAAATAGGTGGGGCGCTACGCTCCGCTCCTACCCTGAAAGTCTCGGGGGGATCCGTCAAGCGGGGGCTGAGATAAAAGGGGGGTCCCAAAACGCGTTTTTCCCATGCATTTTTCCATAGGACCTTTAGAACGAGCTACAGCCCAAACGGCTGAACAGAATTACTCAAAATTTGGCAGAGAGGTAGTCCCTAGGTCAAGGAAGTGCCTTTTGTAGGTTTGGTGTAAATCTGTTCAGTAGATTCTGAGAAAATAGCCTTTAAATCAATATATATATCTGAGCCCGCTTACGGTACGCTTACCGTACGCTTACGGTAAGCGTACGGCGGCGTGCGCGAGCGCGATTCTGATTGGCTGTTAGATCTTAGTAAACATTCGAATCGGCTGAAACCAGGAAGCGGCGGCCGCCATTTTGTGTATTTCACTCTGAAAAAAAAGAGTGAAAACAAGGAAAGGGGGCAATGAGGAGAGTTACAGACCCCCTAACATTTGTAAGGGGGTCAAAGAAGGACAGAAAAGTACAAAAAAAACATTTATTGATTTTAAAAAAAATCACGGGGTACGCGTACGGTAAGCTTACGGTAAGCGTACGGTAAAAAAAATAAAAATAAATAAATGAAAAGCAGATTTAAGAGTTTAGATATTAGGGAGCTCTAAAAAGAGCTGTTGTGTTTATGAAGTCATTTTTTTAGTGGTACCTACAAGTAAGTACCGATGCAGAGTCTAAGGTTCAAGAGGAAGACTCTGTTCCCTTCATCATTGAAGTGCACACCATCTCCTCTATAAATGTCTTGCATGTCATAACGCAAGTTGTTGTGGTAAATGGCACCCATACCATAGTCACGGAGGAAAGCAGAAACAGATTTGTTGACGTGCTTTCTTGCTTTGTCAATCTGTGGACAGAAATGATTGGACCAGTTCCATTTTTGCCTTTGGCATATGTTGGAAAACACAAAGGCAGTTTTAGGGAAAAGTGTAAACAGTTGTGCAAAGGTGTCCTTCATAAGCATTTCCAGACCTACCCCAGTCAAAGTGCCTAGGTCATTGCCACCACAGTGCACTATTATGAGGTCAGGGTGTTGGATTTGAATGAAGGATTTCACCAATGGCATCAATTGGTGCCACTTTAACCCTCTCTGACCAATCCATTTAATGTCTACATTTGGCAAAGCAAGGTCTCTCACCATATCTGTTTTCTCTGCAAACTTTTCACTCCAGAAGACATAGCTGTGCCCTACAATCCACACTGTGAACATCTTCAAAGGAGAACTGGATGCACTCAGGAGGTGTCTTTCAGTAGAATGGCAATATGAAAAGAAAGACAGTTTGGAAATGGAGGCATACATATTTTTTAGAAAACAAAAAGAACTGATTGGCTGTTTCATACCATTCTAGAAAAAAAACTAGGCTGTATGTGAAAATTAATACAAGCATGTTTTGTATTGGTACAAAAAAATGTGTAACCAAAGAACAGTACTATGGATTTGCTGTTAGGTTTGAAAAGTCAAGCACTCTTGCTCTGTGGAATTGAAACATTGTGTGTCGAACTTCTGACCTAACTGAACACAGCAGTGTTCCATGAGCTGTTGCTATGGTAGCAGGCAGAAGTCAAGTTGGGGGAAGGGTACTAGGCAGAAGTACTTTTGGAAAAGGGTTGGTTTTCAACCAATAGAAATGTGTGATTACATTTAAAAAAAAGGGGGAAGCACTGAGATTTGAAACTTACATGTATATGTGTGGAAAAATAGAGGGAAAGTTTGCCATTATCTGGTTCTGCTGAGAGGAGACAGGTGAACAGAACAGAGATCCTGGCTCTGATAATCTGCTGTTTGAGTGTCACATTTCTTTCAGAACTAACTAATTTTAAAGGTGAGTTTTCAGTTTGAGAGGGTATGTATGTGGTAACTTAAGAAATGAATAATAGAAATGGGAATTGTTTTTGTTGTAGTTACACATGGTGGTTTCATAATGTGTCAGTGTGTAAAAGTGATTTACATTTGCCCCTGAAAAAATAAAAGAGCAGTAAGTGTGCTTTGAAATTGGCAAAGAAATTTCGTTTTGGCACTAATGTGAAAACATGACTCTGTGTGCATAGAAGAATTATAGACAGAGATTTATTGCGTCTTGCTCTGGTGATTTCACAGTTGCATTAGATGGAAAGGGGGAGCGAATTTTTGGGGGAAGAAGCAGAGGCTTAGCACACACCCATGTCCTTGCCGTGTATAGTCATGCACAGTATGTACAAGCCAGTGGGGTTTTCAGGTTTAAGTCTGTAATGCAAATACATTCAGCATCACTAAGGCTGGTTGCCCTTGGTGGAGTGTAGGCAGTCACAGAGAATGCACATGGTGGTGGTCTGAAAAAAAAAGAGCTTGGACACGTGCAATTAAATAAAGCAAAAATAGTGGTTTCATAATGTGTCAGTCTGTAAAAGTGATTTCAAATTGTAAAAAGAGATTTTCACTTGCCCCTGAAAAAATAAAAGAGCAGTAAGTGTGCTTTGAAATTGGCAAAGAAATTTCGTTTTGGCACTAATGTGAAAACATGACTCTGTGTGCATAGAAGAATTATAGACAGAGATTTATTGCGTCTTGCTCTGGTGATTTCACAGTTGCATTAGATGGAAAGGGGGAGCGAATTTTTGGGGGAAGAAGCAGAGGCTTAGCACACACCCATGTCCTTGCCGTGTATAGTCATGCACAGTATGTACAAGCCAGTGGGGTTTTCAGGTTTAAGTCTGTAATGCAAATACATTCAGCATCACTAAGGCTGGTTGCCCTTGGTGGAGTGTAGGCAGTCACAGAGAATGCACATGGTGGTGGTCTGAAAAAAAAAGAGCTTGGACACGTGCAATTAAATAAAGCAAAAATAGTGGTTTCATAATGTGTCAGTCTGTAAAAGTGATTTCAAATTGTAAAAAGAGATTTTCACTTGCCCCTGAAAAAATAAAAGAGCAGTAAGTGTGCTTTGAAATTGGCAAAGAAATTTCGTTTTGGCACTAATGTGAAAACATGACTCTGTGTGCATAGAAGAATTATAGACAGAGATTTATTGCGTCTTGCTCTGGTGATTTCACAGTTGCATTAGATGGAAAGGGGGAGCGAATTTTTGGGGGAAGAAGCAGAGGCTTAGCACACACCCATGTCCTTGCCGTGTATAGTCATGCACAGTATGTACAAGCCAGTGGGGTTTTCAGGTTTAAGTCTGTAATGCAAATACATTCAGCATCACTAAGGCTGGTTGCCCTTGGTGGAGTGTAGGCAGTCACAGAGAATGCACATGGTGGTGGTCTGAAAAAAAAAGAGCTTGGACACGTGCAATTAAATAAAGCAAAAATAGTGGTTTCATAATGTGTCAGTCTGTAAAAGTGATTTCAAATTGTAAAAAGAGATTTTCACTTGCCCCTGAAAAAATAAAAGAGCAGTAAGTGTGCTTTGAAATTGGCAAAGAAATTTCGTTTTGGCACTAATGTGAAAACATGACTCTGTGTGCATAGAAGAATTATAGACAGAGATTTATTGCGTCTTGCTCTGGTGATTTCACAGTTGCATTAGATGGAAAGGGGGAGCGAATTTTTGGGGGAAGAAGCAGAGGCTTAGCACACACCCATGTCCTTGCCGTGTATAGTCATGCACAGTATGTACAAGCCAGTGGGGTTTTCAGGTTTAAGTCTGTAATGCAAATACATTCAGCATCACTAAGGCTGGTTGCCCTTGGTGGAGTGTAGGCAGTCACAGAGAATGCACATGGTGGTGGTCTGAAAAAAAAACAGCTTGGACATGTGCAATTAAATAAATTTTTAAAAAAGGTTTCATAATGTGTCAGTCTGTAAAAGTGATTTTCACTCGGCCCGAAAAAAAAAGAGCAGTAAGTGTGCTTTCAAATTGGCAAAGAAATTTCGTTTTAGGACTAATGTGAAAACATGACTCTGTGTGCATAGAGGAATTATAGGCAGAGATTTATTGCGTCTTGCTCTGGTGAAAATAAGGCAAAAATATTTTTTTGAAAAAAATGTAAATATGTATACTGTATTATAAATTGTTAAAAAAATATTAATTCTTTTTTCTTTTTTTTCAGATCGATATAGAAAATTTTCGAAAACTACAACCATTTTTAAAACTATTTTTTAAAAAAACAAATGAATAAATATTTTTTTGAGTGAGTATGGTAAGTCAATAATAATAATTGTAGTCTCTCAAGGACCTTGTAATGTGATAATTGATTTTTTGTGTTTTTTTTAAAAAATAAAAAAAAGGTACGCGCACCGTACGCGTACGGTAAAAAAAAAAAAAAAAAGGTTTTAAAAAACATATGTAAAAAAAAGATGAAAGATAAGGTTGGCTCTTAAAAGAACCGTTGTGTTCATGCAGGGACAGAGGAAAGGAAGCATGGGAAAATCATTCAAAGCTACAAATGTGCTGATCTATTTTGTTGTTCACTAGGGAAACACTGGTCTCCCTATGACAAATTAGACCTTTACAAAATGTGCAATGAATATCAACCTTCCGAAATCGAGGGTTGATTTCCAGAGGGCCAGCAAAAGGAGATTCTCCCCCCACAGATGAAGGGCTCACCTGACCTGCAGAAGAAGGAGTCTGCCCTGCAGATGATGGTCCAGGCTGAGCTGCTGTGGATGTACTGGCTCGTCTTTCTGAAGAGTTACCTCCAAAAAGATGACCATGTGTCCTTCTGTGTACTTCCTGGAGGTGTCTCTTCATGGTGTGATTCCCAAAGGAATACTTCCTGTTAGGATTACCTCTAGAAAGTACACGCTTACACAGCTTGCAAGTAACTAAGGGTGCATTCACCTTTTGCTGGCCTTCTGGAAAAGTAAAATACTCCCAAACGTAAGAAGGCTTTACTTTCCTCGCTCTCTGCCTCAAGACAGTGCTGCTGGTGCTAGCCTCACTCTCAGAAGAGCTCTGCTGTTCTGCCATCGTATCCCAAAGACAAACCAGCTCCTTCTCCCAAGGGATCACAAGCAGAAATGAGGGGAATGGGTGTGGTGTAGGAGAGTTCTAGAACTGAAAGTAGTTTCAACCAATCAAAAGTTGTGTTTCAAGATCACATGACCTACCGTACGCTTACGGTACGCTTACGGTACGCTTACGGCAAAAAGTACGCGTGCGCGTAAAAAAGACACGCGCTTGCGCGCATGCGCATAACAGTCATTTCCCGGCACTTCCGCGTAACGTGCGCGTGTTGCGTAAGCGCGCACGCGTCCCACGCGCAGTACGCGCGGCTACGCAAAGTACGTAACTATGCGCAAGCAGCGTAGATAGATTACGGACGTTGCGTAAACCGTACGCTTACCGTGAGCTTACGGTACGCGTACTATAAAAAAAAAAAAAAAAAAAAAAAAAAATCTGGAAATACATTTTACATGTTTATTTTAAAAAATATATATAAAAAAAATATTTAAGGATTTTAAAAATTTAAGCATAGTCTTTATAAAAGATAAGAAAATTAAATTAAAAATATGTTTGAAAAAAATGAAGAATAAAAGAAAAAAATAGCATTTAAAAAACCTTGCAAATTCACTGAAAAAACCATGGGTTTCACACACGTTATAGTTAGGAATTAGCATTTAAAAAACCTTGAAAATTCACTGAAAAAACCATGGGTTTCACACAGGTTATAGTTAGGAATTAGCATTTAAAAAACCTTAGAAATTCAGTGAAAAAACCATAGGTTTCACACATGTTATAGTTAGCTGGACATTTTACTCGTAAAAAACCAATGAAATTGCCCCGTTATAGTTAGTTCAGCTAACTATAACTCGCGCGCCCGCAATGCACTGCTGATGACGTCACATATTACATCACTCATGACATGGTCAGTGACATCACTCATGACATCACTGATGACATCTCAAATGACATCACTGATGACATCACTGATGACATCATCCAGTGAATGTGTGTTTTTCTGAAAATTAAATATGTTTTATATATGTGTATCTCAAGGTCGATGGAAGAATAAATGTGTATATAAGTGTCTAAATGGATGATTTGTTTTTGAAAAATTGATTGTGTTACTGACTGATTAAGTGTATCTCTCACTTTGTGTATAAGTGGCTGCATGGGTTGGTGAGTAGCTACATGGGTGTCTATATAGGTTATTAGTTGTTTTTTTGAGTATCAGTCTGAGTGTCTGTATGGTACGGTGGGGGGTATTACGTAGTGCATAGATGCATGAATGAGTGACTCACTGTTTGTATGTGTTGAAGACAGCATGTGTGCAGGACTGTATGTGTGGATGAGTGTGTGTATGGGTGTGTTATTGAGTGAATGACTGTCTCAATAGTGTCTTCAGGAGTAACTACATATGTTTTTAACTAGTATATGTGACTATTGGTGTATATATGTGAGTATATGTGAGAGGGAGAGATTGAAAGAGTTCCTGTATGAATAAGTATGTGTTTCTATAAGTGATTGTTTAAAAGACTAAGTATGTGTAAGTTTCCGTAGAAGTAAGTATGGTGGTGTGTGTATTACTGTATATGCAAGTAAATGTATGTTTTATTCTTTATTAGCATGAGTGACTATGTGTGTGAGTAACTCTATGGATGAGTGGCATTGTGTAACAGGATGTATAGATGTATGAGTACATATGATGAGTGAGTACATGTATGAGTGACTGTATAGGACTGTTGGTGAATGAGTGGATGTGTATGTGGATCTTAGAATTACTGAAGAGGTTGTTGTAACTGGTATTGGTATGTCCATTGTTTTGAAATTTTTAGTCTCTATTTTTGAATGTGTGTATCAAAGCATATATTAAGGTGAGAGGAGGTCTGCCACTCTATCACAAGGATGATGTCATCAGTGATGTCATCAGTGATGTCATTTGAGATGTCATCAGTGATGTCATGAGTGATGTCACTGACCATGTCATGAGTGATGTAATATGTGACGTCATCAGCAGTGCATTGCGGGCGCGCGAGTTATAGTTAGCTGAACTAACTATAACGGGGCAATTTCATTGGTTTTTTACGAGTAAAATGTCCAGCTAACTATAACATGTGTGAAACCTATGGTTTTTTCACTGAATATATATATATATACCATCACAATATTATTGTAGTCAATATTTTGGTCACTATATTCAAGAAGAATATAGATATTTAGAACTCAATATTGTGACATTGAACCTCAGTGAAGATAGTGGTACAGAGCAGTTTGAATGTACATTCACCATACCAAGAGACTTGGTCCGCTCACCTATGATTTTTATCCAATGAGTGCTAATAGGATCTTTTGGGAAGTTTGGCAACATGTTATTCCTATCCACTTTTTACTTCAACTTCCAATTTAGCATGCTAACCAAAGTGGTTGTGGGTCTTGATGAAGTAGCCGTAAATCAGATATGCTGTGATCTATGCATTGAAAGCTATTATGACGAGGTTCAAAAGAACAATTATCCAGTTCTGGTTACATTTTTAAAGAGTTCTCCCCAAAATAGCAAACATGAATCTGCCGGCCCCTTAGGGGAAACCAGTAAATTGCATTAACTATGTTAAAAAGAAGGATTTCAATTAAAAATAAAATAGTAACTCAAGTGGTAAGATGGGCCTTTCTAACAATACAACAGTGATCTTCATCACAGCACGTGTGGTAATAAAATTAGGGTTTAGCTGCAGCATGGCAGCCATATCGTACCATAGAAGTTTATGATATCTGTTAGACCTAGCAGTTTCCGGCTGGCTGGGACGCATTCCACGGTTCTAGATAAGATAAGTACAATACATGTGTCTGATAACCTGTGCTCACCCTCGAGTAGCTTGGCACTGAGCAGTCAGGCTTTTTCTCAGGGCTCATGTGTAAAGTATTGGCACAACACCACACTGGCAACACACGGAATATGCCACAAAAAGACTCCACACTATATATATAAAACACTGGTCTTTGTATTACACACACACATCGAAATTAACACGATATATGCATTGAAATCATAACATCTGTACATCGAATATATACTTTACAGTTATAGGCAATCGTCAAACTTTTCCATTAGCAGTTAATGGCACAACCATGTGTGCCCTATTCAGAGGTAATCAACAAGCACAACATTCCCAATATCGCATACTCCAACATTTGCAATGGTCAAGAATTCACAGGTCTTTGACTACCCCTCATGACCCAGCCCCTCCAGATACTCAACTACCTCAACCAATGATACACGTTGCTCCTGCTAGTGACATGTTGATTAGAATGTTGGAACCCCCTAAAGCAGAAAGTATCAGTTACTTAGTTTTGTCCATCTGGATTCGGTCTCTAGGCATCCAACGGCACCTGCACGAGTGCAGAATAGCTATCCCCCCCATAGACAAAATTTTGTGACCCAGGAAGCTGGTGCGCTTCCAAGTCTAGAAAAACGTTTTTCCTCAGGTAGAGATGCGAGCTGTCGTAGCTCCTAACAGCCAGCTGTAAGTGCCCACAAGGCACAACAAAACCCCTTGGGCCCGTCATGATGTTCTCCACAACAAAATACCTTGTACTGTGGGTCCAGGGAGAGGGAGCCAGTGACCTCGGATGGAGGCTGCGATGTCAGGCACTGCCATCCTCCCGATCTGGAGGTGGAAGACAGTCTCAGCTCCAGGGTCAGAACACCCAACACCCATTGGTCACCACATGCACCAGAGTGCAATCTAGCAAAGGTCCCCTGGTTGAAAGAACGGGTCCCTCGGACTCTGCAAGCTTCCCCACACTCCTCAAACTACATACAACCCGGCACCTCAGGCGGGCTGCAGATATTTATGAGCACACTCCTGTGCACAGTATCCTTGTCCCAAACGATGATCATGTCAACCCATTCCTGCCACCCTCTGTGCAGTCCTTTCAATCTCATGGAAACAGGAAGATTCTTCGTGTTCCTGTGATCATGCGGACAGGAGGTCAGGCAGCTGGTCCTTGGAGAGTACTTAGAGACCTGGGACGTGGCAGTTGGCACTTAGCTGCAGGCCAGCAACGTCCAGACAAAATTCACCAAGAGTCCCCTTCCTGGAGCATGACAAGCTCCAAGCCACCACAAGTCTGTGGATAATCCTGGTCCATTCCCTCCTGCCCTAATGAATCCTTGTGTCAATGTCCCAGCATCAAAACAGCGTAGCACGGTTCCAAATCCAAAAGCTTCTCTATCTTCCGAGGCCAGAGCCCCTGTAGTTATACCCACAATGGCCTTTGAAGATGCAATCAGTTCATAAAGCCACATTTGAAATGCATAGGCCCTCTCTAAATTTTATCCTGTCTGCCATCCTACCCCAGGAGGTTTGATCACTATCTTTAGTGGGCCACCCCCACATAACTGTCCCAGAGTGGCCCTTCAGAGTCAGAGGTCTGCAGTTTCCCTTGAGCCCTAGTTCATGGTCTTCTATCAGGAATGCACAGATGTAGCTGTCTCCCCAGCACCCAGATGTGAATCGGAGACAGGCCGACAGGCACACAGAGCCATGAGCATCGAAATGCCCACTTTCCCAAAGTGACATTTCCACACACGTAATGTCGAATCCAATCACATTACCAGAGAGGATTTGCAATTGCAAACTCATGGATACCAAACACTATACTGTTACTATTCTGCACGTAGGGAATCCTGCTCAATAGCATTCCCTACATTCTCCCATGCTAATCTAATGCGAGAAACAGGCGCCGTTGTACCAAACACTCCTCCTGGAGGCATTCACAACCCTTGCATGTAACACACACGCACGCATGCCCTACCTCTTCCCGACACCGCACCCTGTCCTCAGGGAGAACTCCGATATAGCAAGAGACATGCAGAAACTTTTTTAACTGCCAAGGCAAGTAACAGTAATCCGGGCACACAGACCCACCAGGGCAAACCTGTAGCATGATCAATGAACTACCTCTCTGGATGGCACAACCAGTGCAGCAGGCCCAAGTAGGAGCATTCAAGGCACATGACCTGGATATTTGTCTTACCCCTAGACAAGGGACTTTCAGCTAACTCGAATCAGCCTATCATGTATACACAAAGCACCAGTATGTATATGACCGGCACAGCACTTTGGCACTGAATGGCAATGTCAAAGCACTCAAAGTGCTAAGGCTAGCACCTAGTTCAGAGGAAAACTGGGAAAGAGAAAAGCAAAAATCGAGGTAAAGCACCCTAGAAAGGGCTATTTCCAACAGTATCCCATTCAACCCCTAAAACTAAATAAAAGAAGGCAATATGCTCTCCATTTTATGTTACAAGGGCAAATATTACGCAGCCAACAATTTACATAGCTCGCTATTTCAGCAGGACATAACCAAGGTAATATAACAGCTGTCGGCAAAGAAACTTTGCATACAGCATACTTAAAAGCATAGAGAAAAGATTGCCTCAAGATTAAAATATGCAGATTCATGAGATGTAACTCTTCCTTTAATCTACTTTCTTCCTTGCTAGATAATAATGATCTTTCAAGGAAATATATTCCTGCAAAACTCATTACGCCGCTTACTTCTGATGCTTTGAGGCGAGTGGCGGATGAGAAACTTCTCGGGATGGAATAGAGGTTGATATATAAAATGAGTCTGTTTCTATGTCATCAAGAGAACATTCGCAGCTTTTATTCTGAACACAGTTTGTCCGCTGTTGAGAGTTTATGAAACCACAATTGTGTTGATTTTCTCCTTTATTTTATAAGTTGGGTTTAAAGGGTTAAAATGAAAGCAGATGCCAACAGCATCTTAGGCACATATTATATCCTTCAGGCAGGAATGGTAGCGAAAGGAATGGGCTATGAGGACCAAAGCCTTCCTCCAGAGTAAGTTCTGAGGTCCACAGATGGTTCACAGTTCCAGATTTGTGCATTTGTAGAAATAAAGAGACTCCATAGAGGATAAGTGTGGCTCACTGGTTAGAGCAGGCAGACCCTGAAGCAGAGATCAGACCCGGGACCAGGGTTCAATTCCCGACGCGGCAGGGTCTTGAGCTCATTTGTCCATGGACTCGATAATTCTCGCTTCGGTCCCTGACCTAATCATGGGTTCACACTCTGCAACTCTGGGCATTAAGCTTGCTTAATCTCCACAACGGCCCCCCGCGGCGGGATGCCTGGCTTTCACCTTGGGGATACCCTGTAGGGGCTATCTCACAGGGAAAAGCCAGGACGGGTTCCCAAGGCAAGCGCAGAGATACCCCTTCGGGGGTCGATTCTGGCGCTATATAAGAAACATAATAATAATAATAATAATATATGCATATCTGTTAATATGACCATGATGTTATCAACAGCATCAGGCGCGAAGGCAAGCCACAGACATGACATTGGAACTGCCATCTTACAGATCAATTGGGCCCTGGGCATGACATATTTTAGGGGATTCTGTTTGGAACATCTTTAAATTTACTACCCATATTCTTCTAATTCAAAGCTCATGGTGCCACACAATATTGAATTATACATTAAACTTTCAAAAACGGAGATATATACAAAATCAACCAAAAGACAAAGCAGCATATGTTATGTTATTAAAATTTATACAGCGCACGAATAACAAGTGGTGTCTTGGTGCTAACAGTCCTGAAGCGAGCTAGAGCACTATTAGTTAAATAGCCAGGTCCTAAGGGCTTATCTGAAGGATGTCAAAGAGGGAAATTCTGATGGAAATGGGGAGGGTATTCCAGAGCTTCGTAGCACCCACTGTGAAGCTTCTGCCACCTCAGTTAGACTTACAGAATATCTGAGAGAGCATCAATTTAGCTCCTTCAGACTGGAGGCATCTGTTTGGGGAGTACCAATTCAGTGACCGCCTCAAAAACTGAAGACCAGTACTGTGTAGTGCCTTATATGTAATACATAAATACATAAGGCTTTAATGCGACACTTAACTGGAAGCCAACGCAGTCTATGATGATGCTTTCCCACTGATTGAAGCTTGGGGATCCCCAGCAGGAGCCTTACATCATCGTTCTGGATCATCTGAAGCTTGTGTAACTGCTTTTCGGCATGCCCAGATAGAGCCCATTGCATTAATCCAGTTTGGCAAGGACTAAGGATGTAACCACCATTTTCCTGCTGTATGCTAGGATCCAAGGTAAGATTTGCTTGATCATCTTAAGTAGGAAAAATCTGAATGAAGAAACTGCTTTGACTTGAGCTTCGAAGTTCAGTTTCTCATCTATAATCACTCCCAGAATTTTTGCTTTGGGGACCGGGATAGGTACTGCTCTTAATTGGTCCGGCCACCAGATCTGCGAATAGCTAGGAGCTTGGGGGCATATCAACAAGGGCTTTCTCTCTGCTTTTTTGGCTTTAAAAGCCAAAAAAGGAGAGATAAAACTAGCGCCCTAACAACAACAGGATGCTAACATGCAAATTTGCATGTTGCCACCCTTTTACTCTACGCTTCCCCTTGCATCTCTAATGAGATGCAAAGGGGGCGTTCCAGAGTAAAATAATAGGAGAAATGTCGCTAAGCGATATTTCTCCTATTATCAAGAATGTCGCTAACCCTGTTAGAGACAAAAAAAGCAGCTTTTTTACTTCTGGTATTTTTCAGACTTAGCCATGATATCCTATGGAAGGAGGATATCATGGCTAAGTTTGCCTGTCCCTATCAACAAGGTAACGTGAGATTATCGCTGGGTTTCCAGCAATAATCTCACGTTAGCCTGTTAGCGTGAGGATTGTTATCGCTATTGAGATAAGCGTTGCTAATAGCACGCTATCTCAGCGATAAAAATTCACGCTAGCCGGCGATAATTATCCTAGCGCTAAGTGCGCTTAGAGATAATTATCGCCGGTTGTTGTTGATATGCCCCATAGTTACCAAACAGGATTATCTCAGTTTTTCCTGAGTTAAGCTTGGGGCAGTGCAAACTCATCCATGAGTCGACTGTCATTATGCAATCCCTAAATCTTTTTACTGGCGGCAAGATATTTTTACAGACGGACAAGACAATTTCAGTGTCGACGCCGTAAGATGTTAATGCCAACCACAAGGATCTAATTAATGCAGCCAATTCAGACATGTATACATTAAAAAGTGTAGGGCTCATTGAGTATCCCTGAGGGACCCCACAAGGGAGAGTGAAGGACGGGGAAACGTAGTTGCTCAAGGCAACTAATTGTATCCTGTCAGATAGAAAAGAGAAGACCTAGATTCCGCCAGTCAAAAAGACAGCGGGGCAAGCAATTATCAAGGCCTATCTTTTAGTTTTTGGGTCTAGGTACTTTTTCCACTGCAGCATTTGTGAGAAATCAGAGTCTAGCTAGCCAGTTAGTCTCATTACAGGAAAGACACTGTAAGGAAGAGTTAGAGAATGTTTAGTATACTAGTACTAGTATTAAAATAGGAAATGTACAGATAGTGCTTGAAACTGCACAATTAATTGATGAATATTTGTAATCACAAATACATCTCTCTTCACAGTTGGAATTCTCCATGCAACAGTTAGCAAGGCAATGTTCTGAGGATTTTCTATTTTCTATTAGGTAAAATCCGATCATTTTATCCTTTTTTCTCTTCCCTTGCCTCGTCCCTCCTCTTTTTCTGTACATAATTCTATGGCTAGATGGTGACCACCAACTGTGATCAGAAGAGAGAAGGGGACGGCATGAGACAGGAGGAGGACAGATAGGCAAAGAGAGAAGAGATAGAGGAAGCAGGGAAGTAGATATAGTGCTGGGGTCACAAGATCAGTGAGTGAGGGAGAGACATAAGGTACAAGCAAGATGTGAGGTCAGGAAAAAGAGGTTTTTGGAGGAGAAATAAAGAGATAGGTAAGGTTTTAAAGTATGATGGAGAAGGAGAGAGAAAGAGATATGGAGAAGGAAATTTAGAGGTAGGAAGAAGAATGGAATACACAGAGGATGAGGTGCTGAGATGAAAGGTAAAAAGGTATGTAAGGTAAAGAGAAGGCGGGGACAGAGAGGTAGAAGATATGCAGAAAAATAAGATGGTGTGAGAATTGAAAGAGATGAAAAGTAGAGAAAGTGGTGAGGTGCAAAATGAGAAGTAAGGTATAGCAATGCAGGTCAGGTAAAGAGAGTTCTGAAGCATACAGAATGTAGGGGGGTTAAAGTAGAGAGACAACAGTGAGGGAGGAAAAAGAGCATCAGAGAGAGAGGGTGAGGTAGTAAGAGTGGTGAAGTAAAGAGAGTGGTAGTGTAGAGAGGAAGGTAGACTTAGAGGTGGGATAGACATATAAAGAGAGAGTGGTATAGAGAGGCAGAAAGAGAGAGAGAGAAAAATGGTGGGCTGAAACTTAGAAAGAAGCACTGAAGAGTCAGAATGACAGGAGGGGATGATAAATCGAGAAAAAGAAATGGAGTAAGAGAGGTAGTACGTTAGTGAGAAATGTGAGGTAAACGGAACAGAAGTAGAAAGAGAAAAGGCAGAGTGGAGAGCTGAGGCAGCATGACGAGCAAGGGGAACTGAGAGGCGAAGTAGTCAGAGATATGAAGGTATGGAGGTAAATGAGGTATATAAAAAAGTGAAGTAGAGAATGGTGAGGTAGATAGAGTGCGAGCGAGAAGCAGGAAGAGTTGTGGTGCACAAAGATGGAGAAGTAAGATAAAGAAAGCTATGAAGTTAGGAGAGTAGAGCGGAAGGAAACAGGTAGGTGACAGAAAAAGAGCAATGAGGTGCAGGGAGATGAGTAAAGTGAAGAGGCAGCTGGGGTAGAGAAAGAAGGGGTAGAGTGGTAGGAATATGGAGCTAGGCAATAGCTATTGGTCAAGAAAGTGTCCTGATCATTTTTCCGAAGGGTGCCTACTTGGAAGGTAGGGGCAGGGGCGTCATCAGCTCCCCACGTAGGCAGCTTTAGCAGGAGGTGGGTGCCAATGGGCACTTCTGATTAACATTAAACTTTAAACTTTTGATTTTTGGCTTCTTTTACTTTGATCACAGACTGCTCTCAGAACAGAAGCTCATAAATACCAATGTAAGAGGACAGTATGATGGAGCGGCTAAGTGGAGGCATAAATGGAAACATATAGCATGGTAGGAAGGAAGAGACGGAGAGATGAGAGAGGGGTGTATTGGCAATCAAAGCACAGGTGGGGGTTTGGAGAGAAGAGGAGGAATTGATGGAGAAAAGGATGAATGGATAACGTCAGCAGAGAATAAATGGAGAGAAGGGTAGATGGGTGCAGAGGAGAATACATGGATGAGAGAGCGATAGCTAAAAAGGAAATTGTAATAGGTGGATGGACTTAAGGAAGGAAATAAAAGACAGATGGATGATGGAGAAAAGAAAGGGCAGAAGCATGAATGGATAGATGGATGGATAGATGGATGGATGGATGGATGGATGGATGGATGGATGGATGGATGGATGGATGGATGGATAGAGAAAGTCAAAGACATCAATAGAGTGAAAGAAGGCTGGATGAATAAAAGAAGGACAGTGATAGTGAGGGATAGCTGGATGAATGGAAAAAGGATTAAAAGAAAGATAGAGAAAAGAAGGAAAGAAAGACAGAAAAAAAGAATTGCAGATCGAGAGAGGAGGATTTAAAGAAAGAAGGAAACAGCCTGAAAGCAGGATGGTGGGGCAGGGAGGCCATTTCAGAATTCCCTCAGCTTAAGCTCTCGCCTGGACGCTTTTCGGGACAGTTTACTTTACTCACATTTGCCATTTGGGATAGGGTTCAAAGTGTGTGGGGGGTGCTTTATTTTTCCTTTCTACACCCTTGGTGGGGGGCCATGGGCATTTTTACACTTTGGCCATGTTTTAGAGCATCTCTGCTCTGCTTGAAGCAACAACTCATAAATGACATGGGCACATAACATGTAACACATCCCTCCCATTCAATGAAACAACAAATAACACCTACACTCACAAGCATTAACATACAGCCAATCAGTTATATAGTATGGTTGTTTAACACACATTCATATATGTGCACATACATACAACACATATTCTCCCCATAAAGCAACAACGACAGGTAAAGACAAGAACAGTCCGAAGAATAATACACAAATACATCCATCTCTCCACATCAACGAAAAAACGGATTACAGTAAATACTTTCACAGCTTTCCCTCAAGGCACAAGTTGCTGCCTTGCGTTACTCTGAGCAGGGACGACTTGATTTTTCTCACCCGTCCACACATGATTTTCGGCACATTCCCAGATTTACCAAGACTGGTAAACCTGGATATGTGTCAATGTCGTACGCTTTTCTGATATTGAGAAATATCTTTATTACTCTTTGTTGGAAAACGAGGCAGTATCTGTGAGGCCTCCACAAATAACATGTCACATTTGTCCTTCACTGGAACCAAGCACCCTAGTGTAGCGCCTGACTCTCAGAGGGTAGCGTTGCAGGGCAGTGTAAGGCTTATTCAAGGGAGGTGGTGTGGGCTAGTAATCGCCATTACAGGTGCGCAGAAATAACACTCAATAATTGATTGTCCAGTCTGTACAGTGCTTTATAAAAGTAAGAGTAAATTTATTAAACACACACACTACTTAATACTATGCACCAATTTACAAATATACATAAGCTGATGGAATTTCTTTCTGGCATTGCATAACATCTCCACCCCTCCCACGGGTGGGTGGGGTCTAGTACCACCACTCCCATGTATGCACATTATCTTGCCCACTAATGCAGTGGGTTGACACAACCTGGAGCGAGGGCCTTGCCAACTGGCACCATCCCAGTGGCGACCCACCCCATCATCTCAACAAGCATTAGAAATAGGTACACCTGCCCTGGGGACACATACCCCTGACTGAGCATCTCATACTGACCCTACAGTATGCACCTCCACATCTTGTGGCTAACAGTCTGGCTTGTTCCTCCCCTAACACAGTAGCAAGAATACATGTTTTAAATGCGGTACTTATAATAGCTGATAACAATTATAATGCATTGCAATCACAGCCTCTAAAAGGCATCACAGGTAAAATCACAGGATTATGTAAATAAAGCCAGACACCCTAGCAGTAATGTCCAGCAACATAACCTCATTTGGCTTATGACTCCACCTTACACAGATACTTCACATTACACTTGTGACTTACAGTCCCTCTAAAAGAAAAAAGGGGTGTCCTACCTTCTTGTGGTGTACCAGGAGGTTCCCGTGTGGTGTACCAGGAGGTTCCCGTGTGTGCTGCCTTGAACCCTGTGCCCTGTGGTCTCCTGACGGCTCCTGCCTGCGCTTGTGTCTCCCTCCCGCCGCCGCGTTCTGACACACTCGCGGTTGCGGCCAGGAGGGGGACTACATTTCCCAGCAACACCTGCTGGAGGGGAGCGGAAGTCGACGCCCATTTGCCGCGCCCGGAGGCGCTACAAAATCAAGCTCACCCTCCGCATCGCGGGTCCGCGCGCGGGCAGCGCCGGGCTGAGACCGGAAGAGGCTGGGCTGGGCCACCCCTCCTTCAACCACACTTTCAAGTGAGTAGCTGTAATATATATTATAACTGTCAGCACCCCTTACAAATGGCTGCTAGAAGGGCTGCGAAAGCCACACCTGTTGGGATGGTAGCGGGGACACTCGACCAATTCATAACGAGGGCAGCATCGGTATTGGAGCATGAAATTGAATTGACGCAGCGCCGTTTATCACAAGACCCGGTCTTCCTAAGAAGATCCTCTTTGGGTATCATTGCTCATGTTAGTTCACCTGCTCCCACTCAATCAAATTTAGCTATTGAGCACCATCCAACAACTACATTGAACACTGGGACCGGTACAGACGCCCGGGTCGATGACCCCACGCAACCATCATGTGGGCAGTCCATCAATATAACTACGGCCCCAATTGAGTTGAACCCAAATAATGATAAGGAGTCAAGACCTAAGGAGGGTGCTATCCCAAAGAAGAGGAAGGCTGTCACCTCGTCACGGGGAAGAAAATCGAAATATCCTAAAATCACGACCAAATCTCCTCCCCGGACTACGGTACCTTTGGAGTCCTGCTCCCCTTGGACCCTAATAGATACCCCTGCTGAGAATGGCTCACTATTTGTAAATTCATGCTCCCCGGATTTAGACTCATTAGTGGGAAAACTGAGTCTTGTCTTATCCTCTCTTATCCAGCCTGTGGAGCAAAAGCTGCAATATTTAGATGCCAGACTTGGAAAAATGGAGGCTTTACTTGCGGAAAATATGGCCATCATAAAAGACCTACTTGCCATACAAACCCAAGTCAAAGCCTTAGCTCCTCCACCTAATGCTATAAACCCACAAACTGATATTATTGCAAAAGATCAACCTCCAAGGTCCAACACACAGGGGTCAACCTTGGGCTCTTTTATTATTGACTCTAGCAATAGCCCTAATTCTGCGGATAAGGTACATCCGATCCAACTGCTGTTACCGGCATCCCTATCAAACTCTGCTATTCCAGGGAAGGTGCATGTTGCTGGAAACACTAACTCTCAAGCTCTACCATGCATCAACTTACCTCCCGATTGTGCTCCATATGTTGTTGTTTTAACGGAGGTCCCGGAATTACCGAGTAACAAATCGGAATCTTATGAGGAACTTAGGAACAAGACTATGCACTGGCTGAATTCTCATAGATCCTTGCCTAGTTCTATTTATAGTAAAATTTTGCATGTTAGAAGAGTGAGGTGGGTAGGTTCCAGATTTAAAAATGCACGAGGAGATTGTATAATCATTAATTTCGAGGACTCTAGGGCAGTTGATCATATATGCAGTTGGCAACAATCAAGCTCTAATACAATGATTAAATCATGGAGGTTAGACTATTTTTATCCAACAGCTCATATTTATTCTCCTCCCGATCACGGGAGGTTTGATTCGAGGCCACAGCAAGAGGATCCCCGGCAGCTTGCACCCAGAAGTAGGGGTAGACAGCCTAGGGGGGAATTGATGGGTATTTCGTTATACAATCGATACAGCTTGCTCGACCAAGTTGACTGACTCCCTGTGTCGTCCCGTCGTCCCCTGCCCTACCAAATTGATGCTTACAAAAATGATGAAGTTTCTGTAACTATTAGAAATAAGCATCCAGAGGTGGTAAATGTTTTATCCAACCCCAGGTCGTTTATAGAGGTTGGTGTGGTGCCCAATGAGAATTTGCTTACAATAGTCGGGGAGTCTAGGGATGATCGACCATCCCCTATGATTCCTAATTGCTCGTTGGTACCTCAATCTCAGTACACCAGTGCACAGGCAGATTTTAATTTACCTGGTGTTGGGACACATGACTTTGCTGACCCCCGTCATGAGGGCAATGTGGGAACCAAGCTGCCAAATTCTAAAGGCTCCCTAAAAATGTTATCATGGAACATAGCAGGCCTTGTGTCTAATCTAGATATCCCAGATTGGAACACTTTTGTGGATTCCCATGGGATCTGTTTATTTCAGGAAACATGGGCGACAGGTCCCACCCATAGAGCAGGTTATGTAACTTTTGCAGAAGCTGCAGTTAAAGGTGCAAGAGGTAGACCGTCAGGGGGGTTGTGTACCTGGATAGGCATCCACCTTGGATTCACGTTGAAAAGAATAGTGACAAACAGCCCTGATCTCACGTGTATCCTGATGTCTCATAAGAGAACACCCAAGCTGGCCTTGATTAATATTTATTTGCGGCCAGTAAAACTTGGTGGCACCTCTGACACCTTGGATATGTTAACTGCGTTACTGCATAAATTGGGGGGCGATGTAGTGTTGCTGATTGGAGGCGACTTCAATTGTCACTTTGAACCATTACACGGGGTTCCTACAATGACCAAGGCCGAGGATGAGATTTGGTCAGTTCCTCCCCCTATTGCCTACCCTGCTAAAAACTGGTCAGCCTTAGTTCTACAACTGACCTCCCTCTCCCTTACATTTTCCCTCAGAGCTTGTAATGGTCGTTTCAATAGCGACATTCCTGCTTACTTTACTTACAATGGCCTGGGGCATACATCAGTTATAGATTACTTTCTGGTGAGCCTGACATCCTGGTCAAACATCCTGGATTTTACCGTCTGTCGGCTCTCAGAAAGTGATCATAATCCTTTGATAACTGAGTTGGATTTCCAACTAACTTGTGGGGAGAGTGCCAAAACCAGTTCCCCCAGAAGTGATCTAAGGCTAGAACAAGGTGGGAGAAGAATTCGATGGGCAGCCGCGAAATCTTCTGCGGAATTAATGCCAAACTAATATAGAAACGTAGTCCCCCTTCTCGAAAAAACCAACCACGCTTTTAGTGATCCTAACACTATGGATATGACTGTAATCACTGTTATCCATAGTGAGATGGTTTCGTTATTAAAGGATTCCTTTTATAAAGTAGGTCCTATCAAAACTAAACCATGTCTTGGAGGTAACCCCTGGTTTAATAGAGGATGTAGGGACGCCAAATCAGCATTACTACTGGCTTTAAACCAAGGAAATAGCCAACACATTATCCAGGCTAGACAAGTCTACAAAAAATTGATAAAAAATGCTAAATCAGAATGGGAGGCTGATCGCTGGGCCGCTATTTCATCTGCCCTCGCGGCTAAGGATGCGAGGTCTTTTTGGAACCTTGTCCATACTGGGAATCCAAAAGGAGGATCTGCAATTATCCCTAATATTTCAGAGGAAGCTTGGTCCTCTTATTTTAAAGATCTCTACTCTCTCTCTCCCCCCTGTATTCAGGAGGCTCCGCAGAGTCCTTTGGCTGTGAACCCCATTCTGCCTGCGCAAAAAATTTCATTGGCCGAAGTAAAGATGGCAATACTCAGGATCCAGCCCAATAAAGCTCCGGGGCTTGATCGTATCCCAGGTGATTTATTTAGAGAAGAACCATCAGTCTGTGCCCCTTATCTTCTGGTTCTATTCAATGCAATTTTGGAGGGGCTACCTTTGCCTAGTACCTGGCTCGGGGCGGAGATTATCCCAATATATAAGAAGGGTTCTCCGCTCCAACCCTCAAATTATAGGCCGATTAGCCTTATTGATGTTACACAAAAAATCTATGCCAGGGTATTGTTACAACGCTTGGAGAGCTGGTCTAGTGATAACAATATCTTGACGCCACTTCAGGCGGGATTTAGGGCGAAAATCTCAACAATTGATCAATTATTCCGGTTACAAGTGATATATTGGAAGCATGTGACCTTGGAAGGGGGTAGTCTTTATCTTACTTTTGTCGATTTAAAATCTGCTTTCGACATGGTGGATAGAAAACAATTATGGTCCATTTTATTACCAATGGCGGTTCCACCCTATTTATGCCACCAGTTTAAAATGTTACATGCTGGCACCTTTGCAAGAGTACGCTTCGGTAAACAAGGCCAGTTAACTGGAGCCTTCCCGATTGAGAAAGGTGTTAGGCAGGGCTGCGTCCTTGCTCCAACTCTATTTTCCCTCTTTCTCAACGGGCTTATCGAAGACCTCATGGCCAAAAAAGATATAGACTCCCCCAAAATAGGCGCCCGTAAATTTCCCGCCTTAATGTTTGCGGATGACACGCTTCTGCTTTCAAAATCTCCAATGGGGATGCAGCGCGTGTTAGACCATTTCTCCAATTTTTGTTCAAAAAGAAACCTGGCGATCAACATAAATAAGACTAAGTACATGGCTTTTAATGCAAAAACTGTTAACTGCCCCCATCCAACGATGGGTGGCAGACCTCTTGAAAGGGTTTCAACATTTGAATATCTGGGTGTGACTTTAAATGACAAAATGGGTTGGGGTCCTCAAGTGGCCAAGTCCAATCTAAGACTAACGCAAGCAGCAGGGGGTATTCTTAAAGTACAGAAGAGTTATACCCTTAAAATAGTTAGTGCTCCGCTTGAAATTTTTAAAGTGAAAGCCAGGGCCTCCTCTCTCTACGCGGCAGAACTTTGGGGTCATACATCAACAAGTAACCTATCTATAACTGAAAATAACTTTCTTAGACAACTATTGGACCTCTCAAAAAGCACTCCTCTACTCCCATTAAGACTTGATCTTAATGTCTGTCCAATTGCAGACGCTATTGCCATCCGACCGTTACTTTATTGGAAGCGTCTCTGGAGTACACCGGAGTTGGTGAGCTACAAGGAGGAACTCAAAATTGTCATGGCTTCTATTGGTTCCGGAAGGATTCCCTGGCTAGCCTTTGTAAAACAGTCACTTATATCGAATGGCTTTGAGGAACTCTGGTTTAATCCTGAAGCTTCCTGCACAGCTATTCCAAAGAAGATTGTGACTAGTGCGGTCAGGGAAAATAACCTAAGTAATCTTTTTCGCTCAGTAAAATCCTCAAGCTTATCCGATATTTTTCTGGATGTATAATCCGTTTATAGCTTTGAGTCTGCGATTGATTTAATTCAACCAACACTAGCTAAGAAACTTTATCTACAGTTTAGATACGGCACATTGCCATTCTTTTACATTTCTGATAGGTGGAAGGGGGAGCTGTACGCCCCTGCCCTGGCTGCACTACTGAGGATGAAACCCCGGTTCATGTCATCCTATTTTGTCCAGCTTATGCCTATATTAGGAAGCCATGGATAATACAGTTGTGCAAGAACCTGGGCATAAAACATTATTTGGCCTTTTTTAGGATATTAAAAACAGACACCAACCCATTAATTGTCTGCACAGTAGCCAAATTCTTATACTCAATGTGGATTGCTCGAAGGAATCTGATCAATAATGCTATTTTAACTTAAGACTAGCCAAAGTGAATTTAAGAGAGCAAGAAATATTTCATTCTTTTTAGGATAGTATTGCTATGACAACTTTTAAATCTATGGAATTATTTATATTTTTAAAGGACCAAATGTTTTAAAAATCATGTAATGTTGTGTAACTGCATCCATGAAACGGACTGTCTGTTTTGTCGTTTTGTTTATTTTCTGTTATGTGCTTTTATGGTAAATTCAACCGCAATAAAGCTATTTGAATGAATTAAATAACATTGGTAAATTCACTTCTCGTGCAGTTGCACCTCTTCACCTCCAGGAGATGCCCTTCTCCAGACATCCCCAGCACTGCCTTTTCCCTATTGAGGCAATCCTTAAGGCACCCCCCAGCTGTAGAATGAAAGTTCCAGCCCAGGGGAAAAGTAATTGCTGTTTGAGCCCTTGAGGGGTTGTTTCTTTTAAGTCCCCATTAGACTTAGGGAGGGACTTTCTTCCTTTGTGCTGGGGGAGACTGTGTTGCTCATGCAGTACAATTATGACTTTGGACTCTGCAGAATACTTCTTCTCACATAAGTTACAGTGGGCTTTGGTGCGTGCCTGCAATTAGTAGGCCCTAGGAAAGTAAAACTAGCCCACGTGTTCCCCATCCTCATAAGAGAATAATGGAATAAAAACAGTAAGGCACACTGACTTTCCCTCAAATGTTTCTTCCAATTGTAGAAAGCCCATTCCATGTCACCACCCAGTTCGGCATAAGTCATGCCACACCATTCACTTTGCAGCTGCTCCTGGGCTGCACACACCAGGAATCTCCCCTGCGCAGCCCTTACACTTGTGCACATTCATGTACACACGTATCTGCTTGTAACCAGCCCGGTGCCCCTTGCTCTGGCTGCAGCGCCGTGGCCTACTCGCGCCAGGAGACACCGGTAAAACATACATGCAGTCCCTTTCATCATGAGTTCACTGTGGGTGAGTCCCAAC